>NC_137851.1:12582500-13199085 GCF_948465745.1 Chenopodium album
CTCTTTTGTGGCATGGTCAGTTGTTTTCTGTTTGGTTGGACAACACCTTGTTCAGATGTTGCATGACCGTCTTCTTGTTCTGTTTGTGTGTTGTTGCCAGCATTTACATCTTCTTCTTCTTCCTCTTCTTGCATATTCTCATTCTCTAAATTGTATTGCTCAAAGTCTTCATCTTGCATTTGTTCTTCATGCTCAAAGTACAATTCTGCCATTTCTTCCTATGTGATTAAATGATCAACAGCGAAAAACAAATCTTCATCTGTTTCTGCCATGTCTTCTGTTTGCTGTTGTTTTTCAGACTGCTGTAGATGATGTAGGGGTGGCTGATGAAGGTTTTTGAGGAGATGAAGCTGCCTTACAATTTGTGCAAGGCTAATTATCAAGACTCATGTTGTGTAGCATTGATTTAAGATTAGGTGTAATTTTTTGGGTTAATATGGGCTAATTTGGTGTAATTAGTGCTAACTTTTGGTTGAAATTTCCATCTTTTGAAAAACTATGGTGTTGTAATTAATGAACAGCATTGAATACTGTCTGAATTGTGGAGGCTTCTTTTTATAAGCCTCTTTAGTGCTGAATGGATGGTTAAATGTTTGAATGTTGGTTGTGTTTTTTTTTTAAAAAAGTGAGAGGGAACTTAAAATCCCCAAATTCGAATTTTTGGGTGAAATTTTGGGGGGGGGGGGGGGGAATCAAAGCCCTTCAAAATAATCGGAATTCCCCACCAAATTTGCAAGTGGTGGGGTCCTACTTTCTCTCTCCACTCCTTTTAATTAACTCCCTTAGTTTTCTCTAATCTTTGCCCCCCATCTTTTGCATTGGTATACGTTATGTGCACCAAAGTTGCACATAACTATTAACGGAGGTAGTATATTATTGTCTAAATAATTAGAAAAATTTGAAAAATACCACCATGTAAAGTAGTGAATTTTGACATTTCCACTTTTTGCCCCAATTACATGTTTTAATTGTGTTTTCGACCTAATTACATGTTTTAATTGTGTTTTCGCCCCAATTACATGATTTAATTGTCCAGCTAGTCATCCAATTAATCAATTCATAAACCCTAATTTTTTGAATTGAGCAAAACCCCCAAATTGATTACCCAAACCCTAATTACATTAATCAATTCAGTTCATTGAAGAATTAATTGCAGAAATTAATACCATAATTTGCGAAAATTCTATAATTGAAATCAAATTTGCAAGATGAATAGGTAGAAATAGGGGAGAAGATAGGGGAAAAAGAGGGGAAAGAGAGGGAAAATGAAAAAGTGGGACCCATGATGACGTCACTAAAAAAAGTGGTGGTACTTTTAAACATTTTGGAAAAAACTAGGTGGTACGATTAAAATAAAAAACTTGAGGTGGTAATGTCAAAATTCACTACTTTATATGGTGGTATTTTTTAAATTTTCCAAATAATTATGATTTACGCCCATCATATTTTGTCAACTAAATAGGTGGGATAGGGTATTGCTCGGGTATTAACCTTGATGTGTATGTCATAGTGTAGGTATAATATTCCATTTTTTTGGTGTTTAGACAACAAAAAGGGCGGGTGATGAGAATCAATCTCAAGATCTCTTGAAACCGAGAGGGGAGATTTAACCACTTGTGATATCCCTCACTCTCATAATATTAAATTTATAATATTGATATTTAAAATATAATCATTTGTTTCGTGAATTATTGTAGTACTAACTGAGGTTGTACTTGTATTTCATTATATATTTCTTTAAAGATAGTGTGTTGTACGGGACATAAATTAGTATTTTATCTAATAAGATATAAACTTCATATATGGTCAAAGGTAATTTATAATAGTTCATACAGGACAAAAAAAAGTTTGCAAGGAAAACATATATATGAAATACAATACTATTTTAGTAATTAACTAGATTAGTGCCCGTGCGATGCACGGATTAACCAAAAAATTTAATTTTGCATAAATTAAAGTTGTATATTATTATTGAAATAGTTTTAAAATCAATACATGACTTACTACAACAATAATAATAATGTTTGATACTCTAGTCCTTAATTCAATGGTACGTACGAAGTGAAAAAGAAAAACAAACAAAATAGGGAGGTAATATGGTAAAATGGGATTAAATAGAGGAAATGGAGTTTAGCTGATAGTCAAAGTGATCTTGCAATTTTTTGGAGAAGAAAATAGTCACATTAGTTTAGTTTTCCCATCACAATATAAAATGCATCTCATTATATAAAAAAGTATGATTACCCAAAAAAATAACCAAATAGGAAATCGATTATATTATACAAATATTATTTTAAAAGATTTTGGCAAGAAAGATACGAATTATAATATTTAGAATAAAATTTGAGTTAATTGTGTATACATAGAAGATATAAGAAAACCAATAACAAATCATATTATATAAATATTCTCTAAAGCATTTTTGGCAAGAGAAGATGAAGGATGGTTTTGGAGGGAAAATGACAGCACCAAGAAATGACACGTGTCATTCTTGGTGTCTGTTTTAGTATTATGTTATTGATATAAGTATCGGTCTCTTTAAATTTTAATTATTGGATTCGCCCCTGATTTACATTATATAATCTCGACCTAAAAGCATGTGTCACAAGACTGTATTGCAAGTAAAAAAAAGCCAGAGGAAGTATATAATATGTCAAATTGTGAAGTGATGATCTAGGTGAATTATTACGTGACGTTACAATATGAGATATAAAAGAAAGAAGGTATAAATTAATATTTATGAGAAGAAACATTTATATATATATATATATATATATATATATATATATATATATATATATATATATATATATATATATATATATATATATATATATATATATATATATATATATATATATATATATCAAAGAAAAGTTGTATGCGTCATACTAGAGGGTATGAACAAAATTAGGCTAGTTTTAAGGGGAGATTAGTGAATTAACAAAGAAAAGAGAGATTGTCCCACTAAAACAATAATTAGTGGGTGATTGTGAAAGTCAAAATATCAAACCCCAATAAAATGAATAAAATAGGGGGATGAAAGAAACATTTTTTTTTTTACCAAAATTTTAAGGAAAACACCTTAAAAAAAGGGGGGATGATTGCATATGGTGTAGAAGACAAAAAAAATTAAGGATTTGAGTTTGTAAAGATTGATAAAAGAATGTGGCTTTCAAAAGAAAATTCAGATAAGAGAAATACATCAAATCAATTGGTTGCAGTTGCAATAGACAGGGATAAAGGGAGTCAACATGCTCTAAAATGGGCAATTGATAATCTTCTTCAAAGAGGGCAAACAGTTGTTCTTGTTCATGTTAAAGTTAGGCCTTCTTATGGCTCTTCTCCCCATATTGTTATCAATGGTAAGTGTAACATTTTCGAAAATCAATACATAATTTTGACAATGACTACTATTAGTTTGCGAAGTTAATCGCTACATGATTCTAATAGTTTAGTTCTTTATTATCGATTGATAAATTTATGAAATGTCAGCGTTCTGAATATATTTTTATTACGTACTATATTTGTCTATTGATAAAAATGAATTGTACGGTTTACATTTTGAATATATATATTGATAATTTGACAACATTAAATTATCCTTTTGTATCTATGGTCTTTATATATTTCTACACTTGTGTAGGTAGACAATGGGATCAACAAACAAAGGATTTGTTCCTCCCCTTTCGTTGTTTTTGCACGAGGAAAGATGTAGGTACTTGCGCTCCATTCTTGCAATTAAACAACGAATAAGTAAAAAATGAAAAATCAATTCAAGATTTAGATGAAATTTATTTTTTTAGCGCGCATATGTAGGGTCATCATATAAAATTTACATATTCCTACTATATTCATTTCACCTCAAGTACTTGTGTGATACTCATTATCGGATGCATATATGACACTCAATACATTTCATTTTTGAACTAAGAATATCATATATGCATAAGATGATTGTGTTTGACAATGCTGCTCAAACTTGATTCACATCAAACAAGCTTAAAACTTAGGTGTTTATTTTTTATTTTATTTGTAAAATAATCCTTATATTGGCTTTTTTTCCCTTTAAATTTATTGAAAATTTTATGGATAGATACAATGTCGGGACATCGTGCTCGAAGATTCAGATGTTCAAAAGGCATTGATAGAGTTTGTCACTCAATCCGCAGTTGAAGTTTTGATCATGGGTGCTTCTTCTAGAAATTCGATCTTGAGGTTTGTATCGACCATTTTTAAAATAAAGAGTTTGAGATTAGTAAAGAACCTTAAAAACATTACTGATTAATCAAGAAAAATGACATACACAACCGTGATGGTTATAATAATTAAGGATCTAAAAAGAAAATATTATGCATAATCAAACATTAATAGTGATTGACACATAATTTTGTCATACATTATTAAATTACTAGCATTAGAATATGAAAATTTTCATGCAGTATTAACAATTTTGTACAATATTAAAATGATGAATTGTTAGATTATTTTGAAATTTCATCAGTATTTTTTTTTCTTGGACTAACATTTATGTTTTCTAACATATATACATGAATTCTTAATGCTCATATAGCAAATTCACCAAGACAGATACTCCTACGGCAGTATCAAAAGGAGTACCAGAATTTTGTAGCGTTTATGTAATTTCAAAAGTTGGAAAAATCTCAAACACACGATCTGCTTCCCGTCCTCCCCCAATTGTTTCCCCTCTTCGAAATCAAATTATGAATCAGCCAACAAGTGCCCCGGTTACTCCTCCTCGTGGTAAAAAAAGTTTCTTTTTACGTAAATTATCTATACTTTCTCCGTTCTTTAAAAAATTTAGAAAACTTTCCTATTTAATAATTTGCAAAATGGAGAGAGTACTTTTGTTGTAAATATAATGTGGACTCACCAATATCGTTATCATTGACCAGGATCTGAAAAAACAACACCATCTGGGTCACCATTTAATGGATTTGAAGACATGGATTTTAAGTAAGTGCAACTTCTAGCTAAAATTTCATATGACAAATTAAATTTAGTACACATTGCCCTAGGTTTTTGTACACAATATGACCTTGTTACATAAAAATCCGTTCAATTTTGAGAGAAGACTTTCCTAACAATTATAAGATGTTTTTTATAGATCGGCCTTCACTCGAGGGGGTAGACATCCACATGTTAGATCTTACGGTGACATTCTATCGGACAACGATATCTCATTCGTAAGCTCGGGAAGGGCTAGTGTTGATCGCATGCTTCCTTCGACCTATGATGTTTTTGAAGAAAGGAGGAGCACTAGTACTAATAGACTATCATCAAGCTCCGAAAATGATTATATAAATGAAACACCCCAACGAATGTCCTTTGCGGACACTACTCCTTTGTCTAGTCCTCCTCCTAATTTTTCTAATTACTCTTTTCATGACAACTCTAACTCGAATTGGTCATCGAACACGCAATCCCAATCAATGGTAAGTAGAAAAAAAAACCTATCAATTTTTACGAAGTCTGGCCATGAAAAGAAATATGACGTAACTGAAAAACAATAGAGAAAGTATGTAATTTGTACACGAAATTTAAAATGCATGCATTGATTTAATATTTGTAACAAGTTAGATGAGTAATTAATTAGCGTTCAAATTTCCCTAATGCATACATTCTAAAAAAATTTATAAGAAACAATCCATAATTAATGATTCTTCTTTTCAAATTATAGGATGATGTAGAAGCTCAAATGAGAAAGCTAAAGATGGAGTTAGCGCAAACAATGAATATGTACAGCAGTGTTTGCAAAGAAGCACTTACAGCAAAACAAAAGGTTTTCCTCTTTTCCTATATCTATCCTAAATGAATATCTCAAAGATTTTTTATACATCCTGACTAGTTAGCATTACGTAATACGTACTTCTTACGTTTCTTAATATTTGCAGCACAATTTCATCTAAAGAAATGCACTTTTATGTAGTAGTAGGTGATTAAAAAAGGTAAATGAACGATTTTATCAAAATGATTATTAACATTGACAGCAGAGAAGGGTTAATTAGTTATCAAATCTCTTCTTCGTCGTGTGTGTCATAAAGGTGTGTTACAAGTAAAAAAAAACTAAGAATATGTATAGAAACTTGTACCCTGGCTGGTTAGATCATTTGTGTCATGCAACTTTTTATCAACAATTTTATCAAAATGATTATTAACACTGACGACAGAGAAGGATTATATTAATTAGTTATTAAATCGATCTCTTCTTCATCCTGTATGTCATATATGTGTGTTATAAGTAAAAGAAAATTAAGGATATACATAGGAACTTGTACCCTGGTTTGACCAAATATTTGTGTCATGCAACTTTTTATCGTCTTTTCTTATCTCTTGACTATTTTTTACACTTTTGATAAAAACAAGTTCTATAAGAATTTGGTTTATAGATTAGTGCCTTAGTGGAAGTATGTAAAAATAATATCAAAATCTTTGACATATGTTTGCTTGAAATTATTAAAAACATTTTATGAAGGAACTCTTCTTCACTTATAGGCCCTTGAGCTCCAACGGTGGAAAGTAGAAGAAGAGCGTAGAATGGATGAAGCTCAAGATTCGGAAGAATCGACTCAAACATCATTCATAGAGAAGAATAAAGCTAAATCAAAGGCATCCATTGAGGCATCGGAAGCACATAAAAGACTACTCGAACTCGAGGCACAAAAAAGGATTAGTGTCGAAATGAAAGCACTAAAGGAAGTAGATGAAAAGAACAAGGATGTGGATCGTATAACCACAGCTATAAGGTATAGGAAGTATACAATAGAAGAGATAGAAGTAGCTACTGAATACTTTGCCGAAGCACGAAAGATTGGTGAAGGGGGATATGGCCCAGTGTTTCAATGTCACTTAGATCACACAGTAGTTGCTGTTAAAGTGTTACGTCCTGATGCTGCTCAAGGAAGATCTCAATTTCAACAAGAGGTTTACTACTAAACCCTAATTCTTACAAATAATTTAGCAAATTTTTTAATTATTTAATCACACAGGCTCTGATACCATGTTAAAAGACCAATTCACCTAAAAAACATAAGACTGGTTTATATACTTTATATCAAGTCGGGTGGAATACAATTCATGATTTTTTTTACCGACATACTTTTAATTTATTATTTTCACCATATTAATTTTTTTTGTGACAATTTTTTTTGTAGGTTGAAGTTCTTAGTTGCATTAGACACCCTAACATGGTTCTTCTTTTGGGGGCTTGCCCGGAGTATGGATGATTAGTTTATGAATATATGCACAATGGGAGCCTCGAGGATCGTCTATTCCGTCGAGGTCAGACCATGGCACTCAGTTGGCAACATAGGTTCCGTATTGCAGCAGAAATTGCCACAGGCCTCTTATTCCTACACCAAACGAAGCCAGAGCCCTTGGTGCATCGAGACTTGAAACCGGCCAATATCCTCCTAGATCGCAACTTAGTTGCCAAGATTAGTGATGTAGGCTTAGCTAGGCTAGTTCCCCCAAGTGTAGCCGACGAGGTTACACAATATAGGATGACCTCCACAGCTGGTACTTTTTGCTACATTGACCCTGAATATCAACAAACAGGTATGCTTGGTTTTAATCCTTAGAAACTGTCACATTTTTTATCCTATAGAGAATTTCTTATTAGGCGCTCTTATTTTCACTTATTTTTTGAAAAACAAGTTTAAATAAGTTCAGTTAAGATATTTAGATATGTTTAGGAAAAATAAATTCTGATACAATTTATAAGAGTTACAGTTCAATTTAAAACTAAAATAAGCTCGCTAAGGTCTAATATGTATTAATAAGTTTAGATTAGATAAGACAAGTTCATGTAAGTAAAAAGCGGGTGAATTAAGCACACCTTTAGCTGGGGATTGCAACATGAAATCATATTAGATATCGATTGATAGACCTTCTCTAGGAATTACAATAATTTTGTTGGAATTGATTTTAGTGTGATTCTATTGTTGTTATTGTTATAGGTATGCTTGGTGTGAAATCAGATGTGTACTCCCTAGGCATAATGCTATTACAACTGATAACGGCGAAATCACCAATGGGCTTAACACACCTTGTTGAGAGAGCAATTGAGAAAGGAACATTCAAGGATATTTTGGACAAAGAAGTTACAGATTGGCCTATTGAAGAGGCTTTAAAATTTGCGAAACTATCACTTCAATGTGCTGAGCTAAGAAGGAGGGATAGACCCGACCTTGGAACGATTGTGTTACCTCAACTTTGCTTCTTAAGAAATATAGCAGAGGAGAGTTTGGATGCTATGACGTTTCGCGACACATATGGAGCTTACAATCCTAAATCATCTAATAGCCAAGTCTCTGTAAGTCCACGTTTTTAGACTCTTGCTTGTTTAAATATTTAGAAGTTATGATAAAAGTCAAAGCATATTATCAATGCCTTTAATCTTTTGACAATTGTGTTTTAATGTGTAGGATTCATTGAGCAATGCACCTTCTCATGAAAGTTGGAAGAGCTCAACTTTTAGTGGAGAGTAACAAATACATGTTTTATAGCATGATTATGAGGGGGGAAACGAAAATTTTAGGCTCTATTCGAAATTAGCTTTTGAAGTAGAGATTAGTGTTTTGACGAGATCAAATCTCTAGCTGGAAAAAAATTGATAGATTTATGTTTTGATAAAGAAAACCTAATCTTCATAGTTGGAAACAATAATAAGTGGGTAAATGGCAAAGATGATCCACATACAAATACAAGTAGTGCCTAATTTTGTACAACAAATTATGAAATTGTAATTATTAATTAGGAAAATTTTCAATCAATACATAATTATACAAGTTTGTAAGCACAATTAAACTTGTGTTTTTGTATAACAGGTAAACTCTTGTTGTATAGACAGTTTTTTTTTATCAATTTAAAAAAAAGAGTTTTTTTATTTAATTCTGTAAACTTTAACATGTGTTAACGCACAGTTTTATTAGAGGAAGTTGTTTGTTTGTTCTTTGTGATTATCTTCAAATTCAAAGCACTCTCCTGTCCACTTCAGCTTAATTTCAGTTCAATTTAGCTCCAATCAGTTTAGTTCAGTTCAGTTCAACTTCAATCAGTTCAGTTCAGTTCAGCTCCTAATTTCCTTCTCTCATAAAATATTCATTTTAGTTCAATTATGTTCAGCTCAAATCAGTTCAATTCAGCTCCAACCAGTTCAATTCAATTCAGCTCACTTCAGTAAATGTTGTGAACAGGCCCTTGTATCATCTCCCGGCGTAAAACAAAAGGATTTTAATTTGATCCTATTACATAAATAAAACAATTTACTTTCAAAAGCCTATAATGTAGGAATAAAATTGACAACTATATTAATCAATTTATCAAGGAATTGGAACTTCTTTTGATTATAACCCTAAAGATACAGTCTACTTTATAGACTAAAACTATGGACAAACAAATAAAACATGCCCGAGATCGGAAAGCCAAAAATAGGGACGGGCGACTAATGATGATTAAAAAGAATCGGAACCATCTAACACTAATTTGCTCAACATAGCACATGACTATAGCCCCTCGCAATGCTGCTTTGATTGTACATCTTACTGCGCAGCTTAACATGCTATATCCGGGCTGTTATGTAAGTGTATCAGCTCTTTGAAACCGATGATTGCTGTTGAATTGCCTGAAAGCTAAATACTAATCAAAAAGTATCAAGCTTTTAGAAGGTATGTCTGTATAGTAGCATGTTGCCCCGGCAACATCCTAAATGTCATCGACAGCTTCTTCTTCTTCCAAGCGCTTTTTACCCTTTGGTCGACCAGATCTTTTAACATCCGGTCCATTAAGTAACAGCAAAGCTTTCTCCATATCAATATCATTAGCGATCACACTCTGCATTAATGAAGGAAAACAGACTGGTCCATCAGCCACTAAAGCAATGAGCCAAAAAGGAGACAAAAAAAAAAAAAAACCTACTATTCTGTATTGTTTCATAGATGATCAAAGTTGCATATTGCTTCAGCCAATGAAATTCATTATTATTATTATCTTAAATACCAAGTAAAAAGACGCTCAACACCAACACCACCACCACCACCAACACCACCACCAGCACCAACAATAACAATAAACACATTATGGTGAACAGAAAAGGCTCGTATCTAAATGCTTCATACCCAAGAGGTAGATCTTCTAAAATGTCAAATGGCATCACATGAACTAGTTGACCAATGTCTTACGATAATCCATGATAGCAAGAAACATTTCAGAACATGCATCTAAAGCAGGATAACCAGTTACTGTAGCAATTGGTAAAAAAAATTAGGATCAAACACAAACCTTTGGCACAGGAGCTATGTTACGTCGATGCCTTATGGTAAACCCTGTTTTTGAGATCTTTATTTGTATTGGCAGGCCATCTACAGGATGATTTCCCTGGAAGCAATATTCACAAAATACGCAGTTTAAGGGGCTAAAAAAGGTAAAGGTCAAAGTGCATGTATAAAAAATTAAAAGTATTAAAATATAAGCAAATGAATAGAGATATACCAGTGTAATAGGGTAACGAAGCAAATCGATAGCATGTTCCAGCGTTATCGAGCCCAAATCCTTGATCTGAAAGGATCCCAAATTAAAAGCAGTCTTGGGAACTTTTTTTTTAAAATTTATTTCTGTATAATATCAAATACACAAACTATAGCATGCTGAATACTATTGATTGGGAAATCACCATCGTAGTAAATCAAGAAATTGCATAGTTAATAAACAAGAAAAGGAATTCTATTGATTGGGAAAACAGAGCTTTACAGCGAACGTGAAGGAATTTGATTGTCCTCCATCTAAGAGGCAAAATACAGAGCACACAAGTCACGGCAAGTGATTATTGCACTAAAAATAGCACATGATTAACTGTTATTCGGGACAGTCCTCACAGAGTCGCTAGTATCCAAACTCAGCTGTTTTATGAACTAGAGCATATCCATGCTAAAGGACAGGGTATATTAATTGTATACATTATCCTCCCACGACTTCTTTTGAAATCATTATTATCCCAACATTCCCCCTTCATTACCGATGCATCCTCTGATCGAAGCCTCACATGCCCTATCTAAGTAGCCAATTCTCCTTCTCTTATTACCCTTAACATCCAGAACTCCAAATTTCTACATTCAGAGATTATCCATCTCTACATTCATCTTCTCTATGCTCCAACCTAAATGTCCAACATTCTGATCTGTATTGTAATGCCAGTCTAATGAAAGCACTGCTATAAAGTCAATGGAGAATAAAGTCGCCTCAGGCTGTTTTAATGTATCCACTCATCATACGAAGTTGGAAAGCAAGAGGGAAAATAGGAGGTGATTGCAAAATTTATGCAGGTCATAATCTCTTCTTGAACAGCATATTTCTCCTCACAATTACACAAATAGAGGAGGGAAAAGCGCTCAATTCTAGTTCAGCCTTCATGTATTTCTTCTCGTTAATTCTTATTACTTCAGATACTTTAATTATGGGCCTTTGCAGCAAATGTATGTTTCAGTGGAAATTCTTTTGGGGGCAGACATGATCAAAAAAAATTTGTAAGCCAAATTCAAGATGAAATAAAACCATTCAACCTAACTGCCAGATGATTGTCAGAGGCGCTCGCCAAAGTCACTGTACTAGATTAGATCAATGAGTTTGGAATGAAAAATATAAAATAAATCATATTTAAACAGGAACAGTAACATTCAACTGATTCTGATAAAAATTCAAACAATCACACTGATTGGATCTTGTCAATTTCATTTTGTTTCAAAAGAAGAGAGAAAAAAAAAAAAAAAAAGAAGAAGAGGCTTATCTTGTTTATACCATAATAAACATCTACTCTTGATACTCGTTAAAGCTTTATGTTATTGCCAGAAATTATTAGATCCCAATACTATCCAGCGGTTAGCCAATCTTTTTCTTTTTTCACCCCTATTTTCATACTTTTCAATTTCTCCTCTGCCTTCCCCAAACATTGACCTCATTGTCATGAGATTATTTTGAATAACAAGCATAGTAAGGAAAGTAACTCAGCCACATAGGTTAACCTGAGGCCTACAGCCTATGCGGGATTAAATACTATGGTCAATAGTAAAGTCTCCTTTGGTATAATATCAATGCTGACTTAGAGCCTAATTTTCTTAACTAACTGAAATAATGTGTTGTATACATGCGCCCATTCCATTCCAAAGTCTTTATTACACATGGAATAATAACACAGCATTGGACATATCTCATAAGAAAAGGCATTAACTGAACTAACCAGAGATACAGATGCTCGTTTGGGCAGATATCCTTTTCTATCTTCACCAAGCTGCACATAAGACCCATAAGGGCCTCCCTTCAAAAGGACCTGCAAAAACAAATACCATATTTGAATAAATTAATAAATAATGACAATTCACGTGGTGGCAGCTGGGGGGGGGGGGGGGAGAAGCTGTCCCAACTACAGTATTCACATATTGAATAGACCACATTTTCCTGATTAATACCTTCTCACCAGAAACAGGATGAAGACCCAGCAACTTTGGCTCTTCAACTGCCAAGTTGTTCTGAGGAGCTTCATCATCATCTTCTTCCCCGTACAAAGTCTTCGCTATAAACCTACACCAAGATAAATGACGATCTTCTTCAGGAAATCAAAATATGCATCGATTTCAGCAAAGTTTTCCTTAAATGTAGCTCCAAAAGACATTATCAAAGACTATAAGAGAAAATAATTCTTGACACTTCAAAAGTACAAAGTTAACCAAAAAAAAAGAGGGGGGGGGGGGGGGGGGGGGGGGGGCTATGAGCACTATCCCTAAACAGTGTATTTAACAGTGAATTCTGTGCTCTTTATGTTAGCAAATATATCCACACCAATGTTCACCTTTCATTCTTTCAACATAAAAGGTTGAACACTAATTCTGTCATTATCCTACAAAGTTCAAGTCCATTTATGAAACACAAGATTGTGTATCTTATTATGTAGTTAAAATTCAAAAGACAAAGGGATTTTGTTGCAAGGGTGGACATTTGGGACAGAGCTGCATAACAGTTACTTGAGCCACACCATAGCCAATTTTTGAAATTGATATCCACATAACTTTATTATTATAGTTTTTTATATTCATGAATACAAGTTAATGCCTATAACAATTCACCAAAAAAAAAATCACTAAGGGACAACATAAAGTATTTGCACTTTATCTTTCGGTGAAATTCTGCTTGACAAAACTTACTATTAACTCATGCAATATTTTCTTTGAGTTCTTAAGAAGGCCAGAAGAAGATAAAATCCACTGCCAATAGAATTGGAGCTAGCTAATATATTTCAGATTTCAGAGACAATTCAGAGGAGACAAAAGAGAATGTTTAGCAGAATGAGTATTATTTAAGCCCTTAAAAAGTGTAATTGTATGAGCATAATTATAAGCTTTGGTTCCAAAGGCAGATGCATAAGTCTGTCACAACTATTTGACTAAGAATTTCAGTGGCTCTCAAGTTATTAAAATTTACAATATTATATTATGATTATTATCAACCTTCCTTTGAGCCTTTGATGAAAACTTATACGAAAGACTACAGAGACCAATTTTAGTTAGAAATATAGCATAGTGAAGACTAAATTGATTTAGTGAAGTTGCAACTACACTGAATTCTCTATAGACAAAAAGATGTGATTGGATTTGTAATTACTTACTTGCACTTAGGGTGTTGATCACAGCCTATAAAATAGCCTGCACCATATCTGCTAACTTTGAAGATCAGAGTACCCTCCATACAACTGGGGCATGATCGACTTTCTTCGGGAAGTGAGGAGAAAAGGAAGTTATCATAAGTTCTTTCCAGCATCTTCTCCACCTGATGGATGTGAACTTTGCCAGCACGCTCACAGTAAGTACTGAACCTGCCCCAATAATCCTTAAGGAGACCTTTCCATTCAGTGGATCCAGCAGAAACATTGTCAAGCTCAGTTTCCATGTCAGCTGTAAAGCTATAATCTGTCACCTCGTTAAAATAATGAGAGAGAAAGGCTGAGACCATACGACCACGGAATTCAGGGGTTAGCACTCGGCTTTTTGCTGTTACATATTTCCTATCTTGTAAAACTCTAAGTATGCTTGCATATGTTGAAGGTCTTCCAATTCCAAGCTCCTCCATCTTCTTCACCAATGATGCCTCAGAGTAGCGAGGTGGAGGTTGAGTATGGTGTTGTCTTGTTTCCAAATTTCCAAGACACAAAGGATCCCCTTGTTTAAGATTACTGAGGATCTTGTAAATTTCAACACGATCAGAGGGTTCATTGTCAATGTCTCTTATAGCCCGAGTCTCTACATCTTCATAAACTGACCTGAACCCAGGAAACTCAACTGCAGTACAAGCAGCTCGAAAGGAAATGGACCCATCACTATTACCAATATCAAGCTGTATCTGATCAACTCTTGCAGCTTCCATTTGGCAGGCCATTGTACGAGCCCAGATCAAAGTGTACAACTTTAAGGAATCTTCATCAAGAGCTCCAACAAGCATTGATGGTAATCTTCGAATATCTGTGGGTCTTATGGCTTCATGTGCTTCTTGGGCATTCTTCACCTTTTTGAAAAATTTGCGTGGACTACTTGCAGCAAACTTCGAACCATAACGTTCTCCAATTAAGGAACATATTTCCTTTACAGCTTCATCAGATATATGTAAACCATCAGTCCTCATGTATGATATCAATCCAGCCGCCTTGCCATCTGCAAACTGAACTCCCTCATACAACTTCTGTGCCAACTTCATTGTATAGGAAGCAGAAAAACTTAACTTATTGGCAGCATCTTGCTGAAGGGTCGATGTTATATATGGAGTGGGAGGGTTTTTGTTTACTTTGGTTTTCTTAGCAGCAGTGACCTTAAAATTCGACGAGCTCACAACCTGCTCAATAACCTTTGCCTCGGTCTCTGAACCAATCGAAAACTGATTCAACCTTTTAGAATCAAAATGAGTCAAATATGACCGAAGAGAAGACTTGTTTGATGCCACATTTGAAGCATTGAAGGTGGCTTCTACACTCCAATATTCCTGTGGTTTAAATTCCTCAATTTCTATTTCTCTGTCGCATATAAGAGAAAGAGCAGCTGATTGTACTCGTCCAGCAGACTGACAACCAGGTAGCTTTCTCCATAAAAGAGGGGAAATGTTGAATCCAATCAAATAATCGAGTGCACGGCGAGCAAGATAAGCATGGACCAAGTTAACATCAATATCTCTTGGACTCTGCAAAGCACTTTTTATTGCAGATTCTGTTACTTCTTGAAAGACAACCCTGGCAATAGTTATATTATCACGTAATGCATTCTGTTGCTGCAACATCTCAATAATATGCCAAGCAATAGCCTCTCCTTCTCGATCAGGATCTGATGCAAGAATAAGATTATCTGCTCTGAAAGAGAGTAAAACAAGATGAGTATAAGTGTAGAACCTCTTGCAATTAAGATAAAAGAATTGCTCAGATAAGAAACTCAATACACCTGTCAAAAGAAATTGAAAAAGAAAAGCAGAGGAAAAACAATATCTCAAATACAACTACAAATGACTGAACCAGAAGAGAGAAAGTCTGTAGAAATGTTTGGGTTTTGCAATAAGAGGAAAAACTTCCATAAGGTAAAAAGATACTCTGTGTAATTAGCTGGTCAAAGAAAAATACAAATAGTATTAACTCCTATAAGGCACAAATGTCAAAGAGAAAAACAACATACCCACTGATTGCCACCTTCATACTCTTCAGATGAGTCCAAGCAGAGGATGGAACCTCCCACACCATACTGAAGTCATCGTCAGGACGTACAGACCCCGACCTAGCAGCCAAGTCCCTTACATGGCCATAACTTGGTATAACTTCATACATGTCACCAAGGTAATGCTGAATAACCTTAGCCTTAGTGAGGGACTCCACGACCAAAACAGATTTTCCAGTAGGAGGGTACAATGGCTTTAACTTAATTGACTTGATGCCATTAACAGTCGGTGGTTTTGGTTTCTGAGGTGCCTTGCGGGCAGAAGGTTCCTCCTCCACCACCTTCACAGGTTCATGCAAAGCACCATTGATTTTTTCCTCTAAGTTCACTTGTTTCAGAGATTTTCCCTTCTTCCTAGGCTTCGAGGCTTTTTTCTTAGGCACGGCTTGAGGTGATTCAGAAAGGTCAACCTCTTCCTTAGGTATACTAACAGATGAACTATTCTGCGAAACTACAGTGTTAGTCAAAAAGATTGGCCTGGCTAACAACATTTTTCTCAGCCAAAAGAACAAAGAATGCTTACCTCAGCAGTTGACAGACCATTTGGCCTTTTAGTTCTTCTAGCACCTTTTGAGGGAACAGCATCAGAAGAAGACAGTGTATCAACAGATGGCTCATCTTTTTTCTTCTTGTTTCGTGATCTTTGCTTTGGTTTTGTTTCACTCTTTGGCTCTGCTTTACTGTCAACGGAACTTGGAGCAGAGAGAGGCTGTACAGACTCTGCTTTCTTTAGACCATCTATTGCCAGCACTTCAGTTGAATTTACAGAGTTGACATTTTTACTGGCAGACACTCGACGATCAGGGAAATTCTTCCTAACCATCTGGCTAGGAAAAGTTTTCAGTGAATTACCTTCAGTACTCCCATGAGAGGCAAATGTTTTTACCCGCCTTCGTTGTTTATCGGAAACAATGGGTTTTGGTATACTCCTACCACTTTTTCCATCCTTTACAAACGTGGACTCACATGTACTTGCATCACCAAGACCTGATTTTGGCATTGCCTTTGTGGAGAGCATCTTCTTAGCAAAAGCAACATATGTAGGTCTTATGCTCTTACTTGAAATCCTAAATCTTGAAGTAGAAGGCAAAGGATGACTTGCAAAACCAAGTAATGACAGAGAACAAATTATACTTCCCTTCCTTGATTCATCAACAAGTTCTCTGGTACTATTAGACCCCAAACACCTGATAGATCTTGATTGCTGAGCCATCATCTTACAGGCTCCTCTAACCTTTTTAAACTGTATCAATGATCCTTTCGTATGTACAAGACAACCACTCACAGATGTGCATGGGAAATAGGTGGCTGCATAACTCTGTAATGTGCTATATCGTGTCTGAAACAAATGATTCCACAGAAATACATCAACAAACATATATATATGAAAGAGAAGGAAATGTTATAATAGCGTGACATATGCCAATTTATAGGTAGCAGCACTATATGTTTATACATTCTAGTCCAACCGTCAGCCACATGTCCTACTACAGTAATTTATCTTGGTCAAATTTCACATTATAGCCCAAATGAGAAGTGAGGATGAGAGGAACAGAACTATTACAAGGTATAACTTCATAAAATTATATTACCTCCGTTTTTTTTTTAATTGACGCGTATTCCTTTTTGGGAAGTTTTTTTAGTTGACCCCACTACAAACTTAATTAAATAAGCTGAGCACTTTAACATTCTCTCTCCGCTCCTTAAAGTGTGAGCCTCAATAGAATGCGTCATCTAAAAAGAAACGGAGGAAGTACTAATTCTCAATATGATGGGTTTGGAAAATGTGATAAAATGAGTATTGAGTAAAGGGCACTAGGGCAGATACATAGTTTCTACATTTTCATTAATATGATTTATATGATTGCCTCCTCAAATGAAAAAATTGTTCATAAGCACTTACCATGTCTTCCGGGCATTATATCATGATTCCTCTAATATATATAATTAGGGAAAACTTGCACCTAGAAATAAACATCCAAAGAGAAGGTCCAAGGACACAAAGAAATGTATGGACTCTATACAAGTTCCCGATATTTCAAGGATCAATTTCCATTTTTCCACAAACTCCCCAAGTTGCAAAATCAAAATCAAATGGCAGCTCGGACCAAGAAGCCAGTGTCAAGAGGATGGAAATGACATTAACTCATCTATACTAAACCAAGAATAACTACAATATATACTATAATGTAAAAATAACAATTTGATATGTTCTTCACATCAATCATCTCACATATATGACAACAGTCCCTCTTCCAACATAAGGGTATCAAGCAAAACAAACAAACAAACAAACAAAAGATGTTTACAATCTCATTTCAATAACATTTGAACAGAAAATTAAATTAAAAACAATCCTCAACCTCAGTAATAAAATCTCATATCATCCAAATTGAAGTAGAATTATTGAATTATCACTAAAAGATGTTCTACACAGAGCTAGAAATGGCAATGATATAAACGAGATTTGATCCCATGTTAGAAATTTACATATCTTAAGTTAAACCCAACAATTCATTATATCAATTACAAAATTTATAAATCCCAATGCTCCTACCAATTAACCAATACCCTACAATCTAATGCCACTGAATTTAAAATAAACAAATTGAATGAATTTAACAACAATCACTTAAAACAAAAGGAACCCATATATTCTATAATTAATAAGTACAATTAAAAAGATGAAATAAGCAAGAAATGGGAGATTTACCTTAGTCAAGAAAGAGGGTCCAAAAATGGAGGAAGCAGGATTGGAAGAAGAAGCCATTAAACTCAGATGAAGTCGGTTTAACACCATTACACTTAATTAATTGAGAATAAAGATTGTAACTTTAATTAGAGAGTGAAGAGTATAGCATCGGAAAAGTTAGAATGTTACTTAAAAGGAAGACATGGGTGTTTAAGAGAGAAGGGAGAACCGCCTACTTGTTGCAGGCGTTGGAGTGGAGAGAAAGAGAAGAAGAGAGATTAGGTGTTTTGAAGGGTTCAGGGTTTTAGACTTTGGATTAAGGAAAATCTACATGTTACAACTTACAAGCCTTTTCGTCAAAAAAATAAAAATAAAAATAAAAAATTTACAAGCCTATCATAGTTTTCATACAGTTTGTTAATTGTATTGAAATGATTTTTACTACATTAAAAATTAGTTCATTGATCTTAAGTTATTTTTATTTTCAGCACCTCTCCTGTGCAGCTGGCCACACGGTGTGGCCAACGTCCAACTCAGCAAAATAATGGAGTTCACGCACGCGCGCGTCTTTTGCTTTTAAAAAAATAACGGAATCCAAAAACACGCGCTTCTCCTTCATTTGTTCTTAAAAGCGCCGACATTCACACAAATCCCTAGAGCCGCCGCTTTTACTTATCATATTCACCAAATTCTCGTAATTTGCGAAAAAAAAAGAGAGCTACAATGACTGAAGAATTACAAAACTTTCCAGAATCACAAGAATCAATGGAAATCGAAGAAATAGGTGATTAATTGTTGAATCTGGAGATTGAAGAGGTCGAAAAAATTCTAAAAAACAATGAAATACAAGGTAAAAAATAAAACTCATTCAAATTTTAATTTATTACTGGTAATCCCTAAAATGTTATACTAGTTACCCTAATTATTACTGGTAATCAATATTATGCAATAAGTAACCATATTATACTGTGAAGGTAATCTCTGTTATACAATAAGTAACCATATTATACTGTGAAGGTAATCCCTGTTATACAGTAAGTAACCCCTATAATGCAATAAGTAACCTTATTACAGTGGAAAGGTAATTACTATAATGCAATAAGTAACCTTATTACAGTGGAAAGGTAATTACTATAATGCAATAAGTAATCCCTGATATATAATAAGTAACCCTTATAATGCAATAAATAATTCTATTACACAAGGAAGGTAAACCCTATTAAGCAATAAGTAAAACTTTATTATGCAATAAGTAATCCCTATTACGCAATAAGTAACCCTATTACAGTGTGAAGATAACCCCTATAATGCAATAAGTAATCCTATTACAGTGGAAAGGTAATCACTATAATGCAATAGGTAATCCCTGTTATATAATAAGTAACCCCTATAATTCAATAAGTAATTCTATTACACTAGGAAGGTAAACCCTATTATGCAATAAGTAACCCTTTATTATGCAATAAGTAATCCCTATTACGCAATAAGTAACCCTATTACGTACAGTGGAAAGATAATCACTATAATACAATAAGTAATCCCTGTTATATAATAAGTAACTCCTATAATGCAATAAGTAATTCTGAAGGTAAACCCTATTATGCAATAAGTAATCCTTAATAAATAAGTAATCCCTTACTACGCAAAAAGTAACCCTATTACAGTGTGAAGGTAACCCCTATAATGCAATAAGTAACCCTATTACACTGGGAAGGTAATCAATATAATGCAATATGTAACCTTATTACACTAGGAAGGTAATCCTTGTTATGGAATAAGTACCCCTTACTAAACACACTAAGTAATCCCTATATGGTATAAGTAATCAATATTATGCTATAAGTAACCCTATTACAGTGTGAAAGTAACCCTCACTAAAAACACTAAGTAACAATATTACACAGTGAAGGTAATCCTTATAATGCAATAAGTAACTCAACTAAACAGACTTAAGTACATACATTTTATATAAAACAAGTAACCCCTATTATACTATTTTGTTAACTCCAATAATGCTAGACATTTAACTCTTAATAAACTCTGAAATAATCTGAGTCACTAATGCAGAATTAAAATATTTTTACAGGTTTAAGTGGAAGCACCTTAACAGATGATGGCAGATATGCAGAACAGCATGCAGAAAAGCATGAAGTAGATTATATAGGAAGCCTTGTTGGATTTACTACTGCAACTTTAGAAGAAATATTTGAACAATATAAAAAATATGCTTTTGTGATTGGATTTGGTGTAAGACAATCAACAACAAGATACACACAATCAGAACCTAAACAAGTCAGAGGGAAAGATTTTGTTTGTTCAAAAGAAGGTTTCAAAGTAAAACCAAAGAACTAAAAAACTCCTACTCCTATTCCTGGACAAAAACAGAAAAAGAAAAAGCAGGTTCCAATCACCTAAACTAGATGCAAAGCATTCATCAGAGTAAAAAAGAATAAAGAAGGTATGTTTGAAATAGAAGAACATGTCATGCAACACAATCATGAATTGATAAGAAGAGAATGGCAGCATTTACAAAGATCAGAGAGAAAAATAACATAGGATAAGGTAAAAGTTATAGACATAATGGCTGAAAGTGGACTAAGACCAGCAGAATCTTATCGTCTAATGTCTTATGAAGCTGGTGGTGAAAATGTATTAACACACACAATGAAAGACCATTTCAATTACATAACAAGAAAGAAAATGAAGGAGATTGAAGGAGGTGACGCACAAACTATCATAAACATGTTGACTCAAAGACAATCAGAGGAACTAGATTTCTTCTTCAGATTCAAGTTAGGAGAAAAAACAAACAGACTTACTGCCATTTTCTGGAGGGACTCAGAAATGAAAGAAGATTTTGATATTTATGGAGATGTTACTATTTTCGACACCACATACAGGACGAATAAATATAATCTTATTTGTGCACCAATTGTGGGTGTCAACAATCATTGGCAGAATATAATGTTTGGTTGTGCTTTTATTGCTGATGAGAAAATAGAAACATTTGAGTGGGTATTATCCACTTTTAAGAAATCAGTTGGTGGAAGTGAGCCAGCTTCAATCTTTACCGACCAAGACTTGGCCATGTCAGTTGCAATTCAAAAGGTAAATTTACATTTTCCCTCTGTTTTGATGCTATTAATTTACCCCTATCATGCCACACAAACAACTTCTATTTTAAAATATCTGTTTTTCAAAATAAGTAACCCCATTACAGTACACAAGTAACCCTATTATACTACATAAGTAACTTATTATTATGTTTTTAAGTAACCCCTATTTCAGAATAAGTAACCCCCAAGTATTTAAAACAAAAATCTTATTAAGTTAGCCCATTACCCTTGTAAGTAATCCCTATAACCCTTGATAAGTAAGCTTTATAAACCTTAATAAGTAACCCTTATAACCCTTGTAAGTAACCTCTATAACCATGATAAGTAATCTCTATAACCCTTAATAAGTAACCCCTATAAACCTTAAGACATAACCACTATATACCTTAATAAATAACCCCCAAGTGTTTAGAATAAGTAAGCCTTACTAAGAAATATAAGTAACCCCATATTGTGTTATTTAGTAACACCAGTTATATTAAATAAATTTAGAAAAAAAAAAAAACTAACAAAATATTCAATGTAGGTTTTCCCACACTTAAGACACGGACTTTGCATATTGCATCTAATTAAGAATGCAGTGTCAAGATTTGGAGCATTAAAAAGAGACATGACTTTCAAAGATGCTATTAATAAGTGTAACAGGTTGTGTAACAAAAGAAGAATTTGAACACGGTTGGACAAACATGATAAAAACTTACAAGCTAGAAAATAACAGATGGTTCAAAAGACTATACAGCTTGAAGGAAAAATGGTGCACTGCTCTCAGTAAAGACTTTTTTTCAGCAGGAATACTATCTTCTCAAAGAAGTGAAAGTGCAAATAACGCTATAGGTTTCAAGGCAAACAAAAACACAAGCTTGACTGATTTTTTCAAGATATTCAAACAGCCCGTAGCAAGGTGGAGGAAGAATGAATCTGATGCAGATTTCAAAGTTGCAATTCTAAACGAACTTCAAATTTACCATTCTATGGAATGCTAAAGCATATAACAGAGGTTTATACACATACCATATTCAGAGAATTTGAAATAGAATTTGAATTTTCAATTGGATGCATAATAAATCTTCATTATCAAACTCAAAGTTACTTCTTTTATGAAGTACAATTAGAGAATGATGAAGCTTTAAAGCAAAAGGTTACATTCAACATAGCAGACAACAGTATAGCATGTTCTTGTAAAATTTTTGAAGAAGTAGGGTGGTTATGCTATCACTGTATACGTGTGTTACAACAACATTCAGTGACCAAAATACTAGACAAATATATCATAATGAGGTGGACAAAATATGCAAAGGCACACGTATGGAGAAGAAGGGATGAATGATGGGCGTTAGAACGGTCGCTCATTCCACACTCAATCAAACACATTTATTAACAAACACCTTACAAACCAAGCATAATGACAAGTAAGAGTTCGGTCCACAAGGAACGGGATATGGTTGCTAAAGATCTTAACACTTAAGCTAATTCGAAGTCAATGGTGAATTGGGTTTCGTCAAGTAGACAAACAAACTATGGTTCTAAATCAATGGATTAAAGACACTAGGGAATGGGATCCACTCAACCAAGGCAATTAGGCAAACGGGAGTAAAATAGACAAGCTATAGCAAGGACTATATGTAAAATCAACCTCATGCAATAAGAAAACAACTCACACTACTAAACTTAGATTCCTCATTAGTCTAGCAATAGATGATACATAATCAAATTACAATAAGTAATGACATACTCAATTTACACTTCCATGTCAAATTAGGCATATCATGCTATCAAGCTCCTAAGTCAAGGGTAGCTAATCCTATCATGAAGGACTAACAAGCAATCTCATATAATCAATTTAATTGCAATACAAACATCAATGTTTCTCCCATATTTGCATAACTAACCCAAAAGGTTGAGCTTCACCCAACCCCTAGCAAGAAGACTACTCACAACTCATATTTATCAACATGCAATCAACAATTAGGGTTCTAACTACTTCAATAATTGGGGGAAAGTGGTTAACGATTGAAATAACTATCATCCAATAACAAATTACCAAGAACTTAAGAAGATTTAAATGACATGCAAAAGCAAATGAAATCAGAAATTAAGTAGAAAAAGGTTGGAGAAATTACTAATTGAAGCTTGAAATTGAATAACAATGGAGGAACTTGTCTTCTACAATGATTGAGATTGAGAATTCCAAACTAATAATTGAAATCTAACTAATGATTTGAGAGTATTTATGTTTCTACAACTACAAACTAAGAGGAAGCTTTGAAAACTTGGATTTTTTTACATTAGAGTCTAAGGGGGTATTTATATAACCCTCAAATAAAAAGGACGGAGAAAACAAGAGTCGGGATTTTCTGCAGGTGCGCACGGACGTGCCAGGGGTGGCACGGACGTGCCACCCTAAGCACGGACGTGCAGATTCGGGCAGTAGCTCAGTTTTGGCCAGGCTAACTGCACGGCCGTGCAGTTTATGGCACAGACGTGCTGGCGGAGATGCACGGACGTGCTGAAGCCTTGCACGTCCGTGCCAAATCGGGCAGTAGCTTGGTTTGGCTGGGACTGTCCTACACGGCCGTGCAGGACATGGCACGTCCGTGCAGGGTCTTCTAGGCCCTTCTCTTCACATTTTCCTTGATTTTGCTCCATTGTCACGGCTTCTATCCTTGGTTTATCATCCATATGCCTCAAATGATCGTTTTTAGACCTACAATCTCAACAAAAACACTAACAACCCGTGAAACAAGGGATACACAAAAATTGAATGAAAATAGGATAGAAGTGAACCAAAATGCCAATATATCGAGTAAACAAGGCATCAAAATCACCCTAAAATCATATCAAATAACAAGTTATCAATCCCCCTAAGCTAAGTTTTTGCTAGTCCTCGAGCAAAACAAACATGTCAAATCAAGAAGGAAGATTACTTGCTAATGATCAAACCAAGGAGAGAAAACGCAAACACAAATCCGCATGGCAAGAACCATAAACACTTTTAGCACAAGTGAAAGCAATTTAAACCTCTAAGTCGCCTAAGAGGACGAGTTTTTATCACGTGAGGGTTTCCCTTGAGCTTAACCCACAACTCACACAAACCACACCAACTAACATATCACATTGTTGCTCTCAAAGTGGTCAAAACACCCAAAACCAATATTTTTATTGCCCAAGTCAACTCATCGGGATACAAAACACAAGCAAGACAAGTGAGCAACTTTCAAGAATTACCATTCATACAAATGTGCACCTAAGTTGGGGGTAGAGAGGCGAACTAAGCAAGGTTGCACTAGGATACTTCGTTATACCTTTTACTAGTTCATTAGAGCACGTCTAGATATTCCAAAGTTGCAAAGCCCTTTTTCGGTTATAAAATCTCAAAATGCAAGTCCACCTCCCAAAATGCACTCCCAAGCCCTTTCAACTACGCTCTAATTCGGGAATTTACACAAGAAACTTCAAAATAGAAAGCGTGTGGGAGGCATCCACAAATTGACCTCTAGAATAGAAAAAGTGAAAATTTTGAGGATTTTGGAGGAGTTTTTTTTTTTTTTTTTACTTCTCCACTCTTTTTCTATTTTTTTTTTTCATTCATTGCCCTCGCCTCTTTTAACTTTGAGCGGCTCTTTCTTTTATTCGAAACATGTGGCTTATTATGCCACTTATTACACAAGATATACATAGAACTAATTCCCTAGCAGAGTTTCGTTTCGGGGAGGAAGGGAGACACACCAAGGGCACAAGGGACCGCAATTTGATTCAAACATATCCTACTTTGGGCAAATTAGACAATATCCTATGCTAGACGTGCAATTGAGCATTCATCGGTTTTCATTTCATATACACTAGCGCAATCAAGATTAATAAGCCTCTAAATGACCCCAACTCTTGCACACACCCTTCTAAAAGAACTTTTACTCATCACTCAAGAGTCAAGCAAGCAAATCATATAAACATCGTCATTTGAGTCTCATCCAAGGGCTAATTTTTTGGTTTTTTTTTTTTGGTTTTTTTGTTTTTTTTTTTTTTTTTTTTTTTTTTTTTTTTTTTTTTTTTTTTTAAGAAAGCGAGTTAGGAGAACTAAGCTAAGCATAAAAAAAATAGAACACAACTATACAACTAAATGAAGAGAGGAGAGAAGAAAAGTATTCACACATTAAGAGATTTGGATTTAGGGCGTTGGATTTCAAAGGGAGAAAATTTGGATGTTAAGGGGTTTGGATGTTAGGGGAAGGAACAAACAACATGCAAGGTAATCACCAATCAAGCACAAACAAGAACCAATCAACAAAACCAAAGAGAAAGACTCCCCCCCAAGCTATCATAAACATTGTCCCCAATGTTAAAACAATAAAAGCACAAGAAAGGGGAAAAAGAGACTAACTCATTGGTTTGGTCCTCCTTGGGAGCTTGAGCCCCCGGGGTACCAATGTCGGTAGACATTTCGGAACTCACCCAATTCCGACCGAAGTCCTTCGAAGCTTGTCCTCATGTTGTCGTAGGAGGACCTCATATCTTCGTGAGACTTTCTCATAGTCTCGAACTCGGTGGTCATCCGGTTGAATCCTTGGTTCATCAAATGCATTTGCTGCTCGAAGGTGAGGGGTGGGTTGCCCTCACCCATGCCTTGACCTTGGTACCCTTGTTGGTACCCTTGTTGGTGATCGTGTTGTTGTTGTTGTTGGAATTGTTGTTTTGGAGGTTGTTGTGGAGGTTGCTGCTGCTCTCCTTGCTCTTGCTCCTCTTCATCGTCTTCATCGTCGGGAGCCCAATCGTGGTCTCTCTCGAAGATCCAGTTGGTCTCGTCGTAGATGAAGGTCCGCTCCGGGTCGGGGAGGTAGGCGTAGGACCGGCCACTCACGTGCCACAGGTAGGGGTGTGGCCCCTCGACGTCCTCCACCCACCTCATTGTCCTAAGCGACTGCATATCGATCCGCGTCGCTCCTGGGCAAACCTGCTGATCTGCAAAATCAAGATTAAGAGCAGCAGCAATAATAGTGATCATACCACCTATGGTGATGTTATCGGACCCGGTGGCAACATCCTCTAGGTGGTCTACAAACCAGGACCCTACATCTAGGGCCGAACTACCCATACTCAAGTGCCATAGGAAGTGAAGCTCCCTAGTGGACACTACCCCCGAACTGTCACCTCTAGCGAACGTCGTGTTCGCTATGGTGCACTGTGACAACCTAAATGCGGGGTGGATAATGGCCGTGGCCTTATCGGTCCTGGGGTTGTAGTTAAAGAGGCCGTTGATCTTCCTCCAAAACTCACCTGCGTTATAGCTACGGGGTGGCCTATCCTTTGCCCCAATGGTTCCGTTCGTAGGCCACCTGAACGCTTGGTTCACCCTATTGATGGTCATGGTATGGGTGGTGTTCATGAGTTGGAAGGTGATACGGCGGGGGTTCCTAGTTGTGTCCCGTTGGACTTGGAGGGTGGAGAGGAATTCAAGAGTTAATCTCTTGTAGGTCAAGGCATGTAAGTCTAGCCAACTACCTAGGCCACATCCCTCGAATAATATTCTAATGTCCTCCCCCACCCCTAGGGACTCGGCTACCTCCTCACTGTAGAATTTGGTCGGCCTAATTCTCCTCCTACTATTTCTTAGAAAATTGTTTGCAAAAGTTTCGTCATTGAAAATTATGCCCATTGTATCCACTTGTGGTGGACCAACGGGAGGAGGAGGAGAAGGGTTGCGGTACCTAGAGTCCGTGTTTCTAGGTCGATTTCTTCTAGACATGGTCGGATTTATGCAATGCAATCAAACAAACCACAACCAAATAATCAACACAATAAACACACAATAGGCACTAAGTCCACTTATACACAACCAAAGTTCAAATAAGGCCAACAAATATTACACAATCAAGCCAAGCTCTAAGTCTCCCACCTAAAACAAGCAAAGCATCAAGCCACTAAGACTTAATCCAATCACAACCACAACAATTCTAATATCAAAATTATGCACTAGAATCAACAAATCGAACACAACAATTTACTCAAACAAGCATGCTTTGTCATGTATGAAAATCAATTCCTCAACCTCACTTACAAAAATTCAATTCTCAAAACACACCAAAATTCATTCAAACTCTATAATACTTGGCAATTATCAATCACTCATAACCAATTTCAATAAACTTTCCCAACCAAATTCAAGCAAAAATTCAAGGATTCAAGCAAAAAAATAGTAAAAGGGAGGAACGATTATACCGAGCTTATCGTGGGTGTAAAACCCGCAAATGAACCTCTCTTGCCTTCCTTTTTGCTTGCTTGACAACCACCTTCAACCAATTGCTCCAAAATTTACTCACAAAGAAAACCCCCAAATCAATTTTTTTCAAGTAAGGGTTTGAGTTTTTGGGTGATTTTTGGGGTTAAATGTGATAAAAGTGGTAGTAGTTTGTGAATTTGTTGAAATGGAGTGAAGATTTTTGTGAAATTTGTAAAATTTGAGTGAGAAATTGAGTGTTTGTGGGAATTTGAGTGAGTTGGGATGAAGAGAAGAGGGGTTTTTTAGAGAGAGAAAGGAGTGAGAATCGTGAGATTGAAAGAAGGGGAGTGAGAAATTTTTTTTTTTTTAGGTTAAATCCCGTGGCTTTTACAGCCAAAATCGAGGCTGCACGGACGTGCCAAATTTGGCACGGACGTGCAGTTTCGATCAGATTTGAGAATAAGTTCCTGCCTGATTTGGCACGGACGTGCTGAATTTGGCACGGACGTGCTGAATTTGGCACGTCCGTGCCAAATTTCGAAGCATTTTGGACACTCACTGCCTGATTCTGCACGGACGTGCGATGTTCTGCACGTCCGTGCATACCTGATGCTGCATCTTTTTCCTTTTTTTTTTTATAATAGTAAAGCATAATAATAATAATAAAATTATTATTATCACCATTATTATTATTATTAATAAAATTGTCTACTACTTCATTTTCACAAAAACCTTTTCTTACTTCTCTTTTCATCAACACCTACAAAAGACATTGAGAGAAAAGTTAGTAATAGTAAAGTGATGGAAATTAAGTAATAGCTTATTGAGAGAGAGAGTTGATAAACTCGGGTTGCCTCCCGGAAGCGCTCTTTTAACGTCACTAGCTTGACGACCTCCACACTCAGGAGATAAGATTACATTGAGTTGATTCTAAAACACCCACATGAGCACCCTCGTAGTAAAGCTTGAGGCGATGCCCATTCACCTTGAAAGATCTCTTGCCGTCCATATCCCAAACTTCCACGGCTCCATGAGGAAACACTTCCTTGACGACAAAAGGTCCACTCCACCTTGATAAAAGTTTCCCGGGAAACAATTTCATCCTAGAGTTGTAGAGGAGCACCTTATCGCCCTTTTGAAATGCTTTCTTTTCAATGTTCCGGTCGTGGAAATGCTTAGTGCGATTCTTATAGTTGCTAGCACACTCATAGGCTTCCAACCTTAGCTCTTCAAGCTCATGCAAATCAAGCCATCTTTGCTCCCGCGCTAGCCAAGTCGAAATTAATCTTCTTGATCGCCCATTGGGTTCGGTGCTCAAGCTCCACCGGTAGATGACAAGATTTTCCACACACTAGCCGGTATGGAGTTGTGCCTATTGGGGTCTTGTACGCTGTTCTATATGCCCATAGAGCGTCATCAAGCTTTTCCGACCAATCCTTCCTATTCTTAGCAACCGTCTTCTCGAGGATTAGCTTTATTTGACGGTTAGACACTTCCGCTTGTCCACTTGTTTGTGGATGATAGGTAAGGCCGAATCTTTGGTGGACCCCGTGCTTTCTTAGCATCTTTTGAAAAGCACTATGAACAAAATGTGAACCATTATCACTCACCACCGCCCTTGGAATACCGAATCTTGGAAATATGACTTTTTTGAACATCTTCATGACAACCTTGTGGTCATTAGTTGGGGAGGCAATGGCTTCCACCCATTTTGATACATAGTCGACCGCCACAAGGATGTATTGATTTCCATGAGAATTTGGGAATGGCCCCATGAAATCCATACCCCATACATCAAATACCTCAAGCTCAAGAATCGGTTGTTGGGGCATCTCATTGCGCTTGGATATGTTGCCGGTTCATTGACACCGGTCACAAGTCTTCACAAATCCCCAAGCGTCCTTGAAAATGTGAGGCCACCACAACCCGCTATGCAAGATTTTCAATGCAGTTTTGTTGGCTCCCATATGCCCTCCACATGGATCGGAATGGCACATCTTGAGCACTTCTTGCACTTGTTCATCCGGGACACACCTACGGAGCAAACCATCTACTCCTCGTTTGTAGAGAATGGGATCATCCCATACATAATGTCTTGCTTCTCTTTTTAGCTTCTTCCTTTGATTCTTGGAGAAATCGGGGGGGCGTTCTCCACAAGCCAAGTAGTTCACCAAGTCGGCGAACCAAGGAAGCTCCTTTTCATTCAAGATGTAAAGCACATCATCTCTCAATTCATCACATATAGGGATTTCATCATCGCTAGCTTGCACATTCTCTAGTCGGGAAAGATGGTCCGCCACCACATTCTCGGCCCCCTTTTTATCACGGATTTCAACATGAAATTGTTGGAGAGATAGGACCCACCGAAGAAGACGTGGCTTGGATTCTTTCTTTGCAATAAGGTACCTAATGGCTGCGTGATCGGTATAAATAATAGTTTTGGAACCAATGAGGTAGTTCCAAAACTTCTCAAAAGCATGAACCACGGCAAGAAACTCTTTCTCCGTTGTGGTGTAGTTCCGTTGAGCTTCATTCAAGGTCTTAGACATGTAGTAAATCACGTGAAGCTTCTTCTCTACCCTTTGCCCCAATACTCCTCCAATCGCAACATCACTTGCATCGCACATAAGTTCAAATGGCAAATCCCATCTTGGCCCTTGCACAATTGGAGTTGAGATTAAAGCCTCCTTTAATTTGTTGAAAGCTTGGAGACACTTTTCATCAAAAATAAAGATGGCATCCTTTTGAAGAAGAGCATTTAGGGGTCTAGCAATTTGTGAGAAATCCTTGATGAATCTTCTATAGAACCCGGCATGCCCCAAAAATGACCTTACTCCTCTCACATTGATTGGTGGCGGTAGCTTCTCTATCACTTCGACTTTGGCCTTGTCGACCTCAATCCCCTTGCTTGAAATCTTGTGACCAAGGACAATTCCCTCTTCCACCATAAAGTGGCATTTTTCCCAATTCAAAACCAAATTGACCTTCTCACATCTTGCCAAGCACTTGCCCAAGTTGGACAAACAATCCTCGAATGAAAGGCCCCCTACCGAGAAGTCATCCATGAAAACTTCCATTTCGGCTTCAAGCATGTCCCCAAAAATACTCATCATGCATCTTTGGAAGGTTGCCGGTGCGTTGCAAAGCCCGAAGGGCATCCTCCTATATGCAAAAGTTCCATAGGGACAAGTAAAAGTTGTTTTCTCTTGGTCATCCGGGTTTATAGGGATTTGAAAGAAACCCGAATAACCATCAAGAAAGCAATAATACTTGTGCTTGGTTAGTCTTTTAAGCATTTGGTCGATAAAAGGGAGAGGAAAATGATCCTTGTTGGTGGATGCATTTAGACGTCTATAGTCTATGCACATCCTCCAACCGGTCACCGTTCTAGTTGAAATGAGATCACCATTCTCATTTTCAACTACGGTCATTCCTCCCTTTTTAGGGACCACATGAACGGGGGAAACCCATCTAGAACTCGAAATGGGGAAGATGATGCCGGCATCAAGGAGTTTGGTGATTTCTTTCTTAACCACCTCCCCCATTTGAGGATTGAGTTTCCTTTGCCTCTCAATGGAAGGCTTAGCACCCTCCTCAAGTGTTATGTGGTGCATACATAAAGCGGGACTAATACCTTTGAGGTTATCTATGGTATAGCCTAAAGCACCTTGGTGGTCTCTCAAAACACCACATAACATTTGAGTTTGGCACTCATTCAAAGAAGAATTCACAATAACTGGAAAAGTTGAATTGGGGCCCAAAAACTCATACCTTAGGTGTGATGGTAGATGTTTCAACTCTACCATTGGAACACCCTTACCTTCTCTTGAGGTAGCTACTTCTAATGCATCATGTGTTGTGATTCCCATGCACACTTGCTCATCGCTTGATTCCGTACTTCCTTCAAGCATCTCCTCATACAATGCCATCTCTTTGCTTTGGTCACCTATCTTTTCCTTGTTCAAAAGGACATTCTCAAGGGCATCATTAGTAGTGAGCAAGTGCTCATGCATGGAAGTTACAATAGAATCAATAGTATCAATCATCATGCAATTATCAAGATTAGAGCTTGGATATTTCATGCTCTCATTCAAGTCAAATTCTATTACCTCATCTCCTACTTTTAGTGAAATTTTAGCACTTTTAACATCTATTAAAGCACCCGAAGTAGCGAGAAAAGGTCTTCCTAGAATTATTGGAATGTTAACATCTTCGTCCATCTCTAACACAACAAAATCCACCGGGATTACAAACTTTCCTACCCTTAGAGGAACATCCTCTACCTTACCCTTTGGGAATTTAATAGAGCGATCGGCCAATTGTAGGGTGATGTTGGTGGGTAGAAGTTTCCCTATCCCAAGTCTTTGGTATACCGAGTATGGCATTAGGCTAACACTAGCCCCTAGGTCACACAAAGCATTATCAATTTGCATCTTGTATATTGCACATGGGATAGAAAAGTTACCGGGGTCTTTCAACTTGGGTGGCATCTTGTTCATGATAATAGCACTACAATTCTTGGTGAGATTCACCGTTTCAACCAATTCACACTTTCTCCTTCCACTCAAAATGTCTTTTAAAAACCTAGCATAATTAGGCATTTGCTTGATAGCATCGGTAAAAGGAATTGAAAGATGAATTTGCTTCAATGTCTCAAGAAACTTTCCAAATTGCACATCTAATTTGTTTCTAACAAATTTATGAGGATATGGTAGGTTTTGCAATTGTTTTGTTTCCCTCTCTTTTTCTCTTTTCTCTTGACTCTCTTTTTCAAAATCATTCTCTTTTTCATATTCTTTTTCTTTCTCACATTCTTTTTCTCTTTCACTCTCTCGATTTTTTTCTTTTTCTTGCTCACAATCACTCTCAAGGGGAGGCTCACTCATGTTCACTCTCTCATTGCTTTTCTTAGGAACACTCTCTTCCAACACCTTCCCACTCCTAGTAGATATGGCATTAACGGGCCTCTTAGGATCTAGTCCTTGGGGTGGAAGTTTGGAAGTGCTAGCCCCTTCCTTCAAAGCATTGGCCAATTGTGAAATTTGAGTTTCAAGCATTTTATTATGAGTCATTACTTCATTAAACTTCTTGTCACTCGTGGCCATGAAAGTGTTGAACATTTTGGTTTGACTTTCCATCATTTCCTCTAGATTAGACTTACTAGGTGGTGCTTGGGCATAATAGTTATCTTGGGGAGCTCTATTACCTCTCACATTTGAATTGGAAGCATTTTGATTAGAAAAACCTCTATTATTATTGTTGTTCCAATTATTCCTATTATTAGAGTTCCCCCCTTGGTGATATTGGCCTTGATTCCCATAATTCCCTTGATTATTATGGTTATGGTTACCATAACCACCTTGTTGGTTGTAGTTACTTTGGGGATTTTGGTCCCTTTGGTTCCTATTACCCCAGTGGTTTTGGTTATGGTAATCATAATCATTTCCTCTTTGGTTATAAGCATTTCCCCCTTGTTCCCTTCGATTAGGTGGTAAATATCTTTGATTGTCATTCCTAGGTCTATTATCATAAGACAAAGCATTGACCTGTTCATTTTCATTATCATTACCCTTTTCATAATGGGATTGGGGTTGGGAATCATAATTACAAGAAGAGGTATCATGGTCATATGACCCACAATTTTCACAAAACAAACACCCATGTGGCATGTTATTAGATGTATAAGGAGAAGAGTTAGAATTCATACCTCTCCCCTTAGATTGGGAGGGATGCTCTTGTTGTGAAGTGGAAGTCTCTAGCTTTGCCTTGATAGATGTCATCTCCTTGCCAAGATTGGCTATTTGAGATGTCAAATTATTGATGGCGTTGAGGTGATCGACGGAGTAGACCGCATTCCCTCCTTTGCTTAAAGACTCCCTCTCTCCTTCCTGCCAATCCATGTGGTGTCTCACCACATCCTCAATTATCTCGATGACTTGCTCCTCCGTTTTGTTCATAATTGGGCCACCCGCTCCCGCATCCAAGTTAGTCTTTCCTTGTGGGCTCAATCCCCCATAGAAAATTTGAAGCACTTGATATGATGGAATGCCATGATGAGGGCACTCCCTTTGATATTCTTTGTATCGTTCCCATGCCTCATATATGGTTTCACTAGCCCTTTGACGGAAGCCTTGGATCAAAGCCCTTGCCTCGGCCGTCTTCTTTTGAGAATAGAATCTCCCTAAGAAAGCCGTGGTGACCTCGTCCCAAGTTCTCAAGGAGTTAGGCCTCACCTCCTTCTCAAGCCATTCAAGAGCCCTTCCTATCAAAGAAAAAGGAAATAGCTTTAGTCTCACAAACTCTTGAGTTACCCCATTTACCTTGATTGTGTTGAAATATTTCTCGAACTCGTTCAAGTGTGCAAGAGGGCTCTCATGTTTTGCTCCACTATATTGCCTCCTTTCAATCAAATTTATCATCGCGGGCCGAATCTCGAAGTCATTGGCTTGAGTGACGGGTGGAGCATTGCCGCTTGAAGCTTTATAAGCTCCCGGAGTTCCCAACTCCTTTAAAGGTCTTTGAGGTGGTGGTTCCGCGTCACCCATTTGATCTCGATCCTCCTCGAAATTGGTCTCTCTAGTTGGGGGAGTGTTGAACGGCCTAGAACCGGCTCTTTTTCTCCTTCTATAAGTTTGCTCAATCTCGGGATCGTAAGGTACCAAGATCCTGTTATGAGTTCTGCGCATACACTCTCAACAAACACAATTAGTACCAAGGCTACAAGTGTAGCCAAAAAGAAACAATTCTTTTTGAAATTTTTATGGTTTATGGTGAACTAGACTCAAGTAATCAATTAGCAATCAACAACACCGTTCCCCGGCAACGGCGCCATTTTGATGGGTGTTAGAACGGTCGCTCATTCCACACTCAATCAAACACATTTATTAACAAACACCTTACAAACCAAGCATAATGACAAGTAAGAGTTCGGTCCACAAGGAACGGGATATGGTTGCTAAAGATCTTAACACTTAAGCTAATTCGAAGTCAATGGTGAATTGGGTTTCGTCAAGTAGACAAACAAACTATGGTTCTAAATCAATGGATTAAAGACACTAGGGAATGGGATCCACTCAACCAAGGCAATTAGGCAAACGGGAGTAAAATAGACAAGCTATAGCAAGGACTATATGTAAAATCAACCTCATGCAATAAGAAAACAACTCACACTACTAAACTTAGATTCCTCATTAGTCTAGCAATAGATGATACATAATCAAATTACAATAAGTAATGACATACTCAATTTACACTTCCATGTCAAATTAGGCATATCATGCTATCAAGCTCCTAAGTCAAGGGTAGCTAATCCTATCATGAAGGACTAACAAGCAATCTCATATAATCAATTTAATTGCAATACAAACATCAATGTTTCTCCCATATTTGCATAACTAACCCAAAAGGTTGAGCTTCACCCAACCCCTAGCAAGAAGACTACTCACAACTCATATTTATCAACATGCAATCAACAATTAGGGTTCTAACTACTTCAATAATTGGGGGAAAGTGGTTAACGATTGAAATAACTATCATCCAATAACAAATTACCAAGAACTTAAGAAGATTTAAATGACATGCAAAAGCAAATGAAATCAGAAATTAAGTAGAAAAAGGTTGGAGAAATTACTAATTGAAGCTTGAAATTGAATAACAATGGAGGAACTTGTCTTCTACAATGATTGAGATTGAGAATTCCAAACTAATAATTGAAATCTAACTAATGATTTGAGAGTATTTATGTTTCTACAACTACAAACTAAGAGGAAGCTTTGAAAACTTGGATTTTTTTACAATAGAGTCTAAGGGGGTATTTATATAACCCTCAAATAAAAAGGACGGAGAAAACAAGAGTCGGGATTTTCTGCTGGTGCGCACGGACGTGCCAGGGGTGGCACGGACGTGCCACCCTAAGCACGGACGTGCAGATTCGGGTAGTAGCTCAGTTTTGGCCAGGCTAACTGCATGGCCGTGCAGTTTATGGCACGGACGTGCTGGCGGAGATGCACGGACGTGCTGAAGCCTTGCACGCCCGTGCCAAATCGGGCAGTAGCTTTGTTTAGCTGGGACTATCCTGCACGGCCGTGCAGGACATGGCACGTCCGTGCAGGGTCTTCTAGGCCCTTCTCTTCACATTTTCCTTGATTTTGCTCCATTGTCACGGCTTCTATCCTTGGTTTATCATCCATATGCCTCAAATGATTGTTTTTAGACCTACAATCTCAACAAAAACACTAACAACCCGTGAAGCAAGGGATACACAAAAATTGAATGAAAATAGGATAGAAGTGAACCAAAATGCCAATATATCGAGTAAACAAGGCATCAAAATCACCCTAAAATCATATCAAATAACAAGTTATCAATGAAGAAGCAGCAAATGAAACAATTCCAATAAAGTACATTCCATGGAGACAAATTATGGCAAGAAAAGGCTTCAATCTGATTTTAAAATGCCAACAGCACACAGAGACCAAAAACTTAATAGAGTCAGAGTTTAAAAAGCTTGATATACTAGCAGATGAAATAAGAAACAGATTGGAAAAGGTAACCCCCAACTGTCAATTAAATATACCAGTGTATCCTATATAACTTAAACCTTTTTTTAATGCAGGAAGGAGAAGATGCAACAAGTCAAGAAGCAGAAACAATGCAGCAAAACAAGACTACTGCAACAACAGAAACAGAAGAACAAATTCCTACTGTAATGGATCCAGAAAGAGCAAACACCAAGGGAAGAAGCAAGAGAATAAAAGGACATTTTGAGAAAGGAAAGCAAGGAAACAAGAAAAGAACAAAAGCAATGACAACAAAAGGAGATATAAGAGAATTTGGAACAATCACACCAATAAAAAATCCAAAGTTATTTTAATTTCTTTATGATAGGATATTTATGTACTATAAACAATGTTTCTACATTTAAATTTCAGACCTTGTTTTATTATGATATTATGTAACCCCTCTCATATTATTAAGTAACCCCTCTAATTCTTGTAAGTAAACCATATCATACTGTTAAGTAATTGCTATTATGCCATTAAGTAATGCTTCTAATGCTATTAAGTAAACCCTATCATACTATTAAGTAATTGCTATTATGCCATTAAGTAATCCTTATAATGCTATTAAGTAAAACCTATCATACTATTAAGTAATTGATATTATACCATTAAGTAATCCATATAATGCTATTAAGTAACCCCTCTCAAACTATTAAGTAATTGGTATTTTGATATTAAGTAAACCATCTCATGATAGTAACTAATTGCTATTATGTTATCCTAGTAAATACAGTGATAAAACATAACTATACACACAATCCATATTAAGTAACCAATATAAGCTTACATAAGTAACCCCTATTATTTATTAACAATATGACTCAAAAATAACAAAAGAAAACAATCATATATATATATATATATATATATATATATATCAATGTGATTACAACTTTACTATTAAAAACACATAAACTTTGTTCAAACTAGCATATTGACATAATAGAAATTTCATTCTTACTTTCTGAGAGTGCCTACTTTTTTAGGGGCTTGTGACTTGTTGTCCTTTGGCTTCCCTCCCTTCAGTTTACCCTCTTCTGCATGTTTCTCTGCCTCAATAGTAGTAGCCACTAATGCTTATTCTTCTGCCTTTAGTTTTGCCCTTTTCTTAGCTTCTTCTTCTGCCAAGGCAAGTTGTTCTTGACGATCAAATTCATCATTTATCATAACTTCTTCATACAATTCTTTGTTGTTATCAGGAAACTTCTGAACCTTATTAACAACCTCATCCCGTACTAGGTTCAAGTTGCACAAAACCAACGAAGCACATATTTCAGCTGGATATCGACGTCGCTCAACTGCCTACAAATACAAAACAAATCAAAGTCATAAATAAGCTGTAAATAAAAATATGATTTAATAAGAATTAGGAAATAAAAACATTACCTTAGTTAAGTTTTTACAATAAAAATCTTGACCTTCAAACGACAAACAATGATACAAACAGAAAACCCCACAATCTGTATTCTTTGGACAATCTTGAGAATCAAGTTGTAGCATACGAATATCAAATTCCCTGACATGATGACCTTGATCATGGTTCTTCCTAACCATTTATTTTGACATGAGAATTCTCTGCGAATTATAGAAAAAAAAAATCAAAATGACAAAATATAAGTAAAGATTAAACTTAACTACCAATTCAATAATAATACATACCAAGTGCCAAGTCAATGTATAATAATATGTATGATGACCATCAAATGTCTTAGTGCAATTCCTTCCAACACCCAAATAATATCGTCTGTTGTCCAAATAATTGACAGTGTTGGTATAAAAGTTTATCAAAACAGCAAAATAGTGATTGCCATAGTAAATTGGAATAAAAATCTGTATACAAAAAGAAAGAACATAAAATCAAATTTCATAGCTATTAAAAATTGTATTGAAAATCTTCATATAGATAAAAATATCAAAGTAACTACCAACATAGCATCTAGAAACTCCATCATTTGAACAGATTCAAGCCAATGACCCCAAGCTCCAAACACTTCTAATTCATCAGGGCTTCCTTCTCTAGTATATATAAAACGCAATAAAGGATACTAGACAAAATAAAACAATTCAAATGAGGAAAACAAATATAAATTAACACAAAAAATAACAATCATCATAAGTTAATTACCAAAAAATTCTCCACCAAAATAAATCTTGAAACCATCATCGTTCTTTTGCATCTCCAAATAATTTAGCAAAATAAAAAAACAGTCCATAACACGGCTTGATATAAACTCTTCACCAACCAATGTCATCACTTCTTCACGAGGCAGATTATAAATTTCAGAAGAAAAAAAAAACTAAAGTTTCTCTGTTTCACAAAATAAAATAATAAAATGAATTAGCATAAACTAATTAGTAACTCCAACTAAACAAAACAATTGACTCTTAATAATTAACCCCTAATACGATTGTAAGTAATCCCTATAACACTTAGTAAGTAACTTTTATAAACCTTAATTAGTAACCTTTATAACCCTTATAAGTAATCCCTATAACCCTCAACAAATAACCCCTATAAACCTTAGTAAGTACCCCTATAACCCTTATAAGTAATCTGTATAACCCTTAAGAAGTAACACCTATAAACTTTAATAAGTAACCCCTATAACCTTTATAAGTAATCCCTAAAACTTATAATAAGTAACCCCTATAACCCTTGTTAGTAACTTATAATCCATAAAAAATAGAACAAGTAAACCATAAAAAAATAAAATAAATTAAAATAACACTACTACAAAAAAACCCCTATCGAGTCTCCTGTAAATGACCTAACGAGTCGCCTCAAAGGCGACTCTACAGCCACCGACACGATAGCTTCCAACTTTAGGCAACTCGATAGCTTTTATATAAGTCTCATATTAGTTGTTAGGCGACTCTATAGGTTAAGCTATTGTGTTACTTGTGTTGAAAGTGGCGACTCCATAGGTTAATCTATGGTGTCACTTGTGTTGAAAGAGGCGACACGTAAAAAATCAAAAAAAATTTCCAACTACTTTTGTTAGCTCATATAATGTCAATGTTTATGCTACTTAGCATGCTTGATCTCTGGTTCTTTTCCTGGAAGGTTGAAGTTCTCGCCATTGTGCCAAAGTTACATATATATATATATATATATATATATATATATATATATATATATATATATATATATATATATATATATATATATATATATATATATATATATATATATATATATATATATATATATATATATATATATATATATATATATATATATATATATATATATATATATATATATATATATATATATATATATATGATATTGTAACTATTTTAAATATATTGTAAGAATCAACCTATCGAGTCACATCTTACGTATTAGGCGACTTATTAGGTAGTGGTCATATAATAAAAAACCTAACAAGTCGGACTTTTAGAGTCGCCTGTATATAAGGTGCGACTTGTAAACATGCCTCATACTACTTAGGTGACTTGTTAAGTTGGAGTTAAAATCAACAAATTAAAGCACCTAACGAGTCACCTAATATACATGAGGTGACTTGATAGGTTTACAAGTCGCATCATATATGCATGTGACTCTATAACCTGACTTATTCGGTGGCTTAAATTATATTTTCAAAGTCACCTACATATAAGGTGCGACTCATTAACCTATTAAGTCGCCTTATACATATTAGGCGACTCATATTAGGTGAGAGTCATAGCTAACAAAACTCACCTATTGAGTTCCCTAATATGTATAAGGTGACTTGACAGGTTTTCGAGTCGCACCTTATGTACAGGTGACTTTGAAAATCTAATTTAAACCACCAAATAACTCGGGTTATAGAGTCGCATGCATATATGGGGCGACTTGTTAGCCTATCAAGTCGCCTCATATATATTAGGCAACTCGTTATGTGCTTTGTTGATTTTAACCCCAACTTAACAAGTCGCCGAATAAGTATGAGGCGACTCGATAGGTTTATAAGTCGCACCTTATGTACAGGTGACTCTAAAAGTCCGACTTATTAGGGGTTTTTTGTAGTAGTGTAAAAATACAGCATTTAAATACAGTCAACACCATCGTAGTTTTCAGCAAAACAATAATCAGCAACTGCAAGTCTAATACTCTTCATCTTCTTAACTTTTGGGTTCTTGATATGTCTATTTTATATAGTGTTTTACCCCCATCCCTTGGTCGTAATTGGTAGTGTTTTTGGCTCTTTAGAGCCACTTTTATTACTAATTAGTGTTTTCTAGTGTTTTCGTAGTTTTGGTTGAGTTTTGTAAGGAATTGCACATTTGGAGCATTTCCCGGGATTTTATGAAGCGACTACGAGCATTGGAGGAGCACGATCATTATACCGAGGCATTTAGACCGAATATTCAAGCCCCAAAGAGGAAACTCGGGTTGGGCCCAAAGATCGGGGCCCAATCAAGAAGTCCAAAGCTTTCCAAGTGGCCTTGCCCAGCTCAAGAGGCTCAGCCAGAAGGCGCGCCGGGCCGGGCGGGGTGGAAGAAGAAGAGAAGCCCTCTTCGCCCGATCTCGCGCCCGACCGGGCGCGAGAGAAGCTCTATGGTTCAAAAATGCGGGCCCGATCGGGTGGTGTGGCGCCCGACCAGGCGCGTGTTTTGGAGTGTGATTTCCGGTGATTTTTACTTAGTTTCTAATTAGGATTTTAGGAGCTTTGTATAAATACGTTTTTAGTTGTTTTGATACGATTACTCTCTCTTTAACCTTTTTATCTTAACTTTCTCTCACTACTTAGTTTTTAGATTAGTTTTCTCTCATTGTTTCTCTCTCTACAACTCTACAACCTTGTTCTTAATACAATTCATTTCCATTAATTTTGGTAACGATTCCTTCTCTATTATTTTCAGTTTTTTAATTTCTTTATTTCATCATGTCTTGTTTAATTGTTTTGATTAGTTTAGTTTTAATTATGTGTGAGTAGTTTTCTTTCTAGGGTTTATGGGGATCCATAAATAATATGAAGGGGTAACTTATTGTTGTTGATTGTCAATGCTTGATTAATTTCCTATTGATTGATTTAATGCTATACAACTAGACTTGCGCAGGTCTTTTATGTATGAGTTTAGCAATATTGATTCGAGATTCGAGAGATGAGAATTGATGTTTAGGCTTAGTTTCAATAGGCAGGTTAATTTATAAATGGTTAAGTCGAGATTCGAGAGATGAGATTTAATACCGGTAGATTAATTCTGTGATTGTAATATGTAGCGAAAGCCCTTTATAATCTGATTAATTTATGCATTGATGATTGATTATTGTGCTTTGCCCTGGAATATTATTTATTGGTGAACTTATGCCCTAGGTCTTTTATTCATTGATCTTTCTCTACCTTTAATCTTAGTATTTTGGTTCCCATTCGATTTTAATAATTGGTTACTTAATAATTTAGATTGCTTTAATTAATTTGGAATAGAAAGACTAGTTTCTTTGTGGATTCGACCCTACTTCCCTATCTACTTGAGTTAAAGGATTTAGGTAATACTTTTGATTAGGTGATACGACTTTCGCCTGTCAAAATTTGGCGCCGTTGCCGGGGAAATGGTTTTATTTTTATTTCTAATTGTTTGTGTAGTCTAGATTATTTTCCTTCATCCCAGGGAACGTGAGTTCTTTGGGACAATTCTCATATTTGTCGTTTAGTTCTTTTTTTATGCCCAGGTGTTCCAGATCAGGTTACATGCCTTTCGATCCTGAGATCGAACGATCTTTTCATAGACAGAAGAATTTTTACAAGCAGATACGAGACACTTCTGGAGGTAATCCACCTTCGGAATCCCCATCTGATTCTAGCGATTCGAAAGCTTTTTCAGAACCTGAATCAGAGATGACGGTACCACCACCTCCTCCACCTCGCAAGCTTAGCGATTATTCGCAGCCGTCACTGACAGATTTTCCACACCTTACTCCCACTCCGACTCTTGATGGAGTGCAATTCGAGATTAAACCCCAATTTATCACGATGATAGAAAAGAAGCAATTCAGTGGAGCTAAGGGTGAAGACCCAAATCTTCATGTTGCAGACTACTGTCAATATTGCAATACCATCAAGCAAGCTGGAGTCACACAAGACCAAATCAAGGAGATCCTTTTTCCTTTCTCTTTATGTAGGAAGGCTAAATTGTGGTTTAATGGTTTGAATAGAACTGCACTGGGTATTACTAACTGGGAGACTCTTGTTTTAAACTTTTATAACAAATATTAACCTGTAGAGAGGACAGCTTTACTAAGGAGTGCAATTCAAAACTTTGCCCAGGAGCCAGATGAAACTTTATATGAGGCTTGGGAAAGATTCAAGGATCTACAGAGAGAGTTTCCCCACCATAATCTAGCATAGTGGCAGTTGATCCAAGCTTTTTATAATGGGATTGGAAATTCATCTAGAACAATTTTAGATTTTGCAGCTAGTGGGAGGTTTATGAATCTTAATGTCGATGATGCAGGTCAAGTTATCGAAGGTATGGCAATTCACAATTCCCAGTATGGGAATCCTAGAGGTTTTGCTAACAAGGGAAAACATAATGTTGACTCCGTATCCTTTTTGCAAGTTCAATTAACCTCTATTTGTCAAAAATTAGATAATCTTATAACTGCAAATATAGCTAATGTTTCTGCTATTAATAATAATTCTAATGAGGCTTTCTATGAAAATTGTGGAATTGTAGGTCATTGGGAACAAGATTACAAGAGTTCCGTGGAGCAAGTTAATGCCTTTCAAGCCTATAGGCTGAATGACCCATACTCCAACACCTACAATCCTGGGCTCCGGAACCATCCATATCTTTCCTACAGGAGCACTAATGTTCAAAACCCGCCACCCCTACAGCAGAAATATTACCATCCTAACGCTGGCCAGAAAAACCAACCACAACAACCTTCCTCATCTTCTGACCCTGCTTTGTCAGAAATTAGAGCTATGCTAGCTAGTATGCAAAAGCACATGGAGAGTAGAGATGCTCAAATTGATTCAATCATTGCCCATAATAAAATTGTAGATAATCAAATTGCGCATATCTCCTCTACTCTACAAGCCCGTCAACAGGGAGCCCTACCATCTCAGCCAACCAGACCTACAGATCAAGCTTTTGCAATTACTCTGAGGACACACTATGATGGGCCCCCTATGCCCAGAGATGATGAACCTGTTTTAATGAAAATGTTAATCTTGATTCTGTTAAGCCAAACAATGTTGCTATTAGCCCTATAGGGCTCAAGGGTAGTACTAATATTTCTAATAGTACATTGCAGGGTACAACTCCAGGGAAGGCTGCAACTCAGGATGAGAATAGCGGAGTACAAAATCCAGTTATCAAACTTCCATTCCCCAATCGACATTTAAAAACAAATTTGGATAAGCAGTTTGGTAAGTTCCTAGAGATGGTGAAAGATTTGCAGGTAACGGTTCCTTTCACAGAACTAATTACACAAATTCCTGCATATGCTAAATTTATGAAGGAAATATTGACTAAGAAAAGGTCTATTAGTGAGGTAGAGACAGTCGCTTTTACTGCAGAATGTAGTGTCGTACTACAAAATAAATCTCCACCTAAACTAAAATATCCGGGTAGTTTTTCTATCCCTTGTCATATTGGCAATTTGATGATTGATAATGCATTATGTGATTTGGGTGCTAGCGTTAGTGTCATGCCATTGTCTGTGTGTTCTAAGCTAAATATGGATAAATTAAAAGCTACCAATATTACTTTGTAAATGGCCGACCGTTCTTTTAAATACCCCTAGGTGTTTTAGAGGATGTTCCTGTTAGAGTGGGTAAATTTTATATACCTGTTGATTTTGTTGTTCTTGATATGGCTGAGGATTTGCAAACTCCAATTATTTTGGGTAGACCATTCCTTAATACTGCAAGAGCAATTATAGATGTAAAATGTGGTAAACTGGCACTATCGGTAGGGGATGATGAAATTATTTTTAATTTGAATATTACCCCTAAAAGCCCCATGACAGAGGAGAAGTGTTTTAGCATTGATATGGTTGATAATTGCTCTAATAAGCCCCAAGCTCTTGTTAAAGATCCTTTGGAGGCGGTATCTTGTGTTGCATCTTCTACAGGAGAAACAAACAGATGGCAAGAGGAAGTTGATGCAATAGAAAGAGCCCTTTACTGTGAAGGCCTTGGCTTCGACGATGAGAAGGTAGAGACAAGTGAGCAAGCTGCGAAAACTGAGCCTATAATGAGAGTTCCATCAGATCGAGTTGCAATTGCTCAATCAAGTGAAAGACCAAGTCAACCAAAGGCCAAAAAGAGTTCCCTTGCGAACGAAGAACCACCAGTTCGAGCCAAGGAGGATTCACCCGATAGAGTGAGTTGGCGCCCTACTGGGCGTGTAAGGAAGAAGAGTCGTGGTCTAAAAACCGCCCGACCAGGCGATAGGCCAAGGGTCTTAACTTCTCGACGTGTGGTAAGAGGGTCATGCGGGACCTAGATAAACCAGGGCTTTCCGGGAGGCAACCTGTATTTTCTTGCTTTTTAGTTTAGTCTTCTTTCCTTTTCTTAGAGTGAGGAGAGAGGAGAGAATTTAATGAGTTTTATGAGTTTTTGTACAGGTTTGAAGGAAAAGAGTTAGCCAAAATTGGAGAAAAGAGAAGAAAATTCTCATACTCATAGAGCTGTAACGCGCCTGACCGGTCGCGAAAGTTGACGAGTACGGACATTTTTCCCGCCCGATCGGGCGAGATGGCGCCCGACTGGGTGCGAGAAGAAGAAAAGAAATCACATCAGATCGCCCGAACGGGGGCGAGCCTACCCGTTCTTTTCCCCTTCTTTCTTCTTCTTCCTCCTTCTTTCTTTTCCCATTTTTTCTCTTTCCACCATACTTTCTCTCTCTAAAAACTCAATTTTCTCTACCTTCTCTCTAAGATTTCCTCTCCATTTCTTACCCAAATTCAAAAATAAACACATATTCTTACCCCTCTCTTCATCCTCTACACTTCTATACCAATTTTACCCATTTCTAAACAACTTTTTTTACAAACCCATATTACCAAATGGCATCAAAGAAGGCAAGATCACTACTTGAGAGGAATTCTAGTTCGAGCCAACAATATGATCCGGATTTGCAACTTCCATAGTGGCCAACCATCTGAATCACTACCCCAACATAGGAACAGCTCGAAAAGCTCTATGAGCGTGAGGTAATCCCTTCACGGTGGTTACACCTAGAGCTGTCAATTCGGGTAAACGAGTCGGGTTTGAGTCGGGTCATCTCGGGTCGGGTCAATACGGGTTAATGTCATAACATATGCGGGTCGGGTTCGGGTTGGGTCATGCTTGAGTCGGGTCACGTCGGGTCATACATCTTATCGGGTTTGGGTCGGGTTTAGGTCGGGTTACATTCGGGTCGGGTGAAAAATAGGTCGGGTTAAATTCGGGTCTTTACAGGTTTAAACGAGTTAGGGTCGTTCTCGGGTTCGAGTCGGGTTCGGTTCAAGTGAATTATTTACGGGTTATAATCAGGTCGGGTCATTCTCGGGTTCAAGTCAGGTTCGGTTCAAGTCAATAATTTGTGGGTTATAATCAAGTCGGGTCATTTCCAAGTCGGGTCATTCTTGGGTTCTAGTCGGGTTCGGTTCAAGTCAATAATTTGCGGGTTATAATCAAGTCGGGTCATTTCCAAGTCGAGTCATTCTCGGGTTCGAGTCGGGTTCGGTTCAAGTCAAATAATTTGCGGGTTATAATCGGGTCGGGTCATTTCCAAGACGGGTCATTATGGGGTTCAAGTCGGGTTCGGTTAATAATTTGCATGTTATAACTTATAATCAAGTCGGGTCATTCTCGGGTTCAGTTCAAGTCAATAATTTGTCGGGTTATAATCAGGTCGGTCCTTTCCAAGTCTTGTCATTCTCGGGTTATAATAATCAAGTCGGGTCATGTTCAGGTATCAAATATTGGATTAATATGGGTTTAAGGTTGATATCACGTCGGTCATATTGAGTCCGGTTACATTTGTTTTGTCGGTCTGCTAACAATTCATGTAATGACGTTCACGTTTAATCATTATCAATTTCTTCATTTACTGTAAGAGAAATAATTTCAGAGAAGTTTAAATTCGAGCTAATAAGTTTAGATAAGATATATATAAGCCCCGTTCACTTCATCTTATTTTTGCTGAAGTGAAATTATTTTTACTGAACTAGAATTATTTTTGCTGAACTTAAATTATTTTTACTGAACTGAAATTAATTTTACCGAACTAAAATTAATTTTACTGAACTGAAATTATTTTTGCTGAAATGAAATTATTTTTACTCATTTTCTATTATATTTCTTCTTTAAAGTTACTGAATTTGAACTTAAACTTAAATTATTTTTATTGATTTTTTTATAAATTTTTTTAAACTCCAAATTAATTTTTTTTTTTTTTTGTAAATTTTTGTAAACTCCAAATCAAAACATTTAAAAAATATATAATAGGCAAGGGAATAATAAAATTTGAAAAAAGGACCAATAAAAGGAGCTTAAATAGTTACATGGAAGTTGAAGATAAATTTAGAAAAAAAAAAAAAAAAAAAAAAGATACATTTGCCTGATTTGATTAGCAAAATCACTATCACCTATTCACCTTACCTCATATAGCTCATATAGGAAGTTGAAGATATTCCTTTAAAAAAAAAAAAGGAAAAAAAAGAGGAAGTTGAAGATAATTAGGAAAAAAAATCAATCACAATAGAGATTTTATGGGGAAAATAATCGATAATGTCGCCAATCTTGCCAATAGAGTGCCACCTTCCTAAATATACTAAGATTCAGAGATTTTCCTATGCCTATAAGTCTACTCTCCAAAGATCCAGAATGTGGAAAACCATAGATTTGCGCCTCTACTCGGCCGCCTACTCCACCACCTCTCATCATCACTTTTTCTCTTCAACAAGGAGAAATCACTCCAAATTCTTGGTAATCGATTTATACAATTATACAAGCTATTTAAATTTTTGGATCTAAACATTATAATTGTTTTTTAGATAATTTTTGCTTAACTAACCGGTTTAATTTTTACAATTTGAAGTTAATTTTAACATGTTAAACTTAATCTTTACATTTTAATGTCGAATAATAATAGATATTTAATTTGGTTGTCTGTATACAGTTTTTAGATATACAATTTGAAGTTGATTTTTACAATTTGGTTGCTTGTGGTTATCTCTCACTATTATCCTTTACTTACCCCCATCTCCATTCTCTCCATTCGCCATATACAATTTAAAGATGTTCATTCCATGTATGGATCTATTTGGGTGTCATGTTGTTTAGAATGCAAATAATAATATAGTACCCTTTGATTCAACTCACTTAATATGCTATTTTTTTGGTGTTAAAGGAATCAAAAAATCATGACTGGAGAAATGTTTGAATTTGACTATGCAACTGAAAGAGGTATAGTTCATTCTAATTAATTATAAATTAGTAAATTACGCATTTTTTATTGATCTTACTCCTAATCTTTGCCTGTTTGTTTGGTGTAGCAAGTGACTTTGAGCTTGAGCAAGCATCAATTACATGCATGAGTGTTGGAACTACACCAACACCTGAACCCCATCAATCAATATCTCCAATTCAAGGAAAGCGGTCTCCTATTTAGCAGAATTTTGAGGTTAATGGTGAACATGCTGCATGCAAGTTTTGCAAAAGATTAATCCAGAAACTTGCTGGTACAACTGGTACGTCTAATCTAAAGAGACACCTTGAAAAGTGCCCAGAATATAAAGACTCAGATAAGTCTAATGAGTCTCCTGCATCTCCATTTAACCAAAAAAAAATACTGTAAGTTATTTGCTAGAGCTATATTGAAGCATGGTTATTCTTTAAGTATTGTTGAACATGAGGGGTTTAGGGAATTGCATACATATTTGAATTCCAAGGTTAGAACTATTTCTAGAAACACAATATTGAAATGGTGCATGACAGAGCATGATGTGTTAAAGCAATATGTTCGTAATATACGTATGGCCTTATCAAGTAAAGTTTCCTTGACTTGTGATGTATGGACAGCTTGTATTACTCGTGGTTATTTGTCTCTTACGGCCCATTTTGTGGATAATGACTGGAAATTACAGTCTAAGGTGCTGAACTTTAGGCATTTTCTACCTCCCCATACTGGTCATGAAATTTATAATCTGGTTTTTAGTTTGATCAAAGATTGGGGCATTGAAAGAAACGTTTGTAGTATGACTATTGACAATGCAAGTAATATGGATTCTATGGTTGAGAAACTCCAAATTGGATTGGATGCAATGGCTAAATTACCTCTTGACGGCAAATATTTTCATGTTAGATGCTCTGCCCATATCTTAAACTTAATTGTCAAAGAAGGTTTGAAAGTCATTGATGAATCTGTTGCAAAAGTTCGGGAGAATGTGAAGTATGTTGATTTTGAAGCTAGACTTAATAAGTTTGAGCGGTGTGTTACTAGTTGTAATTTAGCTACAGGTATAAAGCTATGGATGGATGTTCCTACTAGATGGAATTCTACTTTCTTAATGCTTCGTCGAGCTCTTGATCTTTTACCGGCTGTGAAAATGTTCAACAGGATATAGAGCCATCATTTGGCGCTTACTGCTCATGAATGGGAAACAGTAGAAAAAATGTGTGATTTTCTTGAACCCTTTTATGACATTACTAATTTGTTTTCCGGTTCTGAATATCCCACTTCCAATCTTTATATTGCCAACATTTGTAGAATTGAGTCACTATTAGTGGCTGCTTCTAAAGGGGATGATCCAAAACTCAAAGAAATGGCAGATCTTATGCGTTCCAAGTTTGATAAATATTGGTCTGTTACTCTGTGCTACTATCTTTTGCTGCAATTCTTGATCCTCGGTTTAAGTTGAAATTTTTGAGACATCTTTTCAAGGATTTGTATGAAGCTCACATGGTTGAAACAAAAGTTCAGGAGGTGTATTATGAATTTGTTCAATTGTTTAACCATTACAAGGAGCCTCTTCCTACTTTTTCTTCCCAAGATAGTTCAAATTCAGATGCATATCGTCCACGCAAGACTTGTAAAGTTTATGCGGTAAGATAACAACAAGTATTATCATTATTCAATATGTTAATCACTTTTGTGGGTTATTCTGTTTTGATCTTTTTTATTTGTGATTTCAGAATTTTGTTGCTGATGTTGCTAGTGGTGACATGGGTAAATCTGAATTAGAATTATACTTAGAATTGCCTTTACAACCTTGTAATGCTAATGAGGAATTCGATATTTTGGGTTATTGGAAGGAGCAATCAACAACTTTCCCAAGTCTTGGTCGTATAGCTAAAGATATTCTTGCTATTACTATTACTACGGTTGCTTCCGAATCTTCTTTTAGCATGGGTGGCAGAGTCTTAAACAGATGGAGGAGTTCACTTTTGCACAAACATGTCGAAGCTTTGATAACAACTCAAAATTTGGTTTTATGGTTATGTTGAGTTGGAGAAAGATGGCGTTGAGGTGGAGAAGGAGAAGGACGTGGATGATATTTCTGCATAGCCAGATTTGTAAGTTGTATTTGATTTTTTTTAAAATGAATGTAATGTTTTTGAATCTTTATAACACTATTATGTCTCTCTCTTTTCTGTTTGTTTGCTTATCTTTTTGCAGGTGGATGTCACTCACCCTCATTGGCTCACTGGTTTAAAACCTCAAATTAAGGATTAAGGCCTGCTGCCTGCCTGAGTCTTACTGTCATTTCAGCATTCTAGTTTAAACTCTTTAGTTTATATTCCTGTTTAATTGTAACCACCTTGTTTTGGTGATGATGTATTGCTATCATTTGGTGGTCTAAAATAATTGGAATTGCTATCATTTGAGCCTTTTTTGCTTCACTCTTTCTATAATAAAGTTTCTGATTGAGCTTATTTGAGGATATTAAAGTGTTACCTTCTGCTCATTTTCTTCTACTTTGATGCTTACCTTCTGCACATTTTCAGGAAAGTTTGTTCTCGTGCTTTAGTCCTCCGTTGTATCAAACTATCAGTATTAGAAAGGACATCAGCTCATGTTTATGAGTTGTTGCTTTTGCTGCTATTTTTCTGTTTTTTTTTCCAATAATTTCGATGTTTGGTGAACTTCATTTAGTTATTATTACTTTCAGTTATCATATATTAAAATAAAGCTTGATATTCAGTTCATAATGAGAGTTTGGTTCCCACGTTGTTGAGTTATGGTTGTTATACATTGTACATACAAATATAAACGAAAGTCAATTACATATAATGTGGACTTTTTTTTTATGTTATTTAAATTTTTTTTTGGGTTAAGTTATGGTCCTCAACTATGTATTAATTATTTTATATTTTACCAAGCAAGAATATATAATATAGGATAAGAATAAGATTTAGTGGTTGGTTGAATTATGAACTGAATATCAAGCTTTTTTTTAGTTATTTCATATGGCACAATGTCCATCTTGAATTTTATTTTCATAGAAAACCATATGTCACATTTCTCAATTGTTTCGTCTCTAACATGTTGTGAACTTGTGAAACTAACCTCTTAAAATTTAAGGTGAAATATTGAAGGAATAGAATTAGGATTCAATTTCCGTTCTAATACCAACATGAGATAACTACCTATACATATTGATTTAATAACAAGTCGGGTTGAATTTGGGTCGGGTCAATAACAAGTCTGGTTGATTCGGCTCGGGTTTGTAGTAGGTCGGGTTAAATTCGGGTCGGGTTAGGAACAGATCGGGTTGAATTCGGGTCGGGTTAGGAACATGTCGGGTTGATTTCGGGTTTTAACGGGTTAAAACGGGTTTGGGTCAATTTCGGTTCAGGTCGGGTTCGGTTTCAGGTCAATAATTTACGGGTTACATTCAGGTTGGGTCGTCTCTGGGTCGGTTAATGTTCGGGTTCGGGTCTCAAATACTCGGGTCAACTCGGGTCTAGGGTTGGTTTCAGGTCGGGTTCGGGTCACCATTTTTTTCGGGTTCAGATGGGTCGGTTAATAGGTTGGATTAGGGTCGGTATTTCGGGTCGGGTCAGCTTTTGACAGCTCTAGTTACACCGCCCTACTCTCGAGTCTCTAGGCTTATTTGATTATGTTAGACGATTCATGAACGATATAGGAATGAGAAAATTTGTTGATATGCATTATCCTACATATCGTGAAGTGACATGTGAATTTCTTTCCTCTTTGAATGTTGTAAATTGTAAAAATGGGCCGAATTTGTTTTTTAGGTTGAACAATAGGAATATTAGTTTAACTTATTTAGAATTCTGTAAATTATTTGATTTGGAATCTAAATTACCTTACCATTGGCATGAAGAATATAAAAAGGATGATGTATACCGTGTTTTAACTGGTTTGCCGGCCCCTAACGCCCAACATGCTAGTGCCTGACCTATTCATCACCCAGTCCCTAAAATATGGCAAATATTTTCGGGTGTTTGTTTTTTAGGTAGGAATGAACCACATAATGCACAAACCAACGAACTAGCTGTAATTGGACATTATGTGTTTGGGTATGGTAAACTGAACATGGGTAGATACATTATCCACCACCTGAGTAGACATGTCACGGCTAGTAAGACGGCTAGTACCCCTATCCAATTAGGAGGCCTAATTACTAGGATATCAATCAAGAAAGCCGGGTTTGTTGAGAGTAGGCCTCACGGTCTCACTAACTGTTGGTCGGACACTTACATGAACACTAGGCACCTTGAGGACTTGGGTTGGGTAAGATTGGATAGCCAGCAAATCCCCCATTGGTGTGTTAGGTTAGGAGCTGAGCAACCATTGCCTATCTTTCCCCTGCCTAACCCCGATTTGACTGTCTTTCCCCCTAGGCTAGAGTCTTACACATGACATGCTAGTTGCCCACGCCCGAGGGTAAGCACAGTCAGTTCCACCACCCCAACCCGTGGTAGTACCATCACCACCCCGCATGCCTCCACCTCCACCTAGGACTAACTCTAAGACAGTTTGGGACCTATAGAGTATAGGTCAGGCCATAGGACGTATAGAGCATTCACATGGTGACCTTAGGAGGATGGTTGGCTCCCTAGATTCACGATTAGGGTATCTTGAGAGGAACTAGGGTCGAGCCCTGTATCCCATGTACGATGATTATGGTCGTCGGGGTAATATTCCCAACGATGCTATTTACCTTGATTGGTTTCAGCCCCCACCCTAGGGATACGATAGAGATCCCACCGCCCGTGGTATTTATACCGACTATTCATCTTTCCATGGGTATGGCCAGGACATTCCTTTTGGGGGACCGACGGGGGGGGGGGGTTTCACCCTAACTATTTTGGTGGTAGTTCTTCTGGTGCAGGTGGTGCAGGTGACAGCGGTGGAGGATTTGGCTCCAAGGATGAGGATGATGAGGATCAGCCGTGCTGGGCTAGTTCGCGAGCCAATGAGGACATTGTCTAATCTTGGCTTGGGGGAGATTTTTGGATTTGGTATCTTTCTTTTTCTCTTTCTTTTATTTTTAGTGTGTTTTAGTATAGATTTATTGCTTTTTAGTATAGCTTTATTGCTTTGAAAAAAATGAAAAAATACAAAAAAATTGAAAAAAAAAATCCAAAAATACGTTCCAATGAATTGTAAATCATGCTTCCCTGTGCCCCATACTTGAAAATTGTTTTGATTCTTGGTATATGATGATGAGCATTGTGGATAGGTTAGCCATGATTTGATATTTGGTTACTTGGATGTCTTAACATACGTCAATTTTGCCCAACTACTTGTAAATATAGTGCTTGACTAGTTGATTTGGTTAGGAATTGTGTGTTAGTTCCTGGTATGTCAATGAATTTGAGTATTGGTTTGCAACTTTGAGTAATGTTTGCATGACTCAATATTATGCACATTGAGGAGGACAAAGGCATTTGTTCTCTTAGGTGACCTTCAGATGATTGTAGATACATTTGTTCCCTTCTTGCTACCCATGTTGTTGCCTCGACTTTTTGTTGTTTATTAGCCACATTACAAGCCGATTCACCCCATTGGTTACTAGTCCCAAGCTTGGCTTGGGGGAGCTATTAGTGAGTGAGGTAAGGGAGTTTTGTGGTGTGCATATTAATTGCACAATTTGGGTGGATATGAGGAGTTGATTTTGTTCTTGATTGTATTTTATTTTTGATGATCTTGAAAGTTAAATTTCTTTGAAAAAATAAAGTGTGATGATATGAAAAGAAAAGAAGTTCAAAAGAAAAAAAAATTAGAAAGAAAAAAAGAAAAAGAGTGAACTTCAAAAGAAGAAGAAAAAAGAGCAAAAAGAAAAAAATTGTTATATGTTCAAATGTTCTAAGTGGAGGTTGATCAAAAGTAAAAATTTTGAAAGTTGAGTTTCAATGGAAAATAAAGTTTGTTATTCACTCAAGTTTTACATTGTTATATTTTTGTGAGTGAAATTGTAAGTGTTGGGATTTTTTTGTTATGATTGGAGTTTTTTGGTGAATTTTTGGTGGAGTTGAGTTATGTTGGAGATGATATGGTCATTACTTGTTTTTGACCTTGGGTTTTATTAGGATTTGGCTCCCTTAAGCATGGCTTTACTCTCACATTTTCCCAAATTTATCCTACCTTTTACCCTAGCCTTACATTACAAGCTTTAAAGACCTTTCAACCTTTGTTCATAGAGTTGTGTGAATGTGAAATTAGTTGTTTATCAATGCGAAGAATGACTTGACATATTCCGAGTCGACTATTAGGTTAAGTGCATGTTTTCTTAAACACACGAGAGTGTGAGTTGGGAGGGCATTGTTCACATAAAGGGGTTGGGATGGAGAGCGATCAAGTACATCTTTTACTCGCCACATAAATGAGAGTTAAGTGTCTGAGCATTAGTCTTGAATTCTATATGCTCTTGTGGTTTGCTCTATTTGAAAATTGTTAGGGAGGATGAGAGATTGAATGGATGAGATTGGTTGATGTTGATGCAAGCTTGTTGGATTTGCCTTGAATTAGTTGTTCTTGATATTGATTATTTGGGGTGAGGCATGTTTTATGTATTCATTGATGAGCTCTTTACTTAGGGACAAGCAAAGGTTTGGCTTGGGGGAGTTTGATATGTCTATTTTATATAGTGTTTTGCCCTCATCCCTTGGTCGTAATTGGCAGTGTTTTTGGCACTTTAGAGCCACTTTTATTACTAATTGGTGTTTTCTAGTGTTTTCGTAGTTTTGGTTTGAGTTTTGTAGGGAATTGCACATTTGGAGAATTTTCCCGGGATTTTATGAAGCGACTACGAGCATTGGAGGACCACGACCATTATACCGAGGCATTTAGACAGAATATTAAAGCCCCAAAGAGGAAACCCGGGTTGGGCCCAAAGATCGGGGCCCAATCAAGAAGTCCAAAGCTTTCCAAGTGGCCTTGCCCAGCTCAAGAGGCTCAGCCAGAAGGCGCGCCGGGCCGGGCGGGGTGGAAGAAGAAGAGAAGCCCTCTTCGCCCGATCTCACGCCCGACCGGGCGCGAGAGAAGCTCTATGGTTCAAAAATGCGGGCCCGATCGGGTGGTGTGGCGCCCGACCAGGCGCGTGTTTTGGAGTGTGATTTCCGGTGATTTTTACTTAGTTTCTAATTAGGATTTTAGGAGCTTTGTATAAATACGTTTTTAGTTGTTTTGATACGATTACTCTCTCTTTAACCTTTTTCTCTTAGCTTTCTCTCACTACTTAGTTTTCAGATTAGTTTTCTCTCATTGTTTCTCTCTCTACAACCTTGTTCTTAATACAATTCATTATTTCCGTTAATTTTGATAACGATTCCTTCTCTATTATTTTCACTAATTTAATTTCTTTATTTCATCATGTCTTGTTTAATTTTTTGATTAGTTTAGTTTTAATTATGTGTAAGTAGTTTTCTTTCTAGGGTTTATGGGGATCCATAAATAATATGAAGGGGCAACTTATTGTTGTTGATTGTCAATGCTTGATTAATTTCCTATTGATTGATTTAATGCTATGCAACTAGACTTGCGCAAGTCTTTTATGTATGAGTTTAGCAATATTGATTCGAGATTCGAGAGATGAGAATTGATGTTTAGGCTTAGTTTCAATAGGCAGGTTAATTTATAAATGGTTAAGTCGAGATTCGAGAGATGAGATTTAATACCGGTAGATTGATTCTGTGATTGTAATACGTAGCGAAAGCCCTTTATAATCTGATTAATTTATGCATTGATGATTGATTATTGTGCTTTGCCTTGGAATATTATTTATTGGTGAACCTATGCCCTAGATCTTTTATTCATTGATCTTTCTCTACCTTTAAGCTTAGTAATTTGGTTCCCATTCGATTTTAATAATTGGTTACTTAATAATTTAGATTGTTTTAATTAATTAGGAATAGAAAGACCAGTTTCTCTGTGGATTCGACCCTACTTCCCTATCTACTTTAGTTAGAGGATTTAGGTAATACTTTTGATTAGGTGATACGACTTTAGCCTGTCAATTCTTAACCCTTAAAAACCTTGATAATAACTGTAATTTATAACCACCAGCAGTACCAGAGTAAATATTACAGATTAAATGCTCTGCAGAACTACTAGAAGATCCACTATGATCAGAAGACTCTTCACCATCGTCACCAGCATGAATCTGTTTCAAAATCTCTAATGATTCCTCTGGAGTGTGGCTGGCAATAATAGCAGTAATCACTTCCTTTCTTGCTCTTCTTGGCTTCTTTCTAGCACCTTCCTCAAGAGCCTTCGTTGCTGGTTCCTTCTGAGTAGGACCTTTCCTTAGATTTCCTATGTGCTGCCTCCCCTTTTGTTTGCCAGAAGAATTCACTTCTTGTTCCTCGGATTTATCTCCCTTTTCTATTACTTGCTTTGAATCACCAGCTACAAACACAACAGGTACAGAGGAAGGCATACGAACAGTAGAAGCGGGATTAGCAGGTGTAGAGGAAGGCTGAGAATCACCAGGTGCAATTATAGAAACACCAGCAGCATAAACAGCAGGTACAACTGTAGGTAATACAACAACAGAAACAGCATGTACAATAGGATTTTCAATTTGAATAACTTCATCATCTTAATCATCATTTCCTAGTTGATTAGTTGGTTCCAACACTTTCTTAACAATGAAATCAGGATTAACACCCAAACCCTCACTAATCTCAAGAACTTGTTGAGGAGAAACTTCAGCAAAAATCTCCATATTAAAAAGCAATGGCGATATAGGTGTTTCCAAATCAGGGTTAGTATAAGAGAAAAGTTCAAACGAAGGCATTTCTTCTTGTAATTTCTTCATTGCAAGTGTATGTTCAGTAATCCTATCAATTTGATTCCAAAAATTCGAATCATTGAAGATTGGATCCAACTATGACAACACAAGAGACCTTTCTTTTTCTGGAAGTTTTGAATCCAACTTCACAGCTTCTGATTGTTTCCTTATGAAATTAACATATTTTTCAAATTAATGTGTCAGAAGCTTCATGTCTTTATTCATCAACAAACAATTCTCTTCAACATCCTGAAAAAACAACTGAAAACACTAAGGAAAATGCTATATAAAAACAAGTAACTTCACTTTATGCTATAAAGTAACCCCAATATATAACAACAAGTAACCACAAATAAACTACCAAGTAACTTACAATAAAGATATAAAGTAATCCTAGGAAAAACAAACAAGTAACCCAACTTTTTAATATAAAGTAACCCCTACATAAAACAACAAGTAACCCCAACATATAACAACAAGTAACCCCACTTAGTGATATAAAAAAACCTTAGGATAAACAAAAAAAGTAACCCCACTTTATGCTATAAAGTAACCCCAAAATATAACAACAAGTAACCCCAGGATATAGAAACAAGTAATCCACTTTATGTTACAAAGTAATCCCAACATATAATGACAAGTAACCCCAATATAAACTACCAAATAAATAACCTCAGCATACACCACAAAGTAAACCTACACATTAACAAACAAGTATCCCCAACACATACAATAAAAAACAACCAAAACACTAAAATTGAAAAAATTAAAGTAAAATTGTACTCACATTCTTAGATATATGATAAATTTCTTCATTTGACTTAAGTCCTTCAGGAAAGTTCAAAAGTCACAACCCGAGGAAAACCAGTTAAGGAAATATCTGCAGCTACAGCAGAAGTGGAAGGTGGTGGAAAAGTAGAAGGCTGCACATCAGAAGTAGAAGGCTGGAAACTAGAGGTAGAAGGCTGCACATCAGAAGTACAAGGCTGGAAACAGAGGTAGAAGGCTGTACATCATTTGATTTTTCAGAATCACCCTTCACTTTTTCTTGTGAAGTAGAACCCTTGTTTGACAACTTAGTGACAGGATATGTAACGTTGTCAACGTATGCATTACCATACACTTTAGCTTCCTGACTCAACCTTTTCTTGACATCTTCATCTGACCAGTGCATAATCAAAGGGAAAGAACAAGGCATAATGATTCCCCTAAATTGCAACCTATGAAAGTAACATATTTGTAGAAACAACACACACCCAGCTACATATTTCTGTGTTGAAGAATAACCAGCCAATTTATCAGCCAAATCATCCGAAACAAATTGGCACCAGTTATACTCTTGAATCTTACTAACATCAATCAAATCCAAAACCAACTTCAAATCAGCCGTCCTATTGGTCATTGGCGTAAAAAGAGTCACCATTGCATACATCACAAAACATTTCTTAATTTCATCATTCCCCTCTAGCATATCCTCATCATTTGTCATAACAGCGTGCAACAAAGGAACAGTTACTTCACGCTTTTGACCACCATACAAATCCTTCCATGAATTTTCAACTCATTATCACAATTTTTCTTTGAAATTGGAACACGTAGTGGTCCGATTGGAATCTGAAACACATCATGTACATCACAGGCAGTTAACTGAAACCTCTCACCCGATGGCATAACAAACATCCGACTGCTAGGAACAAAACACCTACACAACCACCTAATCATATCTTTTGGAAATTCAGTCAATTGAATCTGTGATATACTGCCAAAACCAATATCCTTAACAGCTTGCTTTTGCTTAGGAGTCGGCTCACTCATCAAATCAACAAGACCCTTAGGTAAACACCTAACATATACTTCAAGTTCATTCCCTACAAAACACAATAAAAATATAAATGATTTTAGCCAAAAAAAAAAAAAAAAAAAAAAAAAAAAAAAAAAAAAACATATAAAAGAAATTACGAAAACAGAAATAAAACATGCAAAGTTCCAACATCATCTTAGAAAACAAGAATATGTACACACTATTTTTTTTTTTGAAACAAACCATCAAAAGGCTTATATTAAAATATCATTCGAAACTACATCAGAAACACGAGGTGGGATTACATCATTCAACACTCTCCGACCGAATTCCCATGGTTGGAAATGGGCAAATCATGTGCCACTTTATTCCCACTACGCTTAACAAAAGAGCAAGAGCAAACTTCAAAGAAAGAATAAAAATCTAAAATATTAATTAAATGAAAAGCATTGGAGCCTCTCGTTCGCCCACGCAATGCCTCAATCACAGCAAGACAGTCACCTTCCACCATAATTCTTCTCAATCCTTCATCTCTAGCAAGTTGCAGCCCACAAAACACTGCCTTAGCCTCGGCAACAATCGGATCCCACCTCTCTACCCCCTGCACTGTCGCACAAGCAACCACCTCCCCCACACTATTTCTCACAACATCCCCAAGCCCTGACCCCCCTGCACCAAGCTCCCCTGCATCAACATTTACCTTGTAACTTCCTGCAGGTGGTGGCTGCCAAGAGGTAGGATGAACAGGTCCAGAAAACAGACCCCCCCTACACACCTTCTCACCTTCATCTCTAGCTTCACAACTCTTCCGCAACGCATACTTCACAATCCCATCAGGGTCCGGCCTTACATCCTCTATAACATACAAGTAATAACCCATATGCAACATATAAGTAACTCCTATGAAACTAATAAGTAACCTATAAAATTCCAACTATAAACAAGAGAGAAAAACATTAAAATTACTCAACAACTTAAAAAGTAATACCTATATATAATATAAGTAACTCCTATGTAACTAATAAGTAACCTCAAAATTTTCAACTATAAAACACATAGAAATACTAATACATGCATTATTCCTCATCAACTTTAAAAGTAACCAATATGTAACATATAAGTAACCCCTAGATAACTAATAAGTAATCCTTCAAATTTTCAACTAGAAACGCTAAGATATTCAAATTACTAAACAACTTAAAAAGTAAACACTCTTAATATTACACTTTCAAATACATAAATGATCCAAAAAGAGGGAAAAAAGTTAAAACACAAAATCATAATCACAATTATAACAAAAATCATCTTAGAAAATAAGAATATGTACCCATCATCTTCAACATTCACAACTTCAACATATTCAGAACGGGCTTTTGAGGATCTTAGAAGCCTTCTTGAAGGAACTGGCTTGACATCCTCTTCATCTTCATGCATAATCATCCTTCTCCTCTTTTTAGTTGGTTTCACATCTTCCTCATCATTAGTATGAACTACAGAAGGCCCACCCCCAACAGTATTCAACTGAGCTAACTCATGTTTACTGGGTTGAATTTTAGAAACTGCTGGAAAACAGAAGAAATAGGTTTTGTCCAAACATGTTGGTTTTGGTTTTGGTTTTAGTCTCCATTAGTACTATTTTTATCACCTTCATCCTCAAGATCTTTAGTTGAAGCTTCCTTTTCTGAATAAGCAATAACACTACTTGCATTTGGCACCAAACTCTCCAAATCAGGAGACATTTGTTTTTCCTGACCATTCACACCAACAGAACGATCTACTGTAGCAGGACCAGAAGGAACCTTTGTAGTTTGTGTTCTTTCAACAACAGTAGAAGAACCCTCCATAAGAGTCCTTCCCTTAGATGGATCAACCACTCCTTCACTTGCATTAGCTGTTAAATATATAGACATTAATAATATGTAATAATACAAATGAAACACAAAAATTTAAAAACATAGAAACTAGTATAAAACAATATAAACCCTATTAAAAACATAGAAACAGTAAAATAATTGACAAGTAACCTCCATGAAACATATAAGTAACCCTTATCAAACTTATAACTAACCTTTAAATTTCAACTATAAAACAAAAAGAAACACAGAAAAATTACTCAGCAACTTAAAAAGTAATCCCTATGTAAATTATAAGTAACTCATATGTAAGTAATAAGTAACCACATAGAAACACTAATACATGGAAAATTTCTCAGTAACTTTAAAAGTAACCAATATGTAACATATCAGTAACCCCTGGGTAACTAATAAGTAACCTCTTTATATTTCAAGTATAAAATAACTAGAAACATAGAAACAGTAAGATAATTGACCAAGTAACTCTCATGAAACATATAAGTAATCCCTATGAAACTAATAATTAACCTTTAAATTTTCAACTATAAAACAAAAAGAAACACAGTAAAATTACTCAACAACTTAAAAAGTAATCCCTATGTAAATTATAACTCCTATGTAAGTAATAAGTAACCACAAAATTGTCAACTATAAAACACATAGAAACACTAATACATGGAAAATTTCTCAGCAACTTTAAAAGTAACCAATAAGTAACATATCAGTAACCCCTAGGTAACTAATAAGTAACCTCTTTAAATTTCAAGAATAAAATAACTAGAAGAAAAAAAACGTATGCATAAGGAAATAAAAAGAGCACAATAACACATGCAAAATCCAAAAAACAAAATAATAAAAGAAATAATAACATAAAAAAATGAAAATAATCATCATCAAGAACTTAATTCAGCAAGAAAAAGAGAAAAAAAAAAGTAAGAATTAGAGTTAAAGAACCCAAAAAATGATGAAATTAAACAACAATAACACATGAAAATGTTCAAACTACACAATTATAGGACAAATGACAGCAATAAGATCATAAAAATGAAAATAAACATCAATGAACATCATCAAGCACATAATTGAGCAAGAAAAAGAGGAAAACTAAAATTTAGGGTTCGATCATCAAATTGAAGTATAAAAATACTCAACGAAAAGTAAAAGTTAGGGTTAAATCATCGAATTGAAGTATAAAAGTATTCAACGGAACAAAATCGCAACAAAATTCAAACAAATATAATTGAAAAATGGAAAATAAGAAAAAATGTACAAAAAAAACTGAAAAATTAGGATTTCAAAACTACCTGAAGGATCAACACCTTCGCAAATAGACGATCCTTTTTTGCCATAACGAACAACGAAATTAACCTTAACCATTATACAACAATGGAGAAGAGAGAAATCAAAAATAAACTAAAAGCAAAATCGAATTTGAATTGCAGAGGAAATTTGATGAGAGAGAAAGAGAGTAATGAGTGAAGGAGAGAAGGAGGGAAGTTAACAGAGAAGGAGGGAAGTTAAGACGGTTTTTTGGTAATGTTTGAATTTTTTTTTTAAAAAAAAAACGAGATTATTAGAAAACGGGGTGAATAAAACTGGCTCCGTCATATTAAACGAACTGGGCCGCGCGAATTGATAGTGGCTAGCCACATATAAGACTTTGTGTTTTATTTTTGATATCAAAAAAAATTATTTTTATTTTTACTAAACTGAAATTATTTTTGCTAAATAAAAATTACTTTTTTTACAGAGTAGTTATTATCATTTTTCATAAAATTTGTTAAATAACGTTCGGATTTTTTTTTTTTTTTGAATGGAAACGTTTGGACTTTTTTATGGAATTTAGATTATTTTTACTGAATTAAAATTTAGTTCATTGATCTTAAATTATTTTTACAGAATTTAAATTATTTCTGCTGAATTCAAATTTAGTACATTGATCTTAAATTATTTTTTACTAAATATTATTATTTGGAAGTGAAGAGAACGGAGCCTAAGACACTAGGTGGAGGAAAATGATATATAAGACCCTTATAAGAAAAGGACTAAAAATGAAAAATAAAGATTTACTAAATAATTAACAACATCGATTTACGCATGATTTTGTTATAAATTCTCAAACTCGTACCATTTTTGGAAATATATCTAATACTTAAATGCATCCCTAATAGTTGTATGGATCAAAATCAAAGTACTAATTTAGTCAACTAAAAGTATCTTTTTTTTTTCCCTTTCATAACCGTGAAGTTGAATCGGACACCAATGTCTAAACAGTGACATGGAAAGAAAATATGGGTTACAAAGAGTAATAGAGAAAGATAGAGTTCAATACCTTGTAGAGAAGATTAATAGTAAATTGGCAAGATGGAAAACGAGGACGATGTTTATGGCTGGTAGAACAACCCTTGTGCAACCAACGCTTAGTGCTATCCCTTTCTATACAATGTAGTCCACTAAGCTTCCTCACATCACCTGCGATGAGATCGACAAAAAAAGTGCGCAGTTTCTTGTGTACAGAGTATGATGGGAGGAGGAAGGTCCACCTTGTTGCGTGGACACACTCACGAAGCCCAAACATGTTGAAGATTTGGGTTTAAATTTAATTCGCCAGTCGAATAAAGCCTTTCTTGCAAAGTGGGCTGGAGACTTCTTGCTGAGCCCAATGCCTTATGGTCACGAGTGCTAAGGGCCAAGTATGTTTAGGGAGAAGAGCAATGCTTCTAATGCGTGGCGTGGAATCGTGATCAGTATAGATGTGGTCCGAAAGGGGATTAACATGGTTGTGGGAAATGGCAACCACATGTTTTTTGGGGATCATAGATGGGCGTGCAAAGAACCTTTGTTGATTTATATGTAACAATAGCTAGAACCTCCACTTGAGCTACAAGATGCAATTGTTCGAGAGATGTGGGAAGATAACATTGGCTAAAAATTCGAGGAGTTTGCGGAATTTTTATCAGCTTCAGTGCTTGAAGAGATAGCCTCATATATGAGTTGATTGAAGATGAGGAGGCCACAGATGAAATTTGCTAGAATGGGTCCCTTCCGGAGGATTCACCTTGAATTCTGCTATGCAAATTATGCGTGAGTTAGATGATGTGAATGATGTTGAAAAGAAGCTAAGGGATGGAAAGAGATTTGGAAAATTCCAGTTCTGCAACAAATAAGGTTATTTACCTGGCTTTCAAGACAAATTAATGACCAATGGAAATAAGTTCTTGAGAAAACTTACTAATAATCCAAGGTGTATGGTCTGTAAAGAAGTCGAAGAGAATTCGGAGCATGTGCTTAGAAAGTGTCCTACAGCCCGTATTCTTTGGCAAAATTTAGGAATTAAAGGCTGCAATCTGGGCTTGGATTTAACTTTGGAACAATGGTTGCTATTGAATTTCGATGATAAATATTCCTCGATGGGGAGTGAATGGCCGAAGGTATTTGCCATTACCTGCTGGTGGTTGTGGAAGTGGTGGAACGCAAGAACTTTTCAAAGTACACCCAATATTCCTTTTGATCAAGTTAGCTTATCTTAACTAGATTTGGTGAGATAACGCGAGCTATGGATCGTGATGATAAGTTGAGTGGTATCAGGAAAGGTGTACGTAAGGACCTGCTTTTGAAGTGGAAGTTCCCGAGAGAAGGGTGGGTCAAGTTCAATACGGATAAAACTGGCAACCTAGGGAAGGTTGGTGCAGGTGGCCCTACAAGAAAATTGTCTTTTCGTAGCGATTATTTGGTAGCGATTGTACATTCGCTACAATATGAAAGTATGTTTGTGAAATAATTAAGGAAATAGTATCATTTTACAATCGCCATGGTTTTCCCATATGAAATCGATACAGAACGGAAAACATAATAATACATATCCACACTATTTTTCCACATTTATAAAATTCTGATAAATTGTACCATTTACAATCGACACTAAATCCTAAAAATCGATACGAAAAGCCTTTTCTACAATAGATATATAAATATTGTTTGACAAAGAATACATAAAATATGTCATAGCTTATTGGTGAAACATTTAATATAAGAGTTTAAGGTTGCATGTTCGAATCTTGTAAAGATCATATGTATGATTTTTTATTTTTTTTGAAGAAAATGAGTACAACATTTATAGCGATTATAATCGCTACAATAATCACCACGATTGGATGTAGTTTTCGTATCGATTATTGAGGCCAACCCCAGCGATATTAAAAACCACTACTAAAGGCTAAGGCAATGGCAGATATTGTATCAAATGACCACCATTCGTTGGGAAAGCTTTTTGTTACAATTACAATTGATACTAAAGGTTAAAATAATCGGGGCCATGGAGGTGAGACCTTTGAGATTTTTGCGCTAAATTGTGGAGTATGTACTAATACGAAAGCTAAGCTTTTTGCAGTGTGGCGTGGGCTGAATGTGGCATGGCACGTGGTCATAGAAAGGTCCAAGTAGGGTCTGACTCTGCTGTTATTGTTCGTATGTTGGTTGACCCGACTCCAACCAACCACTACAAAAATAAAAGTTTTTTAGCAACTAAGTTTGGCAACAAATTTTCAACGAAAACAATTTTTTTTCATAGCCTATTTAAAAGCGACATTTTATGCTTTACTTTTTAATAATTAATGGCTACATGTTTTTGATTTGTTGCTGTTTAAAACAAACTGTCTTAGTAGTTGTTATTAGATAGCATCATATTTTTGTCTTGTTTCCATATAGCAACAAACTATGACAACTGATATTTTAGTTGTATTGATTTAGAAACAAACAAAGGCAATGAATTTTTGAATTGTTGCCATTAAAAACAAGGCGTCTAAACTATTGTTGCTAGATGATAACGTATTTTTTATTTGTTGCCATTTACCAATGTCACTTAATGACAACGAAATTTTTATTTGTTGCCATTGGAGATACTCTTCTTATTATTTGTTGCTATAATGACATCAAATTTTAGTTTATTGGCATTGGAAACAAGTTGTGTTACAGTTTGTTGTCAATCTATATGTAGGCCACTTTTATATTTGTTGTCAGTAGAGTTACTCTTCTTATGATTTGTTGCTATAATAACATCAAATAGAGACGGATTTCAATTCCGTCTCTAATTTAGAGACAGATTTTTTTATTCCTTCTCAATTTAGAGACAAAATTTTCAATTCTTTCTCTAATATTTCGTTCACTTATTAACAATTATGTGCATAGAAGTAAACAAATAGTACTTGGTATAGTTGGTTAGAGTTTCACCATGTGACTTTGAGGTCACAGGTTCAACTCCTACCAACTGCGATTCTTCGAACTGGATATTCAAAGAGCCTTGCATGCAAAGCCTTGCGAGTTGACCCGAGTGAGGTTTCGGATTGGTAAAGGGATCGGGTTGAACCGATTAGCTAATAAAGATCAGGTTTCTGTCTCGTATTGATAATATTTAATTATTTGTCTCTATTTTTAGGAACCAACATTAATAATTTGTTGCTATTTTTAGGAACCAACATTAATAATTTGTTGCTATTTTTAAGAACCAACATGAATGATTTGTTGCTATTTTTAGGAACCAACATTAATAATTTGTTGCTACTTTTAGCAACAACAAATGGTAATCTGCAACCAAAGTTGGCAACAAATACACCAAGAACAGCAACCATCATGGAAACTATATTTAAATGCATGCAATATTGCAACAAAATTATTTTGCAACTGGTAGCCAAAATCCCATGGCTATAAGCCTTTTAGCAACAACAAATTTTCGTTTCCAACCTGTTGCCAACTAGAGTTAGCAACGGATTTTTGGTGAATAACAACAAATTTTAGTTGTTGCTATATTGACTAAATTTTGTAGTGAACTCTCCTTATGTCCACATCATTAGAAAGTGTAAAGCTTTCATCACCTGTAACGATTGGGAGGTAATTATTAACCACTGCTATAGAGAGACTAACCGAGCAGCTGATTGATTAGCTAACTATGGGATTAATTTGGAGCCAAAATTCGTTCTTCTTGAGGCAATCTCAAAGGATTTTCATGCTATTTTATTAGAGGACCTTAGTGGAATGATGCGCACTAGGATGGTGCCGTCTGGAGCTCTTAGCTAGTTTTTTTGTTATTTTTGTTTTCTTTTATTTTTCAGTTCCTTTTATTTTCGTTGTTGGGGCTTTGCCCCTCTCCTTTATATATATATATATATATATATATATATATATATATATATATATATATATATATATATATATATATATATATATATATATATGTATATATATATATATGTATATATATATATATGTATATATATATATATATATATATATGTATATATATATATGTATATATGTATATATATATATATATATATATATATAGAGAGAGAGAGAGAGAGTGCTATGTTTGTAAAGGCATGAGGGAAAAGACTATACAAATACTTTTTTTTTCTTTTTTTTTTTTACAATTTCTTACAAACAGTTGAAAGTACCTATATACCCAAACTTTAAAAATTTACTTAAGGATTGTTTATGTAGTGATTTGTTTTCAAAATAGAGGTGATCACTTGTTTCCAAAAAAAAATAAAAAAATAGAGGTGATCACGGAACGGGCTTTGCTCTTTCGGCCGAGGCTTTGGGCCGGGCCAAAATTTTGTTTAAAAATGAATTTCTTGGTTGCCCAAAACAAAAAAAAAGAAATTTAAAAAAGAAGTTAGACTTGAAATTCGAGCCCAAAAATACTGTCCAAATTCGGGTTAGTACGCTAAGCTAGCTTTGCTCATGTCTATTTCAAAAGTACCAAAAACAAGAGAAATGTTATTTTACATACTCAAATCACCTCAAAGCCCACAATTTTCAATGATGACCCTAAATAACCCTTAGCCTAAAGGCCTAACCCGAATCACTACTTCAAATTTGTTACAAAGTGGAGTATAATTTGCAAGGGTTACAAATTTGTGATACAAATTAGCGTATGATTAAGTTTTCAGACCATCGACTCTGGTTTACCGGCGTTGACTCGTCACGTGAGACTCACATGAGGGTCACATTCTCAAAATACCCCCTTTCTCTCTGCTCAAGCCACCATAACCACAAGCCTAGACAACCCTAGCCACTGACACCACCGCCTAGTCGCCACTAGGATCACCTCTCAACCATGGACACCACCACCAATCAACCTAGCCACCGTCACCGCCTTTCCAAATAACAAAAAATCCACCCGAAAAATCACATCTATCTTTCTCTCTCCTCCATTTTCACTCCCTCCTTAAGATCTTTAATTTTCTGCAACTTTTCCTTAGATCTAACAATGGAGCAAGAATCCCCAACAAAAACCCACATCAAATCCACCACAAATTACTGACTTTAATCTTGTTCCTAATGGTTAAGATGGTCACTCTTTGCCTGGATCGTTGCGCCGACGTTGGAGGAGCTGAGGATGGTCTGGTTGTTATGGATGAAAAAAGGGAGGGGGGGTTTTCTGGGTAGGTTAAGAGTGATTTGGGTGGGCCGTGGGCGGTGATGGTCGCTAGGTTGATGGATGATGGTGTCCGAAACTAAGAGGTGGTTCTAGTGGCTGCTAAGCGGTGGTATTGGCGGCTAGGGTTGGCTAGGATGTGGTTGCATGTGGTGGCTGTGAGGAGAGAGAAATGGGGTATTCTAAGCACGTGACACTCACGTGAGGGGGTCAACGCCGTTAAACCAAAGTCAATGGCCTGAAATCGGGGTAAGGAGTGTTCTCGCAAAAAAAAAATCTGGTTTTAACAAAAAAAAAAAATATAAGTGTTTTTCACAACAAAAGGGTTATAAAAGGTGTTATTTGACAGATTTTCCAATTTAATAAATACATGACAATTGAATAAAATAAAAGAATCCTTTCAGCAGAGCTACAGTTATTGTTGCAAATCATACATTTTTCATACCTTAGCTTCTTTTATATTGTTGTGATTTAAAGCCTTTTTTGACGACAGGGTCTATCGATGTGTTGTAGTCGTGAAAAAAATTTTCGTCTGATTCATTAGATTGTAATCGAAGGATTAACCTCTTTTTCAGTTTCGCACAAATCTTTACCCATGAAACAATTTGCACCATACTAAACTCAAAAAAATAAAAAATAAAATTAAAAAATAAAAAAGAAATAAAAAAAGAAAGAAACTTGAAAAAAGCCTATCATAGGGGCACTTTCTACACTCAAACCTACTATAGAGGTACTTATTACCTTCAAAGAGTGTAGATTTAATGGGTCAAAATACATTTGATAAATTTAATGGGGTCATTTAATAAAAAATACAAGTAAAAAAATGATTTAATAGGAAAAAAAAATACTCCGTAATTAACAATTATCAAAATGAGCAAATGATATTTTTAAAGGGTGATTTCCCAAAATAATGTAATAATATAAACTGATTCCTTATATACATTGGTTTAAAAACTATTTTCCATAATACCATCCACGTAGGCTCGGTTTCAAGGTTCGGTACTCCGTATTTACAAGTATAAAACCCGTTAACATTGTTGGTGGTTTTAACTAATATAGAACTTCTATTGGTATTAGCGGTTCTTTATGTAAAACCTCTAATACCATTAGCGGTTCTATATAAAGAGCCACTAGTGAAAGCTAAAGTAGAGGTTTTATGCATGGAACCTCTAATGGTATTAGCGGTTATATTATAGAACCACTAATGGTATTAGCGGTTTTATACTGCCAAATTTCAAACCTAAGAACCGATCCTATGTGGACGGTATTGTGGGAAATAGTTTCTAAACCAACTTATACAGGGAATTAATTTGAATTTTAGCATTATTTATGGAAATCACTCTATTTTAAAAGGAAAATTTGTAAATTACCACCCAAATAGTAGACTTGTTTTAAAATTACCACCCATTAAATTTTATTTTTTATTTTACCACCCCTTAAATTAAAAGCGTGTTTATTTTCCCACCTTTTTCAAAATTCCAGTGGCTTTTCCAGCTGTGCGCCCCACCAAACGGCTATATTGACCCTTTTGGACTGATTTTCTCCTGGATTTTTATCTTTAAAACAGCTCTTAACTTCAATTTGTATTTCCTTCACCAAATTCTACCAAATTTTCTCAGATTTTGCTACTTATTGTTTGAAGAACCTAACAAATCCCCACAATGGAAGACGCTCAGTTCACAGTAAGGTAAAGATTCCATTTGTTCTTAATTTAGGGCTATTCGCCAACTATAGTTGGGGTAAATGGGTAGATTTGGGAATTAGGGTTATTGGGGCGATTGAATTGGGCGTTTTCAACAATTAGGGTTCTTAGGATAATTAAATTGGGCGGTTTCAATAGTTAGAGTTCTTGGGACAATTGAATTGGGCGTTTTCAACAATTGAATGTCAGGAACTTCACCTAGCTTCTGGTCCCCAAAGAACACCCAAAGATGGCGACTTTTCGTAGTTTTTCACCTTCACCAGTACATGCAAGTACAGTAAAGCGATTAATTTCTAGAAAAACAAAACTTAGGGTTTTACTTTAATAATTTTAGGGGTAGTTGAATATTTGTCAGAAAATTTAAGAAGAAAGAGGGAGAAGATTAATGATGGTTCAACAATTTATTGAAGGAATTGATTAAATGAGGGAAGTGATAAGTTGAGTGTAATAGAACAGTGAGAGGGTTAAGTTGAGAGAAAAAAAAGAAAAAAAGGGAGGTAAGTTAGTTTGGTAGGGTCACATACAAAAAATCCACCGAAATTTTGAAAAAGTTGGGAAACTGAATACGTTTTTAATTTAAGGGGTGGTAAAATAAAAATAAAAACTTAATGGGTGGTAATTTTAAAACAGTCTTCTATTTAGATGGTATTTTACAAATTTTCCAAAATGTACCGTACACTCGAGTGTATGGAAGAATCTCTCTATTATATTCCTCACTCCAATTCAAAGTAGTATGAAACCCCTTGGCAACTACTTTGAAACTCCCGCCCTTGCCACAATCACTCACTCAAAATCAGGTTCAAATCTTTCTCTCCCCCTCATCAAACTCGATCAGTTGTGCTTACTTCAGAATCCCAAGCATAAGGTGAGATTTTCTCAAACCCTAGCTTCGAATTATACAACATCATTCAATTTTCAATGTTTGAGTTACAACTCTATTTTTAAATTTTAAGTACAAACAATAATTCTATTGCATAGATATTATGTAATTACAAACACAATTGTATACAATTAATTGGCTCCCAATTGATACATGCTTGCTCATTTAGGAGCATCAATACATTGCATTTTTTGGTATTTGATACATAGCTATATGATACAAAAATTAAACCATTTACGAAGTAACAAATTTGTGAAAACAACTAGAACGAGAAATTCTAAATCATTAGCACCAATGTGTAATAGCCACAGTTGATTTTATTCACCCCCGATAATAATGAACTTTGGTTGAGTTTTTGTATGCTTCATCCTGCACATTCATTTAAGAAACATAATTAGAGACAAATTTAATTAGTTATTGTTGTTATTAGTTTAGATGTAATATTGTACAAAAATGTGTTATTGTTGTTAATTTTGGCTTCAAGCAATAATAAGAGTTAAATTGTTTCTAATCAAGGTTTATTATGTAGCATATGCTTCAAGCAATACATAGTGTAATTGATTAATGAGGCTTACTAGTTTACGCCTCCTTACAGTTCACAATTTTTATTTAGATTACAATTGGCGTGTGTTCGAGTGTGTGTGTGTGTGTATGGACAATGGTTTTAGAAACCGAAGGAATCATTTAGCATACAGGAATAGCATAGATTCCTATACCAAAAGTTTATAGTGCGAGTGTAGAATCATAGAAAATATTTGTGTGGTACAATGAGAAGTCAAATACAGTGAAAAACTTCTAGAGTTGGATTATGGTGCATAAGTGCATACCTTTGGTTACATCTTCCAATTATAAGGGAAGGGCACTCGGCCTGACTCAATGTGTTGGATGTCCTCAAGGAGTTCTTGATAACGCTTCTTTACATCATCAACGGATTTTCCACCAACCTCTTTGGCAATATTGTTCCAACGATCAGGTGTGTCCTTGTCGTACTTGTCAAGAGCTCTTTCAAAAGCCTTATTTTGTTGTGGAGTCCAGCCATTAGAAGACATTGAGTTAAGCTTTAGTTGTTTGTTTGAAGAAATTAACAAAAAGTGAGGAGGATAGTTTGTAGTGCGCCCAAGGTAGTTACTTCTTAGTAAATGAAGGAATAGAACAAGGAGAAAAGACAATAATGAAAACCAGTTTGGAAGTTATAGGTATTTGGAAGGGGAAAGGGAAGTTTTTTTAAGGAAAAGCTGTAGTCGAGAGAGGATTTGTTATGAGCTGAGAGTTTGCAATGCCTGCTATTTATAGGGTGGACTGGTGGCTGATGGCTGATTGCCGATGGCTGATGCCAACCAGGCAAAGTTTTTGCATGAGGCGAATCTAAAGATTGTGGAATTTTAGTGATTTCGGTTCCTAAGAACCACAAAAAATATGCAGGATGAAAAAAGTAGAGCAGGATAGAAAGCTGAAGGAAAATATCTCTAATAATTAATTCATTTTTGTACCTGCATGTTGCTTCGCAGTTTCACAGGTGACAATTTGTTCGATTTATGCCTTAAGATTCCAATTAAGCATAATTACCTCATATAATCGTAATAAGATTCTAAAGCAATACCATATCAAGCACACATGCATGCTTTACATGTTGTCTTATTTTAGATAATTTGGCTGTATTTGTTTTCTTTTTTATTCGATGAAATCCATGAAAGTATATGATCTTTGACTTAGAGTTTATAAATTAGCTAGTAGCTATAAAATAATTTATTTTTTGTAAAAAAAATAAAAATAAAAGGAGAAAGGTTGTGGTCCTCATCATATTTTGTCACTAAAGTAACTAAAAGAGTTTGCATGTATTTGTATGAAGTTTCAAATAACTTAAAACTTATCAATGGCTGAAAAACATTACAGGATACATAAAAAGGTATGAAACTTGTGTAGATCAAGTCCTTGACTCTGCAGAATGTGAGTCCCTGCAGATACAAACTCATTCCATTGGCCATACTGATTTCATGACTGAATTATAAGCCAACTATGCATATAGTGATATAGGTGATGGATTCTTCGCATATAATCTTCTGATGCTGCATCTTAGCAGTGAAATTTCGCTAGACTTTGTCTTCAACTCCATCCTAAAGTTCTCCAGCTGGCCAGCTTAATCTATATCATGATCTGATGAGATTTCTTAAAGTCCAAGTTTACAATACTATCTACTTCTTCAGTGGGGGATTGGGTCCTTTTGTTAATGATTTATGAGCAAGAAGAGCACTATATAGCTCTATAACAAATTTGTAAGTGTAATTTATTGAATTTGGTTTCAATCTAATTGTAATAGCTCAGTTCGTGTAATTAACTTGCCTATTTTCTTAGCTTTCACTGTCCTAAGGTCTTGTTAAGGGCTAGAAACAGTTGATGGCTGCTACTGTTGTATTTCTCAAAGTTCTGTGATTAACCAATCTTGAAAACCTAAGCTTATTTATATTAACTCTGCAGGATGTGGACGGGAACAATGTTGAGTGGCTCTTGGAGGCTTGGAGCTCGTTGCTCAGTTACTGGTATTATCAATGACACTTTTCTCTTGTATTTTCTTGATTTTGGAAACCTTCTCTTGTCATGCAAACACGTATTTCTTATACGAAGTTAAGACGTATTTTAGGTGTCATGATTCACAAATACAACAATCTCTTGCATGTATCAGCTTTCATGATACTCATGCAATGGACAATATGTCATATTTAGCTCATAACCTTAGATGCTCTAGATTCGACCTCATCCCTTCTTATTGATACACTCTAGCAAATAGAATATATGTAATACTATTTGCTACAAGTGGTTCTTTTAATGTGATGATCAATTTGCTTATTTATATCATTTTTTTTATCCAGAAAACAGTGATGGAAACTAGTTGTTCTGGCCAATTTAATTGATTATGAGATTTGTCTTATATTTTTTGTCAGCAATTTTCAGTTGTATTTCTGATATAAAGAAAAATTTAATAGATTATAAAGGACTTCTAGTTCAGCACAATGATTAGTACGATTTTGGACCTATAGACATAATACCTCTTAGGTTGTGACAATCAAACTCTACCCCATGTAATTGATAATGTGATATCTGCATTAATTGGATGGTCACTGAACAGAATTTCATTCATGATAGTTTTGACATTTTTTTGGTCCTTGTTGGATGCATGGTTCTTTGCCAGTGGGCAGTGGTAGTCCCTGGTAAACATTCTGGGATGCTTTCATTTTAGCAAAGCCAATTTCAAGAGAAGAATTGATTATTTTTTTTTATTACTTGATCAACAACTCTTTTTCCCACCCCTGAAAAGTGTTGCAAATGTTCCTCATAAGTGCATTTTGTGCATATTTATCTCACTAAGCTGATTAATACTCTGTAGTCTGTATTCACACTGTCCTTATTTACATGACAACATTATTGATGTTTCTTTTAGGATGATTTCTTAATTTTGATTACCACAGTATTTCATATTATTCTATTATTGTTGTTAGAAACTTAGCGCTAATACTCCATGTCTTGTATGTTTTGTTCTACTCTAAGAGCATATGCTAGTGCAGGCCTATTGGAAGATCCATATTAGAGTTTAATAATAACATATAGTATAAGGAACAAAGGTAATGGAAATTGATTAGTAATTATTCTTTGGTAAAATTAAGGTGCTGAGTGATATTTTGGTTTAAGTGTTTGCTCATCTCATCTTGTTTTATGTCAACACAGAAAGAGAATCTTTCGAAAGAACCTAAATATCCCCACAAAAAGTTATGGTAAAAATAAGACCATATTATCTGAAGATTGTCTATGAATATGATAAGAGTTTGATTCTCTCTACAAGTTGCTTAAATGAGCCCCAACATATTAAGCTTTTTTTTGGAATAATCTTACAAGTGGACAAGATATGTATACTGGAAATTACAAGTTGGAAGGTTGTGAGTTGTGACTGCAATTGGATTATTCCTTTTGGGCTTCTTTCAGTAAAAATAATACGACAAACAAGATCTTATTGTCCTCCCTAAATCTCTTGAGGGTAATAACTGATTTGCCAAAACTAATAATGGATGAGAACTGAAACATTTTGTTAAATAAGTTTTTTATGCTGTATTGCATGCATTTAGTTTTTAGAAAGAAAAAAAAAAAATTATCCATTGGTCTTACTGAATTTTTTTTTTATTTGGTGCAGTATGACGATACCTACCCATTAACTCAAAGTATACTTCGTCTTCCCAGGAATCTCTCTAGAAAATGAGCAAGAGCTGCATCAAGATACTCCTTTACCACAGAAGGTTGGAATGGATCTTTGTCAACTAGTCGTCTTCATATGTAAAGTAGCTGGTAGATTCTTCTCCACCTGCTTTTCCATTCTCCTAGCGGTGGTCCATAGTTTGGACTAGAGATAATATACCTTACAACTGTGCTTTGGAGCACTGAATTTTTTATACAGCCTCATTATTATACTTTTTAGGCAATGGAAGCAGGAACCTCAACTTTTTAGCAGCAGGCCAACAAAATGGAATTTTTGGGTGGGCATGAGAAAAATCTTGGATTCTAAATGTGATTAATGAGAAGTTGAGAACTGTATCAAGTAAATGGTAAATACTATGATAACGTTGCAATTGACACCTTAGATGTAAAAATTGATAATTTTGGAGGGTGACTGTTGATAGATACACATACATACCACACTATTGCATAAGAATATACAATTTTTAACATCTTGTGACAAGTTTAGAGGGTGACTGTTAATGGTGTATCTTATGTATCAATCATTGAAACGACATTTGGCATGCTGTACCTAATTATTAGTCCCATTATTCATATTGTTTGCATTACCATTTGGGGTGATGAATTTTTTGTTTATATGGTAAACTCCATCCAGTAGAGATAAGGGCTTCTACTTGATCGGTTGATCCTGTATCTTGTCGGTGGAATACAGGAAGTAGCATCACTGCTACATCCCCTAGTCCTCACTTCAAAGAATAAAATGCTAGTATTCTGAGTATGTTGTTAGACCTCTCTTTTTTCTTTCTGTAATAATTTTTCCTTTTGTTTCTGTGCATCCCTTCTATTATGACAAAGATGTCAGAGTCTCAAGAATAATTACGCTCATAATATTGTGGCAGGTCTAGACATAAATTTTAAAGGCGCAAGGAAAAGGTATTCCATTTCTTATATGGGATGAGCCTAGTTAGTAGTGAGGTCAGCTATCAGTAACTTAACCTCTGAACTTTTCTAAGTGCCTGATGCTTTGTTTTGAGCTTAATGTTTCTGAAACTAAGGTGAGTATGTCAGGTATAAGGAACAATATACTTCCATCAGTACTTGTGATTCTAGCTACGGTGGTACGAACAAACCGCTGCAAGTTCTTTTTTGAACTTTTTATCTGTGCATGAATGTTGCATTATCACCTTTTCCTTACAGTCACATTCATAAAGGTCCCATAATGGCATATTATTAAGCTTCTGCTCTATTCAGTTCTCAATAGCTTGGACAAAGGCTTCTACCTTTTATCTTTGATTTTACATTTCCTTCTCCCCTTTTTATACCAATTGCTAGACAATATTCTCCTAGTGGAACATGATTTATGATGTTTTTTGGACCATTCTAGATGGCTTTAACCTTAAGCTTGTCTGCTATAAGTATGTTCACGATTATGTTAATCTTTCTTTGGATTAAATTTAGGCGTTTAGGTGCTGCATTTTCGTGAGGATCTATTACTGGTGCATTCTTTCTTATCATCATGATTCTCTATTGATAATTTTGTTTGTTCTGATAGCAGGGAAGGGCTTACAGCCATTACAGGTTGCTGTTATCGACTTCATGAATTGAAGATCAGATGGGCATATGATGTTACGGACTTACGGTCATACATGATACGGATACAATACATTTGTAAAAACAGAATACTTTGATATTGCATCAAGTTGATGAAGCAATTGTACTGATACGGCTTTGTACCAAGGCCTTTTCATGTTCCAACTATTAGATTCCTTCCTAGTGATCCAACACTATAGAATTACATACCTTATTCTAAAGAGTGACTGATATTTTCATCATATTTTAATCATTTTGGGAGAGTGGATGGAGCTGTGGAGTGAGAAGAAAAGAATGAGCATCTTCTTTATGCGCCTCAAGTTGATTAGATACTTCGGTGTTTTTTGTGTAGGCCAATCTGACTTTCGAATTTATGACATACGTTAGCAGTAAATGATTAAATTTGTCCATGGCTTAATATACGAATTAAGAATTGCAAGTTTCTATTAACCGTGTGAGATGCTTAAAAATTAAAATGCATATCACAAGGTATTTTGTGAAACAAGTCGACGACTAACAGAAGGTACAATTTTGGATATATGGGGGCGGTGATATGCTAATAAAGACACCCCTAATTATAATAACTTGGAATTCCTCTATGAGGACTAAGGAAAGATTAGTCAAGCAGGGATTGAAAAGTACTCATTAATAACTTACTAAAAAAACGTATTAGTAACATTCTTTATTAATCCGCCTCCAAGTAGAAACATCATTCACGTTTAGGATTTAGACAATATATAAACATTAAACCAGTATGGTGATCATAGAGCAAGCAAAGAACACCATACACCTCCATTCTAAACTATGAGCCGTTCCATACTGTATCTGAAAGTTAAGAAACCATAAACTACTATGCAATTAATGATTATCAGTCTAGTTTGAAATTGTTGTCTGAAGAGGCAGAACACTTTCGACTTCCTGCTGTTCAGCATTCTTTTCTTTCTCTGCAACTTTCCTTGACAACCCAAACATCTGCAATGACAGGAAATTCTACTGTGTTAAGAACTCAGATGAAACATATCAGATCAGAATGATGACAGAACATAAGGCATATATATATTGAAGAAACATTAGTCTAATATATGATGAAAGGGATAAGTAATTAAACCTTATTGATGGTTTTTTTGAAGCATTCCTTGTGTTCATCCATTGAGGCATGGACAAACTCGTCAATGTGGTCCTTTATATCCTCAAGGAAAGCTGCTTCTTCGCTCTTCTTCTTCCGGCATGAAGTGGCTGCTGCAGCAGGTGCACTTGCAAAAGGTTTCATTGCAGATTCACTCTTCTGAGCTTCCATGTCAACCTGTGTTCAAAGGTTTGACACTAGAGTGAATATCTGAATATGCTCAGATATGAGACAGTGAGCCAACATTAGGCCTAATCATGTTCATCTAAGAAGGAGATAAACCGTATGCTTGCTATACATAGCCTTAGCTAAAAGGATGCGGAAATAAATTGGCGTACATTGGACTAAAATGACAACTTACACAAGCACAGAACTGGGTTTTTATTTTTTCCCTGGCAAGAAGTGAATATCATGCAAGTACTTCATTCCAGATATATTAGGCAAGGATACTCTTAACCATGATTCAAGATGCACTAATACGAAGTATAAAAGAAGTTAATTAAACCTTCATCTGGTAGAACTATAGGAAGTTTTCCTATTTCCCCTAGCAACCCCAACTGGTTTTTTTGAGTGCGCTAGTCTAGCAAGTTACTATTTCTCCTCAACAAATCTGCTAACTTCAATTCTCTCTTCATAACATTCAGGCACGTAGCCACCAGTCCCTAATCAGGCTTAGTGATACATTTTAAGTGGACTAAGTTATACTGGTATTCTCTATGAATTTTCCCATGTAAGTTACATATACACTTTTAACTGCACCTCAAGTAACATGATACATGACCTACAACACTCAATAGCTCAACACTAAGCTATAATGGTATTCTTTATGGATTTTCTTGTTTAAGATATATTAACAATTGAACCGCACCTCAAGTAAGTGGACTAAGTTAACAATCAGGCTTAGTGATACATTTTAAGTGGACTAAGTTATACTGGTATTCTCTATGAATTTTCCCATGTAAGTTACATATACACTTTTAACTGCACCTCAAGTAACATGATACATGACCTACAACACTCAATAGCTCAACACTAAGCTATAATGGTATTCTTTATGGATTTTCTTGTTTAAGATATATTAACAATTGAACCGCACCTCAAGTAAGTGGACTAAGTTAACAATCAGGCTTAGTGATACATTTTAAGTGGACTAAGTTATACTGGTATTCTCTATGAATTTTCCCATGTAAGTTACATATACACTTTTAACTGCACCTCAAGTAACATGATACATGACCTACAACACTCAATAGCTCAACACTAAGCTATAATGGTATTCTTTATGGATTTTCTTGTTTAAGATATATTAACAATTGAACCGCACCTCAAGTAACTGAATGTTCTTCAACTGTCAAACACTCAGGTGGGCAGTGGCCAAATACACAACGTTCCTTAATTTTAATCCAACATATTATCAGACAGCACCATAGAATCATATGCTTCCACTCTTACCATTTGACAGAACAATTTTAGAATTTAGCATTATAACACCCCCCCCCCCCCCAAAACAAACACACACACACACTCGTTTCACCCAACATGAGAAAGATTTTCTAATTCGAAAGCAAGGTTAATATCAAGGATTCCCACTCACCACAACAAACCAAAGTAAGCACAAAAATTCAACTATACTAAAGCATTTACCCAATATCTCACATCTTAATCAAGATGAAACAATTCCCATAAGCATATTCAAAAGTTATAACAAAAATTTCAACATCCCTAAATAACCCAAAAATGAGCTCTACAAGTTCACAAGATCCCCAAAAAACCCCCATGATATGCTTATAGTTATAACCATAAAACCAACCAATACGCTTATTATGACTGTCTTAGGCTCTGTTTGTTTTGATAAAAAAAACATTACCTACGATAATGATTTTCCCATTTTTCATAGCTAGGTTTGTAATACTGTCTTGGGTGGAAAACAATTTCCTAACCAATTTTCTAGGTGTAAAATAGTTTTCCCAAGAATGAAAAGATGGAATGTCACATTATCCTCTCTACTACTAACATCCTTTTCCTCTCCTCCAATCCATCTTTTCCCTTCCACTCCCATTTTCTTCTTCACTATACACAGCTTACAATCGTGTTTTTTTTTTTCCTAAAATTGTTTTCCATGGAAAATCACGGAAAATGTTTTCCATCAAAACAAACATAGTAATATAATCCTCAAACTGCATTTTTTATTAAATTTCCAAATTAATCTTATGATCATGCTTCTATAAAATACAGGGTCAACTCACTGAAACCTAATTAATTAATCATATTCATGACTTTGAAATTTAAATTACTAAAATCATTCTTATAACATCCAAGAATTCCAGTACCTATACAAATGGAGTAATCCTTGTAATGCACACCAGATGCTCGACAAAATGTCACAATGAAAAATCAAACAAAACATATTCTTAGAATGAACATAATCAGTTACAGAAAGAAAGCAACAATTTAGAAAAATTACTAATTACTAGGAAAAAAAAGTAAACGAAAGATAATAAAACATGATTAAAGTTGAAGTAGGAGAATTAATCAAGGAAATAAAGCAGAAATTTACCTAAAGCAAACGAGATTAATGGGGAATAATGAATAATTTTGAGGGCCAAATTGGTTTGCTCGTTGTATAGAAAACGTGGAACGGTGTACTAATCTGCAATTTATTGTGCTCTAGAAGCGTCTTGCTGAGCAAGAAAGACCAGTTGGTTGTTTGGTTACTAATTGGTAACTTATTGACTTATTAAGTTATTATTGTCCATCCCCTCAAAAAAAAAAAAAAAAAAAAAAAAGTTATTATTGTCCATTGCGCTCTAGAAGTCTTGTTGAGCAAGAGAAACCGACTCTCCATAATTCTACAAATTTTTATCTACACCCCACGTTAGGGAACACTACCTGCACCCTTCACCCTCCGCGCGTGTCCCGCCCTGCTCTTTTTCATTTATGAATTTCCTGCAAATTTTTATAAAATATTAATTTCTGTATTGGTAAATGTTCATTTATGTATCATTAGATGTTCATTTTTATAATAAGAAGTTTTTTTGTTCAAATTAATATACTCTTTGAATTGTATTTCAAGAATTTTCTATAAATAAAAATTAGAGTAGATTTATTTATAAGAATTGTTGCGTTCAAATCATTTTTATTATAAGAAGTATTGCATCATCCAATGTTCATTTTTGTTTATTCGTGTTTCAACAAATGATCATTTTTATATCATCACATGTTCATTTCAAAAGTTATGTGTAAGTTTCCTAGTAAGATGTAAGCAAATACATACGTATTAGAATTCTTTTTTTTTTTTAATAAAACGCTGATAAAAAATAATTTCCACTATAAAATGAATTTAATATCCTCCTTGTTGCACTTCCAATCATATATTTGTGTGTTTTCTTTCATGAAAAATATAATCTGAGCACAATATATATGTCGCCTTCAACTTCCTCACTTGATTATCCGGTACAATAAGAGATCGATCAAGTTTTTTCAAAAAAAAATTAATAATAACAACACATTCCAAACAAAAGTACGTGAAATCTAAGGATTCAAAATTGAACATTACACACGAATAACAATTACGAATACAGGAATGAACACACTATAAAGATATAAAAATCTTTCAATATGAGAATGAACGTATAAAATCTAAATGAACATGAATTAAATGCTAAATGAACATTTATTAATATAAAAAAGAACATATATCAGAATCTAAATGGATATCCATTAATAGTACATAAATGACCATTAATAATAATTCAATATATATATATATATATATATATATATATATATATATATATATATATATATATCAAAATACAACTTAATATCTATTGATATTATATGTGAATGAAATACCATAGGAATATATTATATTTTAAAATGGAATTATCAAAGGTCTATAATGAATGAACAATATATGATTTCTTTTTGAACATTTTTTAACTTCTGAATGAACATACATTTATATATGTATGAATATACACATATCCTAATGCAAATAAACATCTATGTATCAAATTCAAATAAACAACTATGAATATTAGAGTTAAAATGTATATATGTAGTATTATATATTCAAATGATGATCATGAGCATATATTAATTTAATACTCTCTCCGTCCCCGAAAGAACGACCCTTTTGGTCTAAATCTAGTCCCGAAATGATCATCCCATTTGCATTAAAATATTCACCAATTTGCAACAATGCTTGTACAAAGTTAGCTTCCCTATGTAAATTTTGTTTTTCCACGTACTTTTGTTGTTTTCTCTTTCTACTTTTTTGCAAACCCCACATGAATTTTACTTTCCAATATACTTTTACTACTAACCCTTTTATTTTCTTAATACCCGCGAAATCAACCCAAAATGGTCGTTCTTTCGGGGACGGAAGAAGTAAAAAGTTAAACATGTATTATTATAATCTATGTGGATATCTTTAATATGAGAATGAACATGTATGTATTTATTTTTAAATAATGAACATTTGTTTAAATACCAGTAAACATTCATTAATACGTGAATGATTATAAACAAAACTAGAGTAAGTATATCTAAGGTAATAATGTTAATGATTATGTACTAATATCATAATGAACATATATCAAAATGAAAATGATTATTTACCGAAAAGTCATTTTCAATATAAACTAATTTAAATCTTAGTTTTCTACGAAAACTCAAATAATCCAGAAAATTAGCAAAAACAATAACCAAATGATATTTATGAATATATTTTCACATGAGATTGAATATAAGTGTTAAAATACAAGTGAATTTTATCTTTCAATATGATAATGAACATTAAAATACGAATAAACATCTAATTGTTATGAAATATTTGTAGATATCCATTATCCTCCTTTGTATCATTCCGAAACAATCTATATCTAGGGTTTATATTCTTATCCAATCAAACCCTAATATATTGTATGTATATATATACACCTTATCATACGGAAGAAGATACACAGATTAATTCTCACTCAATCTCTCATCTTTCCCCTTATTTCACAACACGTTATCAGCACCAAAGCTCTAAATCATCAATTAATTAAGATTATATTTCAATCACAATTAGCATACTAGAAAACCCGATTAAAATCCCGAAATTTCAACCTGTTCCGTCATCCAACACCGCGGCAACACCATCATCAAAGTTGAAGCAATCCTGATTTCTAACCCGAAAACAACGCCCTTTTATATTTTGCATTCAACAGAACAAACTTCGATTTCTCGGCGTATTCGTTGAAGATGAAGGTGATACTCGGAATCTCGTAGATGCAGCTTAATTACCCGGTGGTTGCGTTGGATTTAGGGAAAGCATTTTGGGTTAGGTCTTAAAAGGCTTGTTCCTCGTGGCCTTCAAATCCAGAGGTAAACATTAGTATGTTTGTCTTCTCTTTATCTTATCTATTATTATTATTATTATTATTATTATTATTATTATTATTATTATTATTATTATTATCTTTTGAAAGCTCTAAAATATTATATAGTGCTATGCTAGTGAACATGCAGACTATTGATAGATTTTGAATTGAACTCATCTTGGTGAGTGTGTTAAGAGGAATTCTTCTATGATATACGTATGTGGCAAGTATATAGTTGATTTGTATACTTGGTAGATTATTTGCTTTTCGATAGTCTTCTTGGACAATGGTTATTGAGCATGAAGCGTAGTATCTGATTATCCCTACTAGTTTGACTCTTACAGAAATTTAGAATTATTATTGGTATTAATCCTTAAATGTTTATGAATATTTTGTGCGTGAACTGTGGGGTAGCAAATAAATCATTCTTGTTGTTAAAAGTTAGTTGTCATATCTTATTATGAGTGATGCTAAATTATGTGCTACAAATTTTAATTTATGTGTGACCTTGAAATCTCAAGTATGACAGATTTTTCCGCAAACATATGACATGTTAATCTTATGTGCTCATGTGATTGCTTTTGTTTCCCAATCTTTATTTTGGCAAGTATATTTGAGTAGATCTACTAATATATACGTGTTATTTCATTGATGCAAAGTAAATATAGGGGTTTGCCCTTTGATATGCTATTGCCGCTGCCGATAAAATGACTGATGCATACTTTATTGAATGCTTCATTAATTTTATTGAATTTGATTAAATAACCTTATTTCGTATAGTCTCTTGAGTCTTCTATAATAGATCATTTATAAAAGTATTATTGGATAGTGGTTGATACATTGTTAAGGTGTTGATGTCTTGTTTATTTTTACCCCGAAAGCGCAAGACGCCTACTAATAACTTTTTGAAGTGAAATTTCATGTTTTGCCACAATCTAGCATTACTAAGCCGTGTTTGTTTTAACTCAACTTTATTATAAATTTCACCCTTTACTCTCGTGCAATACATCTGTGTTATGTGTTAATTAATTTTGTTTAATTAGATATATATTTTCAGTTGGGTGGTATATTTGTATGACAATTTTCTTATTATGCATAGTCTTTGGACTATATAAGTTTATAATACATTAAACTAATAATGCTTTGGAGCAAATTATGTAACTTTGACGATGGAGTGATGGATTTTCATATTTAATCTACATAATGATCATGTTTTGATTCAATTTAACTTTTATTGATGAAGATGGATGATTGATAGATATGTGATTTATTTCAATTGCATATGAAAAAATATGCGAACTTATTTTGAATGATTGATGTGTCATTTAAATATTAAATAATTATACCATATGGACCTGAAGTTCCTTAAATATTATGAAGGGTCTGAAAGCCCCAAGAATGATATGAAAGACTTATAAATGACAAGAAATTTCTAATAGTTTCTAATGTATGTTGCTTGGATAATCCACCGTTTACATAATTAATGTGTTCCTATACACACAATGTCATGTGAAAATATAAAGATTTTGTATAGTTTATACTTTATATATTATTGTCTTTTGTTTGGATATCCAAGATACCAAATTCTAGCTGAATATTGATAAATAACTAGATATATTCATTCCCAGAAGTGAATGAGAAATTGCGTGCATACTTAATAGAGATTAGCATGCATGCATGATGTTCTTTTGATTGTATATAATTCATGTAAAAGTTCATAAGATAGAATTGCAAATTAACATGAATACATATTATCTTTATGAGCAAGAGATTTAACGTGCATGACATTGTGAGCAACTCACTTGATAAATATGTTTATGCCCATACTTATGAGATATTCCAATTTAAATGAATGAAAGAGGAACACTTGACTTGATACATGACATTACCAAAATAATTTCTGGCTTAAAAGACGCAATATAATTAATTAAAGGTTGTTGAACGATTAATATTATGCCCCCATATGCAAGGATTAGGGGGAGATATTCATTCCGTAAATTTAGGTAATCCTTGCACAAAAACAATAAAATACTTTGATGGTCAGTTTGATACATATATTAACTTAAATATCAACATTTATTTGATAGAGGTGGCCACACGATAATTAAATCTTTAGTATGATACCATCCTGGAGATATATGAACAATTGTACTGTCATTGACTATATACTAGTTGTAAATGCTCCCATTAAAATTTATGTCCCAGAAGGACAATATCAATTGTTAATCAACCAAGGAGACGCCTGAAGCGTGGTAGATTAATGGATACCTATAGATGATATGAATTTTCGAAAAAAAAAAAGAGAAAGAAGCAATTGTTGACAATGACAGATTTAATGAAGTGATAAACTTTATTAGATCACTAGAAGCATCATGTTTAGTAAAATTAAAATTTACCATATTTATATAAAAGACTCCAGATTAGTATGAAATGTCCAACAAGATTATCATGTATCAAGATTATACTTAATACTCCAGCGGAGCTTAATTAAGTTATTATTATCGATCAAGTATTAGTTGGTTGTCTTGCCAAGTGAAGAAAGATATGCATATTATTGTTATTATATCACATTATATTCATGGCCATGTATAAAATACATTTGATAAGGTGATCACATAATTGGAAAACTGACCATATATAGTTTAAATAAAAAGTGATTGAATGTGAAAATTAAATAGGCCATCCGGGTTTAATAAATACCTGTTATGATGAGAACCAGAAGTTTCATTTGAAATTAAAGAAATAATGTGTTGACGCTCTCTCAATGTTAGATATATGAAATGAATTGAATGGCAAGACATAACATTGAGATTGAAATACATTTGAATTGTGGATCTAATAGTTTATTTTAACGAAAAAAAAAATTCAAGAGATTGTATATGTATATATATATAAGTTTCTAACAACTTTGTATGGGCATATGTAATGGGTGGCCAGAAGTTCACCAGTATAGTTTATATTTTGTACAGTTTTAGGTGAGTAGAAGCTCACCGTATTAGGTGATTGAAAGCTCACTAAGGCTACTTGTATGTTAAATTTTTGTGTAACCAATATCTTATTATTAAAGTTTTTTTTTTTTTGATCCAGGAGATCATTATCTAGTGAATTACGTACAAGTGACTTATACTTATATAACAATCTCTTGATTATTGGGGCTATTATCAGTCAGCACAAGAATAAAGATAAGAAAGGGTGAACAACTGCACAATATACTCTCCCCCCATGGATAATATTCTCCAGAAGAGATAAATTTTATTGAATATGATCTTCCCAATGAAATGAATTATTTTGCAAATTTATATACTAAGTTGGTCAAGAATTTTAGTGCCCCTATATATGAGCTATTTTACCAACTTAGGGGGAGAAGGGCTAGCATAAGTTGGCAAAATCAAAAAACTTGATGATCCCTGTAATGTAAGTTTGAAAAGTTATATGCCAACTATTGTCTACATATTATCAAGATATGTTGCACATTTATGATTTGATTTGTATTTAGTTATGACTCATGTTGCATAGCGTTGAAGATACATTTTGGTCATATTAATTATGTGTATACATTGAGATAAAATCTTGCCAATTATACTTGAATCACTACACCTGAAGTGTAGGTTGTATGATCGGTTCCAAAATAAAGATATGTCTAATATATATATGATATATGGCAAGATAGTGCAGTTAACACTAATAGTGTAATAGTATATAAATACCATAGTGTATGAAATACCCTAAAAGTGGTATAGATATCTGAATTATTACAATAGATGGCCTATGATATAAGAAAGTTATGATGGTACCAATAAGAAATGTATTCAGATATCATTGCAAAATAGCATGCACATTAAAATTGTATCTTGAGGAATTATATGATACCGGTCTATGATGGAACCGATATATAATATGCATATGCAGAATGAATGGACTTGTTAATAAGGGATCAGAAATATATGTCCATTTTAATGTCGACATAATGATAATGATCATAAGTTTATCATGGACCAGAAGTCTAATGAAATATGAATTTTAAATCCACACTGTACAGTGTCATGCATTATTTTGAGTCTTATGTTTATGTGTATGTGTGAGTCATGGGTTAATGGATTATTTATTTATTACATGTGTAGCAAGTTGTTAAATGCATTACTCATTGTATATTTTGTTTAATATGTTAATATGTTATCATGTTTTTTATATCTCATATATTGCGTGCATTGATTTCTATACGATAATTGTGGTGTATTCATTATATATATAGTGAGGCATATTTACGGAAAATTAGAAAGACATATTTATATTCCTATGGGCTTATAATTATGATGAAATTATATATGACGTTGATCTAATATTATTTATGAATCATGGAAGAAAGTTCCCGAAGAACTTATATGCAACGTATTTACAGCCCTACAAATTTTATATTTTGAATATTGTAATTATTATCAAATTTTTAGTCTATGTGACTACATCATTGACATCTCAACTTGAAGATTGAGAATTACTATATGTATTTGCAAGAGGACTATCATGTCAATTATGAATATTCTAAAGAATACCAACGAGATACTTATGCGTGAGACTATTTTATATATTATGGTCTAGAAGAACCATGATCAATGTATATAATTATATGTGTTATTTTAATTCATACGAGATTAAATAGCAACATTATAACATCATGTGTTGCCATTAAGAAATGTTTGATTAAGTAATGGTCATCATCTATTATTCACGACCTCCAGAAGAAGGCGTAACCGCATAAGTTTAAATTTTAAAGTAACTTTATTCAAACAGAGGCTTGGAATGATACAAAGATAAATCCATACATAGTGAAATGAAGACACTTTATTTGTCCACGTGAAGACTTGAAGATGCAAATTCAAATTAGGAGGTGGAAGAGCAAGGAATGATATTCTACTACATATGAGAAGACACCTAGCCATATTGGATTCATTGTTGTTGCACTAGAAGATCTCAAGTTATGTATTTATCAGGGGGAGAAAATACGCGCTGCACTCTTTTTCCCTTAACCATGGTTTTGTCCTACATTGGGTTTTCCTGGTAAGGTTTTTAACGAGGCAGCCTCTCGAGCGTATTACGAAGAATGTTGTACTCTTTTTCCTTAATTAGGTTTTTATCCCACAGGGTTTTTCCTAATAAGGTTTTAATGAGGCACAGTCTTCGATAATGGATATCCAAGGGGGAGTGTTATGAAATATTTGTAGATATCCATTATCCTCCTTTGTATCATTCCGAAACAATCTATATCTAGGGTTTATATTCTTATCCAATCAAACCCTAATATATTGTATGTATATATATATACACCTTATCATACGGAAGAAGATACACAGATTAATTCTCACTCAATCTCTCATCTTTCCCCTTATTTCACAACACTAATAAATTCTAATGATAATCTGATTTATTAATATGTGAATGAACATATATTCATATTATAATGATCATCAATCAAAATGAAAATGAACATAATTTCCACAATAAATTAAATTAAATTCCAAATAATACAAATTCATGTCAAAATTCCTTGGATCTGTAGAAAAGAATTAAAGATGCACATATATAGAAATGAACTTTTTAAAAATTCTAATGATAATCTATTAATGTGTGAATGATAACTTATTAGTATCGTAAATAAACATATATCAAAACGAGAATGAACATCTATCAAAATGAGAATGAACATATTATCAAAAAGAAAAATTTAATTCTTAGTAATCCTACGAAATAACTCAATTAATCTAGAAAATTACAATTGTCATTTTGAGTCCAATAATTTTATAGTTCAAGAATACACCATACATTAATTCAACACAAATCTAGAATTTCTATATTAATCCAACCCTAATTATATTATTTATATTACTTTCACAAAAAAAAAAAATTATAGACTTCAAAAACTCTTACCAATATCTTTTGGATCTAGAGAAGAAATTGAAGAAGAAGGCAAATATTACAACGAAAAATTTCCGGCGACAAATGTGACAACATTTCGGTGACGCTTATAACAATGGAAAATTACAATTGATCGGTTTGCAATCCTTTTGAAGTACCAGAAGAAGGACATGGTTGTTTGAGGAGAGAGAAAATGAAGAATTGTGGTCGTTGAAAGTTTAGAGAGAGAAAACAAGAATTGTGGTCTTTGGAGAGAGAAAATAAAGATGGTATAATGAATGAAGCTCCTAAAATTAGTAATATAAGTAATTTTTTTTAAAAAATCGGGTCTATATATTTATGGTAGTGGGAGGGGTTTAATACGTTGCGTTTAAGGGGGGGTGTAGTTAGTGTTAGCTACACTAGGGTGTAAAATTTGGGCCGGGCCGGTCGTGCCTAAACCCGTAAAAAGTAACAGGCTTGTTGGGCTTTTTTAAGCCAAATCTCGCAGTAGTTGAATGCTGGTCTCAAGACAAGGTAGATATTTATGGTCCCTCGTTCATAAATAAATTTTTATTATAACAAAAATGAACATTTTCTAACTGAACATATTTTACAATAATTTTGTATTTCTCAATAATTAAATGTTCATTTTCATGCAGTATGATGTTCATTCTTAATAAATAAATGTTCATTTATATAATATTAGATGTATATTTTTTTTTCAGTGTCATATTCTCTTTATTTTATCTTTATATTATAAATGTTTATTTTTATATATTGCAATGTTAAATTACTAAATGAACATTTACTTACACGAAAGTGTACAAAATAACATGTGCACTTTTTATTGCATAGATGTTAAACAATAACATTACAGAGACTATGAAATGATATGTTTATTTTTTACAACTGAAATGTTTAGTTATATAACATTTGATGTACAATCTTTTTTTCAGTTTCATAGTCTTTTTATTTTATTCTTATATTATAAATGTTCATTTTTATATATTGCAATGTTCAATTACTAAATGTTCAATTTTTTTCTAATAAATGTTCATTCTTTTTCTAGTAAATGTTCCTTTTTTTCTAGTAAATAAACTTAAACAAGGAATATACTCACAATCAACCGTAAAGAAGGGATAAAAAAAACACACAAAATTATTCAATAAAAAAAACCACATTGAATAAAAAAAAAGCAATAAATAAACTTACATTCATCCAATAATGAAGGAAGAATTGCAGATGAACAATCAGTAGCAAGCTCCAAGAGTGGGCTCCATATTATGAATGTTCAATTTTTATATATTGCAATGTTCAATTACTAAATATTCATTTTTTTCTAGTAAATGTTCATTTTGTTTCTAGCAAAGGTTCATTTTTATAGTGCAGGACCAGCTTCCTATGACTGGTCTCGAGACCAAGGAAAAATTTGCACAAATCTCGCCCTAATTTTGGGCTGAATCCGGTCGGGCTAATAGGTTGGACCGATGTTTATCACCTCTAAAGCCCTGTTCACTTCACCTTAAAAAAAATAATATTAGTTAAAAATAATTTCAGTTCAATAAAAATAAGTTCAGTTCTGTAAAAATAATTTTCGTTCAGTAAAATTAGTACCTTTAAGAAGAAAATATAACATAAAAGTTCGGTTTTGGGATTTTTCAAACCACACCGCACCATATTATAATTGAAACCGAACCAAACCACACCGTTTTAAATTCGGTTTTTCAAAACAAAAGCGAAGCATACCAAAATTTTTCATCCTCTTCCTTTTGGCTCCATCTAATTGGTCATTCACTCCAACATTGCCCACATTGATCGACATTCTTGGACATAAATAAAATACAAGCTTTATTATTTTTTTGGCTTTATATATGTAGGGTAGAAATTAGTATTGGGCTATGCTATAAATTTGGATATGGGCCATAATTCGGTTTGGATTTCGGCTTTTGGTTTTTCAATCTTAAAATCGAAAACAAACCATATTAATTCGGTTTGGGATTCCTCAAACCACACCGAACCATATTAGAAAAAAAAAACCGCACCACATTTCTAATTTGATTTGGTTCGGTTTTAAACTGCATTAGTTTCACTCCCTCAAGTGATAAAATACAGATGAGTACTTAAAAAGTGGTAACACTGGTAAGTGTTCACTGTTGAGGGCACTAGAACTCGAGAACCGTATAGAACAAGTTTAATTTAATAATTTGGACGTTTGCACCTCTTTTAATTATCTGTCCTTATCCCAATCTTAAAACAATGATAACAGAGCCACTAATAATATTTTGACCAAACAAAACGACATCACTTTTGCCAATTCTTTTTTTTTTTTTTTTTTTTTTCTTCTAAAAATTAATTAAGACTGCATAGTTTAAAAGTCCCCCAAATTTTCGCAAATTTCTGAAACCCTAAAATCTCCGCCAAACTCCACCGTTCTCCGGCGACTTTCCCTCTTTCTCCCCTCTTCTCCGCCGCCGACGCCGCCTTCTCCGGCGACTCTCATCGGTTCAACTCTCCACCTCTTTTCCGATCTTTCTGGTTAGTTTTCTCTCTTTTTATACCTAATTTGATTTTTTGAGAATTAATTTGATTTAGGGTTTATTTTCGATGAGGTTACTTCCAATTTGCAATTGTTCTTATTTATTGTCTGAAGCTGGTTTTGATTAAATAGAATCTAACAATTCTTTGAGTACGATGTTTATTTTTATGTGAATTAGGATTAGCCTGGTTTGATCTGACTGATGTGAGGGTTGAAAGATATTACGAGAATAGGCGGATTATTGCTATCTTTAAACACTTTGAAAGAGATTTTAAAATTTCTATTATCATACGGTTCCTTATGACGATTCATGTTAGATGACCCCAAATCATATTGGGATTAAGGCTTTGTTGTTGTTGTGTTGATGTAAATTTGTTAGTTATGATGTGTCGGGATATTATCATACGGTTCCTTGTGACGATTCATGTTAGTGTGATGTTTTGAGCTGGTTTTGAATATATATGTGCTGCTTGTAGGCTGTGTACTTGTATGATGGAGCCAATGGACATAGTTGGGAAGGCAAAAGAAGATGCTTCTCTCCCTAAAGGTAATTCTGCCACCCTTGACAAATAACTTGAATTTCCTACTCTTGATTTTCATTAAGGTGTTCTCGAGTTAACTTGCAAGATCATTGGGTAGTGTTATAACGATAGTGTTATAATATTGTTTTGTTTGGTTCAATTGTATGATGCAATTGTTTTAACATTCCCTCATTGAGCTAAATGCTTGGCGTAATGTGTTGGAGTAATAAGGCTTGTATAAAGTTGATTAGGTGTTATTTGTTTCCTCTTGCTCTTGATTGCAATGCATTTTCAAGCACACGTATTAACAGACTAAAGCATTTTCGTGATTATTTGGGATTTGAAAATCATAAGTAGGGGCCTTGTGGTTTCAGGAAACGCTATGCACTGCCATTTTTTTTTCCCCAAATGTCTTATTTTTTATTTTACCGATTTTATGGAATTTCGGTAGCATCACAGTATGTCTTAAACCTTAATTGTTACTTAAATTTTCAGTAAGCAGCTAGCTTCGTGACTTAATTCCCAAAGATTTTAAACTTCAATTACCTTGGTTTTGAATAGAACTAGTCAATAGTCATTATATTCTGTGACTTGATTGAGTTTTCAATACATTTGTTACTTGTTTCCAGCGACAATGACTAAAATAATAAAGGAGATGTTGCCCCCAGATGTTCGTGTGGCCAGAGATGCTCAAGATCTATTAATTGAATGTTGTGTTGGTGAGTAAATGATTTTCTTCTTCAAATTTAATACTTTTAGTTATATCAAAAGGCCTTATTTGTATGGTTATTTTTATTTTGTTTAGTTTCTGCTAGTTGGTGTTGGATACCATGGTTCCAAATTGCATTTTACTGTTTATTTGTGGAGTGAAGCCCCTTCATTTGCAGTATCTAAGGTATTTTCTGTGGTTTTAGTTGCTTTTTATACTGACAGAATCTCATTCTTTCAGAGTTTATAAATCTTGTTTCATCAGAATCAAATGACGTTTGCAACAGAGAAGAAAAACGAACAATTGCACCAGAGCATGTACTGAAGGCTTTGGAGGTATTTTTGTTATAAATTCTACACCATCTGTCTCTCTCCTTGGAATATACTAAAGGTCTCTTTTTTGTATGATTGGTGTCCTGTATGGTATCTCTAAGTTGAACTTGGTTCTCCTTATTATTTTGGGGAGTCAAGGACACAAGATTGTTTATGACTTTCTCTGACCTTTTACAGTTTTGAAGTTGCAATAGATGATTAATGGGATAGGTGAATAGATATTGCAATATTTTGGGCAGGTATAGAAGCTTGGCAGGTTGGCCATGATTGTTTTGATAGTGACTAGTGATTTAGTAAGACAATTCTGGGAGCTTGTAACAAGTAGATGTGAGACTTATGTGGTATACATAGCTTGTACAAAGATGCTACCTCCTAATGGCGTTTTGCCTTGTCAATTCGGTTGTAGCCGTCATTGTAGGCCTTCACCAGGGGAAATTTTGTGGCAATCTCCTGGATTTCTGGAAAGATTCTCAATCTTTCTTAAGTTGAAAGAAGGTTGGATCCGTTTCTTTCCCTTAGGTTGCAGTTCTTTTGTGTTGTAGTGGGCTCTTTGGGCACAAATTCTTAGCTCTATTGGTCTCTTTCCAATCTTGTTGGCTCATGTAGAGAGGTTTGGGAGCAAAATAATTTTTAGCATCTTGTTAATTTTATTGCCTTTGGCCCCCCTCTTTATGTTGATAAAGTTACATGTACATTGCTTTTCATTAATATCTATTCTGCCTGTTCTGATATCTGGAAGCTGATTTGTGTTCTGAACTGATTGTGTCACCTTAATGATTTGTATTTGTTCTTTTATTGATTTTTTCTTCTTGTCTTACTATTTTATTCGTTCTGAGTTAGACAGATCATGGTTTCATCATGTTTATCATTCAGGTTCTTGGTTTTGGGGAGTACATTGAAGATGTTTATGCTGCATACGAACAACATAAATTGGAGACAATGGTGATTCTTCTTTTCCAAGTTAACTTTAAAGATTGCACTGATCCTGGTGGTCTATCAGGCTTAGTATTTGCTCTAGCTATTTTTTGAATAATCGATGTTTGTATTTTTCTCAGCAAGATGGAGTTCGAGGTGGTGGTGGTGGTAAGTGGGGCAACGCTGCCGAGATGACCGAGGAAGAAGCTGCTGCTGAGCAGCAGAGGATGTTTGCGGAGGCTCGGGCAAGAATGAATGGGAATGTACCTCTTCCCAAATCAGATACCGACCCTACCCCAGAGAGCTAACTTTTAGGATCTTAGGTCTTTGTTTTCTTTAAATCATAGGCAAAAGCACCCATTAACATCTTCTGTGCATCTGACCTCATATTTTCTTGTACAAAGCTGTGAGGCAAGAGCTCTGGCCTGTGTTTAAAGCTTTATAAATTTGTATCTCACCAATTGTCCTGTTCATAAATGAATGTAATTAGCGGGAGCATTTCACCTTCGGTAGTGAGATGCTCTGAGAGGGTACATATTGTTATCAATGGAGAATTCTACCTTTAGTTTTTCCTTGGTAAAGGGTGTGACTAGTACACAGCCCTCTTTTCTAGTCATTACCAGTTGTATTGCAGGCTATAGCTGAGCCAGCGAACATGTAGTGTAACTTTTTTTATTTTATTTTCTAATATCTTGAATGCAGTGAATGTTTTTTTTTCCTCGGGATATATTACTGACTGAAACTATTCTTTCTGAAAGCCATCTAAATTTCTGAAGTCAAGTCTGGCTGTTAGTGCCTGAGTGGGTTATATATTTTGTCTGTGCTATTCTAATTCTAACAAAATGTATATATTGACTGCCTGTAGATGGCATAACATGGATCAGAGATATGTGCAATGTGACAGCAGGAAATGTCTCTCGAGCATTTATATAAAACACTTTGATTAAAATTTGGAGAGCTTGAACAGGAGAGTGCAGCTTGCCAAGCTCAGTAGAGAATTCATCACCATCTCCATGTCTCAGACTTTGGGCATGTTTGGAAAACACTGCTGACAAGTTAGTGATAAAGCTTACAGGGTTAAGCTTATTTTTATATGTTAGCACTTAGCGGTACAGCTGCTTTCTGAAGCGGATAGATGTTAGTAGTCTCATACTCGGTATGAAAAGGCCAATTTGCTACTCCCTCCGTCCCTAAATTACATTCCTCCTTTCTATTTTGGGTATTCCAAAATTACATTCCACCTTTCTATTTTTAGTAATTTTTTTTTTCTCTAAATATCCCAAATTCACTTTATTTTTCAGTTGTACTTTTAATGTATAATAAATGTATTTACATTCCACTTTCAATGTTTGATTGGTTAATGTACTTTTTCAGCCTTTAATTTTTCAGAATCCTTGTGCTAAATTACAATGAATGTGATTGGTTAAAAATTTTCAATTAGGAGCATGTGATTGGTCCTTTTTTTTTGCAAAGGATTGATGACATGTCATGAGTAATCACTAATCTATCTTTGTTTTATTCAAAAACATTATTTAATGTTTTGTACTTCCCATTGCATTATCTAATTATTGTTATTTATCTTATTCTTTCCTCAATTCCCGTGTAAATGTCTAAACAGGAATGTAATTTAGGGACGGAGGGAGTACTTTTAACGGTTTTAAGTCTTAAATCCCTTTTAAACACTTGTAAATACATTTGGTGCACTTAACTTTATTGTTCTTTTCTGGCAGATTTTAATGATTAATTTAAAGCTCCAAGACATCAGTAATCCAGAAGATACAAGCATATATTTGTATAGTTGTGTACACAATCATTTTAGTAGGTTTTTTTTTCCATGAAATGTGGTCTGATTTTGGCGCCTAAAAAATTTACCAAAATCCGACAAAAAGCATCAATACTAAACAATGACTTGTATGAAAAGATAGTAATTTGTACTCTGTAGTTTTTAGGAAAAGAAAAACAAGTGTTGTGCCAATGCACATGCAATTCGTAGAATTTAAAGTTAAGAAATCCGTTACAGGATCCAAACATGTCCTTTTCAACTGGTGAATGACATTGCCAAAGCTCTTTCTTACTTTCTGTACAATTACCTACAGAAATTATTATATACTTCGTTTTAAGGTATATGCTGTCTATCCCAAGTTAAAAGTATTATCCACAACTCACCCTTGCGAAAATTGATATCAAAATTGTATGTTTCAGTTCTATCAGAGCACTTTTTAGGCCTTTCATGATAAAGACAGATGATCTTGCTGTGAGGTACATGTCTCAGTCGCCAAATTTTGCTGCTCTGATTCTGCAGGCATCTCTATGGAAGAAGCAGCTGAAGGTCCTTGCTGACAAGTAGATTCCGCAACTGATTATCTTTCGTCAAAGGTAGAAGACAAGGGTTCTGAATGAGCTAAAGAAAAAGGTTCATTCTGACACTTGGAATGAGATTCAGAATTAGAAAACCCCTCAGGGTTAACGTTGCTTTTTGAAGGAGTAATTTGCATCTTCTTGTCAGAAATTTCAGCTGATGGTGCTGTGGCTGTACTGGGAAAATCACCCGTCCTACAAACCTACAAAATTCAGCACCATAACTTTTTAATTACATCATGCTTGGTTGCTGAAGGCAGAACTAAGGTAGAAGAACAGTCCCGATTTCCAATGGAGAACCAAAGAACTGTAGTTTACAGTCAATCTCTGCTATGAAGAACTACATAGTACATACTACCCCCCCCCCCCCCTCCCCCGACCCAGTCTTTACTGAAAGGAGCTGTTCCAGTGTTATACAAACACGTGTACAATAACTCTACAAGGCACTGAGACACTGAGTATAAGAATAACAGCTATAAGAATCATTTAAAAAAAAAAGCATCAGTAGAGCTGAAAAATTACCTTAATGGTTCTTGAATAAAAAGATGCCCCACTGAATCTCAAAGCCTTATCAGCAGCCATCTTGTTTTGGAAAGTAATGTAAGCAGACCTAAACATGGGAGTTATTCTCAAATATCAGATATCCATAAATTTTTTTTTGACAAATGAAAGACAGATAAGGAGATGAAATCTACTTTTCTCGTGCAGATGGCATATTATCAGCAAATTTGACGTCTACTACAGCTCCACACTTCCAGAAGTACATCAATAAAGATTCTTTTGTTGCCTCAAAATGCACCTACAAATTTGTTAGTCATTTACATGATACTTGTCATCAGTCTCATTACCCAACTTATATCTTCAAATGCAAGAAAAGATGATATTTTGAACAGGCAATTAATCAAAATCTGTCTTTTCTCTAAAAGCAAAGCAAATGATAAGATGGCTCAGGGTTGGTGCATATATGCATGAGTACCCTATTTTTTATACTCAAATTCTTTTTAGATAGGTAGAGGGGGTGGGGATTTAAGCTCCAATATCGTTTCTGTACTTTCAAGTTAAAACTCAATACACCAATTCTCCAGAACTTCCCTTCAACATAAGTAAGAAATAGGAAAAGAACTAAAATGTAAATATTTTGCCTTAGCATTCAGCCAATTTCCAATTATGTTCATATGCAAACCACTTTCTATGCATGTCAGCTTTATCTATTCTAAGGCCGGATATGCTAAGCAAAGTCTTAACATATGAATTTCCCTCCTGTGGAAGATACATGCAATGTAGAAAAGATGAGGTTAAATCAATCATATTGGACTTATTGCAATTTTTTTTTTAAGGACATTAAGCTTTTACATTAGTCACGAGCACTGTTCTTGATTCATCCACTGTTGGCTTTATCACACCTGCAAAAGGAGTGATCAAGTTTACTTAAGCAATGGCAAACCTCTGTCAGAATATAAGTGAGAAGCACCAGGAGGAGAACATTGAGCTAATTAAGTATTAAGAGTACAAGACAGCTGTAAAAACAAGAAAGAAATGATAGTTACATTGGGAAGGAACCTGTGAGACAAAATCATAATAACTTGAAACTTATTAAAAAATAGCAGAATTTGGTAGAAATCCAAGCCTCGAGGTAATTAGTTAGTTTGTTTTTCATGTTGATGAATAAGATAAGATTTCAGAGCATATTTCTTTAATATCCCAGTATTGCACAATGTTTAGGCATTAGTGAATATATGGCCATCAACAAATTAAGATCCGGCAATCCAGCACATACTTGTTTAAAATGTTCAAAAAATTTAATTATGAAATCCATAGGCTAAAAATTTATTAAATGTAAAAGTTGTAGGCAGATTGTACAATAGGCATGGCACTATAATATTATCAAGATATCAGATGAGCAAATGGAACACTATTTACCAGATTTTGTCAGTAAGTTGGTCTTTCCATCTTTCTCCAACGATACTTGCTTTGCTCGTAGCTTAACCATATCTAGCTCAATCTGGCGCAATCGCAATTTCATATCATCCACTTGCTGAATAGGATGCATAGGTATGTTAGTACTATAAGGCAAGAAGCACTAAGACACAGCAGAGGGATATTATCACATTCAGTATATCTCAATGGTGCAGTGTAACAAACAGAGCAATTTCAAAGGAGACGACAGTTATTTAGATGAAACCTAGTCTTTTTATTAGTAAGCACCTTCTAGGTCATTAGATAAAAATAAGCAGCAAGATCCTTCCACAAACAAAAAAAAAACATAGGACCCTTCCACAATTAAGAAAGTAAGTCTTCGATTCCTGAGCAATATAACTTGATATGAGCCATCTACAGGTTAAAGTGGTCATTGAGTTACATAATTAACCGGCTTCATCGCTTATGAAATGAAATCAACTTAAATGAACAGCATTAAAGGTATCATGCTCTTACAAGTTTCAAGATATACAGGCCAACCAGTTCAATATTTCATTATGGTGAGGATGAGAGAGTGGACTAGGGGATAGGGGGAAAAGGGAGAAGGTTTCACATACAGGGACAACAGACTGAGAACCCTCTGATGGTACTTCTGATATATTACGGGACTGCCAAGGTTTTTCAAATTGGTTTTCTGTTATCTTCTCTGTTGTCATACCAGCATCTATTTGGCCACTAATTTCACCAAACTGCCTTTTTCTTCCAATATTACTAATAGAAGGAACCTCAAAATCTGTCTTAACGACATTTTTTGGTCTCATGGTGTCATCAAGTTGGTGAGTGCCACCTCCCCGGAAAGACTGATGTACTTGTCTCAATTTTCGGTTGCCTTGAACTCTAGGCAGAGCAGGCAAGGGAGAAGCTTGAACTATTTGTTCAGAAGGATTTGGAGTCATTGAAGAATGGTGGTCAGTCCAGTTTTTATTGCAATGAGCCTTGTCTCTTGCACAAAAATCAACAATCTGGCTTCTGGATAGTGCATCCTGTTGAGGCTTCCCCAATCTGTCCCAAACACTTTTCCGTGGCTGGTTGATATTGGAGGATGGAATTACTGGAGGAAGGCTCCTTTTCAAGGCATTACCCACATTACGCATTTGTGGACACTCTGCCACAAAAAAAAAAAAAAAAAAAAAAAAAAAAAAAGTAATGCTGGTGTTTACAATGATAATATCAAGCAGCATTTCAATGAATGAGTCTTCATGAAGAACATGGCTAATTCTTGGAAGCAATTATATTACCTGCAAGCTTACTGACATTAGAGAACTGTGTTCTAGAAGCAGGACTCCTCTCTTGTAAAGAAGTTGGAGGCCTCCCCAATAAACTAGCAGGTTCCTTATCTGGCAGCTTACAGCTTTGAGTAGTCTTAGCTACAGATGCAGGGAGATAATCGCGTTTCAAAGCAACATCTTTCCTTGCTAAAGAAGCAGCCTTGGGGAACAAGTCAGTGCACCTAGAATGCTAGATCAGTAGTTAAAAATCAGATATAATGCATATCAATATCCACACGAACAAACAAAATTTTAGCACTCATTATGTCTACCTTTTCACAGTCATTTACTGTTTCAAGCTGATAATTCCTAACTGATGACAGCACTTTCTTCGAATAATCAAACTTAGCAACTTTATTTCGAAGGTCACTTGACTGGATGGCAATTTTTGCCAACTCTTTTGCCAGGGGAGGATGATAATCCTTTTGTGGTTCGATATCAGGCGATTTACAGGCTTTCCCAGATGAATGATATTTATCATGTTTACCCTGTCGATAAAAATAATTTTCAAAACTTCACCAGAAAATTACAGATAATTCTTTTTTTGACAAGAATTACAGACGATTCTGGCACAAAGAAGTTTAGTTCAAAAAGTTCCATTACCATCATATTGACAGAATAACTCGGACAACTTTTAAATGTTCTGTTTGCACAAGCTTTGTCTCTATCAACATCACACAAACTATGGACAGTGCCAACAGTCATATCTGATGATACCGAAGCAGTTAATTGAGTCTCATTCTTCAGAAGAAACTTCCATAGCCTACAATATTGAGCCAGAAATATCAAAAGAGAATTTCGGCTATAGAATTAGGAAGCAAGTACACAACAATATTATTGGTCACAAATAATTATCAGGAGGTAACAGTGACAGATGTTTGTTTTGTATCAGTAACTAAACAATTGCTGCAGTCGGCAAGTTTCTGTGAGGTAGCTCAAGAATGCTATCTAAACACTATGTTTTGCAAGGTTTATCTCACATAATGCAGTAGTCCAGGAGAACAGCATTTGATTTAGCAACAAGCGTTTGTTGGATAATGATAAAACAGCTGATCATTAGATCAAAAATTACTCACCAAGATACAAATTCCTCAGTCCTCCTTCCAAGAAACGCGTGCAAATCGTCTCTTGCCTGATTTTGGTTTTTCCCATTACATACCAAAACTGTGATGTACTCCTGCAGAACAAGGAAAGGAAGCAAAAAGTTACTTATGAAATCGGAAACCTATTCACAGCGAGCTTCAATGTAAAACATGAGCTCACTGATGGTATGAGATAAGAAAGAACAGTGTCACGTTATCAGGTCATTGACATGCAGCAAAATTTGTAGCAAGTTACAAGCATTCAAAGCAATAATACCAGAAATACCTATTCAAAATCCCTTGGTATGTGATTTTAATATAGATCTCACCTCTAAGTGACTGCATACTCAAGAGGAAAGCATAATTTGAAAAGCAGTGTCTTGTAAAACTATTGAAACACACCTCTACTTGGTAAAAAAAAAAAAAAAAAAAACTATGGTTCAAGTACCCGGTTTTACCTGGTTTTCAAGGATAGATCATATAGCATGTTTCCCTGTGGTATGAGTCAAAGAGATACCACCTTACAACGAAATAGCATGGTTTAAAAGAAAATCAGGTAAAAGACTCCAGAGTATCAAATTCAACATAAGTATAGCTGAACACACAGATCATCCTGCAGACTGAACAGGAACTGGAAGCTAAAGACATTTAAGGTAGATAAAGGCTCAGATAAGGATTGGTCAGATGGTAACCTATCTCACATTGAAGCCCTCCAGTTACTTTAATCTATACCAGTCACCAAACTGCTTCCTTATAGAGACCAAAAATTGGACAGCTTTCCATCAAAAAAAAAAAAAAAAAAAAAAAATGGCTCCAGGTGACTTGTTTATTAGTTAATAATATAGCTCTAAAAGTAGTACAACATTACTGAGAGAGAAGTTCCAATTTCCCAAAGGCCTCCAGGTGAATTCGTGCCTGTTTCACTGTTACATTGCAGCTTGATCACTAGCATATTCTATTAAAGGGGAAAAAAATCTTAAGATGATAGGTTTCCATGCACATAGAGAAGATCACATAATTTCACTTTCATCATCAATAGCTTCCAATGTTAGTAGGGAAACAATTCTTTTTTGAGGCCTTCAGCCTAATTAAAAGTTACCATTTTCCATTTCTGCAGTTTACTTTCCATGCATGTAACTCCAAACTTTAAAACTTGCAACGACTCATCCAAGGAGCACCAATTTAACGATGCCCACACTAATATGGCCTGTTACTTCTGAGTGTTTTTGTCATAACAAGTCAAATTTCATCAGCTGAACTGCAGTAGGCATCTTATCATACACAACATTCTACATATGTACAATCTTATGAATTATAATTGTATAATCCGGAACTTGCTCCCTGCTAATCAGTTTTAAAAAAGAAAAAAGTGATCACCAATTCTTGCGTGTGGCAGAAGCAATGGTCCTGGACTATATAACATTTCTACCAGCTTACGCTCCATTGGGGTTGTTACTTAATGGGGTAAAATCATCCTGGTACAATTGCATCCAAGCTTAAACAGGAAATTCTACACACATGTTCATCTAGTTGCTTCTTACAAAACTTTTTGAAATCAGGCTCTACACTAACTGCCCATGTTCCATACACACACCAAATGAAGAGCTTATCATATAACTTCACCATGAAAATTATCATCACAGCACTAATAATGGCAGTTTGGCAAGTAATTAGCGCCGGCTATCCATTAAATTCACCCCAAAATCATGCAAGTAAGCATCAAACTAGAATTATCAAAAGCAACAAACAACAAATTAACAACCCCACAACATTTTAAGAACAATGCAGTTATACGTAAACAAATTCTTCACCTTGTTCAGTAACAACAACTAGGGCTCCTACACCCAAAGATACACAACAATTGACTAACAATTTCCTCAGTTAATAATCATCAAAAGCAGTACAAAAATTTCACCACCGTTGAAGTTTATATGAAACCCATTTCCTGAAAATTTGTGCAGAACAAAACCCACAAATTTAAAATGACGAACAAAAACCCACAAATTAAATGGCGAACAAAACCCACAAATCCCAACTACATCAATGCGTACTATAACTAGTTTAATTGCAATAACTCCATAATCTTAACTTATTAAGGTTCAATTTCAAGCAAACAAAGATAAATAAAACAAATATATAAAAAGCAACAAAAAAAATGGGGGAAAATGGAAGAAAAAGAGTAGAGAGATTACAGCAAGGACATTATCGCTCTCATCTGTAAAATCAGGGCAAATATGCTTGAGTTGATGAGAAATGAGGGGTTTAAGTTTGGTAGCAAATTTGGATTTTCGGTCTAATTTGAAGGATTTTGGATAATCTGGCAAAACCACCATTTCTGATTACTGCAACTCTGAATCTCTGATACTGCCGCTGTATTTTTCTGCGAATTTCTCTTCAAGCTTGCAGTATGTAATGCAGGGAAAAGACAGGGTGCATGGGAAAAGGGTGTGAATGAGGGGAAGTTGTATGGGGAAGTAAGACGAATGACCCAATTAGTCGACTCGGCTTTATTCTTTGGAAATGAGAGAAAGTGAGCATCGAATCCCCCGCTCCCTTATACTCCGAAGAATGTCTCAGTCTCTAATAACTTAAGATGTTAATGATATTAAATTATAACATTTGCTTGTATTACGTTATATTTAGAGAGCCAGCCCCACTTGATCTTTTTTATCAACGAGACTTGTTAATCTAATGGCACATTTGGTAATATTGGTGAACAGTAAATGTTGCCAACGCATAAGTTATCATAGTCATCTGCCAAGTCAGTATAAATGCAAATTAACTGTAACCTACCGTCACAACATCATCTGTTAGGCTGGTAGACGACATTAGTTGTTTTGGGTTACGATATTTTATTAATTACTTAGTTGTGTGAATTTATGAAGGGTTGAATTTACCTCATTTGTTCCAAGTATACTGTGAATATGGTGTTGATCATATCTGCTTTCCTTTTCTAGAGATAAAAAATAAAAATAAAATCGTATTTCTTGAACTAGTCATCTCCGAGTTGGGTTGCTTTAAGGATCCCGTCGTTCGTTGATCTGAGATTTATGAGACATCTACGAAATCAAAAAATTCCTCAATCTGCAATTGGAGAATTATGTGACATTTACGAAGCCCAAATATATAGGGGCTTTTCTCGCCTAAGTCATGTGAGTCGGTCGATGTATTCTCCAGCCATAGTTATAGATCACCGACATGATTTTGGGGGTCGTCTGGTTGTGTTGCGGGCTGTAGAGTGAGAGGAGAGAGAATAGGAAGAAGCAGCACTTGGGAATATAAGTGCTACATACTTCGTATACTTCGTATTAGTTTGAGATAATTGTTGTCAGCTAATAAGATTTTTCATAAATTAAAAAAAAAAAACCTTTAAATATTACTACCTACTGTTCTCCCAGTTCCCAGTCTCGCTCTCCTATGTGAAAGTAATATTTCTTTTTAATTTTTTTTTTCTGCAACGCATACATTAATAATGTTGGCTTTATATTATTTTATTTTTTTCATTATAGTTTTTATTTGTATTTTTTCATACTCCTCCGTTTCAAAATAATGTTTCTATTTACGTAAATCGATGTAATTTTTTATCCATCTTTGGCCGTAAATATCTTTAATGTCACACTAACAAAAATTATACACCTTCTATGTTCTAATAAGTGCTACATTTAAGGTGTGTTCTATTCACCTAATTTTTACTTATCTGAACTTATCTGGACTTAAATGATCTAATCTAAACTTATTGAACTTATTTTAGTTGTAAATTGAACTTGGGTAGCATTGATTAACCCTTATCACAACTTATATTAACTTATCTAAACTTATTTTTTCCTGAACTTATCTTATCTGAATTTATTAACCCTGATCTGAACTTATTTTTCCTAAAATAACTGAAAATAAGGTGAACAGAACATGGTCATAGTAAATGCAATCGTGTTTTAATAAGTGTTACATTTTTTTCTTTGACAAAAACCTACATTTTAATATTATATATCTCTCCTCCTATGATCCCCACCCAAATCCACTACCACTTTACCTCACTATCTTTCTTTTACAATTTTTTTAATACTCTAATTACCTCACTTACCTCTTATTTTATTTAAGTCAATTAAATTGTCTAAAATTATGTGTCAGTGAAAGTGTAACTTTTATTAAAATACAAAGGGAATAAAAGTTAAGATAGTACTCCGTAACAATGTACTCACCAAGACGAATCAAATTAGATCCTATATAACTATATTTGTTCTTGTAGATTAAGTTAAATTTAGAAAATTCTCTCTTATTTTTTAAAAGTGAAAGATTCTAAACATGAATATCATTGTAGAACAGAAGGAGTATTTAAGAAATGGGAGGAGAACGTGCATGAATTACATTAAAAAAAGAGTGAAAAGTACAATATATACAAAAGTTAAAGAGAAAAAGTGGAAAAAAAGAACAAGCTACTCGATATCGACTCGGTCAAAACTGGACCCGTTACAGCTCAAATCAATATGTTTACGAGTGGATTAGACCCACCCCAAACTCGAACCCGTCGGATAAACTTTCTGGTAGCCAAAGCGTCTTGCCAACTCCAAACCAAAATAATTTTTATAAATTATTGTAAGTTCTTATTCATTAAAAAAAAAAACACATTTTTTAAGAAAAAGAGAAAGAGAAAAAGTTAAAAAAAAAATAATAAAAATAAATAAATAAATAAAAAATTGGGTGGGAAACTTTTTTAATGTAAATGCGACATGTGTACTTTTGGAATACATATGGTGATTACTTTACTATATAGTATAGAAAATTAGCCTTTCATTTGATTCATTTAAAATGCATTTGATTTTAAATAGATTCAACACGCTCTGTTCGAATATGTTTCAACTTCAATTTAATTAATAGCTTTGTTTGACAGTGTCTTTATTTCAATTTATATCAATTACATTTGTTTGATTGTTTTCACTTTTAATTTATTCAATTATCTTTGTTTCAATATTGTGTTTATTTTTGATTTTTTTTTTTTTACTTTTTTTTGGTGATGATATTTTCGATACTTTATGTCTAATAGGTTCATCAACCCTTAAATGATGATATCCTTTTTTATTTTATTTCACAAAATGACCCTAAATAAAAAATTTATTCCAATAGTAATCGTATTTCATTTAATACTTAATTTTTGTAAAAAATAGTTAATTAAAATATACTATAGCTTCCTTTTTCTTTAATAAAAAAAAGAAAGAAAAACGGTGACGGTGGTGGTGGCTGAGTGACGGTGACGGTGACGGTGACGGTGGAAGTTGTGGAGCTGTTAGCTGGTTAGTTGGTGGTGGTGGTGGTAGTGATTCTTAATTGAACTACTTCATATTAACAACTTACAAATTCGTGTTGCATGTTGAATTCACCAAATCAATTTGCCCCATTATCTGGTGAAGGTTGAGACTTGAGAATGTCGAAGGAGAGAGAAAGATGTTTGGAGGTTGAGATGTTGATGTAGAGTTAATTTACAGCCAAGAGATGGCGTTACATCAAGGTTTAAAGCCGTTAGTGAGGTTTGCTGAGTAGTCACCTTATACATGTCACGAGGGGGAAGTTACAATTCTGTCCTCCATTAAACAGGTTAAAATACCTATAGAGCCCCTAGATTAACATCTTATAGCAATCAAAGAGATTAACCTGAATTTGCCGATATTTAGATGATATATGATATGAAGTATAGAACTGCTATTAATGCCAATGAAGCTTATATCCTACTCCTTATTTTGAACTTGTAGGTACTAATGAAGAAGCATTTTGGTGCCTGAATGATATCATCTAAGCGTAATTTAATAACAACGTTCAGTAGTAGAGTCATAGAAGACTCAAGCTATTGAGACTAAGACTTTCTCTTATAACCCACCTAAAGGAAAAGTTCACAGCTTCAAATAACGCATGTCTTAAAAGATTATACTAAAATTTATTAGTACTAAATTAGCTCGGTATCTTAGTACTAAAAAGAAGTCTATTGGTATCAAACTAACTAAATAAGCCTAAAAGAATATTGGTACAAAAAATATTTTAGTATTAAAATGATTACTTTAATCACAATTTAATACCAACAGGTTTCATATCTAGTGGTGTATCTTAAGTATATGTTTCATGTTTTCACTGTCTATCTTGTAACATGAGGTTATAGCTTATATATGATTGATTTTGAGCTAAAATTCATAATTTAAAAACTAAATTGAGAATAGGGCCTTAACCATATTTCTTAACTTCAAAACCGTAATCATCATTAATGGTGGATGTTAGATAAAAAATTAAAGTTATAGGTGTTTGATCCAACAATACTTGTTCAATCAAAAATCAAAATTCTTAACCATGCCACAACTTTTTATACAGATATGTTAGAGAACAAATTGTTTATATTAGATAATGTTTGGGTCCAATTTAGTCCAATTGGGCCAAGTCATTAAATGATCCAATTAAAAGCCTCAAGCAATTAATTCTCTTGCATAGCTTTCTCTCTCTACACATTGTACTAACTTTAGCATCGGAGGGGCCTTCCTCGGCAACACCCCCGAGGCTAGTTTACGTGTGTTTGCTGTGCAGGAAACCCTCGGTCCATCATCATTTGGATCGAGCCCAGTCTTCACCACCTTACTGGGCCTTCGGCAAGGTCCCATTGTTTTTACACGAAACAATTTGGCGCCGTCTGTGGGGAAGACTTTCAAAAAATCCTTAAGCCAATTTCAATCGTTCTACCTCAATCTTAGTTCCAATGGCTAAGAATCGCAAGAACAAAAACGACGGGGCTTCTCCCATGAGAAAGCGCCGAAAGTCACTAGAAGGGGGTCCCTCGGAACGCCCCACTTCTAACCTATCTCCTCCTCGGGATAGGAGCCCCTCCGCGGGACCCGACTCTCGGGAGGAGCCTAGGGAGAGATCCGAATCTCCTATCATCCAGTCCAATCATCCGCCGAGCCCACCTCGGTCAAATGAGGACAACTGGTCCAGTCAAAGGACTCAATCTCATGCCCGGAGCCAATCTCGGAGCATTCGCACCAACTCTCGCTCTCAGCCGAGGACACCCTTGACGGGACCCAACTCGGAAGAGGTAGTGAGAGCCCTAGCGGTCCTCATGGAAGCCATGAAGGCTCAAAACATGCCACCTCCACGCGACCGAACCCCTCCGCAAACCAGAAACCAGCGGAGGTGCCTCGGCCAGGAGGGGGGGAAACTCTCCTCTTTTAAGGAGCTTGGCGAATGGGAAGAGGATACTTGGAGAACCGAGAGGGAGAAAAACAGGAACTCTCACTTCTTCAGGGATTCCTCCATTCAGCTCGCCACGAGCCGAACCCATAAAAGCAGCAGTTCTGCCTCTCGGCCAGAAACTGCTCGCCGAAGCGTTCATGACCGGCTCGGCGATAGGGAACGAAGTGTGCACAGTCGCCTTTCCTACCCCGCAGCCGAGGCCCAGACCTCCCAGCCCGGGACGAAAACCACTTCTACCTCTCTGAGAGGGCGGAGCGCGGTCCCTTCGGCTGGGAATAAGGGCAAAGCCGTGATGCTGCCCTCCAGTTCTCCTTTCGAGCAATGGATATTGGAGTCCCATGTGCCGACGGTCAAAATCCCGTCGCACATTACTTATGATGGAACTTCGGATCCGAAGGACCATATTGCCTCGTACGAGGCTCACATGCATCTTTGCCCCAGGTCCGAAGCAACTTGGTGCAAATATTTTCCAACCACTCTCAAGGGGGTCGCGCAAGCGTGGATCTCCAAGGGAGTTAAAGAAGGCTCAGTTACTGGGTGGGACGATCTGTCCTCCAAGTTCAAGAGCAAGTTTTCCACGGCAAATCGCCGAGAAAAGACTACCGCAGAGCTCATGGGCCTGCAGCAAGGTGAGGCCGAGAGCCTCCGAGACTATCTGACTCGCTTCAGCAACGAGTCATCCAGCATTTCTCAGCTGGACCAAGGGCTGGCAGTCTTCGCCCTTCAGCACGGTCTCAGAACTAGGCCGTTCTCCGACTTCATGGTCATGAATTCACCTCAGACCCTGGAGGAGGCATTGAATGCCTCGGATAAGTTCATCCGAGCTGAGGAGTGGAACAAAGCAAAAACCCAACCCCAATCTGGGGGAGGGAAACAAAAACAAGCACCCTCGTCTGAAGGCCAAGGCCAAAAGGCAAAGGGAAAGGCGAAAGCCTCGGAACAATCTTCGGCCAATGAGTCGAAGAAGGAAAAATCTGCTCCTTTCGCGGGCAAGTACGAATCTTACACTCCGCTCTCCCTTCCGCGCGCTAAGATCTACAGTGTAACGAAGGAGGAGCAGAGTTACAGAAAGCCGAGACCGCTCCCAGAGTGGTATCAACGCAAGAATAAAAATCAGTGGTGTGAGTTCCATGAATCACCGGGACACAACACCGAAGAATGTATCCAGCTGAAGGACCAAATCGAGGATATGGTCCGGAAAGGGTACTTGAAAAAATATATCGCGGATCACCGCGAGAAAAAAGAGGCCGAGAAGCTTGAGAAAGACTCTCGACAAGAAATTGACTTCCCCCGAAAGAACAGCAAAACTGCGGAAGGAAAATTCCCTCCAATCCATGTTATCTCGGGAGGAACATGCTCTCGGAGGGAGCACAAACGTCACCTCAGGGCTCTGACCCATCAGGTGAATCATGCTGATATACAGCCACCCCAGTCACCGGTGCCGAACATGACGTTCACAGCCGCTGACTGTCGGGGGGTGACGTACCCTCACGAGGACCCGTTGGTGATAATCGCCACGGTGGCCAACCACGACGTCAGCAAAGTCTTAATTGACGGTGGTAGCGGGGCAAATATTTTGTTTCGGAAGGCCTACAATCAAATCAAGCTGAAGCCCAAGCACCTCACGCTGGTATCCTACCCAGTATCCGGATTCAATGGGGCTTCAACTTATCCTGATGGGAAGGTCCTACTTCCTGTCACAATCGGCTGCGACGAAGCAGCTAGGAATGTCATGACCGAATTTTTGGTCATTGATGCTCCTTCAGTGTACAACGTGATTTTGGGGAAACCCATAATTCACGAGATCCAAGGGGTTGTCTCAACTTATCATCAGCTGATGATATACGTTTCAGACGCCGGCTTCCCCGAAAGGATCCAGGGCAGCCAAAAGGAAGCCCGAAGATGCAACTACCTCAAGCCATCCACTAGTCGCCCAGAGGACGATGATGAGGATGAGGAGGAGAAAGAAAAAGAAAAAGAGCCGAACACGAAGAAGCCGAAAGGCCTAAGTGCTTCAGCGCAAGGTTCTGTACCCAAAGAAAAAGGGTCAGAAAAAGAGAAGGCAAGCTCTTCATCTGAGCCGAAAGACTCAGGGAGCCAGCCGAAGAAAAAGAAGTCCGGGATGCCTGCTGATATAGACAGCAGGCCGGATTGTGAAAAATCCAGTCCATCAGCAATGGACACGGATCATCAGACTGAAACGGTCGAATTGACCGAAGGGGATGCTGAGAAATGTGTAACAATCGGGATGGACCTTGATCCGAACACCCGTTGTGAACTTATTCAACTCCTTCGGGACAACAGAGATGTGTTTGCTTTCTCGGCAGCCGATATGCCGGGGATAAGTCCAGACCTCATCTCCCATAGGCTTAACGTCGACCCGACGTGTCGGCCAGTTAAGCAAAAGAAGCGGAATTACTCCGCAAATAAGAACCGAGACATCACAGCCGAGGTCAAAAAATTGCTGGACGCAGGTTTCATCGAGCCTTGTCAGTATCCAGAATGGCTGGGCAATGTGGTGATGGTTCAGAAGTCCAATGGTACCTGGAGAATGTGCGTTGACTTCACGGACCTAAATAAGGCTTGTCCGAAGGATTTCTATCCCTTGCCGAGAATCGATCAGCTAGTCGACTCGACGAGCGGTCACGCCTTGCTTAGTTTCATGGATGCATTCTCGGGGTATCATCAGATCTTCATGCACCCCGACGACCGAGCAAAGACGGCATTCGTCACGAACGCCGGGGTGTACAATTACAAAATGATGCCCTTCGGATTGAAAAATGCGGGGGCAACATATCAAAGGCTGGTGGATTAGGTTTTTGCCGATCAAAAAGGTCGAAACATGGAAGTCTATGTTGACGATTCAATCGTCAAAAGAAAGAAATCTGAAGACCATGTTAAGGACCTGGCTGAAACCTTCGCCACCTTAAGAAAACATCAAATGAGGCTGAATCCGAAGAAGTGTGTCTTCGGGGTGAAGTCAGGGAAATTCCTTGGATTCATGGTCAGCAAGAGGGGGATTGATGCCAATCCCTCCAAAGTTAAAGCAGCTCTAGATCTTCCTGAGCCGAAAACAAAAAGGGACGTTCAGCGGCTCACCGGAAGAATGGCGGCCCTCTCGAGGTTCATTTCAAGAGCTTCGGACAAGGGGTTACCCTTCTTCAAAGCCCTGAAACTTCCAAAAACAAAGGAGCTCATTTGGGAAGAAGAGCAAAAAGAGGCCTTCAAGCAGCTTCGGGAGCATCTGGCTCAGCTCCCAACTCTGGCTAGTCCAGTGGAGGGAGAAACTTTATATCTGTACGTGGCTGTTAGCCCGGCCACCATCAGTGCAGTGCTGCTGAGGGAAGAAAATAAAATTCAGCAACCGATCTATTTCGTCAGTCACACTCTGACAGATGCCGAGACTCGTTACCCTCTACTCGAAAAAATTGCCTTTGCAGTAGTGGTAGCCGCTCGGAAGTTGAGGCCCTATTTTGATTGCCATCAGATAGTGGTTTTCACTGATCAGCCACTGGAAAAAGTTCTCGGCAAAGTGGAAAAATCGGGTAGGCTGGCCAAGTGGGCCTTTGAGCTCACTGAATTCAGCATCAGCTACCAGCCGAGAGCAGCCATCAAGGCTCAAGCTCTAGCGGACTTCCTGGCCGAATGCTCGTACCAGGAGACGTTAGACGATGAAAAGAAAATCTGGACCGTGTTTACGGATGGATCCTCCACCGTAAATGGTTCGGGGGCAGGGGTAGTGATAACCTCTCCCGAAGGCAAATCCTTTGAGTATGCACTAAAATTTTCTTTCAAGGCTTCGAACAACGAGGCTGAGTACGAGGCAGCAATTGCAGGCCTAGAATTGTGCATCTCTCTGGAAGCCGAGCATGTCTGTCTGAAAACAGACTCTCAGCTAGTTGCATATCAGATTGGTGGCAGTTACGAGGCCAAAGAGCCCTCCATGGTAAATTATCTCGCCAAGATCAAGTCAGTTATTGCAAAGCTGAGAACCTTTGAAGTGCAGCTGATCCCAAGGGGTCAGAATGCTCAAGCCGACGCACTCTCCAAACTTGTCAGTTCAACTCTCACCGAGCTGAACAGATCTGTATACGTGGAGGTGCGCCGAGAAAGAAGTGTCGACGAAGCACCCGAAGTGTGCTGCGCCGACCCAGAGCCCAGCTGGATGGACCCCATCTTAGCTTTCAAGCTTCGGGGAGAAATTCCCGAAGATAAAATTCTAGCTTCCAAGCTGAAGAGAGCTAGTTCAAGGTTCATCGTCTTCAGAGGAGAGCTTCTAAAAAAGTCCTTCTCAGCCCCATTGCTGAAATGCGTGGGACCAACAGATGCAGATTATATCCTTCGGGAAATTCACCTCGGCATCTGTGGAAACCACATTGGGGGAAGGACCCTAGCCCACAAGGCATTGAGGGCCGGATATTACTGGCCCACCATGGTCTCTGACGCCAAGGAGCTGGTCAGGAAGTGCGAGAAATGTCAAAAATTCGCACCAGTCATCCATCAGCCAGCTAGAAACCTTCAGCCGATCCTAAATCCGCTTCCATTTGCCCAATGGGGGCTGGATATTCTGGGGCCATTTCCAGATGCACCCTACCAAAAAAGATGGTTAATAGTCGGCATCGACTATTTCAGCAAATGGATTGAGGCTGAAGCAGCCTCGAATATCACAGAGCAAACTGTCAGGAAATTTATCTGGCAGAATATTATTACTCGCTTTGGTATTCCGAGGGTTTTTGTCTTTGATCATGGAAGGCAATTTGATAATCTACCGCTGAGGCGGTACACAGATCAGTTCGGCATCAAACTGGCATATTCAGCAGTGTGTCATCCACAAAGTAATGGCCAAGCCGAAGCTGCAAATAAACAAATCCTCAACGCCTTGAAGAAAAGGGTTGAAGATCAAAAGTCCAAGTGGATAGAGGAGCTTCCAGGAACCCTCTGGTCACTTCGGACAACTGAAAAAGAGGCAACGGGCCATTCACCTTTTGAGTTGGTGTATGGTGCCGAAGCCGTTCTTCCGGTGGAAATCGGTTCTGAAAGTTTAAGAGTGCACCACTTCTCGGCTGAGAACGAGCAACTTATGAAGGAATCCCTTGATTTCCTTGACGAAGTGAGAGACTCAGCCCGAGACAGAATGGCTGCTTATAAGCAGAGAATCAGCAAATTTTACAACCGAAGGGTCCATGCAAGGCCCCTCAAAATTGGAGATCTTGTCCTTCGGAATGCTGCTGCAGTTCAAAAAGGCCGAATCCATGGGAAACTCTCAGCTGCATGGGAGGGACCTTATGAAATTTATGATGAGCTTCAGCCAGGGACATACAGACTTCGCCAGTTAGATGGAACTGAGCTGAAAAATCACTGGAACGCTGATGTACTTAAGAAATACCATGTGTAAACCCTTCGGGGCAGAACAATCTTTGTAAGTACATTTTGAATTATTAATGAAAGGCCTCAGAGCCACCATTTCTATAAAATTTTGCAACTTTTTATTCTTTTAAGTTTTCTTCATTCTATCTACTCTTTAAGGGTTTTAATCCAGCCTCGTCTGAAACCTTCGCCTTCGGGTAACCGGGTTTCAGATTGCTGACAAACCCGTCTTTTCAAAGAACTCTGGTCTTTCAGCTGAAGCTAAAACTTCAGCAAGACTTGTTCTCCAAAGACATGAGTCCATGGACAAGTCTGGGATATTGCCTTAGCTGAGCCTCGTATCCCAGAGAGCCATTATTTGAAACACTGCCTTCAGTTGGCCCTGTGTTTCAGATATCCATTTTTAAAGATAGAGAGAAAACCAAGGATAACGGCAACTATTATAAAATATTTATTCAGCCTCGTCTGAAACCTTCGCCTACGGGTAACTGGGTTTCAGATTGCTGGCGAACTCGCCTTTCAAAGAGCTCTGGTCTTTCAGCTGAGGTTAAATTTCAGCAAGACTTGTTCTCCAAAGGCCTAAATCTGTGGACAAGTCTGGGATATTGCCTTAACTGAGCCTTGTATCCCAGAAAGCCATTATTCGAAACATTGCCTTCAGTTGGCCTTGTGTTTCAGATACCCGTTTTTAAAGTTAGACAGAAATCCAATTCAGTAATCCAAAGACCTGAGTCTTCAGATTACTGAGGGAGGCAGGAAGCACTGTCAGCGCAAGTTTATCTTCAGCAGAATTCCTCAAGCTGAAAGCTTTGTACTTAGCAAGTTTTTGAGAAAAAAGTAAAGCATTCAAAATAAGGCAAAGTAGTTGAAGAAAAATGCATCAGATAAAAATCAAAGGCTCAGAAAATGAGCTACAGAATTCAGGATTGTCTAGGACATAACGAAATATCGGCAGCCGCCCACAAGCGAAAAAATACAGCTGCCGAAGTACAATACAAAAACAGATAAAGCAGTTTGTACATCAAGGCAAGCTGAAGCAAAAAACAAGGCAAAATAATTTTTTCAGAAGCGGCAAGTCTAAAATTGAGTGCATGATGAACCGCAAGATTCTGAAGACGACTGCCCGAGTTCCTATGCTTCAGCCCGAGGATCAGACTGATCAGCGATGCTGGCTTCAGCTCCAGCAGCAGATGAAGCAGGCTGTGCACCCTGCTGAGCTTCCCTCCTCTCTTCTTCTTCCTCAGCTTCCTCAGCTGCAAGAATCTCAGCTTCGGCTTGAGTAGGGAACTTCATATGAGGATCTTCTGGATCCTGGCCCCATTCAGCACACTTGGACCAGTCCAGATTCGGCTCAGCATGGAGACAAAGTCTTCGGCATACTCTGAACCCGTTCTTAAATCCCATTTCGTACTCCTCTTGAGTATAAATACGGGTCTTGAGCAGGGCTTCAGCATCTGCTAGCTTCTTCTGTGCCTCCTCCAAGTTTTTCTTGGATTGATTTAGCTCTTCAGCGAGCTTGGAAGAGGCACCCTTCTGCTTGTTCAGCTCTTGCTGAACCTCTGAAGCTTCAGCCTTCAGTTGAGTCAGCTCGTCATTTTTGACCCTTAGCTGATCCTCAGCCTCTCTCAGCTTCGCTCTCTCAGCTTCGGCAGCAGCAACAGCCTCTGAGAGTTGGACGTTTTGGGCTTGGAGCTGTTCTTCAACAGCCATCCTACTGGCTTCTGAAGCTTCCAATTTCTGCTGCACCTCAGCCTGTGCAGTAGCTCCATCCTTGATTCGGCTTTTAATGGCAGCCTTGAATTTGGTAACGTCCACTCCCATGTGATCTCGGAGAAAGTTCTCCCCTTCTATTAGCGGGGGGAAAACCTCCCTCTCCATAGCAGTGCAGAAGGTCTGGAGGGCTTCAGCAGCCTTCTTTTCGTATTCCTCCCCTTCCCTCTGCTTTTCTTCAGCTGCTGCCTGCCTCATCTGAGCAAGCTTTAGCTCTTCAACAGCCACCTTCTGGGCATGCTCGGCCTCGTCCACCCTATCTTGTAGGGTGTCTATCAGCTCTACAGTGAGAGTCTGATTGTGCACAAACTGAAAGCAGAGGCACAACTCAGTAAAAAAAAAAAAAACAACAAGCATAATAACTTGGAGCTGAAGAGCTGAACAGAAAAATAGAAACAAGAGTAAGGATTTACCTGCATCATCAGCAGTTGATTCGTCCTTACAGGGTCTGGGACAGATCTGCTGGACTCACCCATCCCAGCAGTGGCCTTCAACGACCAGGCCCTTGCCCTGTCTACTTCGGACATTCCAGCAAAGCTGCCGAAGTAGGCTTCTGCACCTTCTCGGTTCTGGCCCCATATGACGTCCCAGATATGATCTGGAATTGGAATTCGGGAGGCCGAGAACCCCATCTCTCCAGAGTGCAGCGTCTGGAAGGAGGGGAAGGAAGACTCAGGAGCTTCATGAACCCTTTGGGGTTCAACTTCTTCTTCTTCAGCAGTCTTCTCTTCCTCCTCAGCAGAGCCGATGACGATGACCTCTGCTTCCTCTTCGGGGTTGAGGACGAAAGCCTCAACCTCTCTAGCAATATCAGCTGAGAAACCCTCAGCAGCGGGCTTCTCAGCACTTTCAATATTATGCCCTTCGGCATTATCTACAATTCCCTCGGCTGGAACCCCTCCCTTGGGATCGGGAGTCTTTTGGTCCACCTCCATCTCAGGAGGTGGGGGAGGGGTCTTCGGTGGGGATTGTGGTGGTGGTGGGGGAACCCTTGGCAATTCCCCGGGCTCTCTGATGCTGATGCCGGACGGCCTTGGCCCCGTTTGGAAATCGTGAGGGCCGATGATGGCCATCCGTCTCCTCCTTTTCTGAAGGGGTTGTTCATCCATATCCGATTCTTCGGAGTCTTCCTGGATTTGATCTTCGGGACGAACAGGAGCTTTTCCTTCTCTCTGATTTTTGCTCCCTTCAGACTGCAAAAAACAGGGGGGGCAAGAAGAGTGAGTAAAAAAAAAAAAAAAAAAAAAAAAAAAAAAAAGAGAAGAAAAAAAGTTTCAAAGCTAAAAAGTTAAGCGCAACTCACCGAGGTCTCCAGCAAAGCCTCGTCTTCTTCTTCAGCCGCCCTCGCTGCTGCTTTTTCTTCAGCAGCCCTGGAGGACCCTTCACCTCCTTCACAAGCTTCAAGAGCCCGTGCAACCTCCTCGGCTGTACGGGCGGCTTCAAGCTCCTCAGCTAGCAGTTGAAGCCAAGGGTCTCTCTTCTTCCACCAAGGCTTCTGCCTCTGATACAGGGCAACAGCCTCGATTTGGAGATGAGAGTGATCTAGATGGACCTCCCTGTGCTTTGAATCGGTGATAGCGGGGGCCCGATCGATAATAACTCTCTCTTGGTTGACGCCGAGACGGTTGTAGTCGATGCCAACGTTTGTCTCGTTCCGCTCTGAGGGTAAGAAAAGAGCAAAGGTCAGTTCGGCAAAATAAAAATGCTGGATCGGCTCAGCAGGAAAGTGCAAAACAAAATTCTTGCTAAGAATAAATAATAAAGGCCTCGGCCCCAGCCGAAGAAACTTACCATCCCTGAACTTTCGGCTGAGGCCGACAGCTGCTAGCATGTGCTCTTGGAAAATATAGTGGTTATCCGGGAGCCAAGTCTCCGGGATATACTTCATTCGGCCTCCAGCACCCCCAGGGTTCAGCATTCGGCCGAAAATATTTTGCTGGTTAAGGTGCAGATCTGGGCCTCTATCTTCGGGAGGGCCCAGGCTTCCCATTTCAGGGTCAGGATCAGATAGATACCTGGGAGCGCTGAAGACGTAAGGATGGGCAGGATCTGTGGGTGCCCTAACCCAGATCCATTGACCCCTCCATTCCTTATCTGAGGAGTCATTCGGCCACATGGTTAAATACTGGGGCCGAGACTCAATTCGGTACCACCCAGGACCATGATCACCGTGCCCACTTTGAGTGTTTGGCACTAGCCGATGAAGCTTTTTGAAGCAGTAGAGGTTCGGCACATATCTGAAAAACTTGCAGACCCACAAATACGTCATCACCCTTCGGATGCTGACAGGAGTTAGCTGGCACAGGGAGACCCTGTAGTGGATCAGCAAGTCTCGGACAAATGTGTCCAGAGGAAACCTCAGCCCATACTGAAGCTGTCTCGTGTACACCCCCACGTACCCCGGGGGTGGACGATGGATTCTATCAGATGCAACGGGCATTCTGCACCAATACCCATCAGCTTCCATTATGCCATAGTGCAGCTCTATTTGTTCAGCAAACCGATACACCTCGGCGTGCTTTACCCACCAATGGTAGGGGCGGTTCTTTATCATGGCTGAAGCTACTTCAGCAACCTGCCACTCCTGAAATCCAGGAAGGACATCCCAAAGTTGAGCGGGAACTACTTCGTCCTGCCCAGAGACGCTCGGCTCCTCCGTTCCTTCAGGAGGCGCCGATGAAATTGGGGTCGCCCTAATTCCTTCAGCAGGGTCAGACCCCACTCCTTGTCCGTTCCAGGTCCCAATCCTATTCCGGGGATCGGGGAATTGCCTTGCTCTTCTTGGAGCACGGGCTCTACCTCTAACTCCTCTCACCATTGTTGGTTTTTGAAGAAAAAGTCGAAAGAAAAGGGGGAAGGAGTTCAAATTCGAAAAAAATCAAACAAAAATCGGAGGAAATTACCTTTATTTGAAGCGGAACTCGCCGATCTACAAGTTCGGAATGACGAATTTCGGTTTCTAAGCTTATTTCTCGGGGATTCAACGAAGTTTTGATGCGGATTCAGGGATTCTTTTGCGGGGTTTAATCTCGTGTTGGTGAAGAAATGAGGAAAGACTGCGTCCCTTTTTGGTTTTATTTCCAGAAATGGGAATTTTAGGGGTTCACGCTTAAATTCGCTCTTAAATTCCTCATTAAGTAACCGTTAAACACGTTTACCCTTAATTAATGGTTAACTACCCATTATCCGTCCAACTTCCACAAATCATCCATCCGTCAGCCGTTATCTCGTTAATGGCGGTTTAAATTTAAATCTTTTTGGATTAATTAAATCATTTACTTCCCTCCTTTTTCTGGTTAATCAAAACCCGACCCGTCATTCTTCCAAATCGGGTCTGGGGGGCAAGTTGTTTGGGTCCAATTTAGTCCAATTGGGCCAAGTCATTAAATGATCCAATTAAAAGCCTCAAGCAATTAATTCTCTTGCATAGCTTTCTCTCTCTACACATTGTACTAACTTTAGCATCGGAGGGGCCTTCCTCGGCAACACCCCCGAGGCTAGTTTACGTGTGTTTGCTGTGCAGGAAACCCTCGGTCCATCATCATTTGGATCGAGCCCAGTCTTCACCACCTTACTGGGCCTTCGGCAAGGTCCCATTGTTTTTACACGAAACAGATAATAATAATATATGTGTCAAAATAAAAAAGATAATCATAATATAATAATTATATATACTGTATAAAAAAAAGGAATTACCTACATACAAAACTTAAGATCCAATGACAAATTATTTAAGAGCTCATACTTGAGTACTTTACCCCAAAAACATTTTGGCAAAAAGTTGGAGTAAAGCCCAAAAAAGAAGCATGAATTTTAGCTCAATAAAAATCATGTAAAAGCCCAAATGACAATAAAATTCATGTAAAAGTCTAAATGACAAAAAATATTATGTAAACGCTGTACGACAGAAAATTTAGAAAAGTAAAAAGGAAGATTTGTGTAAAAGGACTTTTTAAGTGATCAATTTTGTTTAAAATGACATTTTAAGTGAAAAGTTGTGAAAAATAACCTTTTAAGTTGTACTAATATTATGTTGTGAGAAGGTACTAGCTTGGGTTTTCTGGGTGATGAACATCATTAACTCTCACGTGAGGGTCACGTGACTTTTAAATAAAAGCCCACACGTTTTTTTCCCCTTACCCCCAAATTTCCCTCCTTTTCGAACTACCCTTTTCATTTTTCCTCCTTTCATACTTCCTAAAAAAAACGTGTGGTCTTTTTCAAAAAAGTCACGTGACTCCCACGTGAGAGTCAACGCCAGAGCTCCGCCTTGACCACTCGAAAAATCAGCCTAGTACCCCCTCATAATATAATACAACTTAAAAGGTATTTTTTCACAAATTTTCACTTAAAAGCTCCTTTTAAACAAAATCGACCGCTTAAAAGGTCCTTTTACACAAATAAAGAGTTATGGGAAGAAAGTTAAACATCATAAGATTCATAAAAATTATGTATGGAGTGAGGAAGTAGGAATGAAGTTTCAATATGCATTAGCAAATGCATATTCAACAGAACGGGGGTTTAGGAGAACGGAGTGGGACCCAATTGGCAGTAAAAAGTGATGTAGCCAAAAAAAAGGAAAAGCTTGTATACGGGTATATAGTATAATACAACAATGTAATACAGAGTACTAAATTTCTTGTAACTTTTTCTTTCTTTTGACCCTTTAATTAATTGTTGACTTTGATTTCCTCAATTTTTTTTTACTTTTCACTCCTATTAAATTTTATCACCATTTTCAACCCATTTTTCATTGTTTTCCATTTTTTCTCCAATTTTATCATCTCAAGGTAAGTTCAGGGGCTAGAATTCATGATTGAAAATGGCAAGGAAGATGCTAGTGATGGCCGTACAGAGGAATGTGATGAGCTCTTCGGTGGTGGTAGTGGCCGTTTTTTTGGACACGATGTTGACAACAACGCCACCATTGAAGACCTAGTGGAGCACGATAGAGGCGAGGAAAATGAATTGGAGTTTGCTTTAGACGCATTGTTGAAGGAGGTAATTGGTACCTAACACTAATTCGTAGCTAGGGTTTATCGAAAATTTATCAAAACCTCAATCATATCAAAATAATCAAAATAAGAGGAACAAATTAGGGGACTTTCTTTTATTCACCATCTTCACTGCATTGGCCTGATTGAATGGTTGAAATAATAATCTGCCACAATAATTTACATCCTTAATTAAATGTAAAGCCATGACACTATAATAGAATTTATATAGTATTGTATTGTATAACATTGTGAGCATGTGGTGAAATAATCTGCCACAATGGACTTTCTTTTATATACTACTCTATTGTATTGTATAACATTGTGAGCATGTGGTGGGAAAATATGTCTGATTTTTTCCCTTCTGATGACATAGTTTGAATTGTGTTGTCTGTGTGAACCAATGGTTCTATCAATGCTACAGCAGGAAAAGTGATTGATGATTAAAATTTGGTCTCGATTTGTTGATTGTCCTGATTTATAAAAGTGAATGTGCTCATTTAGTCTTTGATTATATGTACAACAAGGGCAGTGTGGGGCATGGGTAGTGTGTGGGCAGTTGGAAGGGCAAGGGGCATTGTGGGTAGGAGGAAAGGGCAGGGGCATTGTGGGCTGGAGGATTGGCAGGCCTTGCATCCGATCCCTGTAACATGTGTTATGCATGTGTGTTTTTATACCATTTATTTGCTTTTTACTGTATGCAATGCTTGCTTTAAGTGTGTATGCAATATGTGCAGCAGGGAGTATTGTTTATTTTCAGTTTTTAGGGCAGTTTTTGTTGTTAAAAGTATAATTATCCTAATTTTTTTGCCTTTTCACAACTATGTGGGTGTTATGGTTGTTATAATGAATGAAATATTGATTTGGTTTGAATAATTGTGGCGGAAAAGGTGAATGTTGGAGAAGAGTCTTACAAGACTCCTACGAAAGGAAAGAGTACGGTGGCTATAAGTTTTGAGATCAAAGAGTTTGCAAATGTAGAGGTTTCTCCCCCCCCCCCCCCCCAATGTTGGAATGGTCTTTGATAGTTGGCAAAAAATAGATGAATACTTTCGGAATTACGGGAAGCAAGAAGGTTTTGGGGTAACCACTGTAGGCAAAGTTGCTAATGCGAAGGAGAAGGGGAGTGTGACATGGACGTGTGAGTGTTTCGGTATGCCGGTAGGAAGAGCAAGAAATCCGGTCCCACCTTTGTCTCGGATTCACAAATATGTGAGGAAGTATGTGTTAAAAGGAACAGTAAAAAAAGTTCAATGCCCGGTGAAATTATATGCTAAGGCGAACGCGGTTGGTGATTGGGTAATCTATAAAGCCGAGCTAGAGCATAAAGGTCACACACCGACACCGGGGAAGTCCAAGAACATCCCCAAGTTTAGGAAGAAGTTCTTGATGGACAACCCGCATGTACTTCGCCAAATGTTCAATGATCGGAAGGTGGGTGTTCTAGTTACAAAGATATACAATTGTATGGCCGGCCAACGAAATGGGAGGGAAGAGATGCAATTCACCCAAAAGAATTTCCATGATGAAGTGGCGAAACAAAGGAAAGCTATATTTGAGGAAGGTGATGCGAAGGCAATGTTTGCCTACTTCAAGAGGATGACGGATGACAACGAAATTTTTTTTAACACTCATCGTGTGGATGAGTTGGGTAGGCTCCAAGATGTATTATGGGTTGATTCTAGGAGCCGGGCCGCGTATGAGGAGTTTGGAGATGTTGTATGTTTTGATTCGACGTACTTGACCAACGAATATAAGCTTCCCTTTGGTAATTTCGTGGGTGTGAATCATCACGGGCAAACCATCATCACGGACAAACCGTTTTGTTTGGGTGCACATTAGTTTCCCGTGAGACCGTGAAAACATTTCAGTGGGTGTTCTCTAATTGGTTGTGGTGTATGGGTAAAAAGCAACCAATTAGTATTCTAACATATCAAGATTCGGCAATGAGGAAAAATTAAAATTGACCATGAAAGGAACCACTCATCGATGGTGAATTTGACACATAACCCAAAATTTGGTAAGAAACTTGGGAAGCTTTTCGATTATGCCCAAATTCATGATGATCTTGAGAATGTGATATATAATAGCCTTGATTGTGAAGAGTTTGAGGCTAATTGGCCCGAAGTTATCAAGAAACATGGAATTGAAGAAGATGAATGACTACAAGGTATGTGTCGAAATGACATAATTCCATATGATTACTCATGCCTTGTAAAACACAATATACATGCCTCAAATATGGCTTTTCTGTCCTTTCTGTGGTGTTTATGGCTTAATTAGTTATCTAATGTTTTTGCATAGATTGGTTTTCAACTGCTTTTGTTGTGGATATATAGTTTGGTTCTGATATTGTTGATGGTTCAGTACTATGCTTGTCAGCATGTCGCACCGAAAATGTCCTCCTCAACCATGTAGAAGTTGTACCCACCTCCCATGTGGGATCACTAAGATGCAACAAATCCTCCAAGGCCTTCATCTAACAGGACCAAATTTTGTATGTGTCACAAAAATTAATCCAAAAGAAAACCAAAAAATAAAATAAAAGTAAGGAAGGAGAGAGTTGAACGGGGGATTACAAGCTGCAGATAAAACTTTTCATGCTTTAAGTACGGATCTTCATACAAAGAATCAATCATCCACACCAACTGTGCCTTTAAATCCAAGGCCAAGCAATACCAGTATTCTGCATTTTTCACGGATGCATCAAGGATAGGGACAAAAACGTGTCAAACATAAACCAATTTAATTACGCACAACAACAACAACAACAACAACAACAACAACAGTAAAATTATTTGATCAGATTTAAACACAAACTGAACACATACACTTTGTATTTGGTCAAGAGGATAGCTAAGGAAAGTCTTCCCGTACTTTTGCCCCAACACTTTAGGATCATCTTTCCCTACCATAACAAAATTCTACGAACACACAACAAGAATTTAGGTAAGTAGAATACAAAAAACAAAATAAAAAACCAAGTTGTTTAACCACAAAGAGTAGTAAGAAACCTCACCGCATACGAAGGATCCATCATAATCGTTTTCCTCGTATGTTGTGATGCCCAGATTTTCGTATACATGACAACATCCATCTTAACATAATGATCTCCAACACGAGACCTCGGGGAGACAACGCGATAACAGTCCCTTTGAGATGCATCTTGCCATCACAAAGAATTAAGTTCGGACCGGGCCTGCAGTTGCCACTAGGCACACAATTAGCCAACAATGTAAATTATGAAAAATCGCCATTACACAGTTAAAGCTTTACTTACGCTTTATCGTTTTTCAATTCCTTCCACCCTCGAATAAAGCACAGAAGCCTCTTGACAAGGGGACTATGCTTATTTGGCCTAGGTCCTTCCTCCAAAATGGGTGAGCTGTTCATATTATCACCAGAATAATCAGCACCAGTGCACCATCCTTTTTCGAAGGATTAACTTCATCCCTTGGTCTGGTACTCCCGGCATTTTCATGGTGGTGGCGGCTTCCACTTGTAACAAATTCATCAGCACCCATGTTAGTCATGTTACCCACTAATCCATTAAGAGCTTTCCCAAGCAAACCCTCAACAATGGTTTCCAGCCTTGTACTCAAATGACCTAATACCTGTACATAGCATCTATCCACACTTAGACAAAATCGAGCTTAAACCAAAAAAAAAAAAACAAAAAAATAACCAATATGAGCTTAAGCAATAAATAAAATAATTTTTTTCCCTTAAGGCATCAACTAACTGCCAGTTTCAATTAGTGGCAAGATTATTAAAAAAAAAATGCAGTCGTCCATATAATAAACCAACCAACTACATCAAAAAATAGAATTGGTACTCAAACATAATAATTTTTCATATAGACTTGATTTTGCAAATAATTACATGAAGCATCAGACTTCTCTAATTTACCGCTATTTTATTTTTCAAGTAAGTAGAAATGGAGTTTGGATGGTGCATGAAGAGTTGCATATCCAAAAACAAAACCACAGATATTTCAAGCTTCAAGTTTGCACACTCACCCGCTCAACATCATCTACAGAAGCCTGATCCCTATCCCCTGAAAGTTGCGCCTTCTTCTCAGAAACACCATCACTCTCCCTTGGTACAAGGGGATGTTCCTCCCCATACGCAACATCGACGGCCTATCAATTGGAAAAAATCTGTTACATGCACAATCATCGAACCACAAAACAAATACAATAAATGTTGATGTTTTACCAAAAGCTTGCCATACTCATTGGTCGACACTTTATCTTCAAGAAGAGTTGCCTTCACCTCACCACTGTTCCACAACTTCACCCTCGGGTAAACGCCCCACTTCACAGGAACTCGATGCAAGTGGTCCAGATAATAAATCTTCAGCAAAGAAAACCACAGAGTAAATGAGTTTGACATCACTAAAGTAAGATTGGGTACATTAATTGTTATAATACATTCTCTGACAAATTTAACAACTGGAAATAAGTTAATGCGACTCTCCTACTTAAACACTTAATCAACTAAAACCATTAAGTATATAGTCTTCGGTATAGAACAAAACAATATTTTAGTAGTCTCCGGTGTAGAATAAAACAACATTAAAGCAATTAAAGCTCACCATAATGAACAGAAAACTGCCCCCACAACCAGACCTAAAACCATCTTTCGGGAACTTCCTTTGAAATCTATCAGCCATATCGCATAGCCACTTGAACGTTAACGAACACCAGTCATACTTGATAGCCTCGGTAGCCACTGTCAATGCTGGTAAGAGTGACTTTGGAAAGTTTGAATTATTAGTGGTTGTACAAACCACTTTAATGAGGGCTACAAGTAGAAAGGCTGCCATGAAATCCTCCTCGTCAACTTCGTCTGCAAGGGGAATTGCTTTACCCGATTCATCCAATGGACACAAAGCTTCTGAAGCATATTTCAACAAAATGGTTTCTTTTTTCGTATCGACACCATACAGATTAAAAATCCTTCTTATCTTCTCCACCTTCTCCTCATCATTTTCACCAATATTAAAAGGGACTTTTTCAGCACCCATGGGTAACCCAAGTACAGACCTCACTTGAGCAGGACCTAAGGGTAAGATCTCACTGTCCCCAAACACCATCGTGCCATCAGGAAGCACTCTTGTCATCAACCAATAGCAAAATTGCTTCGGCGCATTTTTCATGTCAATTTCCAAGAGACCTTCAAACCCCATTTGTGTCAATAACGCGCGTCTCCTTGGATCAAAATGTTTGACAACTTGGCAGAAAGATTCGACTTTGCATACAATGTTGGGGTACTACTACACACAACAGGAGGAATTATGCACAAGTAGCCAACAAACAAACTCATTTACATGCACCAAATAAGATTAGCAGCTAAAACATCATACCTTTCTGACGTTCTCATGATGGGTCTTCAACACTGCCCCTTCGCTCAAAACTTTTTGCAATTCGGTTATTTCACCCTAGACACATACAAATCATAAACCAAAGGTTATGTCCAATTCTTAGAATGCTAAAGCTTGGTATAAATATATGTGTCTTGGTAATTACATATTCACTATACCTTTGGCCTTTTCCTCTTCCGACTCTTACTCTTCATGAACCGCATCATCATCTTCATGAACTCAGAGGGAGAGCACGACTCCTCATCACTATCTTCATCAGAATGCTCATTACTAGAACCATTGTATTCATCACTATCTTCATCATCCACATTTATAGACTTCTTCGGTAGCTTTGCCTTCTTGTTAGGTTTTTACTTCCCCTTCACTTTAGACCCCCCTTTACCAGGGGGCTTAGAAGTCAATGGATCCTAATGTAAAAATGACAGACAAAATTTCAGAATTCACCAACCACATTCAACTAAAATATTAATACAAACATAGAACACTAGCTCACCAACAAGTATTTCCAGCTCTTCGATCGCACAACTGTCTTCGATCTCATAATTTTGCGGGGAATACAAACCTGACAAACCAGGCAGAAAATCACAACTGCACTTAGTATCATGGATAAAAGCTTCTACCTCAACCAACACAACCAAAACAAACCTACAACCAATACAAAGCTAAAACAAAGCTTTGCACCAACACAACATAACACAATGGTTCTTATCACAGACTAAAAAAAAAATAACTAAATCAAGACAAGGGAACAAACTGCCATATCTTCATCTCAAAGATTCGAAAGCTCAATTACTAATGGGTGTTATAAATGGCACCCATTTGATGAGTATTTAGTTTATTTTTACCTTCTTTTCATAGCTTTCCTTCTTAATAAATGCTTAGTTTTATGCTTTAGCTCTTTGTTTTACCTTTTCTCTCTTATTTTGTGGTTTTGTGCATTTTGATGGTTTTTCTAGTATTTTCTCCTTTATTGTTCTCTTTTCGTGGTTGTAGGTATTGTACGAGGTTCGGGTTTTGATATGGATGGATTACTAAGGTGGAAGATGCTTTTGGAGTAAGCTCATGGCAATATGAAAGCTCAAGATGCAAAGAAGTGGATTCTCCAAGTTCTAGCTCTTGCGCTCTCAAGTCGCGCTCTCATAAAGGAGTGGTGTTGAATCCACCGTCAAGCTCCTTTGGATCTGCCATCCTTGGTGCGCTCACTCGAAGTCTCTTGGCGAAAGAACCGAAGAAACCCAAAGGAGCGCGGGCGCGCCGCTCCGGGTCCCTGTTTTTGCTCGGTTTCGTTTCGCGCCTCCTATAAATATCTACTTGTAACCCGATTTTAGAGGCAATTCTAGACATATTTTTGATCATATTCTTAGCTTAGTTGAGACCTTCTCTCTCTAGTTTTAGGGTTAGTTTAGGAGTAAATTTAGAGAGAGAAAGTGAGGAATTTCAATGGTGATTGAGAGATTGAAGATTCAATGGTTACAGTTGTGTTGAAGATCTTCTCTATTATCAATGAGCATTTCTAAATCTATCTCACTTTATTGCTTTGTTTAATATTCATGTTTGTTTGGATTGATTTTGATGTTTGATTCTTGATTAGTGTAGTTGTTCTTGATATTTTGTTGATTCTTGATTTCCTTAGTTGTTAGTTAATTAAATGATGTTAAAGTAGTTGTTTGGCTAGGGATTGGGTGAAACTTGTATGATTGATTGTTTGTGCTTAATTTGGGGATTATGTTGATTAATTGTTGAGATTAAAGTGATTAATGGAAATTGTGCATGTGTGTAATTCGATTAGGCCTTGAGAATTATACTAGATTGCATTGTGAGTCTACATTGATACGGACCATTGATTTGTAGCTCACAATTGTCGATTGAGCTTGGTTAGTGACATTCCTGGTTAGTGTCTCTCGTAGTTGGCGCTAGTTAGACCTCTAGGAGATAGCTTGTTGAGCTCTTTTAATTGCTCTTACCATTAGTCTTCGCAACCTTTGATTTGCATGTTCTCGAGTTGCTACAATTGTCATGATTACTTGTTGATCCTCATTCCCTAGTGTTTAATTTATTTGGTTCTTTGTTTTGGTAGTTGGTTAGTGTTTATCTTTTATCTTTAGACTTCGCCCTAGCTTAGGCGCATAATTGAGAGCGCTTGAACATTACCGTTCCTTTGGGTTCGACCCTTCACTTGCCTCTATACTCGTATTTAGGTTTGTTAAGTGTTTATAAATTTGTTTGGCTCTAGGGAAGATTAGATAACGACTACATTTTCCCTACGTCAATTACATCAAAACAAGGGAACACACTAGTTCATGTCACACACAATACCTCAATCAAGTCAAAATAAAAGGAATCTCAAATAAGGAAAAAAGTACTTCATCTCACATATTCTAAAGCACAATCATATCAAAAAAAGGAATTTGGGGAACTTTATAAATTCGCCTTACAAACATCAAATTAGACATAATTCTTAAACTTGTCGCATAATAATACAGCCCCCTAAACCATTTATACAAAACCCTCAACAACAACAAATCTACACATAATTCTAATTGGGGCAAAATGTATGTAATTGTTAAACCCTAATACTAATTTCGGATTAAACCCAATACATCATACCATCAGTCACTGATGAAAAGTTTTCTGCTAATATCCTTCAGGACCATAACAGAATTTGACCCCCTCATGCTTTGATTATGTCTAGATCTCAACAGGCATTAACTCAAAAAACATTTAGTAAAAATGTAAACATACAGAGTAGTTTGTTTCATCAACCCCATACCCAGACCTAAGATCAAATAATGCTTAATACTCTGTACGAATTATGAAGTCCACTTTTAAAGGATGACCACACACATAAACGATAAACCCCTGCTATGTCATAGAGGTGAGAAGAGCCAAGCAAGGTTCACTAAACCAGCATCATCACTAAAGAGTAAAGACCTAATTTAAGAACCCAGAAAGATGTACAATTTGATAGGTAACAATACCAAATTTGTCGAAATGCATGAAATTTTTTTTTAAAAAAAAAAATACTTGCAAGTACGAAGCAAAGGTAAGGTGTCACACCGTCACCACAAATAGATCGAATGATAGAAACAAGCATTATAAAGCACATATCAATTAGTCGAATTGATTATTTTGAATAGGAAGAACCAAATGATAATCCCAACAAACAAAAGGGAAAATCCCATGAATTACTACATTGTTTAAGCTAGGAAACCATTGAGAAACAATAGAACCAATACCAGAAACACAAGCAACAAGAAGAGCAACATTAAAGCTAGCATAAACAATTGAAACAAATGCACCAAAATGGGTACCAAAGGCCTTAATTGCTAACTCAGTAAAGCTCACTTCTGTGACCCCATCATTAACACTAAGATTAACTAAAATTACAGAAGAAATGGGTACCAAAGGCCTTAATTGCTAACCCAGTAAAGCTTACTTCTTTGACCCTAACTAATTTAGTGTAGCAAGGAGGGATTTGCATGTGAATTACTTCTGTTAGAGTAATCTATGCACTTGGTATATTACTAAAGCTATGAATGATTTGTCTCTATGTGTTCCAAGGGATTTTGTGTTCTGTTATGTGAAACATATCGACAACACTTAATCAATCTAATTACTTGACCCACCATTTTGTGCTCTCTATTTGTATCACGAAAATCTATCCAGTCTCATAATCCCATTTGGTCGAATCTAATACACCCGCATTTTACAAACCCTTAAGCTCAGTTCTTTGACCCCATCTTTACTAAGCTCAGCAACTAAAATTATAGAAGAAATGGGTACCAAAGGCCTTAATTGCTACAGTAAAGCTCGATTATAGAAACCCTAAAAATTTTGACCTTAATTGCTAACCCAGTAAAGCTCAATCACTTCTTTGACCCTAACAATTATATAGCACACAAGAACAAGTTCAATTATAGAAACCCTAAAAATTTTGGGGGACAATTTAAACCAAGAACCCTAATACACCACAACCCCCGAATTTTACAAACTCTTACTCAATTTTTGTCAAACGATTACATTGATAAAGTTCTTATACTAAAATTGTTTATTTTGGGGAAGAATTAAAAATTTATGAAGAATTTACTTACTTTCGTCCAAATCTTCATGACAAGTAGCCTAGAGTGCTTCAATTCTCCAAGCGGCAAACTGAAACGACAATGGAGATAGAGGGAATAGAGGGAGAATACTCACTTGAAGAGAGAGAAGGAGTTCTAGAGGGAAGAAAGAGAGACTGTGTGTTTCGAAAAAAATAAATGGAAGAGAGAGAGTGAGGCCTTTACTCAGACAAGAAAAGACTAGACAAAATGTACATTGAAGTAGGCAAATACAAAATACGAAGACAAGATGTACACATAACCCAATTACACTCAAGAAATACGAAATACTTCTGCAAACGGGCTGACAAAAAGCAAAACGTGAATTGAGTTGGAATTCCACTAAAGCGCGCGAATTTACAGAATTGCCCCTCAATATGCATTTGCAAATGCATATCTATACTCCCTTTAGACAGCCTCGTACGGAGTATATAAATTGAGAGTGAGGGATAGCTAAAGTGGTATGAGCTTCTTTTCTTATTTCAGGCGATCCTGAAATTGATTCTCACCCTGTCATTGCCAAAGTATAAAACGATTTTTTTTCCTACGTTGATACAAATTGACCCACCCATCATACTATCTTTTCTACATACTTCCCCTTTCTTTTGTGCCGTTTGCAACTACATACAAAGACCTAAACAACATCAATCATCATGTATCGTTTATAATTCATTCTATCTCCTATTCTTCAAACAACATAAATTTATCTTCCTAAATAAGACAAACCCCAAAATGAATCCAAAACATTATTGGAAGAAGGAAGCTAAAATCAAGAGGTGCTTGTTTAATGGAGTAGCAATGACAATATCAACTTCAACAATGTGTCGTACACCAAACTTTCACTGAAAACTTTTATATACACCAAAATATAAGGTGCAACATTTTACACAGAATTACAAGGCCTAACTTATATTGCACATGTTTTAATTTATTCTTGATCATATATTCATAAATTTTCCAAGCTCTACAAAAAACTAGCTTCATATAGAAGACATTTGACATAATAAACTCATGTTGAAATTGGTGGTGTTTTGGGTGGGTCTCAATTTTGAACACTCAAAAATATCATTTTCAAATATCACTTGGACCTTATTTTTATATATTAATTGTGTACCTTTCAAAAACTCACAAGTTTCTCATTTTTAACACTAATCTCAATTTTTTTTTTAAATACTAACTGTATGAGTCTCATTTATATATATTTAATCTCAATTCTATAAGCATTTCTTTTAATATTAGTCTCATTATTTATAACACTCAAGTATCATTTTCATAGATTTACGTCTCATTTTTAAAAGAGTCGTTAATTGATCATTCCCATAATGATTGATATGTAGTAAGCTACATGTTGGATATGAATGAACGTATATTGAAAAATTTAATTAATTTTTGTTGCTAATGATGATTATCTTGATGAAAGTTAAGGATTTAACATGAAATGGATTTTGTTGTTTACTACTTCAAACTTTCTTATTGCTTAATTGTGCTCCCTCCTTAACTCTTATATTTTGTTGCTAATTTCTTTTTTGAATTTCTTGCAAGTTGACATGTGGTCCCAGTAATTGCAATTAAGATAGCCAAGCCTCTTAATAAACATGCTAATTAATGTGGTCTATAATGATTAGGGTGTACAAGTATGGCTTTTGGACGTCGTCTCAAGCACCAAAATGTCTTCAATATGGGACAGTGTATAACCGTATATAGTAGTGTTCCCTTCCCTACCATTGTCAAATATATGGTTTGAGTGTATTAAACCCTATATTAATTGAGGTCTATATATAACCAAAAAAAAAAAAAAGATAAACGCGTTTTGCCAAGATTATTGTTCTCCATGTTTTTGTTTGAAATGCATAACTTTGATGGTCAAATTGGCAAAAATACAACTTTAGTCATTAATATAGTTAAACTGTCGATTAGTAAAAAAGAATTTTTTTTAAAAAAAAAAAAAAAAAAAAAAAAAAAAAAAAAAAAAAAAAAAAAAAAAAAAACTGAAATAGATAATGTGAATAATCCAATAATATGTTACAAAATACCATTTACCTATTATATATTAGTAAAAATAAATAAGTTAAAGTGATACATTTAAGAGAAAGCGCAGTAGTTAAGATGATACTTTGTTTGAGATTTTTGTTCTCTTCTTCCCTTTTCAATTTAATAAATAAATGAGGGTGGGAAAAATGATGGATGCTAGAAATCAAGCTAACTTTTATTTTGAAACATGAGTTCCCCTAACATATATATTTTCCTTACTACTCCCCATTTGTTCCCTTTTGTTTACGTCAAATGACTCACAAAAAAAAAAAGACTCATAAAACTCTTACATAAAATAAGCTATGGTGCAAATAAAAAAGGACAGAGGGAGTATATTTCCTTTTCCAGTTTCCCACACCATTTATCCATTGTCATGTCATTTAACCTAACTTTGATCTTTTGTGCCCAATCTTTTTTTGATACATTTCTCCCACAAGAATTTATTAAAGTGACTAATGTGACATTGCCACCTCAAAAGATATAAAAAGACACATTATTTATATAAAACACCAATTAAAGTATGATATCGATTTGCTTTTGGAATGTTATAATAAAATTTGGTTAATATTTATATAAAACATGAAGTTATTTTCATTCGTTGTCATTTCCTTTCATTCATAACTAAACAATTTTTGAAAATTTGTCGTTTGTGCCTTTCTTTGTATAATAATTGTAACCTAGTGATCAACCGTTTATAAATTAGCTAAAAGTTAATAGTGAAAACATCAGAGAAAAACCATTGCTATATCTTCAACCCTTTAAGGAAATGGAGAACTTGCAATTTATACATTGTAGAGAATCGACAATCTTAGTGCAAGACATAAACTACTCTAACTAAAGCACACTAAAATTCCTAACAATAATTAACCTCTAAGGTTTGTACCTTGAGGTTTAGAGGTGATTGAAACTATTGGATCGGATCGAGCTCCGAGCTCTACATGATTTACATAGTTCGGACAATACACTCCCCTAATCAATTGTACATGAACATTTTCTTTTATGCATCCTTACACTAAGCAACTCCATTGCCTTTCTCCCAACTCTCGAGTTCCTTCTCATCACTATTCAAGACTTCTATGTGTTGCTTTACTTTGTATTGATGTTTCATGGCGAAAATTAGAAAAATAACAAAGTCTATGGCCACCAACCCGGCTAATAGCCAGTAGAAATCATTCAACCTTCCCTTATTCAAGTTGCTCTTCAACCATGTCTCATGTGATGTTTCATCTACAATCGAAACTAGCAAGCTGCTCACAAAAAATCCCATTGCAAGAGTGCTCAGGAAGAACCCTGCATTCATATAAAACAGATAGTTAAGAATTTCGATATTAAGCTATAGTAGTAGTAGGCAAATTTCTCTATGAAATATACAGCTTCTGATACTTACCAGTGCTCATAGATTTCATCTTTTCAGGGGCCTCCCTAATGAAGAACTCGAGCTGGCCAACATAAGCAAATCCCTCCCCTGCACCAACAAATAAGTACTGAGGGACAAGCCAGAACGCGCTGATTTTAATTCCATGATGTGCTTTCTGTTTCCTGTGTATCTCAACGATGGCAGCAGCAATCATCGCTAACATAGCAGACACAAGACCAATCCCGACCCTTTGAAGGCTCGTGAGGCCTTGAGAATTGTGTGTGAGTCTCCTGGCAATAGGGACGAATACCCTTTCGTTCAAGGAGGTAAAGAGGAGGATTGAAATGAAGAGGAATACAGAGAAAGAACCAGCAGGAACGTCAAAGGATCCTACTTTTCGGTCCATGAAAGTTGCTTGCTCAATGGTGAATGTAGTCATCTGAGAATAGACAGTCCAGAAGAGAATACAGGTAGACCAAATGGGGAACAGTTTAAGCACCAATTTCACCTCTTCAACTTCTGTCATTGTTGAGACTATCCATGGATTGTACCTGTTTTCGTCCTTTGCAGCAAAATCGTCTATGATGGCCGCTTTGTCAAGACATCTGCAGGTTCAAAATTTCACAAACTTAGTCTTCATATAATCATATTTACGCTTAATTACTTTCTAATCCAACACAAATTTTCTAACAGATTTAGAAGAGATTTAAAAATTATCAATTAAGTCCGAAAATTGTCTTATTTTAGTCATATTCAGGTTGATTAGAATAAATTTAAATTTGAATAAAATTGGGTTCTCCAATCTCGGTTATGGTCGTATTCTTTTAAGTCGGCTCAGTTTTGCTAAATCAAATTAGTTGTCAAAATTAATCGCACAGTTTTCCGAAGGATATTCTTTTGTGTTTATTTTTCTCTCAATCCCCACACTCTATTACTTTTTCTCTCATCAACCTCACATCCTCTTATTTCCTATCTATCTACTATACTGAATTTTCGAATAGATTTGGAATCCCAGGACAATGATTGAATTGATTTGGTATAACAAATACCAGACTGCATTAATTTATTGTTATCATGCAAAGTTGTAATTTCAAATATTAGCCAATAATTATCCATAATAGGGTCCTCCAACACCCCACCCTGTAGAAAGGCCAATTATTGTAAGTATTATATAAGAATATCCTGAAAGTTTATAATTCAAAGACAAAAAAGAAACATGCCAAGCAATTAAATTAAGGACCCCATTAAAAGATATTTCTGGATTTCCCTTATTTTATGTAAAAAAGGAAAAAAAAAATGTGTCAAAAGGAAGATGTTTACCTGAACAAAGGACTGTAAGAGATCTTGGCAGTCTGAAACCCATTCAGAAAGCTGGGATGAGAGGGATGAGGAAGCTTCCTCTTTTTGAAGGCCAGGAAAAGCACCCTCCAGACAACTGTCAGGGGACTTCCCTGAGGTGACTTGTACCGATACAAGCGTGTTCCGGCCAGTAAAACAAGGACCCCAACCATCATGGTTGCAGCTGAAATGCCATAACCCCACCCTCTTCCTACATCATCTTGAACATAAACAAGGACAGTAACAGCAAACAGCGAGCCTATGCTGATGCAGAAGTAGAACCTGTTGAAGAAGAATATCATGGCCTTTTCTTCCTTTGGGTCTGATGGATCAAATTGGTCAGTGCCAAAGCCTGAGACATTGGACTTTATGCCCCCTCCACCTAGAGCAAGGATGTAAAGAGCGGCATAGAGCATGGCTAATTGCTTGCCATTGGCTTGAATGCAGTCGCTATCTGGTGCCCCTATGTTGCTGCATGGAGGGGGTCTCATGCTTGGAAGTGAGGTTGCCAATGTTAAAAGTGACACTCCCTAGTTTATCCATAAAAGATTACATGAAACAAGTCAATACTTCACATTACATAACAGGAAAAAAATGTTTTTAGTCTCGACGAGAAATAAAACAGGAGGAAAAAGCACCAACACTTTGCAAATTCACAATCAGAAAATAAAATCACAATCAGTCCTTTAAGAGCTCATTGACTTTGCAGATTCTTAAATATACCAGGGTATAACATATACCTAAAGCTAGGGATACCCAAGAATCTAATTGATGATTATAATATATTGATTAATGAATCCAGTTTAGATACGCCTAATATTCTATTTCTAGAAGCCATGTCATGCACAAAAAATATGCTTTGTTAGTGACATACTTTGTGCTGGAACACAAATATAAAATAAGCTTATTCAGTTATTCTAAACTAGATTTGTAAGCTCTGAAGCTGAAACTCACCACAGCTGCTATGGATGCAAAGATAGCAACAGTCAAGTACCGCCCTAGCTTAGCATCAGCGACAAATCCTCCAAACAAGCCTAGAAGATTGAGAGTTCCCATGAAGTTGGTCACTATAGTAGCAGATTTTGATGATGTAAGATGCAGAGATCCAACCAAGTACGTGACCAAATTCATTGAAATCCCCATAACACATACTCTCTCAGCAAATTCAGTCCCTACAATAACAAGAAAAAACTTGTCAAAAATCTGCCGTCACAAATAAAAAGAAAAGATAGGGAAGAACGTAGCTCAAAATTGCATGTATACCAACCTAAAATGAGGCCAGCAGCAAGCCACCCTCCTGTACGAGTTGTATCTGCTGGATTTCCATTAAAGTCTACTACAGCTTCGCTATCATCACCATGTTTGTCGTAATCTCCAACCAAAACCTGCAGTAACCAATGCAGAAATATATCAGGTGGAAAGTCGAAAACACAAACATAGAAGACAGTTAAAAAAAAAAACTCATGTAGCATTACCATGATGTCACACTTGCAGAGCTTAAGTCTCAAAGAGCACTGCTGAAACTCGAAAGATACTGCTACTCGGTAATGAGAAGTGAGAGAATATATGAACCAATAGAAAATGTGGGAGCAAGAAAGATAAAGAATCAAAGAGAGTTATATAATACAGCAGGAAAGCAACTTTGTCCTGGATTCAGTTGCAGTAAAGACAGCAAACATATGAATGGGCAAATGAATTATTGAACGGTGGCCCGAAAAGCCAAAGATAAAACAAATTACTGTAACTTTGGAAGTACAGCTTAAAATTAGTAAACCACACAAACTTTCAGTGGTGAAGAGTCTTAAGAGCTTGTTTATCATAGCATGTTCATGTGGCTCTTATAGTTTTATAGGGTGCATGAATGAACCCACAACAGAAAAAGACATTTTATTTGTCAGTTGCGTATCTTTTAGATTATCATGAATTTCTTAAGCATATAGGGTCATAATTAAGGGAGGTTAGTGATTCACACTTCCTTCCATTTAGACAATATCAAAACGCTTTTGAACAACTGGAGATACAGCATCAAAAAAGAGATGATGACTGGAAATATCCAAATTGCGTAAAACTTTTTACTTTAAATTTCATTTGAGGCAGTAACGCGTTCGCGACGCGTGGCAATGTATGTATAGACTCAGTATTAACGGTAGACAATAATAACTAACAAAACAACAAAACGACAATCATATGAGGAAAATTATTGAGGACACTTTAGATTAATGAAATCAAAATCCTGAACAGGAAAGGAATAGCCTCCATTTTTCTCTCTCCTATGACTCATGGAAGGCAGGTGATGTATTTGTGACCTAAACTAACTATAGTTACAAGACCAAGTACCAAACCCCATTTTCCCTTTGAGATAATGGTACCTGGATGGACCCTTGAAACCCAACAACTCCACTCCCCTCAATCAGGCATTGCCATTACATGAATTCATCCCCACTGCTAAAAGATCCCATCATGTCGCTGTCATCGTCGTCTTCATCGCCTTCTGATAAAATTTCCAGAATCCCGCCCCCTACATCGTAACCGCCACCATCAACCAAGAAGTCACCGTCATCTTCATCATCGTCATCGATGTCAGACCCGCTATCATCGTTGCTCATATCATCACCGTCACTATCACCATCCCCGTCAAGATCTGGGCCCAATATGGGATCTAGATCCACATCATCTTCATCATCATCATCGTCATCGTCGTCCTCCTCACTTTCAACATCATCAGGATCGGAGTCGTCATCAGGAGGTCTTCGGCGACCAATCTCGTAAACCCTAGCAGACGAGAACATCTCATCCTGGTCATCCATAGTGACCAGCCCAACAAATGAATCTGTTGGCTCGGCTGCAAAATCCAGAACAGCACGGTCCACAGGGATTGTGGCTATATCAAAGTAGCTGACAGCATCCAATGTGCGGAATGCAGAAAACAGTGGGTGTTTGCAACGACGAGTGTTGACAGATGACATTATGTCATCGAGATTCCTCCTTAAAATGGCATAAATGACATCTCCGCTACTGTTAAATGTGATAACAGTTTGGTCAAGAGAAGGCACACTTCTAAGAAGCCTGAACTTTCGGAGATCCCAAACTTCTGAGTTTATAATAACCTGAAACATAATACAAATGAACTTTGTCATGGGATGAACATAAAAAACAACAAAAGGAAGGAGAAGCTTGAATATCAGAAAATTACAGAAACTTTGGTGTATGCCACAAAACCTGGACAATATAACTTAACTCCATACACCCAATTAAACAGAAAGCAAAATCAGGAGCAATTCTAAAATAACAGCATGGAATAATAAACAAATTCAAACAAGACAAGGATGGTCAAAAATGGGTAAAAGACCTATTAGAAACTCTTTGGAGAAGTATAAAAAATTGAAACAAGATTATGTTATAGCATAATAATTCACCTCATTTCCTGCAGGATGAAAGCCGCCGCCACCATAATCTGTAAGGTGGTCAAATCGATGCACTGGACCAGAAGCCCGTCGATCCCACAAGACTCCATTCCAAAGCAACCTTGTATCATCAGGACTAAAGTGCACAATAGAGTATGCATGACCTCGACCAGAAGGACCAGAAGAGGTATCTGAGAGTTTCTGATCCAACCGGTGGGTTGCCACATCATACAAGAGAATCTCTCGTTGAGATGCTTCAGTTGGTAAGGCTGCAAAACAAGAACCAGCATTGCCAAACCTAGCGGCCTTACACCCATCAAATGTTTGGATAGGCCCGCCTGATATTGAAGATGCATCCCACAGCTTAACATCAAGGGAGCTGGAAGACAGCACTAGATTAGTTGCATTAGATTGATACGACTGAACAAGTATCAAAGGAGTCTGATGGCTGGTACAAGTTTCTAAAATGTTATTACTATTGGTGTCGAAAATTTTGAGCTCTCCAGAATGACTTCCAGCAGCAATCTGGGAAGAGTCGCCAAGAAACGTCATGCATGTCAAAAGGGCAGCAGCATCATCCCTACAAGTTCGCCATGGCCTAAACCGGCTGTACACAAATTGACGATCCTTTCTACTACCATGGGTGCCACCGTACATACTTCTGAATTCACGAGTAGAGAGACGTGCAGTCACATTAGATGGAGCATCAAGGCTTCGTCTAGGTTCAGGGCAAACATGAGGGTGTAAGAGAGAAAGGGGAGGTAAAGTAGTTATGGGAGCAGGACACTGGCGATGTTGATGCTTCAAGTACTGAACAACAATGGAGTCTAAGGTCAGCCTTTCAGAGTTGGCAGGTTGCAAGTCAGCTGAAAGCCCTGGGTTGGGAGCAAAAGGAGTTTCATTGTACTGACCATCCTCAATATTATCAATCTGGCCTGCTAAAGGCGTTTGTCTCCCATAAAAGTCCTTGAAACTTGGATTTGGGGTAACAGAACCAGAAAGGTCATTTAATAGACTCCCTCTGCGGACACCATTAGGAGTTTGGAATACAGGAGACTTTAAACCATGCTCACTGGCATTCAATCGCTTTGCAGATGAGGCTGGTGCAGCCTCCTTTAGGTCTGTAAGCTTCCTTTTCATAGGCAGAACTATTGGAGTTTTCATATGAGTATCGCCATCGGCCGTCATATCTGAAGTTGGTGCAGAAGTTTCTGGAAGAGTAGCAGGTCCCAGAGCCCTTCTTGAAAAACTGTGTGATTTGCTTATCAAAGGTGTTTGGAGCTCAGTAGATGAAGGCCTACCCTTTGATCGAGCACTGAAGCTAGATGAGAAAAAAAGAGGCTTCTTCTTTGAAGAGACAGCCGAATCACATTTCAAGGGGAGTTCCTCATTCTGGGCCAGCAATTTTAACTTGTTTAGAAATCCACCAGGAGCTCGACCAGATGGCCACTGAATCTGTATAGAAGGCATCTCTTGAACAGAAGCATGGTGAGCAAGAGATGACGGTGCAGACAAGGATGGCAGAGGCGTCAACTGTGCCTCTTTCATCAGTGTAGCAGCACTAGAGGTTAAACCACAAGCCTGTAAATGTTCGTGCATAAGCAGCAAGAGTTCCCTGAAAATAAAATACAAATAAACAAAATAAAAATAAATAAATAAATAAATAAATAGAACAAACAAGTACAAGAGACAAAATTAGGATCAGAATCACAAACACAGGGTACCTTGAATGGTATGTGATAGGGGTAGCAGCAGCAATAGCAGCTCTCTCTATACGCCTAAGTGTTGGGGTAGCAGCATCAGTAGCAGCTAAAGTGCTAGCACGGCCTGAATTTGTCACAATCTGTGGATCAAGAGAGAAACATAATATCAAATCTAAATAGGTAGACAATCAAAACTCTGGTTAACATTTTATAAAAATATACAAGCATGGCTAACACCAAATTCACAGCCGGAAGTATGTAAAGAACACTTAGCCTAGCTGTCTAGGTGAGCACTTAAGGCAAATTCTTGGTGCAAACTAGATAATTTGGAACTTAACCACGCAAATCGTCAAGTTTCCTTCCAGTGTAAAATAAATAAATAAAAAACACACACAAACACACAGTGAATGGATCGATTGGCAAGAGTCCTTGTTTGACGATGTACCAGGTTTATACCTCAAGAACACCCGATGAATTTTTCCCTTTACCCCAAATGTACTCGTATTTCACAACCTAGAGCTACCTTTGTACAGCACAATCTGAATCTGCAAGCTAAGGAAAGATAAATAAGCCATGAGTGCTGTCAACTATTTATTTTCAGCTAATGTCCGTTTTAGGCTACTAGGCTACAGAACTTGATCAAGGTGACAAAGTTACAGTATGCAATCACTACAGTGTTATCCAACAAAGATTTGCAGGCTGAAGCCATAGATACCATTTACCCAGACGCTTAGACCAATGACTAACTTGTTTGATTTGCCTTAACATGTTGACTGTTAGTCCAAATATAAGTATGGAAATTCAAAGCTCCACCAAGGCATATTTGATCCTACCAACCTTACCCACTAGTGTTTTGCAAGTCACGGGTCACTAGGCTTCCCAAACCTCACAAGTGCAAGAATGGAATATGGTTGGTGCTTGATGAGAACAAAATTCTCATGGAAATCTTCTTAACCAACTTATGCAACAAAAAAGAAGCCAAGATTTTTTTGCTTCATGTATTACTAGAATGAGTTCCAAGCAAAGGGTCACAACATGCTTGATTTTAAACTCAAAAGAATCTCTATCCCCAACACCATTGTACTGAAACACCTTATTGGTTGGAGAGCATTGGAGAGGGAAAAAAACTTAACATGTTAGATTACTTTTGGGATCTAAAATATCAATGTATCTTATCTTACTATACTTTATCATAGACATGCATCAAATGTTTTCATATTTTGTTAGTATTAGATTCTCTTATATTTTGGTTTCTGTTTACTGTAGGAAGGCTTCTGCTATTTAAGTAGTACATCCCAATTTTTTGGTTGCACATTTATAATGCCAGTGTAGTACTGTAGTGTTTAACACCAATTTTTTTTTGATTTTTCCACCCACCTCTCTATTCTCTTCTACAATTTGATTGTTCCAAAATTCTGCATCAATTATTAGTCTCATTGTTTGAACAATGAAGTTATGTTTCTCTTGCCTGGAATACTTTGAACAGGCCAACTCACAAGTTAACTTACCAAACTAAGCTCATGGATACAAGATGCAACTGATTAAAAAAAAAAAAAAAAAAAACAGACCCAACATGCAGATGCGTCAAAGAATGCATTTAAAATACTCCAAAGGTAAACATTGAAGTCCTAAATAAGCTATGATATAAAATAGTAATATTGTGCATAAGAAATTCAGAGGTATAGTATCAAATTCAGTCAAGAAGGCGCTAAATCTAACAAGAAAATGGAGGAGTTGAGAGAAACAGATAAATACAACATATGCAAAATGCAAGTACATCTCTGACCATCACATACCGCAATTAGCTCAATAGCTGCCTGTGTAAGCTCTGTTTGCCACCGGTTTTGCTCAGTTCCAGGGTTCTGATTTCCCAAATCTCTGATCACTTCTGACAACTTTTTGCCAACCTATAAATCCAGTTTAAAAGAAGATATGTTTTTGAATCATATGACAATTTATCATATTTTCTGCTTTAAGAAATATACAAAGCTCATCATTCTACTCACATTAATATCCACTTTATTTAGATTTACAACTTATTTAATTCTTGTATTAGATGAAAGCAAGCGTATTTTCACCCATCTACAAATGAAATGATACTGAACTAGTGGTGCCTTCCACAAAGAATAACCTATATAGAGAAGGTATCTTACCTGAAGCTTTGTCAATATATGTGCAATAGTATCATCCCTGGCTAAGCCAAGCAAAACTCGGCATGCTAGTGCACGCAGACAATCAAGTGTAGCTGGTGGCAATACCACACGGGTTTGAAGGAGTTGCAAAAGAACCTTAATGCCATTATTAGTACGGACAGCCTCTCTTGCTTGGCGATATCCTTGTTCTAACTGAGCAGCAAGGCCGGCACACCCAGCGCCAGCACCTAAGGAAATTCTACGATCTCCCACTAATCCAGAGGCTAAGTTTGGAGATGGGCTTTGCATGGTGTTATTAACAGACAAACCCCGATCTGCAGTACTGGGTTCACCGTTTCGCTCCCTTGCTTCACTTTGACTGGAAAGTGCTCGATCAGTGACATTTCTCTCTGTATTTCTATCTCTGGCCTCTGTAGAAGGATTTACTGAAACAGATTGCTGGTTTTGTGCAAGGAGAGGTGATTTATTACTGATCGATGGTGGCGGACAAACAAGGTTGATCAACACATTTAATGCCTGCTGAATAATCTGAAAAGCACAAACACAAAAAATTAGCAAAGCAGGAGTCAAGGCTGCAAGGAACTAATCAGAATATCTCCACTTGTATACTTGGCACAGAACAACAGTGAACTTACATCAGGGTCGATATAGCCAGGCCCACTAGCAGCATCCAAAATAACAGCTATCCCAACACGATCATTGCTTAATGTGGCAGTAGCTATCAATTTCCGGCTATATGGTACCAATGTGACAATATGCAAAATACCCAATGCATATTGAAGCAAGTCGTGAAGATATCGCTCAACAGGTGGAGCCTATATTTATAAAAGTTAGTACTATATTTAAGATTCAAGAGAATCATTCAAATAGGGGAGAAAGATGATCACCTGACATAGCTCCAGCATTGTCACGTGTCCATTACAAGCTAAAAATCTCTCAACTGCTGGCCATCTAGCTCTGACCAAAGCAGGGCCAAGCTTTCGGTCCTTCTGTATCTGGAGAAAAACTGCATCCACAGCCTCATTACTTATATCAAGAGGCTTATAGCCAGCTCTCATGCTTGGAATATTACGAGCTATACTTCGATTGCTTTTGTTAGGACGAACAGTATCCACCAGCAGCAACAGTTGCGCTCTAAAATACTGTCTCAGAGCAACACAGGTGTGATAAGCTATCTGTTTTTCAGATGATGTAAGTACATCAGCATTTGATCGATCATTTCTAAGTGCTCCTGGGGCAGAAGCCCCCAAGGTCCCTGAATTAACTCCTGATCTTACAGAAGCAGCATCACGCAGAAGGCCAAGTGATTTCTGCAGACCATCCTGTGCATCAAAAACATCAAGGACAGCTCTGAAGACAAATGCAGCAGCGAAGAATAAAGCTGCATTTTTTCGAGCCTGATCCTGCGGGCACTCCAGAAGCTGAAGACCCAGCTCAACCAACTTATAAATTACATCAGAAGGAAGGGCACAAACACGTTCCATGATACCCTAAAACACATATTCCAGATATATTTTGATGTCAGATGTTTGGAAATAAAAATAAATTACAGGTACAAACAGACATGGAGTTATACTCAATAGGATAAATTACAAAATAGATCCCAAAATATTCACAAGGCAAACTGAAAACTGAAATATCTTACCTGAAGAGACCCAATAGTAAACAAGCAAGAGGAAAGGCCAAAGAAAGTGTGAAGGACTCTTGGTACAGCAAGCAATTTTTGGATGCCACCTCGATCCACAAATACTGCAGCAAATTTTCTGTGAGCAGCTAAAGCACATATCAGCTTCAACACTTCAGGCAAGGAAGCGACTATTTCTGATTCCTTTTTTTCTTTAGAATATCTCTGTAATAACGCGAGGCAAACATCAACCCCCTTCTCATGCAACACAGGCCCCAATACTTCAACATACTCTCCTAAGAGCACAAGACACTGGATGCAAAACTTCTCCCTTTGTTGGGCAAGTGTATCACTATCTGGGATGAAAAATTCTACATCCTCATTCTGTTCCGGCTCAGCAGCTCCATCTTTTGGTAAATCCACACTAACGCTGTCAGTATTCCTACAATCAATCAATTACACCATTTAGCATATTTAAAAGAAACCTATAAAACAGAGTCACAAAACCAATTAATTAATACTGCGACATGTATTGTATGGCATGATTCTAAAATGACAACCTTGAAACTTCAACTGCATTAGCTGCATCAATAACAGTGGATGCTGCTTTTGAAGCTGCCAAAAATGCGGCCTCTTCATCATTTGTAGTTTTGAACTCCTATTAATGGAAAAAAATACAAAGTTAGAAAATGTGTTTTATCTGAAAGACAAAGCTCAAGGGGAGGGGGAATGGTGGTGACTTGGAGAGGGAAAGGGTGTTTGCTTACATCCATTGCAGTACTTTTCACAAGTTCAGCAGCAGCCTCTCCCGCAGCTTTGACAGCTTCTATCGGTGCACTGGCAGCTTTTGCTTCAGCTTCAGCAGCCCTAACAGCTGCTTTTACAAGATCTGAGATGTCCTTGGAGCCAATTCTGCACTCACAGATGCATTCATCAATATCTTCTTTATCCATTGCAATACCTTCAGCAGTTGTCCTACTTGAGCTTTTCTTGTTATCAATTACTCGCTTAGCATCCAAATTTTTAGTTGAACTCCTCTCCCTACCACTACGCAATTGCCCTCCACGGCTTCCTGACCCAGGAGACATAATAGATTGTTCAGGCTCTGTAGTGCTTTCATTACCCCTGGTTTTACTCCTAGATCTCATCCACCCACGATTCACCCTACGCCTAGCTGAATCATCTCTTGCGCTTTCATCATTATCTTCATCATGCAAGGATCTTCCTGGTCCATTTCTTTCCCCAGTTTTCAACCTTCCATCATGCATATCCCGCCCATGCCAACGATCATCACCATCAATATCGGCATCATAAAAGTCAACATCTTCAGCCAATCCATCAAGTGGCTCTCCAATAATCCATCGTTCTTCTCCATGCACTGGCCTGTTAAAGCTTCTATCATGATCCCTTTCACCACCTAGATCAGCCGAACCTCCATCTTCTAGTATCCTAGAATCATCTAGAGAAGCAGTCTCCATAGGTGGTCGTGATCTGGTACGACTTTCATCTCTACCTCTTCCACCACCTACTGTAGAAACACCTTTATTCTCAGCGACATGACTTGTATCTTTTTGACTACTACTTGTCTCAATCAAGACACGATTACGAAGACAACGCATCAGCTTAGCAGACAAACCAGATGTTAAGACATCTTCAACAACTTGACTACCACTGCCAATTTGATGTATATAAATTAGTGAGCAAATTTTAGGGGAAAAAACACAGTGCAAAACAAGATATTGAATCTCTGACATACCTAGTTAAGCATAATGCAAGAAGTCCTGTAGCATAAGTCTTGCGCATATCAAAATCGGAGCACTTTTTTTCACCAAATTGTCGTTTCCATAAGCCATCATCACCACTGCAACATTTCGCACTGTCATCCAAAACCCAGTTTTTTATGTTTTCTGTAACATCATCTTCAAATACATGGGGGAACTGCACATATATTACAGCTATTTAGTAAGATTAAAATACCCATATGATGCTGCATGATGACAATGTGAGCTAAATCAATCAACAATTTACCATCCAAGTTAGTGAACAGCTAAGAAGCACCCTAGCAGCAGCAGCCTGGATAGATACTGAATATCTAGACTCTGATAGAAATTTTGATGAGATTAATTCAAAGAATTCATCATTTTCCTGAAGAAGATAACAATTCAGGTAGCTGAGAAAATTTTCAAACAAAAATTAAAATCAAATCCATAATGAAATTGTAGATGCTCTGATGAAGGAGAATATTACGACGTCTAAACTCCTATTGTCCTCTAGCCATTACCCGAATTATATTACCCAAGCGTCCAATACTATGTGAAGCTCGAGTGTGATTGGGGGAGGAATGATCTGCCTCTTCCATATACCTGTATCAATGTGTGTGATAACCAGTTATTCAATGCTATAAGTACTGAAAATTTTCCACAACTAGAACACAATAAAATGCAGGAAAGCAAGAATAAACTAAATGTAGACACTCTTTATTAATAAAAAAAATGTAAGTGAACTCGAAAAAAATCAAAGAAATTACCCAGTAGAGCACATTAACAAAATAATATACCAAAAAGCCCACACCCAGCGGAAGTATGAGGAAAAGGAACCCCCCCCCCCCCAACACACACACACACACACACACAAATAAGAGCGAGAGAGAGAAAACAAGAAACCACAGTAGCTGTTTATACAGCATGTAGCCAAAAATCCCTGACATCCAGACAGCAAGCACTAAAGCAGTCGTACAGACCACAATCAAGGCTTTAAAGTTTAACATGGGAACTAAAGATCAATTTTTCTTCCTGAACACCCATGCCTCCAATTATCACCGTAAGTACCAATTGACCATATTTAAGATGATTTTAAAGTTAAAACCATGACAACATAATCAAACATCTCATGATAAGATGTTAAATTGTGTTGTAGTTTTAATTAGGTAGCCAAAAGAACCATTCTAGCACCAAAGTTTTAAGAAAAAAAAAAAAAAAAAAAGAAAAAAGTGAAGAGTGAAGAGTGGATCATCATATGATACTATGTCTCATTGATGGGAAAAACCGTATGTGTACTTTCAACTTCATTTTACTTTCAATTTGATTCAAATCTTGGATGAAGTTATTATTGGTAGTGTATAACACAAAATTATCTCCGAGTTCACAGCTAATGTCAAGCAACCTCAACATTTCAAAAATTCAAATCAGCTAATTCGATCAAGCTCCAATAAGAGCTTTACCAGATTTGAGCAAGCTTAGCAAAACTCTGTCATTAGAAAATCTAAGGCCCACAACAAGTAGCTCCATTTCATAAAACACAAGCTCGCTCCAATGATTAGTTTACAGAATCAATTCAAGAAAATCTATAACTCAACCTTAAGGTTAATCCGAGTTTAGAACTTAAGCCAAGGAAACCTAGCTTAGTCAGCATTTGGCCCTACTAAAGTCAGCCTTGTGACAAAAACCTGCTAAAGGTCTACACCAAAATACTTTAGTAACAACAGATACCCAGATAAGGCTTTGTTATTGTATGAACATGTAACAACATGTGTGTTGCTAAATAATTTTAACTAGATGTTCATAAACACCAAAACCTTTATTAGAGACAATCAATTATTTAGATTTTTAATGCCATTATTATATACAAAAATAAACAAAATCTATTTCCTTGGCATTCTGCCAACATGATAACTTTTGTCACACACTCTTGCTTGTAGCCAGTGGCGGATCCAGGATTTTACGGGTGCTGGGTCACCTTCTCCCATCGACCGCATATAAATCAATAATTAATACATAAATATTCTAAAAGCTATTAAAAAAAGTCACTCCAAAAATATTGAATATCTCGTGCGAAAGGAGAAGGAGGATTTGTGACGAATAATGACCAATAACCAATGAAATTACCTAAAAGATTTAGAACGATTAGCTTTAACAAGTTACCTAACTAGTGAGAAATAAGAAGGTAAGATTTGAGGGATGAAGCTAATAAATAAAAAAATAAATTTCAACAAGTTGCCTAATGAGAACTAATAAGGAAAAAAAAAACTAATAGGGTGGGATTCGAGCCTTTGTAGGATAAAGTTAATTAATAAATTAAAAACTAAATATTTAAAAAAAAAAAAAACAATGGAAATGCTGCTCGCGGGCATCGAACCCATGTTCATTGCCTAGAAATGTAATGCCTCAACCACTAGTCTAGTGAACATGTATGATTATTAATTGCAATGTTTAATATTTATAAACTTTTTGTTTTTTTGATGGGTCACGTGACCCACCATGCACAAGGGTGGATCCGCCACTGCTTGTAGTAACTTGTTCTATACTATGCCCTCTTTTACAATGTATTCAATAACATCTCATATCATGCTTTGCAGCAACTGCTTTATAACTCTAAATTCACATATCAACAAAGTATTTAGATGCTACATTGGTAATTATAGTCATCAAATAATTGAGCTAAAAGTCAGAAAAAAATAATTGAGCTAAAAGTCAGAAAAATTGACCAAGATTTTTATTGGATGACATATCAAATTCCCCAAACCATTTTAATATAATGGTAAATCGCCATAATATGGACGCGTCCACAAAAGCTCATCATGTTGACCACGAAATCAGAGATGAAGGAACAAAATCCCCTCAACTTTTAGTTCTCTAAAGAGATATTACTACATAAATCAAATCTAGCACCTCAATTAAAATGAACTGCATCAGATAGAATACCCTAGATTCCTAGAAACATGTATATTATCTAGAAAAAAATCTGCTAGGGCATTAGCTTAATTCTCTCTCTCTCTCTCTCTCAGCATCATAAGAAGAAAAGGCATGCACCCTATACCAGTAATTAGTAATCACTGAATTTTTTTATTGATATATAACTATATAAGTACATCTTAAACAAGATTAAGTAACAAAGTTGCTCAAGTAATCAAACCAGTCGTCATTAAATCAATTTCTTTCTTCACAAACCACTCAAAATCCAAATCCAGGTGGAATTAAGAGATAAATTAAGAATTCCAACCCAGATAATAATGTGATAAAATCATAAATGCAACATTGGGATACGTTTATTTATTCTATCTTATCTTCCACCATAACACCAAGTCACCGAACCATAAGGCTCAAACAGTATTTGCAGCAAACAACCCAAGTATTTATAAGGAGAGAAAACAACTGAAATTACAATCACTTTTTCAAGCAGTTATAGCTCTCATCTTTGGTGGATTCAACCAACAGCAAGATAAAGGAGAAAAATTGCCCGAAGCCTCAAAATTGTTTGTAAGAAAAGAATCCCAAGCCGTTCACAGGCTTTCATTTACCATGAAATCAGAAAACTATTTTCTACAAAAGAAGCATTTTTATAGTTCAACTAGAATGAAAAAAAAGGAGACAAGTAACCTAAATCCCTTTCATTAAACTATGGCTACCTACAAACTCATTATATCCTCAAATCTTCATGACGATATAGTCATATAGCAGATGCTAAAACCCCAATAGATTTTACTCCGTACAAAACACTAATTCTGTTCCTAAGCATTGCCTAGCCAGCCATAAACGGCATCGATTTGATGGCGATCATTGCAAGGTCACAATAAAACCCAATTGAACCTCAAATACGAGAATCCGAAGAGAGATATAATCATTGGAACGTCACAATAAAACCCAGGTGATCCTCAAATACAGCTCACTACAATCATCACCAGCTATATAATATAATAAACAGAAAATTTCATCAACTTGATAATTTCACTAATCAACAACCTTAAACAAATAAACCCTTTGTTTATTCATTATAATATAATTATTCACAAACAAATAAAAAAAATCAAGAATTCCAGCTTTCCCACCTCACAGTATCACCTCCCCACTTCCAAAATCAACATCAAACGTCCAAAAATCCTCAGAAAACAAACTTCACAATAAACAAAATCAAAAACTCAAATTCAAATTCGAAAAAAAAAAAAAAAAAACAAACAAACAAAACCTGGATTCTTGAGTTTCGAGAAGAGAAGCAAGAGCATGAAGAGCTTTAGGATTAGGGTTATCAGGAGAAGAAGTAATCATTTCCATAAACTTCTGAGCTTTCAAACCTAACCCATCATCCTCCTCATCATCTTCATCATCATCTTCTACATCTTCGCCGGCGCCGGAACCCTCGGGAATCTCCGGCGGCGGTGGAGGTGAAGGAGGAGGTTGCGATTGAGATTGTGAAGGAGTTTGTTGTTGTTCTTCCATGGATGACGTAGTCGGTTCCTCCATTAACGGATAGCTGAGAGAAATACGTTGAGGAGGAGTTTCTCTCTCTTAATTATATAATTTGGTTCGCGTCTATGTTTGTGTGTGTCGCAGTGAAATATGTTTAGGGATGGAGAGAGATGGGAATTTGGAATGTTCGGGATTAGGTTTTCGGGTCGGGTTTTTTGTGTTCGGGTTAGGACTTTTATTTTTGGCTAGTTGATTTTTTCTACTTTTGGAATGTTCCAGCAGTTCTTTTCTCAAAAATGCACTTGTTTTTTTCATTACATTATTATTAAATTAAAAGGAATAAGGTCTTGTTCACTTCACCTTAAAAAAAAAAATAATATTTAGTAAAATTAATTTTAATTTAGTAAAAATAATTTTAGTTTAGTAAAAATAAGTTCAGTTCAACAAAAGTAATTTCAATTCAGTAAAAATAATTTCAGTTCAGTAAAATTTAGTAAATGTAAAGAAGAAATATAATAGAGATTCAATAAAAATAATTTCAGTTCTGTAAATATAATTTCAGTTCAGCAAAATTAATTTCAATTCAGTAAAAATAATTTCAATTTATCAAAAATAAGGTGAAGTGAACAGGGCCTAAAAGTTCATTGAAAAATTAACATGGTTTAGGTTTGATCACTTGATAATGTAAATAAACTATGGCTTTTGCCCAAAAAAAAACATTAGGGCTCGGCTACACGTGTGAAATAGAGCTGAAATTGATATGTTAGATGAAACTAATAAAGTTGCTGCTGTCAATAAATAAATAAATAAATAAATAATAATAATAATAAAGTTGCTAACTGAAATAGTTATATGAAACTTAAGAGTTACCTAAAATGTTAATTGTATCACTAAATCGACCAATTATCTAATAGAATGGTAGTACCAATTGGCAATTTACTTATACAATTGTTGCATATGTCGAGTGGTACAACGCACCTTTTCTCAACCAATAAAACAAGTGAAAATATAATTTATTTAGCTTTTTAAAAACCGTACTCTATAATGCACTTTCCAAACCTGATTCCAAATGTCTTCATTAAAAGCAAACTAAACAAGGTCGAAATGCACTAATTTAAAAACACATGAAGTAAGAATCATGAACACCTAAAATGATTCAGACACTAAACCCCTTATTAAAGGATCCTAAACCTCCAACTTAAGAACCCTAATCACAAGTTATATACCCTAATTATTCAATTATGAACCAAATGTCTCAAGGATAGACCATAATATTCCATATCTACAAATCTTAAAGTGGGTAATTGTCCCCTAAACCGACCTTCATTCCCAAAAGTTCAACTAGTCGCTTATTATTCATTATTGATCAAACTTTTGAAACAATTTAAAATAAAAAATTAGTATTAAATTCTCTAAGAGTCTCATTTCTAAGTTTGACACGACTCTCATTCGTTCCTATGCAAATTTTTATGGATGAGAGAAATAGATAGAAAGGAAAAAAAAAAAAAAGGACCCATATGATATGAGAGAGATAGTGAAAATTTAATAACTAAAAAGTATATCTGATCAAAGTCAGTCTGGCCAGCCTAAATTTGGGCTTGGGAATGCGTATATATGCAATTTTAGTTGATTTTTTTAGCCTGACTTGAAAAATTGGCCGGTCATTTAGGAAGGGTTTTGGCATGTAATGTCAGGCCTGAAGTTTGGCCCAGCTCGAGAAGTGGGATGATTTTTTAGCATCGCCTTAGCTCGAACCCAACCGGGCCAACACTTTGATCAAGTCTACTAAAAAGAAAAATAATGTACCTAAATTAAAACTTCTATTAAATCTATATATACAAAGTGATGCAATTAAAAAAACAAAATTAGGCCCTGTTCACTTCACCTTAAAAAAAATATATTAAGTAAAAATAATTTAAGTTCAGTAAAAATAAGTTCAGTTCAGTAAAATTAATTTCAGTTCAGTAAAAATAATTTAAGTTCAGTAAAAATAAGTTCAGTTCAGTAAAAATAAGTTCAGTTCAGTAAAATTCAGTTATCTTAAAGAAGAATTATAATTGAAAATCAGTAAAAAATTTCAATTCAGCAAAATAATTTCAGTTCAGTAAAAATAATTTAAGTTCAGCAAATATAAATTTGTTTCAGTAAAAATAATTTTAGTTCAGCAAAAATAAGGTGAAGAGAACGGGGCCTTAGACCTTGTCCACTTCACTTTATACTAGATTAGGTCCCGTGCCATGCACGGTAATTTTCACTATTTAATTAGTTTAATACTATACGTATTTATAATAATTATCAAATTGCAAAATAAGATAAAAATTCGTTATTACAAAAATAAACAATTAATTATATCATACTACCAAAAATAGTGTGAGTATTACATGCACGACTAATATAATAATTATGATTACGTCACAAAGTTATATGTAGGAAAATATTACTCCATATTGATAAATAAACAAATAATATTTTGTTGTTATAAATGAAATATAATTATCAAATAGTAAGGATATTATTGCATGCATAGTATAAAATATTCTCTAAGAAGAAGCTTTGGCAAAAAAAAAAAAAAATGACGAGAAAATATTTATAAAAGAGATAACACATGTCATTCCTGATTTCACCTTTATTATAATACATAATTATAGTTATAGAATTATGTTCTAAAGTCAATTTGATGCAATATAGATTTTTTTTTCCATACTATAAATAAAATCCATGTGATTGTAATGTATAAGGAAAAAAATTGCATATAATATTTATATTAGTAATTAGAATATTTAATTTTGATTTTAATATATAAATAAAATATATACATAGTATAATTTTATTGACTTAAATAAGTTGTCAATCGATAAGATATAAAAAGAAAAATAAAGTTAGAAAATATTTATTTTTAGAAAATGGTTTTTGGAGGGAAAAAACGACACCAGGAAGTGACATGTGTCTTCCCGGTGTCTGTTTTAGTATTATGTTCTTGATATGCCAAACTTAAATTGCTTTTACAGAGCTGAAATTATTTTTGCTGAAATTAAATTATTTTTACTGAACTGAAATTAATTTGATTGAACTGGAATTATTTTTCTTTATCTGAAATTATTTTTACTGATTTTCTATAAGGCCCCGTTCACTTCACCTTATTTTTACTAAATTGAAATTATTTTTACTGAACTAAAATTATTTTTGTTGAACTTAATTATTTTTACTGAACTAAAATTAATTTAACTGAACTGAAACTATTTTTGCTGAACTAAAATTATTTTAACTAAATTTCTTATTTATTGAACTGAAATTAATTTTACTGAACTGAAATTATTTTTTTAAGGTGAAGTGAACAGGGCCTTAAAATTTTTCTGTAAAATTACTGAAATTAATTTTACTAAATTGAAATTAATTTTTTTGAGCTGAACATAAATTTACTAAACTGAAATTATTTTTATTAAATATTATTTTTTAAGATCAACATGACCTTAGTATATAGTTATAATTTTGGTCCAATCCCAAAATGACCCAAAAAATCTGAGTTTCAGCCCGAAATAGTGGGTTTGAACCCGTTCTGAAGCTTTGGCCCAATATGGATCAGCTTTTATTACGAGCCCGGTCCGGCACATGATACCACATACAATGACTAACAAACGCCCCTAAACATTACACTAATTCCAAATTGGCTTGAATTTGTTGCTATCAATCAATTGTTCAAAAACTTCAAATTCATACCAAAAATTCATTTCCAGGAAATACAAAATTTAGTTGTATTCCTCAAATTTGTTATACAGAAGGCATGGAACAGAGTTCTTCCTCCTCATCTCATCATCAAAACAATTGGATTGAGTATGTCGTTGTTCTGTAATTCTCAACTATTGCACCTTTTATCATTAATGGGTATTTTTAATTAGCATTTTTCTTAAATTTGGGTATTACATTTCAGGATTCAAGATGAACTCAAAAAGAAATTAATAAAAGAGGATGATTTTTCATGGGAAATTCCATCATCTTCTGTAGAATTGGAAATGGGCGATAAAAGAGAGAGAAAAGAGGTGTTGAAGTATGTTGGAGGGGTTGACATTAGCTTCCTGAAGGAAGATCCTTCTGTTGCTTGTGGGACCCTTGTGGTTTTGGAACTTGACTCGTTGAATGTTGTCTATGATGATTTCTCTGTTGCCAAGCTTCACATCCCCTATGTTCCGGGTTTCCTTGCTTTTAGAGAGGTTTGTGCTCGTGTTCGGTCTTGTATACAACGGGTGTATTGTATTTCATATGTAATTAAAAGTCACCTATTTGTGAATCTGATTTGTTTTTGTGATTAGAATGACTAAGAGCATTGTGGTTTTTTTTGTTGGTAATTGTTCAACTTCTAGTGCAAAATTGTAATTTGACTTGTTTGAAACATTTGAGCATTTGTTGGGTGTTATATGAATTTGTTTAATTTCTATTGTAGGCTCCTATTCTTTTGAATCTTTTGGACAAAATGAAGAAAAATGCTCACCCATTCTACCCTCAGGTACTTATGTGCTGTAGTTCTTTGGTACTGTAAATGATTGTTAATCATATTTATTAGTTAGTTTTATTTTACTAGTTATCCATCCTTCAATTATGTAAGAGTGACTGAAAATATGTTAGGGAGAGATAACATAATCTTGGAGAATGAAAATGGTTTTAATCTGAAAAGATGTACTAGGATGGGCATATATTTGAAGTCTATAGTTGGTTCGCAGTGTTATGGAAAATGCATATGAGGGACTCACTATAGCTGATTTGTGGTCGTTCTGCCTAACTGTTTTGTTTATATATTATTACAAACCTGTGTGGGTACCTTTGGCTACTGTGAACTGCTGATATTCATCACCTTCCATGTTAACTTATATCAAGGATAAGCCTTGTTTTGGTGAATTATGCAAAAGAAATTGAGAAAGTATTAATGATTTTTTTAAAATTACTTTAAAGGGATACATGGGAGTTTAAGGGCTTCCAGTTAGTAAAATTATAATGGAGATTAGATTAAATTCAACTTTATGGATATGAGTATCGTCGGGACTCTGTGACTTGGAGTGAGATGGATGTTGCCGAATTCGATTGTTTTCAAATGTTTATAAATAAGTGTTTTAGCCAATGAACTGCGTTGTGAACTAGTTATGGCTTCTAAATCTTCACCACCACTGGCTTGTTTACCTTGTACACAAGTAACAGAACACTTTAGTGTTCTTAATTTAAATTTGATATACTGCAATTCATCTCTCCAATCACATTCCTGCTGATGCTCACTATTCACAACCTACAAGGCTTCAAAGCCTCTCTCTCTATGCTTCCTTTTCTTGTCCTAGTTTAACTTTTTTGTCCCCCTCTCATTTAACATTGTGCTGTTTCTATCCAAATAAATTCTGCTTATTTCACTGTATTGACGTTATACTCTTTGTTGACAGCTACTGATGGTTGATGGCAATGGAATTCTTCATCCCCGAGGCAGGTTTTCCTAGATCACTCACCGACTCATGAACATGCATATGCAATTGCAATAATTAAATCAGTCATCTTCTATCTGAATTAATATTACTGTAGAGCAGCATCTGCATGTTTTACTGCATCAGTTTGACCATTGTGAACAGGATCATGGTAATTCGTAAATAGGTCAGAGCCTCATAATCATTGTTCAAACTAGCATTACTGGTTCTTGACATGTTTCTGACCATTCCTATATTTTACTTGAACCTAAAAGCTCATCGATTAATTCCTTTTGGTCCTTGATACTCTAATTGTCATGTTTGTTACAGCCTACCAGTACATATTATATTGCTTGAATTTGTTGTGACTAATATGCATGGTACTTGTACTTGAGGATGTCCAGCCTCCAGATTGGTTATTATTGATACGATAGTTTCTTAAACCTATGTTTTTTTTTTCTTACCTGGCTTTGGAAGTTATATGTGGTCAGGAAAGATTATAAAACTTAAATAGGCTATTGGGTTCTGAATTGCTTTTTTCCTCCACCCACAGTCCCACAGTTACATTCTATACTTGTATTTGTTACCCCATCATGAGAGAACCACGCCTGGCTTTAATTTATTACCTTATGGTTATAATAACAAGTTCTGGTTGTCAATGATGAATTGATGGGTGTTGTTTTTATTCTCTGAATCAATTGAATCAGGTTCTAGAGTATGCATCAATTACTCCAGTGTTTTTATCCTTTTGAATGTTTTTAGTAACAAACTAACAATATAAGAAGATATGTTAAGTTTTATTTTGAGAAGTGTTAAATGAAGTTCTTTTCTACAAGATGGAACTTTAGACGAAAGTGGCACTTGAAAGGAAAGAGTTAAATCAATCAATCAATCAATCAATCAATCAAAGCCTTAATCCCAAAAGTGGGGTCGGCTAACATGAACCAAATTTGATTATTCCGTGTAGTCATCAACATAAATCTTTCTCCTCCATCCCTTACGATCCAAAACTTCATCCTCACGTAAATCCATGCACTTCATATCCTTCCTCACTCCTTCCAACCAAGTCATCTTTGGTCTCCCTCTTCCTCGTTTAATCCCTCCATGGTCCCACTCTTCCACTCTTCGCACCGGTGCACCCTCGGGTCTCCGTCTTACATGTCCAAACCAACGCAGACGATTTTCCCTTAATTTATCTACAATGCCCGCCACACCTACTTTCTTGCGAATAACCTCATTTCTGATTCTATCTCTTAAAGTGTTTCCACACATCCACCTTAACATGCGCATTTCCATAACCTCCATCTTTTTAATATGCTCTTTCTTAGAAGCCCAACATTCTGTACCATAGAGCAACACTGGTCTTATGGCAGTCCTGTAGAATTTTCCCTTCAACTTTAAGGGAATGCTGCGGTCGCATAACACTCCCGTGGCCGCTCTCCATTTAAGCCACCCTGACTTAATCCTGTGGGTCACGTCTTGATCAATGTCACCATTCTTCTGGATGATCGACCCTAGGTACTTAAAACATTCACTCATGGTCAAATCCTTTCCATCCAAACTCACCACTTCATTGCTTGTCCCCCTCTGAGTGCCAAAACGACATACCAAATATTCAGTCTTACTCCGACTTAGCTTAAACCCTCTAGATTCCAACCTTTGCCTCCATTGCTCCAACTTGACATTAACCCCATCCTTAGTCTCATCCACCAAAACGATATCATCTGCGAACAGCATACACCATGGAACCTCATCTTGAATTGGTCTAGTTAATTCATCTAGAACCGTTGCAAAAGGAAAGAGTTAAATAACCAGTATATTTTAAATGGAAACAAAAAAAAAACCCTTTATTCTATTTAAGAAAGTTGAAACAAAAAAAAAAAAAAAAAAATCAATTTGGAAGGCATGGAGCAGAGATATACTTACTTGCACACCAAGTAGAAAAAAAAATCTATGTTGGTGGAAATTATGATAACATGTCCTGCTTAAAGATTTCCTGTTATACAGGGTTAAACCCAAGCACACAGCTCTGGTTACTGCAAATACTTTATCTTAAATAATTTCTCTAATTAATGAACCAACTGTAGGAACTGTTAGTCTCAATAGAAAAATTGTAATAATACCTTAATTAAGACAATTCTTCTAGATGAAAGCCCTAAAGTATTACAAGATTTTCTTTATAAAAACATTATACTATAAGAGATGCATAATGTCTGTCTTATTTGTCCTGTGTATGATGTGATGATCATTAAGGGATTCTGTTTGAAAACTTTTTGTGGCTGCCTCTGCTTCTTGAGTATGTTTGATTCTGGTGGCCTGCAGCAATAGAGGTTAAAATGAGAATATGATTTTTTTTTGTGAAGGGCTTGGAGCTTGGTGACTTTTGGTCAACTTTAAGACATGATTCCAGTTAGCAAACATCTATGTGATTCTACTTTAGTTGAATACTGTTGGGCCCGTGTCACCCACCTTGACAGGTGGCACACACACTCCATTCCACATTAGTATGATATTGTTCGCTTTGGGCCTAGCCGGCTAGCCCATTCGGATTTGTTTTTGGCACCTTCCCGAAAGGCCTCATACTAATGGAGTGTGCACTCACTTATAAGGAGCTCTTCACCTCCTTACTCCTTCCATGTGGGACTTGGGATGAACAACCCCAACAAACCTCCCCGTAGACCAAGGGCCACATAACTCATGGTCTCCCCTCCAACGAAACTATCTTGCACCGCTGCTATCTCCACGGGACACGCCGCCTGCCACAATATCAGGAAGACTTTCGATGCAAGGGACCACAATCGCAATGTCACACATTTGAGGGAACCGTCCCACACATAGTGCCCAAGTTGTAGGGATTGGAAAGGAGTCACTATGACACTCACTATGTCACACATAAGACAATCAACCCAAATTCAAACCAAGTTCTCACACAACCAAGATTACAAAACCAAGACAACAATAGGGCAGTAGCAAAGCAACAATTACACCAACAATAATAGGAAGAAACAATAATCATCGACACACAAAGATTATACATGGAAAACTCCTTTGATGTGAAGGATAAAAACCACGGGACAGTTTAAGGAGTACACCCTTTCTTCTTCCTTATTATGATAAAATTGAGGGCAGAAAGAACCTAATTCAGTTCACAATAATTACCACCCACCAAAGAATATCATACAACAAGAGATTAACAAGTAGAAGAGCAAAAGTGAGTAATATTACCAAAATGCAGGTTTCTGTCCAGCAACAATTTCGGACGACCCAGAGCTTCAAACAACGATCCAACCGTTCAAATAAAGGCCCTATGTGTCCTCAACAAGCTGTCAAAATTTCAGCACGATCCAACGGTTGAATTTCCGACAACGGGCATTTATGGAAGTTGTCCCTTGAAAAACTGAACCTGAAGCACTCTCTTTGAAACCCTTGCCTCTCCTTTTCTTTTTCTAGTTTTTCTTGTGTTACTTGATATGCCATGACTCTTTTTGTTGACTTTTGGATACCAAGTATACACTCTTACAAAGCTTTCAAGAGAAACCACCAATTAAAGTCCAACTTGGACTAAACACATGAGACTAAGTTTTGGGCTTCTCCCAAAACAAACTAGCACAAGTTTATAAAACTTATGCTCAAAAGTGGGCTGGATACCACTTGTTGGGCTCGGGTCACCCACTTTGATGGGCCGCACGCACAGCTCTACACCACATTAGTATGATATTGTCCGCTTTAGGCCTAACCCGCACGAATTTGTTTTTGGGCACCTTCCAATAAAGCCTCGTACTAATAGAGTGTGCACTCACTTATAAGGAGCTCTTCACCTCCTTATTTCTTCCATGCAGGACTTAAGATGAACAACCCTAACAAACCTCCCCTCACATTTGAGGGAATCGTCCCAAATAATGCCCGTATTTCACCTTAACGAGTCACACGTACAACTCCACACCACATTAGTATGATATTGTCCGCTTTGGGCCTAATCCGCACGGATTTGTTTTTGGGCACCTTCTCAAAAGGCCTCATACTAATTGGAGTGTGCAATCACTTATAAGGAAGTCATCCTTTCCTTGTTTCTTCCATGTGGGACTTGGGATGAACAACCCCAACAAACCTCCCCTTGGACCAAGGACCACATAACTCATGACCTCCCCTTCCAGTGAAACTATCTTGCACCGCTGCTAATCTCTATCATCACAGGACACGCCGCCTCAGCCACAAAGTCAGGAGACTCAGGACTTTCAGCACAAGGCACCTTAGTCTCGAGGTCACACATTTGAAGGAATGTCCCACACACATAACACCACCCGTATGGTCCCAGTGAACCGTGATACCACTTGTTTGACTTATTGGGAAGTAGTGAAGTGGATCTTCATGCGGGCTATGTTACATTGATATGGTTACGGGTATCCGATATTGGTACGGATCCGAGTGTTTGATACGTTAATTTCAAAAATTTAGGACACGGGGACACCGTCTTAACTTTGGACTCGGGTACGGATACAGGCATACGGCAATAAATTGTTTAGAAAAAAATGGATAATTAATATGCCCGATTAATAATTAAAACAAAATTAAAAATCTTTTACCGTGTGTAGACTGTAGAGTAGTACGGAGTAGGTAGTAGTAATAATATAGTATGTGAGCACTCGCAGTAATGAAAAGACAGTAAAAAAAATAAAAAGTGGGAAAAGAGGTGGGTCACGTGGGATAGATTGTGAGAAACAATTTGTATGGTTAAAGAAGTGGTGGGGTCAGGTCAAGAGGTCAAAGTTAAAATAATAGAGTTGTGTCCAACCTACTCCTTTTATATAAAATAATAAACTTTTTATGTGGCCAAAAGTCTAAAAACTGCTCGACTTCCATGGAGAAGCCAGTCAACCTCGCCGGAAAAGTATACAGGAACTTTAATTATGGGTTTTTCTACGGATCTTTGCCATGAAAATCATTTTCAAGACGACAATGTCGTACCCGAGAGCCAAGTGGCGTGTCCGGAACGGATTTCATACCCTGATCCGTGTCGGGTCAATTGCCGTGTCCGAGTAAAGTAGCTTGTGGGGCACTTCCAAATTGAGTTTGTGTTATGGAAGTGGCAAACCTTTACTTGGAGGCTATACAGATGTTGACATGGCAAGTGATCTCGATAATAGAAAATCTACCTTAGGTTTTATGTTTACATTTTCAGGGGAAGCCATTTCATGGCAATCCAAGCTACAAAAATGTGTAGCATTGTCAATAACTGAGGTAGAGTACATTACAGCTATGGAAGCAGGCAAAGAGATGCTATGGCTTAAAAGGTTCCTTTAGGTTTGAAGCAAGGAGAATATGTAGTGTTTTGTGATTGTCAAAGTGCTATGGATTTGAGTAAAAATGCAATATACCATGCTTGTACCAAGCATATTGATGTTGAATATCATTGGTTACGAGATGTGATTGAAGAGAGGCATTTGAATCCGAAGAAAGTCCACACCGACAAGAATGCTGCAGATATGTGAACTAAAGTGGTTCTCGGGAGCAAGCTTGATGTGTGTAGCAAGTTTGTGGGAATGAGCTTCAAGTGATTAGTGAAGCATGTTGGTCTTCCCCGTGTTGGGCTAAAGGGGAAGATTTGTTGGGGTCCAGCCCACTTTTGTGCATAAGTTTTGTAAACTTGTGCTAGTTTGTTTTGGGAGAAGCCCAAAACTTAGTCTCATGTGTTTAGTCCATGTTGGTCTTTAATTGGTGGCTTCTCTTGGAAGCTTTGTAAGGATGTATACTTGGTATCCAAAAGTCATTAAAAAGAGTCGTGGTATAGCAAGTAACACACAAAAAAAAAAGCCATAAAAAAAATGAGAGGCAAGGGTTTCAAAGAGAGTGCTTTAGGTTTGGTTTTTCAGAGACAACTTCCAGAAATGCCCGTTGCCGGAAATTTAACCGTTAGATCGTGCTGAAATTTTGACTGAGGACACATAGGGCCTCTATTAGAACGGTTGGATCGTTGTTTGAAGCTTTGGTTCGTCCGAAATTGCTGCTGGACAAAAACTTGCGTTTTGGTGATATTATTCACTTTTGCTCTTCTTCTTCTTAATCTCTTATTGTATGATGTTCTTTGGTGGGTTGTAATTATTGTGAACTGAATTAGGTTCATTTTGCCCTCAATTTTATCATAATAAGAGAAGAAGAAAGGGTGGACTCCTTAAATCGTCACGCGGTTTTTATCTTTCACATTAAAGGGGTTTTCCACATATAATCTTTGTGTGTTGATCTATGTTACTCGGACACGGCAATTTTGCTGCCATACCTGGGTCGATACGACCGACACGGATCCGGGTATGAAATCCGTTCCGGACACGACACTTGGCTCTCGGGTACGGCATTGTCGTCTTGAAAATGATTTTCATGGCAATGATTCGTAGAAAAAAGCCATAATTTAACCTCCTGTATACTTTTCCGGTAAGGTTGTCTGGCTTCTCCATGGAAGTCGAGCAGTTTTTCTCAGACTTTTAGCCAAATAAAAAGTTTTTTATTTTATATAAAAGGAGTAGGTTGGATACAACTGTATTATTTTAACTTTGATCTCTTGACCTGACCCCACCACTTCTTTAACCATACAAATTGTTTCTCACAATCTATCCCACGTTCCCCCGTGACCCACCCCTTTTCCCACTTTTTATTTTTTTTAATTTTTTTTACAGTCTTTTCATTACCGCTCAAATGCTATATTATTACTACTAGCTACTCCGTACTACTCTACAGTCTACACACGGTAAAAGATTTTTAATTTTGTTTAAATTATTAATACGAGCATATTAATTATCCATTTTTTTCTGAAAAATTTATTGTCGTATCCCCGTATCCGTACCCGAGTCCAAAGTTAAGACGGTGTCCCCGTGTCCTAAATTTTTGAAATTGACATATCGGACACTTGGATCCGTACCAATATTGGATACCCGTACCCGTGTCAATGTAACATAGGTGTCGATGATTATTGTTTCTTTCTATTATTGTTGGTGTAATTGTTGCTTTGCTACTGCCTATTGCTGTTTTGGTTGTATAATCTTGGTTGTGTGAGAATTTGGTTGATTGAATTGAATTTGGGTTGATTGTCTTGTGTGTGACATAGTGGGTGTCGTAGTGACCCCTTTCCGATCCCTACAGATACTTCAAACATATTGTTCTTATTTACTTAATGTTGCATTACATATATATAAAAGACTATGCCCTATGAAAGGAAGCTTAGGGTCTTAGCTGCTCATATTGTGTGAAATTCAGAGCCAAGATATTTTATGAGACTTTGACAAATAAGTCATAATAGTGGCTCAACTTTCTCAAATCTTCAGATCCGGATTTGCAAGAATTCTTATATACTGAGCAGTGGCACTCTTGACTCTGGCTTTTTATTTATTATCAATGAACTGAGAAAGTCGTTTTTTTTTTGGTGACAGGATGATTCCTTCCATCCTTTCAAAAAAAAAAAAAAAGCTATCAGTATGATTGGCTGTGTGCTTGTGTGAAAACATGCGGCATTCCCTAATTTTGAAACAGATGTAGAATATGCTAGTGAAAAATGCATTTTATGCATTTGGATGTAGCTTTGCTGCTGAAGGCAAGATATTTATTCTGAAATGTTACTTTATAGGTTTTGGATTGGCTTGTCACCTTGGAGTTATGGCTGATCTTCCAACAATCGGAATAGGAAAAAATGTGAGTTCTGTCTGTATATGGCTGCATGAATCCATTTTTGATTTTTTTTTTGTTAAAGGCTTTAGTACTTGCATATGCTCATTCTGATAACTCTAATTTTCTGTTAGAGATTTTAACACTTTCTGGTTTTAACTATCCCAAAAAAAGTGTTCCACTTTAAGGCCTTTTGTTTGATATGTTCTTATGCCAGCTTTGTGTAAAAGCTTTTCTTTCTAAGGGTTACCATGACAGATAGTATTTTTTAGGGAATTGGTCATATACCTGCTCATCATATGTGAATACTTTGTGTATCTTAGATTTGTTAATTGTGGCAATAATCCATCTTTTGTCATGGATGATTCCATGCATTGCTGCATATGTGTTTTTAGGAGTTGGCAATCTTGTGATTTAAATAAAAGATGCTCACTTTGTTTAATCTTAAACGCAGTTACATCATGTTGAAGGTTTAAAGCATTCAGAAGTCAGAGACCTTTTTAAGACCGGTGATTATAATGAATCAGTTTATTTGAATGGAAACTCTGGACAGACGTTGGGTGTGGTTAGTAAGCAACATACACCAAAGGTTACATCTTTTCAGTTAGTTGTCAAAGCTCATTTTATAGAATTCCTTTTTTTTTTTTAAAAAAAATATATTTTTTTAAATAATATAAAGGGCGAGTTTTGATGGATGTGGAGGGAGTAATTTGATCGATTGTCTCCTTTAGCTCCACATTTGATTAGAAATCACAATGTCTTGCTTTCATGCTTCCAAAATTTAATGTCGATGTCACTGGAATTTTGTGATTTCTGCCCTTTTATATCGCTAGATATGTCATTTGTTGAAGCTGCATTGATCTATGGGGCTGGTCAGGTGTGAGCTTTACTTAAAATTTCTGTATATAGGGAATGTAGATGAGTAGGGTAAGTGGCAATCAGGTCATGCCATCTCTTGCCAGTTTACTAGCTGTGCTGAGGTAGGAAAATGATTAAATTTGAAGTATAAAAGCTTCATATCTTGTAACTTTTCGTGGAAAATTGAGTTGTTCGAGGTCAACTGTTCAACACCTGTTTCTTATTGATCCCTTGGCTTAAATCTAGTTCCAGGTTGACATGTCTTAAAATTTAGGTCTTGACTATTTGTTGCAGGCTATGAGATCCACTTTGGGTGCTTTGAAGCCAATATATATTTCAATTGGTCATCGTATTTCACTTACTACGGCCATGAAGGTTGTAAAATTGACTTGCAAGTACCGTGTGCCGGAGCCAATCAGGCAGGTAATACTTGCTTATTCCTTGCTCACAGTCACACGTATGGGCTGTGTCACTCCTACCATTCCACTAGGTTCATGCTGTAGAAAGATTGTTTTATGTGAAAATTCCTTTTCTATCTACAAAAGTATTATATTTAGGACTTAGGATTGATGTAGATAGCTGTGGTTACATTTAAGGTGAGGCTGAAGTGAAGTTGTTGAACTGCTTAATCAAATAACTCACAAATTAAGTACTTCACAGTTTACACTTTCACTGAGTGCTAAATTGGTGATGAGGACTTTAGAAGTAGGTTGATGGGTTTCTTGCATAGTTGCATCTACTTATATTCTTGTGTAATTTTTCTTTGCAGTTTGTTATTTGTCACTGCTGTTTTCTACTTTTACCGTTTACTAGAACCCTTATTTGCTTTTGATTTGGAATTTCAATATTATAGCCTTCATTATGTAACTGGCTAAAGATCAATGAGAAAAAAGAATTTACACCTCTCCTTATTCCACAGGCTGATTTAAGGTCAAGAGATTATCTGCGCAAGCAAACCTCATTGACAAAGACCCCATGTGATAACCCTAGTGAGGGCTATATAATGATGGAAACCATTGTATGATGTCTCGAAGGCATGTCAGAAAAATGGACCAAGCTCATGCAGGTTATGATCGAGCAGTCCAAAAAAATGGATCGACTTGAGAGTGTGGTTGACGAGTTAATGCAAGAAAGAGAGATGCTTTATGAGTAGTTGAATTGTGCACAAGGGCATGGTGAGGAAGCACTTGAGAAGTGTGCTGTCCTAATGTGGACGTCGGTGGTTTTGGTGCGGTGAAGATCAAACCTACCAAACTGGCGACTATAGTGGCGCTAAAGACACAAAAGAGAAGAGATAAATTCCTCTTTAATTTGACGTGGAGCAGTACATCTGAATGTGTTGGTTGAGTGATGATCTAAAAGTGGATATTGCAATCATCCACCTATCAAACAATGCCTAGTTCCGGTGGCTCACTAAGCATGCCGACATCAAAGCAGGAAAGATAAAGTTTAACACATGGGCAGAGTTAAAGAGGGAATGAACTCGAAGAACGTTTCTGTCCGTGAACGCATACTTTGCTCTCTAACAAGGTGAATTGGATGCACTTAAAGACCACAGTTCCACAGAGTCTCTAACAAGGTGAGTTTTAGATGTAATGTCCAAAGGAAAATTAACATGATTACGTGAATAATCAAAACTTGTACTCCATATAATTTTGCTTAAGTGCACCACAAAAAAAAAAAAAGAAAAAAAAAGAAAAAAAAAAAAAAAAAGCTTAAAACTTGTGTCATTTTGTTTTAAACTAGATTAGCCCCGTGCGATGCACGGTATGCATAAAAAATTACTTTGATATAAATAAATTTTATGTATTCTTATCATATTACTTCATGACAACTCTTCTATCAAATGGACTTTTGGTTCCTTGTATTTTTTAGGATGGTTCCTTGTATCTTTGTGCTTCAACAATCACAACATTATTTACCTGTACTACAACATCTAGTAATATGAAGTGGTTAATCGATATAAGAAATAATAAAAGACTGGTATAAGAAAATATTTAAAAATAAATAAATAAAATCAATTGAATTTGGTCGATCAAAACTCAAATTGCCCAAATGAAAACATATGCAACCTCAATTTTCATTTACAATCTCTATGATATCCAATTATACCATCTGTGTATAATCATTTTTTTTAATATCTACACAACATTTATCCAATTTTTTCAATTCAATTACCTTCTCAAATCACCTAGGAGAAAGGCTTGATGATATTCTTGTTTGTACCCAAGTACCATCCCAAAATTATATGCAACAATATAGACACTTTTCTATTATAAAAGCAAGTAATGAAAACAACAACATATGAAAATTGCATCTATGAGTATTACTTATAATATTAGGGTTTCCTTCAAATTTTGTTACTAATTCTAGGATTTGAATTATCAGGTCAAATATTGCAAAATAAAAATTCAAAATCCCCAAAAAAATTTCACCTAATTTCTAACAAAAAAAAGATACCTAACCAAGATTAGACTTTGATATACCGATTTTTAATTAACATAAAAATATAAAATTATCTAAACAAACCCACATCATATTTTCCACAACAACCGATAAAAAACAGATATATATGAATTAATTTTAAAATTCAAAAAAAAAAAAAAAAAAAGGAGAGGGAACCTTGAACACCAGCATGATAGACACCAAGACCCAGCCAAGTAAGTGTATCCATTAATGGGGGAAAGATATACTACGTAGTACATAACTACATATTCAAGTAATTAAATTGGCTATGTCAAAAAAAAAAAAAAAAATGGTACTGCACATGGGAAAACATTAATAAAATTACATAAATTTAACATCATATTCAATTCATGGTATAAATTTAATCAAAATAGGTATCAATATTTACAAATAAATTATGATAAATTTAAATTCCTGAAATAACTACACCATCAAAGCTAAATTCTTATACGACTTCTTTGTTACTACTCTTCTAATAAATAGGATTCTAATTCCTTGTATCTTTTCGTTAATCACGACAATATTTACAACTTCTTACAACCAAACAAAGGAAAATAAAATTTCGAAGAAAAATTATAAAACATACTTCAACAACTCGATCTAGCAATTGATGATGCCTATATTCTTGAATTCACAAATAAACCGAACAACCTACAAAATATATACAATAGTATAAATAAATAAATAAACTAAAGCTATGATTCCAGTTTTATAAAAGTATCACAAAATTTTAAAACTAAAAAAAAATTATAACGCAAAATAAAATATAAATCAAGAAGATGGAAGAGATAACGAGAAGCCATATTAAGAGGAGAATTTTTTTTTGAACTTATTTAACAAAATAAATTATGTTGGCATTATCCAAGGTATATATATAAAGGGTAGATTAAAAAAAAAAAAACCATTGATGACATCACATATTAAATTGACGGGAAATTTTTTATTGAGAAAGCGATATGTAGGATAGGGAGGAGGTGTATGATATCAGCAAATTTTTTTTTTAATTTTTTTTACCCTCTCTTTTTTTTGTTTTCTTCTTCCAGTCTATCTTTTCTATACAGTTTTATTTTAAACTTCAACATAATCATTTGTTAAAAATTCAATTTTCTACATTTTAAAATGATAAAACTTTTGCATGCCCCCGGTTTATAATAATTTTATTGTACATCGAACATTTTGCGAAAAATGACCCTTTTTCGTACAAAAGTGACACTTTTTCTTTTACAAAGTGTAGGGGTGTCAAAAACTCACTCGACCCGAAAGGTTCATCTAAAACCGAACTGTTTTCGAACTGGCTTAACCCGCGAATTTTTTATCCGAATTCGATCTGGAGTCAACCCGAAGTTAACTCATAACCGACTTCACCTGGTAATATATGGTCCAAACCCAACTTGGAATCGACTCATAGTTAATCCGAAACTATTAAGACCCGATAATTCAAGATCCGAATTCGATCTAATCCGAAACAAAATCTACCCGAAACCATTTTGACCCTAAAAGTATCTCTTTTTACCCGATCTATGTATTACCCGACCTCTATTTACCCGACTTGAAACATCCTTTGACCCAACTTAACCCGACCCAAAATTACTCATGTTTAATTTTTACCCGACCCTTTTAATTAACTTAATCCAAAAAATTTCATGACCATCCTCTCCAACCATTTTAAGTTGTGGGGTTCAAGCTTAGTTATAATTAGGAAAAGTGAGACATACACTATCACATTTACTTATATATCCTTTGCATTCGTCTAACTAAGCTAACAAACTATAATTACATCCAAGAGCCCATGATTTCACACATCTAAATATTCTACATTTCTACAACATTGCAAACTAAAAGCTCATGGATGACCAAAAATTTAACGCATGTACATTATTAATTAATTATTTATTCTTGTCAACACCAATGCCAAAATCAATCCAATCATTCGTTAGAGTGAGATATGGACCTTGTGTTAACATATTTTATATAAGTTAAATAAATCTAATACTAATAAAAAAAAAAAGTTAGAATATATCCTCTGCATTCATCTAATACTAATACTATACTTATCCTGTGCATTCATCAATAGATCTAATACTTATCATCTGCTTGACTGCTTTCATCTAAATGATCAATAAATTATTGTATTGAAAAGCTAGAATTTAAAATTTGATAAACAAAAATAAAATTAATACTGCATTGAAAAACATGGAGTAAAAATTATTATGTAATTTTATTTCTGATGTCCACTACCGCTACCGAAATCAAATTACATTTATTTAGAGTTATAAAAACCATTGCACACAATAACAAAAACTAAAAATCTGGGAATGTAATCTGATTCATCACGCAGCGGCATCAACACTTCAGCAATGTTGAATGGAGTCAACATATTAGGGACAATAAAAATGTACAAATTGTCATTGATTGATATTAGTGCATGGATTAGGGACGGTACAATGATCATTGATTGATATATTTAGACAATTAGTCTATGATTTTGCACTCTAATGTCAAACAATCCAATATTATCATTATACCATGAAATATACTTCCTAAAATGTATAAAATTTGAAGTTTATGACATTAAATATGTATATATGTTATATTAATGTGATTAGGTGTATTATATTCACGATTTTGATGAATCTGAATTTATCTGAATTTATTTAAACTTAATTGAACTTATTTGAATTTATTTCAACACATGTTACATATATGGATTTATCTGAATGAATCTGAAATAATCTGAATTTAATTATTTGAATTTATCTTAACTAATCTTAATAAATTAAAACTTATCTAAATTATATGATATAATCTGAACTTATTACACAAAGTCTTATATATGTGGCTGGTTACGTCGTGTGGCAGGGGTTACTTTATTAGTGTAATCGCGGTTACTTGATTAGTGTTAAAGAGGTTACTTGATCAGTGTTAAAGGGGTTACTTCGTCAGTGCTATAGGGTTACTCAGTGTTATAGGGGTTACTAAGTTTGTATTACAGGGGTTACTTGGTCAGTTCGTTTTATATGGGTTACTTTCTTTTTAATAAGTGGTTACTTGGTGTGGCTGGCCACACACAAGATGGGCTGCTGAACTTATAGTCTTGTATATTTCATCTGATTGTCATTAATCTTATCTTATTGCCGTATTGGCCTAGTTTAGGGTTTGCATTGCATAAAGTTGTAAGAAAATTACAAGGTATGGTCCAAATTGAGAATTTTATAATATAAAGTGTAGTTAGTGGAAATATAATTAATTGTTAATATGAGTAAGAAATAATAAAATATTTTTGTTGGTAGGATTAATGAGGAGAAATAATAAAATATTTGTAGTAACCTGTCCTTAATTACTAAATAAGATGTTAGAATTATTATGAAACCAACGTAAAGTAAATATGTGTTGCGATTATTATGAAATGGAGGGGTATAACTTCATTAACAATAACAAAATCAAACGTTACTAAAATATGAAAAATCTTGTATTCTTAGTCACGAGTTAGTTGCTAATATACAATAGACAATCTTGATACTTCTAATAATCGAGTAGCCAATGAATTGGCGATGATAAATAGCCACAAAGACGATGATAAACCAAAACGTAAGGAAACATTTTATAATATGTAATAATCACCTGATCAAGGAGATAAATAATCATTTTAATTTCTTTAATAACTTGAGTTGTCAATCTTATATCAATTCTGATAAGCCAATACAAAAACTTAAACGAAACCCAAAAAATGATCTGAACTATATGAATAAAATCTCCAACAACAAAAATGACATGACTATTCTAATATAGCTAAAAGCCGAGTTGAACCGAGATTAACCCGAATTCAAATTATTCGACCCAAAAGAATGAGCTAACTATCGAAGTAACGAGATTCAATTTTTTGCCGGAAGTGAATTGATTTGAACCGAGATCTAATCGAATACGAAATGACCCGACCCAAAGCTAAATAAATCCATTTTAACCCAAATAAACCCGATAAAATCCGGACTCGAGTTCTTCTGAACTCGGTATGACTCGACCCGAATTTGATATGGGCCAAGTTTGATTTGTATCCGACCATGCTTGAACTCAACTTTAACCCGAATCTGATTAAGCTCAACCTGATTTGATTTGGTTTGTTAAGTTAAAATGACCCATCATTACCCGATCCAAACATCCCGACCCGTCGTGGGTCAACCCAAACTCCATCTGGGTACCCGATTTGACACCTCTACTAAAGTGACCCATATTTTCACAAAAGTGACCCCTTTTTTTTACAAAAGTAACCCTTTTTTTTTCTTCACAAAAGTGACCCTTATTTCACAAAAATGACCCCTTTTTTCACAAAGTAACCCTTTTTTTTACAATAGTAACCCATTTTTCACAAAAGTGACCCTTTTTTTTCTTTCAAAAAAGTACTTTATTTTTTCACAAAAGTAATTAAGCTACCTATGCAAAACAAAGTATCAAAATCAACAAAAATAAACGCAAAATTAACATTAGTCATGAAAAAACAGTACAATCACTCAAACAAGTCAAAAATCGCCGCCGGAACCACCACTAGCACTGAAACCATCGCCGATTCCACCATTTCTGACCATCTCACCGAGCAAAGCGACGACGATGACGACACTTTCTTCGAGATAGAGTTCACTTTACCTTCTTCCGACTTCAAATCTTCTCTCTACACTCCTTGCTCAAAAAATTCATCAGAAAATTTCTATAATTGTGTAGAAGAGAAGGAATCTGAGCCGAAAATTAAGTTGAACCTCAATCTCCGATTTCGATTCTTCGCTCAGCTTCTCCGAAGCTTCGAGTGTTTATGTTCGGAAAATTCAATAAATTAAGGAAAATGTATAATTATTTTGATATTACAAACGTATAATCCATTAATGAAGAATGTCAAGAAACCCTTAAATCAAAGAAGAAATGAGAGGAGAAGACAGAGAAAATTTGAGTAGATGAGAAAGAAACAAATTGAAGAAGTGAGTGAAAAATTTCTGAAAAAAAGGAAAATAAACGAGGAGAGAGAACTTTCCTAAAGCAAATTATGAAATTGGTAGTACTCAGTAGAATGGCACGTGTGAGAACCATGCACACAATAAGTTTAGTGTAAATCCGATTTAATTAAACATTTGTGTTTAAAATGAGGTAAAAAGATATATATTGATAACATTGAATATATATATAAAAAAAAAAATATAAAACCCTAAAATATCTCAATAGTCGTTGAAAATTTATCCTTGCATATTTTACGGATCATAAACTAATAATCCCCTCCATATTCGTTTGCTCAAACTGAATATCTTTGGATAAACCCAAAGAGAGTGATATTGCCTATGGAGTTGGCAGACCACATCCCCGAGGGCGAAGGCCAAGATCGATTGAGCTCATTTCCGGATGAAATCCTCACTGACATCCTCTCTCGCCTTCCAATCAATTCTGCAGCTACCACCTCTGTCTTATCTCACCGATGGCGCCACCTCTGGACCGGACTCACTCGCTTTAAATTCCGCACTAAACCATTATTATTACCATACCGAGGTGAAGGTCATCATATAGCTAAAACACGAAACCTCACCGACTTCCTCAGCAACATCCTGCTGCAACTGACTTCCCCAAAACTCGACGTATTCAAAGTTGAGGTTGCATGGATATTCGAGTGGTTTGTATGTGACCATGCATTAGAATCACTCATTCATGATATTTGCTGTCATAATGTACAACAATTCATTTTCAATATCCTAGATCATGATATAGTCTTTCCATTATCTGATTGTTTGCTTAATTGTCAATCTTTGGTGATATTGGAGTTGTACGGTCCCTTTGCATATGATTATAGTAAAGTTGGTCATGTTCAACTTCCGAATTTGAAGAAGCTTTCTTTAAAACATCTTACTTATCTGCCTCAATGGTTAGAGTCTTTTTATAAATCTTCCCCTTTATTAGAAGATTTAACTCTCATGTCTGCTCTACCCTTTTTGCAGCCTCTAGATGCAATACCTTCCGTAAATATATTTTTCCCGAATTTAAAGTCATTGAAGTTAGATTTGTTCCCTTGGAGAGTGTTGCAGGATATTAATCCGGTTTCTATCGATGCACCCCAATTGACAAACCTTGTGATATATGGTTGTGTTTTACCTTATAGATTTCGTAGTATTCCAACTGCATTAGTCAAAGCATGTATTGATTCGGTGAGGCTATGTATAAATGAATATGGATATGGAGTCCATTATAACAATGAGTTGGATCATCACCAGTTCTCCGAGATTTTTAAAGGAATTTCTAATACTAGCGACCTTGAGTTATTGGTGGTGAAGAGTTCGATTACTATATTCACTTGTTTGAATGTGAATCAGCCCATGTTTTTTAATATAGTCAGTCTTAAAGTGACCTTGTATCTGTTTGGTCTTGATGGTTGCGAGGATCTGTTGGCTTCGCTTCAATGCTTCCCCAATTTAGAGCATCTTTGGGTAACCCTCAATAAACATAATATTTATGAGCTAAGAATGGAGCAGAGAAATTGGCGTGCACCAAATATTGTACCAAGCTGTTTAATAAGTAAGCTCAAGACGATTAAGATAACGGGACTGGAAGGGAATGATGGTGGGTTGGAGATGCTAAGTTACATTCTAGCTAATGCAAAAGTTTTGAAAAAGCTGTACTTAAAAGATTGTGTCAAAGAATATTCTAAAGAAGCAGAACTTAAGTTTGGTAGGTCCCTGTATAAGCTTCCTAGGAGCTCATTGACTTGTGAGGTTGTGTTTTCGGGTAATTGTGTTACATTATCAAGGAATGTTTCCGAAAACGGAAAGCTTAATGTCAAATGGCATAGGTTGCTGGTTGACAATTTATTTTCTTGCTACTCTCCAAAAGCCAACTTTGAAGAAATTAAAAATAGAGGGTACTGACTGATATGTGCCTAAGTGCCAACTTATCTACAATTTGCTTCCTATTTAAAGGATGGAGGTGAGAATGAGACGCGATTTCTAAGATGAGCATTGGGGTTGGTGTGTATTGGACTATTCAATTCCCTTCTGATGTACTAGTTTTATGCTTTTGATATGTATTCATATCCAACCTGTTATTGATAAAATAAATTCATGAATGATTTATTTTCTCCTTTTTGCTGTTGTGTATCATTAATTTATGTTAAATTCTAGTGATAAATTGTCAAAACTATCAGGCACAAAGCATATTAATTTTGGTGAAAATGAACACAGGTTTGGTCATTCAATTGAGCCTGGTATTTTAATAGATGTTTGAGAGGATTTATTTATTTTGTCTAAACCTGTCAATCAAGAGTAGAATGAAGTTTCTCATGATTTACATCGTTTAAAAGGCTAATTTTGGTGTATATTAGGTTTTCTGGCATAAAAATCCTTAAAGACTGGTACATTTGTGTCTCTATCTCAGTTTTAAGTCTTAACATACAGCTAGCTTAACATACAGATCAAGATAGCACTTCTCCCTCAGGTACGAGGCGTTGAAAATCATAAGTAGATAAATATTGAAATGTTGCTAATTATGCCTGTGTCCGTGTTTTGTTAAAAATATCCTTTGCTGCTTAACTTGGTATTTAGGACCTGTATAAAGCAAATGTACTTCGCTAATCTCTGTGTTCAGGTTCTGATCTTGTGTTTGGAAGTCTTCATCAGACATCATGTCTTCTCTACTGGTAAGAACTATTTTTTTTTTTTTTCAATGAAATTCTCTTAGCAATAATCATTTTCTTTCAGTCACATGATTTTTTGCATATAGTTATTTGACCTTCATATCCAAGAAGAAGACAATCCTATGATTATTACAATGGTAAATTGTTTGCTTTGGGGTTAATCCTAGCTCCTTTAGAAAGAGCCAACGAAGTAATTTTCTCCGGGGTTAGTCCTAGCACCTTTTAGAAAAGAGCCGAAAGAGCAATTTTCTCTAGGGTTAATCTTAGCTCCTTTTAGAAAGAGTCCAAGGAGTAATTTGCTCTGGGGTTAATCTTAATCTTAGCTCCTTTAGAAAGAGCTGAGGAAATGGGAAGAAGTTTGTGTAGCATAAAGATTCTGAGATTTTTAAATAAGTTTCTCATGCATATGCTCTTAAGAGCCAAATATACATTATATTGGATTTAATGTTACTTTTGAGGTAATTAATCTTCTTAGGTCGCTTTTCCTGGTATTTATCTTGTGCGATGTACCAACAGACAATGCTTGACTTAGTACATAGTTGCTAACTTGCTATTTACTCGTAGTCTTTTATAAGGTCATGACTTTGTATCAGTCCAGAAATTTATGCTAGCATCCTGCTCAAATTATATATGATCAACAAACAGGACAAAACAATAATCTGATTCAGTGGTTCAGGCTCAGTTAAAACTACAAATGCCACTATACAATTGATTTATAAGTGATTGTTACAAAGTAGTTTCAAATTTCAGATTGTTGGTTTTGATCTCTGAAGGCATAACACTAAGCTAGTGAGATATGTTGTCCGCAAAGATGTATCTTTCTTGAGCATTTCTTAGCTCATTCCTTTCAAATTTTACACTGTCAGTCTGTCCTTTTATACAGTGTGAAATTTGTACAGTTCTTGACACTTTGTGTAGTAGTGTTAAAAGGGATTCTCCTCAGAACTTGAAGAACTGTAAGAATTGTGAAGAATCTATGATTGACTGATGATGTGAGCAAAGCTTGTAAACAGCAATCACAATGCAATGTACACACTTGTATGATTTAATAAATCCATTTCTGTTCAGATTGCATTAGCTGCTGTTCTGTTTACTAAAAACTGCCCCTGAATTTTACAATCACCTTAATATTGGCTAGTGATAGCTTTGAAGTTGGAGTTGATGATTTGTTATTCTGTTCTAAAATGTTTGTGCATCTGTGTTGAAGTTGGTCTTGCATTGTTGGTTGCTTTGCGCAAGTCATTTCAACCCCTTTTTCTCTCTTTGTTATGGCTTATTATTAAGGATTTACTCCTGATATTGATTCTTACTAACTTCATTTCTTTCAACTGTACATCTATCTATACATCGCCTTATGCTTTGGATTCACATTTGGAATGGTCTTTCAGGCCCTTGAAACCTTCACTTTAATATTTGGTGCTTTATGTGTTCTTAATGAAAATTCACTTGTTATTCTGTAGGAGCCAATTATTTTTCGAGTCATTTACTCTTAAGGGATGTTTCCTTTCTTTTTTTGGACCCTTTCCGCCTTTCGGAACCTCTCTTTTGGTAAAATGCTATGGTACATGGACTCGGGTACTCATGTCCGACATGAGTATGTGTCCAAGCGACCAACTCGGCTATTTTGTGAAAAAAAAAATCCATGATTTTGAACCAAAAGTGAAGTTTCCAAGTGTCATGTCCATGTCCAAGTGTCGAGAGTCCAACTTGGGTACTTGAGGTGAAATGAGGAGTCCATGTAACATAGGTAAAATTTGTATCTGATGTATTACCCTTACTGTTGTCCCAAGCATGATCTCTGATATTATTCACAGAGCTATCCTTTTGTTGTTCTTGTTATTTATTATGTTGTTAAAAATCTGTCAGACAATGTTTATTGTCTTGCTTTGATTTACTTCCGTTCAGTCCATTTCTTTCTCCTCTAGTTCAAAGCATCTGTATTTAAACTTTACTGCTGCTTCTAGTAATTTTGGTTGTTGCATCCTTATATATGATACTCTGCTGTGCAACAGAATAATTTATCTGTTTTGTCAATGATTATTGTATTATTTTGATCTCCTCATTGTTAATATCACATTTGTGACTAGCCAATAATAGGTGTGTATTTTGTGTTGGTGATCATTTTGCATGTCTCCTGATGAGTAAGTATATAGGCCCATACTTGGTATGGTCCATACCAAGCACTTATTTTTGTATTTGTTTATGCTGTTATTATTAATTTTATACTGTTACTATTGGTTTTCATACTGTTTTCGTCCCTTGGTATGGACCATACCTGGTAGCGGGCCATCACGCCTCTCACCTGATTAATGAACTTGTTATGGCTGTTGGATAGCTCAAAGCCACAATGATCAGTTTGATAGTCACAAAGCTTAGAATTGGGTTAACTGTGCGCTGATTGTGAGGGAAGGATGGATATATATACCAAGTACAAGTTAACTCAAATAAACTCTATACTTGATGACACAACATGACTAACCATATGTAATTATATCGTACTAATTATTACATATACCCGACTCAAGCTAAACATTCAATTTAGCAAATCTAATGACTAGGAATCTTGGAGATATATATATAGGATGTGCTTAACTCACATTACAGTAGTTTTAAGAGATTACACAATCGAAAAGCAAGGCTTATGAATCCAGATACGGCTTATAATAAAGAACGAAAAACAGTTTACTTAATACTAAATTTATTACATTCAGCTAACTCAACAATTTTCTTGACAAACTTGTTACAAATCAACTAACTCAGCAATGTTCTTGACACAAATCAAACACTTACAACTGATAAAAATCGATCAACAAACAGAAACTGATTGATGACTGACACACACACACACTAACATGCATAATTAGAAACCTCAATATCAACCTAAAACTGAGTAATCATACTTATTGACACACTAACTAATATCATATCATACCTAGAATTAAAGACTGATTGAAATTTGTAGTCTGAAATAAAAGAATTGATACTTAGGAAAAGTTTAGTATTGTACTAAAGAATCAAATTGAGCCTAGGATCACATGTTCGTGCGTACGAGCCTAGGATTCCAAGCTTGGTACCGTAATAATATGCGCATTTGAATGAATTATTATCTTGCACGTTGAAGATCCCTATGGAATAGTGAGTAGCGTGTGTGTGGTCCAAATTCCATAGCGCGCCCAACTTATTATATCTCAAGTTTTGCTACGTTGAGGTATTGATGGAGAATTGTGGAAGAATGGAGAATTGTGGAAGAATGTAGAATTGGTGAATGGTTATGAAGATTATAGATTTATGTGGAAATTTAAAGATCATGTGTGCAGAATTTTCTACACACTTCTTTCACCTCCATACATCACTTATAAATAGTGGTGTTGGCCATCATTTGGGAAAACATCATCCTCCAATGCTACAAATATACGCTCTTTTTTTTTGGTGTTTAGAGAGCCACAAGGGCGGGGGTGAGAATTAATCCCAAGATCTCTTAGAACCGGGAGGGAAGCTCTAACCACTTGAGCTATCCCTCACTCTCACAAATATACGCTCTCTAAGTTATGTATATTATGATCGGAGTATCTATGTACTCAGAATCTCTGTAATTCACTACACCTAATTGTAAAAAAATAAAGGGTTAATAATTTATTGAAAAGTAATGCAGGAAAGAAATTATAAAAAAAAATAGTAGTGAGTTTTAGTGGGGACCATAAGACAAGAAAATATAATATTATAATGTCCCAAATTAAATATGATGTGTCCATTTCTTTTACTACGGAGTACTTATCTTGCCTTTATTCATCCCTTAATCATTTTCTCAATCTCTACCCATTTAATTTGCTTTCGTTGTTCTCTGAAACCCTAACATAATCACTTGTATAGGCGATCTTGTGCAAAGTTTTATACTAACCTCTAACAAAAGCGAATCTGAAACATGTACATTTTTCAAAACAAATGCTATAACATCAAGCACATAATGAAGAGAACCATCAAAAACTTGTAATCCACATATTTGTATCGATTTGAGCTTAATTTTCAAACAAGCTAGTACGGTCCATCCTCCATAGAGAAATTTCGGTTAATTCTTCTAAGGATAACTTCACTAGTATTGGAAGTCGAATTTCCATTTCAGTGGGCAATTCTATCGCATCTTTGCAAAGTAACTCCAAAGTTACTAAATAGTGAGACTGGAACATGAAAATGAGTACACGAAAGATAATCATCGGACTTCCAAGTCCATCGTAAAAGTTTTTAACAATGATAATTTGTTGAACCTTTCGCCATAGAATTAGGTGAAAGAGGCACAATGGAAAATTTGGGTTATTGTATTAATGGGTTAGTGAAGAGAGTTTTAAGTTGAATATTTGGATTTTGGGTGATTTGAGGTATCGTAGGATTGTGTGAAGGTTCTCCGTGACTCCGGAATCTAAGTTTTCTTCATCGTTTTTGATGTAGAAACGAGTAATGCCTTTCCATACACGGATACACTGTACCCCTTGAGTAACATAGCTGCTTGTGGTTTGCACTTATATAAATTTTTTTTATATATTAATAACATGGTTGATAATTGGCTAAAATAGCTAAATATTCATCTTTGTTCTTATTCCCGTGTTTCTGTTTTCTTCCAAGCATTTGATAGTTATAATATTAAAAGGCATGATTCACTTTGATTTACCAGAAAACTATGTTAATCGGACACGGCTAATATCGTAAAGTGTTTGTGTATTTTTAAATTGGCTAGAAAACTAGAAGTGTCTAGCATATATCACGATGGAAAGGAAGTATAATGGAAAATTTTAACATATGATATACAAAATTTTTAAATTGTTTTTTGGCTAGACACTTCACGGACACGGACACGGACACGGACACATGACATGTGTCTGATCATTCACTCTGCACTCGGACACTTCCATTAAGAGAGGAGAGGAAAAAAAAAGAAGAAACATGAAGGAAAAATATATCTTGTTCGAAAACCACCATTAATACAGAGAAGATGAGATAAGAAGATGGTCATTTATTAAAAAAATAGGGTAGACATAATGAAAAATTTAAAGCTTTTGTAATATATATATATATTTAAGTGACTTGTTGACGTGTCTCCGTACCCGTGTCCAAATATCGGATAGAGTCTTTGTGTTCTAAAATTTTGGAACTTGTTGAATCGGACACTTGGACATGTGTCCGTGTCCGACACCCGTTCCCGAGTCCATGTAACATAGCCAGAGAATGCAGATATTCAACTTCCGAATTTGAGAAAGATTAGTCTAAACTATCTTGTTAGTGTCCAACATCAGTTTTTGGGGGAGTCTATTTAGGATTAATTAGTGAATTTTCAGAGGAATGTCTAGTATTAGCAACCTTGAGATAGTGGTGTTCAGGATTACTGATATATTCCCTTTGCTTGAATGTGAATCCGCCCATGTTTTTGAATATATATTAGTCCGTCTTGAAGTGAACTTGGATGGGAGTGATTTAATGAGTGGACAAATATGTTGATTTTGCTGCAATTAGGGGTGGGCAAAGTATCCGATCCGATTGACCCGATCCACGATCCGATCTATCCGATCCAAAATTTAGGATATCTAATCCGGTGTTTTTATGTTTTGGATATTTCGGATCGGATATCCGAAAATTTTCGGATCAGATTCGGATCACGAAACTTGGAAAATAAGATATCTGATCATACAATATATGTCAAAAAACCCTAAAACTCTAACACATTCCCGCAGGCCGCAGCCATATACTTCCTCTGTCCCCAACTCCCCACAAGTCTGAATGAGTGAAAGTCACTCTCAACTTCCACCGCCTCACTGGAGCAGCAGAGCCTTCGAGCCACCCAACAAGTTATAGCCCACTTGGGTTCTAATGTTCAGACAACTACCCTCAACAAATCTGAAGTTCTTTATCCTATATTCTCTTTCATTTTTTCAATATGCTGCATTTTAGAGTACTTTAGATCAATTAATTGAAAATGGGAAACAATAATGCTTTTTTTTCTTATGGATCGGAGTTTCCAAAATGCAAAATTTTCAACTTTAGCAAATTGTTTTCAAGTAGTAATTATGAAATTTATGAATACTAAATACTCCCTCCGTTTCACTTTGTTAGTCCCATATAGAATCAGTCACAAAAAATAAGAGAATGGATAATATTTGGAATATTACATTTTAGTACAAAAACTGCTTTAATTAGTGCTATCTTATTAAATATTTTGATTTTTTTTCTTTGGAAAGCATCAATTATAATGCTTGTTTTAAGTGAGGAATATCAATCAAATGCCATGTCATCAATCCACTACTAGGATTGATGACCAATCAGAATGTTTAATTACCGCCATGTCATCAATCCACTAATGGGATTAGACATTATTAGATCGAATTTTTTCATTACAGTATTTAAATGAATTTTTGTTTCCCTCAAAACTTGAGTTTTTTTACAGTATTTTTACAAAAGCTGAAAAATTAAGCGCCAAACAACAATACCCTATGCCTATTTAAAATGAAAGCAAATCATACTTAGAAATTTACAGTAAAACAAGAACATTTCTTTAAAAAAGGAAAAAAAAAAAAAAACAGCATCATTGCATCCAAAATATAATGCCTTCAGATTTCGATTTGAATATTCCATACAAAGAAGATGATGATGACTGCATTATTGTTGAAGTCTTTGATGAAGATCCACTTGAAAATGCTGAATTTGAAAGGGACAGTCAGCATGAGGATGAAGAAGAACCAGAAGTTCCAGATTTGAATTGGAATATTAACAAACTTCAGAACCCATAAGTGAGGAACATCACCAAGAGACAACTAATGGTCATCAACAAGGCACACAACAAGCAGATCAAAACGTGACCCATCATAAGGCAAGGAGGCTCAGCGTTGAAGACAAGCTAGGTATTGTTGCTTAGCTATTGGACAAAAAAGTTGGGGGTATACTACCCCATGGATCAATCAAGGCTGCTGCAACTGAATTCAATTTGAATAGGAAGACAGTCGGTCGTATTTGGAAGCAAGCAAAACAACACAGAACAACCACAGGAAGGTATGAATGCAGAACCAAGTATCATAATTGTGGTAGAAAAAGAATCCAACTTAATGAAGAATCACTCACAAGCTTGTCAAAGGGTTTTAGAACATGCATACGAGATTTGGCAAAAAAACTTCAAATTTCACCAGCAACATGTTGGAGAATGGTCAAAAGGGGATTCATAAAACCTCATACTAACGCATTGCAACCCGGTTTACAAGATTCACACAAAATTGAACGATTAGTTTGGATTTTAAGACTTTTAATGGGAGAAACATGGGAAGATAAAGAAAAATATTTTCCTATGCATGACTTTGTTCATTTAGATGAAAAATGGTTTTATCTAACCAGAAATCACAAAGGGTATATCTTCATAAGAATGAGAAAGGACAATACAGGGCAGGAAAATCATCAAAGTTCATTCCAAAGGTAATGTTCACAGCAGTTGTAGCAAGGCCACATTATAATTCAGCAGAGGAACTATGTTGGGATGGCAAAATAGGAATCTTTCCTTTTGTAACCATTGAAGCAGTGAAAAGAAACTCAAAATACAGAAAGAAGGGGACATTGGTCACTAAAATTGTTGAATCAGTCAACAAAAAAGCGACAAGGGATGTACTCATAAATGAAGTCGTTCCAGCAATCAAAGTGATGTGGATCCTAACCCCTTGTTTAGTCAAGTTTTTAGAAAACCCACAATCTTGAAATAAAGATCCGCTCTTAAACCCTTTCTTGAAGATTCAACGTAGAAAACGAACCGATATGACAAGAAACTCGACCACCTCCTGGAACGAATTACTTGACTGATCAAATACCTAGACCACCTCCTTGAACTAAGTAATTTGACGTCCTTAACTCTCAACTCACCTCCTGAATTTATTATTAAGCAAGTACGTAAGAGAAACTCACGCAAGAATAATGCAAAACAATGCACAAAGTCTGAATTTTATTTCGAATGTAGGTATGAAAGATTACAGCCTTTGTGCCTTATTTATAGGCTAAGAATCTACCAAAATCTACTAGAATTAGATTTCCTAAGTTGGTTAGGATATTCCTAAACCATCCTAGATCATACTCCTAAGTAAACTTAGACTCCAAGCAAGCCAAAACAGCCTTGGACGCCAAGTAAACCTCCAAATCAGCCCTTTACACGTTTTCTTAGTAGATTTAGGAATCTTAGACTTTCCTAAATTATATCAAACTCTAATTAAAGGAAAATAAGACTAACAAAAAGTAATTAAACTAAGCCAAACCAAGTAAAACGAATCCAAGTGGATCCCAAAACCTTGGGGCTAAAAATAGAAAGCATATAAAGATAGAATAGGAATAAAGACTCCTAACCTAGGTAGAACCTAGGATTTCGGCCTCTTGAGCTTGACTTGCTGTCCATGTGAGTCTTGTCACCCAAGCTTGCTTCTTATCAACATCAAAGCCTATAGGGTTAAGTAGTAGAGTGATAGGATCTTCAAAAGAATTGCCCTTTGCATTCACATCACAAAGCTAAGTGGCCTGAAGATGCTCCTAAGGTAATTCAAATCCAACAAGATAATGCAAGAACACACATAACACAAGATGATCCAGAATGGCAAACGGTTTATCAGCAAGATGACTTCACATTTATTCTCATACAACAACCTCCAAATAGTCCAGATCTAAACATATTAGACCTCGGATTTTTTAGAAGCATTCAGTCCCTTATGCACAAGAAAATGCCAAAGGATGTTGATGAAATGATTGCAGCAGTTGAGGAAGCATTTGATGAATTATATGCAAAAACATTAGACAATGTATGGATCACACTTCAATATGTGATGAATGAGATACTCAAACATAAGGGCTCGAATGACTTTATTTTGCCTCATAACAACAAACAAAAGCTGGAAAGTGTAGACACCCAAATGTGTCTCCCCAAAACCAAACCCGGTGATGAATATTTTGCGTCAAATCATTATCGAATGAGGCGAAAATGTGAAAATTCTAGTGTTGCGGTTGGTTTTTATTAAAATTCTTTCTTTCTGTTTTCGAAAAACAACTCTATTTTATGAAAATAGCCAATCCAGTTTAGTTTGGTCCAAAACAAGGGTCCAATAATAGTGTAGTTGGATGGGGCTTTGCAAAGAGCTTTCCGACGATATGTTATAAGCCCAATTCCGATGAATAATGAGGAAGTTATGGCCAAAACACTAAACTGGGCCCGGTTTGATCTTTACATACGGCCCAATGATCTAAGGGAGAGCCCAATGTTAATTATTATTCCTAAAGTTATTAGAATTAATTATAGTCTTCTAGAATTCTCTAAAAGGTTCTCTTTAATCCTAATAAGATTAGAATTAATAATTATATTTTGATAACTTTTATTCGGAATAAAATATTATTTTATGAAAAATACGATTTCAGTTTTCATACGGACTTTACAAATCGATTTTGATTCATATGTGGACTCCGTGTTGAAAGCGCGTAGAAGTCCAGGCTGTCGCCAGACGACAGGCCTGTCGCCACGCGACAGACCCTGTCGCCTGGCGACAAGGTCGATTTTGCAGCGACAACGTGGAGTTTTATTCCTTATCAAATTCTACCTGTTTTTGGACTATTTTCTTATAAATAGGGTCCTGAACCTCCGTTTTTATTCATCCACAATCAATCAATTCTCATCTATCATCTACAACAATCATCTTTCTCTCTAAAGCTAGAAGCTTTCTCTCTCTTTTTCTAAACCTTCCCTCTAACAAAATTTCGCATTCACGAGATCTAGACACACCTAGCCAAGTTCGAAGTTGCCTTCGCCCTAGACGTGAAAGGTTATAATTTCTGAGGGTTTGGTCCCTAATCTCTATTTCAATTATTTGATTTGATTGTTTGATTTATATTTTCCTTGAAGTTACTAACGCGTGTATTTTGTCATTAGAAAGAGGTACGAGGCATCAAAGTATGTAATCTTATTGCTCTATTCTTGTGGAAAGCATGTTTAAATTTGTTTAATTCCTAGTATCATGTTAGGATGTCTTTATTGCTTTCTAGTATCATGTTTAGGGTGCTTCCTCTTTTCTAATATCATATTAGTATCATGTTAGGGCTAAAGCTTTGATCTTTATTGCTTAGTGACATGCTAGGGTTTGTTATTAATCTTGTTAGTATCATGCCTAGGATCTTGCTATTATATTTAAGCTTTATTATTAACATGATTATGATGATTGTTATTATGTTGTTATTGCTTGATCACGCCTTTTATGCATGTTTAAAGGGAATTTGTACTTGTAATCACGCTTAATAAGATAATTAATAATCTTGTTTAGGGCTAATATGATTATAATTCAAGTGATCGCCAATAATAGTTTTTCTTGTGCATTAAGTTCAACCAACATAGATAAACAGGTTTAGGGTTAATCTGTTGATTGCATGTTAGTCAGAAAGCGCACATGAATACGAGAAGAATGAAGTAGAGGCCTATTATTAGGGCAGGTTCAATCTCTTTTAGGTTGGATTTGCACCTTCATCCCCGAACCCTATTTGGTTCAAGACCTTTTGGAGTTGACGATCTCCTGGATCGTTAAGGGGTGTAATCTTCACTTTGTGAACGGTTTACAAGTTCCTAAAACTTGTTGGCGACTCTTTTGCTCTAGCTTCCTTCCCTTTGGACGCCACCATGCTTAAGTGTATGATCACAGTGGGGTTTAAGCTTTGGGTTAATGGCTTGAAATATTCCCTACAGTTTTTGGCGACTCCACTGGGGAGGATTTTTATTTTAATTCCTGAAATTTATTTCGGTAATGATTTAGAATGAGTGGATGAGACTCGAAAAGTTCTAAGTATTTCATGTGCGTAATTTTGATTAGCATTATTGTCATATGCATAAAAAAGGTCCTCATTGGATAGACCATCCGAAATGAGTAAAAAAACATAGGATTTTTACACGTAGGAAATTTGAGAAATATCTTTCACAACTAGAATTGAAATAACGCTGCGAAATCTGGAAATTCTAAGAGCGTAGATACCTGCTGAGGCATGTAGGAACTAGCTTCTAGAAAACAGGGCTTGTCGCCTGTAAAGTGCTTCTGTCGCCTGGAGATAGGGGTACTTTTGCGACGACAGTTCCTGTAGTCTGGCGCCAAGTTCTTCCAATACCGAGCCAGAACTCTGCCTTCTTGTTTTGACCATTTCTAGCACTGTTGGCTCGATTCTACTTCCTGATTGAGTTTTTCTCACTTTTCTGAAACCCATATGTGTTCTACATATGGCCATAACCCTCTGGGGGTTCACGCTCCATCTACCCAATCGAACGCTCTTGGCAACGACGGGTACATCCGAGTTTGTGAATCCACTAAACCGTGGAAGCAAGTTTTAAACTTGCGGGGTCCCATACACTCGCACCAACCCTTCCAAAGGTAAGGCTTCCGCGCGGTGCATACGGACTCATAACCCTGGACCCTCTTTGACTAACCCATATCCCGAACTTTAGAGAACTAGAGCCATGGTTAGGTTGCAAACTCATTGCATCATGACTATTTGTGCATTCTTTACTTGTGCATACTTACATGTGATTAAACTAACCGTTTAGTTTGACTTGTAATTATGAATATGTTTAAATAAACTAACCAAAGACTAAAAGGCTTTGCTTAATTAATTAGTTAATTAATTTGGCTAATAAATATGGCTAAAATCGAGTCATAGTTCCTTTGAGTCAACCCGGATTTTTATTCCCGTATACTGCACAAACTTCAACTTGTTTTGGTCATAGCCGGAGTTCTAGAAAGAACTACGAGTCGTACAACCTATGGATCTGTAGCCCCGAGTTTTATATTTAATTTGGCGTTGGTTTCGTCCCAACCAGAGTCACAAATCAAAAGTTATGACTAAAATACCACAGCCTGTCCAGTTTAGTGCACATATGTGAGGTCTTAACTTAGTCTTTGCTTGAGTCTAGTCACATAGTCTAGCCACATGGTCATGACACGAGTCTTAACATATCACCTACACTCACTAGTATTAGCACACACTTTGTATATGTCACCATGACCATGTCTTAGGTTCATGCATGAGTCGGTTTTTTCCGTCATTTGAATTGGGGGTACATTCTATTCCTAATTTTTTCATATCTCTCCATCTACATCATATTTCCATTCTTTACATGCTTTCCCCATATCACAATATTCATTCTTCCTACCTTCTTCCATCTATTGCATGTTGAATAGAGTTGAGTCAAATAATTAACAATGAATATCCCTTAATTTCCCTTTCCACAGTACTTGGTCAAGGAGAGAAGGACGATTAATCAAAGACAACACCTTTATTCAAGTTCAATTTTTTGATAAGCCAATCGGTTGAAAAAGGAAAGCTAAGAAGATAATGGCAAGTTAGGAAGAAGTCAACGAACTCAAGGGACAAGTGGCTAACATGGTTGAAATGTTGAAGAATCTGACTCTCCAAATCAATGACCCTGTGAGACAACAACAAATGGAGCTCATGCAAGAAAGTTTGAGCAGATTATCCAATGACTATAGATTCCAGGGCATTAGCTCACAAGGGGTCTCGGTGGACAAGGATCTTCTTCCGCAGAAGTTCAATGCCAACGACATCCCGAAATTCAAGGCAATGGATAACCCTTATTTTCATTTAAGAGCCTTTGAAACTGTAATGAATATTAAGGGAATAGATAAGAAAGCTTTTCATTTTGTGTTCTCTCTATCTTTAGAAACCGTTTGTCAGCAATGGTACTTTTCTCTTGATAAAGAGAAAACCTCTAGTTGGGAGTCAATAACAAACGCTTTCATAGATAGATATAAGTGCAACATTCAAGACGAAACAGACCACAGACAACTTGAGATGTTAAAACAAAAAGAAAACGAAGGGTTCACTTCTTTCTTCAACAAATGGAGGGAAACTTCTGCTAACATGGTCAAGGTTCCTACCGAGAAAGAATCTGTGAGGATGTTTATCAAGAATCTTCAAGGAAAATATGCAAAGCACTTAAAATATCAACACAACTTGAATACTTTCAAGGCTGTGTATAATATAGGCATTGACATTGAAGATGACCTTCTGAAAGATAATAGTGCGAGAGGAAAGAAGAACGACCATCCTTCTTCTTCCTCTCCCATTAATGAAGTACATGCTACTATCACCTCCAAACCACGAATCCAAAGGTCGAAAAGAGTGTTCACTCCACTTGGTATGAGCTATGAAACAGCTTTCGAAAAATTACACCACAAAGGACTAGTCATGCCTATAGGGCCTATCAAAGATCCAGTTCCAGAAGCCAGGCCACCCAAGTGGGATCCTAATAAGCACTCCAAATATCACCAAGGAAAGGGTCACGACACTGAGGAGTGTTGGAAACTCAAAGAAGTTATTCAAGATCTGATCGATGACAATAAAACTTCAGAGATGCTAGCCATCGCAGAAGATCAAACATCCTTCGATCCTTCACTCCTTATCATACCTGTAGGTAAGCCCATGATCGAGACAACATATATAACCTCTCTTGATGAAGTGGTCGTGATTGAGGAGGATGAAAGTATTATCTTAGATAATATCAGGGAAGACTTGTCAAGTCTAAAAGAAGACGTTCGAAAACTGCAAGATGTCATTGCCATGCTTTTGAATGTGGTAGAAGGATTAGCAAAGCGGATGATAGTTGTTGAACAAAATTCTCACCAAGGATCTAATGAAGAACTCAATGCTCCTAAGCCACGGGAAAAACGGACCATTGAAGAATACACACCAATAGGAATGACTTACAATGAAACTTTTGACTGTCTCCACGATCAAGGTCTCATTCGCCCCATTGGTCCCAGTCAAGACCCTCCGCCTGAAAAACAGTATCCCAATTGGGACCCAAAATCTTATTGCCGATACCATAGAGGTCGTGGTCACACCACCGAAGTATGTCTCGCTCTCAAAGATCGTATTCAAGACCTCATTGATTCAAGTTTCCTTCATGTTCCTCCGTGCGACAAGAAGACCAGGATTAGTAACAATAATAACAGTGCTGGAAAGGAAAGAGGAACGACAATCCTTCTTCTTCCAAAGCTACCCACTCGAACAACGTTAGCATGCTTAACTTGGATGAGGTCCTTGCCTTGAACAAACGAGAGCAAAAGAGAACCTTTACACCTATTGGCATAAGTTATGACACAACATTCGATCGCCTTCATGTAAAAGGTTTTATAACTCCCATAGGACCGTTTGGGGACCCACTTGTCGAGAAGAGAACGGCTAGCTGGAACCCCAATGCACATTGCAAATATCATCAAGGTAGGGGTCATACTACCGAGAGTTGTTGGAAGCTAAAGGAAGCAATTCAATATTTGATCGACAATAACAAGCTTCCTATATCTCCAGTCGGCAAGAAGACCGAGTGATGATAAGACACAAGACAAGAGGCGAGCTTCAACGACAAGATTTCATGACCTCTTTTTCTATTTCTTTTTTATTCCTTTCCCCAATAAGTCTAGCATATGCACCGTTTTATTCTCCTTAGATTTATTTTGTAGGATCATTATTTCTTCCCCTTTTAATAAAATGAGCATTTATTTTCTTGCATATGATCATCGCATTGCATTGCATTCATAAAAAAAAAAAAAAAAAAAAATCCATGTCAAACTACGCATAAGGTATACCAATGATTTGAGGCACCCCTTGTAGCCACATCATATCACCTTTCACCCTCCAAATATGCAATCCTTTTTTGATAAACCACTTTGAGCCTCGTCTAACGATAGACCTTTCATTTTTCAACCCATATCTACCTAACCTTGGGATGTGATGGTGTGCAACTTATGCAATTTTCAAAGAACGAAAGCTTGAGTGATTTTACATAAAACTCAAAAATTCAAAAAGAAAAAATGATAAAAGTGTACAAAAGGGCAAGTGTTCCAATGTCATTGACATGAACATGTCTTTGATATGAACACGTCTCAGATTGCGTTTCTTATCGAGTGCTCGGTACCGTGCCTGAGAAACATGAATGCCAAGTGAGTGATAGACTGCATGATCGGGATTGCCCACGCTTATAAAAAAGAGATTTGAATTTGAAAAATGATAAAGCAAAAAAGAGAGAGTAAAATATAAAGAGTTCAAAAGTGAGAAACCTCAAGCATAATAATATAAAGATTCAAAAGTAAGGTTGCACACCTTGGGGGGGGGGGGGGGGGGGCTTATGTAGGGTCTTGAGCCTTTATCCCTTTCTTCTTCAACCTTTAGCCTAACCACGTTACAACCCTTAAAAGACCTTTTTGAGGTATACACACTTGTGCGAGGTTTGGCTAGAGCTACGTTCGGCCTAATTCTTAACGGATACGTAGGCAACCTCACATTGAGGTGCGGCCGTAATAAACACGCATTCATATTCACATTCACACACTCACACCATGATCATATCAAAGGATTTCCAATGCTCATCCCTATTCATTTAGAGCTAGACTTGGGGGCTTGATCCCTATATCATTAGATTACATAGCCTAAGAGTCACCATCATTTGACTCTTCTTGAAATAATATCTTTCCACACACTTAGCTCTTGCGGCCTAATTTTAGTGTCACTATCACACACATCACAGATACATGACCAAATAATCCTACCTTTAGGAACCCTTTGTCATGAAATCTTAACACAACGTTGGAGCATGCCTTGTCATGTCAAAATCAAGATCAATCATCATTGCATCACAAAGTATGAAGTACTTAGCCTCCGCGCCTAAGTTACCTAAATACTTTCATTATCGAGTCAACTAGGATAGTCTAATATGTTACAATCCTTGTACTGTGAGAGACAACATTAACGGACTAAGCTCATTCAACATGCACCATCAAAAACTTCTTTCTTTTTTGTGTCTTTCTTTTTCGGGAGAAAGTCGGTACCCTCCACAAAAATGACGGAAATTTTTTGCTTTTCACAATACAATGCACACACGGGTCATGAGTCACACGTGTCATTTCACTCCGAGTCGATTCAATCACAGCAAGTCAAGTTTATACCTTGAGTCTTGTCAAGTCAATGAGTCAAGCGACATTAAACCTTAGGTCAACCCTAAAATAATTAAAGAAATTAGCAAAGTCCTATAGTCAAAGATAAATACAAGTGCATCCCAGCGGCAACAAGAGTAGAATAGGGAAGACCCTACTCCAGCGCCAGACGACAACATCTAGCGTCTGGCAACAGATTTCAGCGCCTGGAGCTAGATTCCAGCGTCTAGCGACAGAGCCAAATCGCGGCGCCAGAGGCATTGCAGTGGCGACAGAATGCTCAACCACTCAGAGCAATTATTTCAACCTCTTTCAGCAATTTCGAGTTCCTTGGTACGCCAGTTAGCCCCTATAAGCAATTTGACATGATTAAGTAGTCGGCTTGATTACAATCGCAATAAGTGATTGACCTGACGAAAGATCGTCTCACTTAGCTTAAAGCGCCTAAACATTGGCTCATCGCAAGACACCGACATACTGGTTCATAAACAACAGAGGCACCGACATAATGGTTCACAAGCAGCAAAAGCGCCGACGTACTGGCATAGCGGAAGAAAAAGTTCAAAGCGAGCTTTAAAGATCGACAAGCGTTGGTCTTCAGAAGTTTTCTTCGGAATATTATCGCAACAAACATTCAAGTATCAAAAAGAAGCTCTTTTGTTCAGAGACGCGTGGACATTTCTTTCAAGCTCTTTTGTTCAGAGACGCGTGGACATTTCTTTCAAGCTCTTTTGTTCAGAGACGCGTGGACATTTCTTTTCAAGCTCTTTTGTTCAGAGACGCGTGGACATTTCTTTTCAAAGCTCTATTATTCAGAGACACGTGGACATTTCATTCAAAGCTCTTTTGTTCAGAGACGCGTGGACATTTCATTCAAAGCTCTTTTGTTTAGAGACGCGTGGACATTTCTTTTCAAGCTCTTTTGTTCAGAGACGCGTGGACATTTCTTTTCAAGCTCTTTTGTTCAGAGACGCGTGGACATTTCTTTTCAAGCTCTTTTTCTCAGAGACGCGTGGGCATCCTATTCAAGCTCTTTTGCTCAGAGACGCGTGGGCATCCTATCAAAGCTCTTTTGTTCAGAGACGCGTGGACATTTCTTTTCAAGCTGTTTTGTTAAAAGACGCGTGGACATTTCTTTTCAAGCTCTTTTGCTCAGAGACGCGTGGGCATCCTATTCAAGCTCTTTTGCTCAGAGACGCGTGGGCATCCTATCAAAGCTCTTTTGATCAAAGATGCGTGGGTATCTGACAGGCTAAAGTCGTATCACCTAATCAAAAGTAATTACCTAAGTCCTCTAACTAAAGTAGATAGGGAAGTAGGGTCGAATCCACAGGGAAACTAGTCTTTCTATTCCTAATTAATTAATAGCAATCTAAATTATTAGTAATAATTTGTTGTGATTTAAAGATTATACTACGAAGAATATAAGTAGGGAGAATAAAATAAGAGGAATCAATGAATTAAAGACCTAGGGCATAGGTTCACCAATAAATAATATTCCAAGGTAAAACATAATAACCAATCATTAATGCATCAATTAACCAGATAATAAAGGGCTTTCGCTACGTATTACAATCACAGAATTAATCTACCGGTATTAAATCTCATCTCTCGAATCTCGACTTAACCATTTATAGATTAACCTGCCTATTGAAACTAGACCTAAACATCAATTCTCATCTCTCGAATCTCGAATCAATATTGTCAAACTCATGCATAAAAGATCAGGCCTAATCTAGTCACAGAGCATTAAATCAATCAATAGGAAATTAATATAGCATTGATAATTAACAACAATAAATTACCCCTTCATATTATTTATGGATCCCCATAAACCCTAGAAAGAGAACTACTCACACATAATTAAATCTAAACTAATCAAAGCAATAAAATAAAACATGATAGAAGGAATAAAATAAATAACTGAGATTAAGAGAAAAGAAATCGTTACCAAAGTAATCAGAATAAAGAGTTGAGTAAACAACAAAGTATATAGTGTAGAGAGAAAATAAGCTTAAGTAGAGAGAGAAAATCTAAGAGAAAGAATTACAAAAGTAAAGAGAGAATAAGGAAGTGTAAAAAGAATCCTAAACTTGCTTAACAAAAATATATTTATAATAAGCAAGAATCCTAAACTAAAACAAACTAAACGATGCTTAAAAGATCTATCAGAGACACGCGCCCGACCGGGCGCGCCTTTTTGATCGGGCGAAGGGCTGTTGCGATATAAGTCTTCTTTGCCCGATCGGGCGCGCCATCGGGCGGACCACCGGGCGGACCATCGGGCAGACCATCGGGCGGACAACCGGGCGGACCATCGGGCGGACCATCGGGCAGACCATCGGGCGGACCATCGGGCAGACAACCGGGCGGACCATCGGGCGGACCATCGGGCAGACCATCGGGCGGACCACCGGGCGGACCATCGGGCGGACCATCGGGCTCCTCGTTTAGGCTAGTAACTTGGCCCAAACCAAATATCCTCTTTGGGGCTTTAATCATTCGGTCCAAATGCCTCGTCTTCACACAAGTCGAGCCCTTATTCACCGGTTTGATTACTCTAACCGATCCTGGGCTACGAAAGATGGCCGTGCTCCTCCAATGCTCGTAGTTGCTCCATAAAATCCCGAGAAAGTACTCCAAAGGTGCAATTCCCTACAAAACTCAACCAAAACTACGAAAACACTAGAAAACACATATTAGTAATAAAAGTGGCTCTAAAGAGCCAAAAAAACTACTAATAATGACCAAGGGACGGGGGTAAAATACTACATAAACTAGACATATCAGTATCCTATCAAAGCTCCATTGTTCAGAGACAAGTGAACATCCCTCTAAAAGCTCCATTGTTCAGAGACGAGTGAACATTCCTCAAAAAGAAGCTCTTTTGTTCAGAGACGAGTGAACATCAACGGCGATGAAGCACGACCACAACATCAACAACGGCGGGATGACGTTCTCTAGCTTGTGGAAGGTCGTCAAAACAGAATGCAACAAATCGGTTACTTCAGAGACGTGTGCTCGATGGTGCAAGATACGCGTTTCTTAACTCTTTTATCTGTTTTAACTAACGATAGTTTGCAGGTATCGGCATTACAAGAATGATTTAGGATCGCAGAACGATCTGAATCATTCTTCGTCCCTATCGCTACTTTGACTTTCGTTTTTGAAACTTGCGTTTCTCCAAACTCAGTCAAAGTGGGGGCTTCTGTAGACACCCAAATGTGTCTCCCCAAAATCAAACCCGGTGATGAATACCTTTTGCGTCGAATCATTATCGAATGAGGTGAAAATGTGAAAAGTCTAGTGTTGCGGTTGGTTTTTATTAAAATTCTTTCTTTCTGTTTTCGAAAAACAACTCTATTTTATGAAAACAACCAATCCAGTTTAGTTTGGTCCACGACAAGAGTCCAATAATAGTGTAGTTGTATGGGGCTTGCAAAGAGCTTTCCGACGATATGTTATAAGCCCAATTCCGATGAATAATGAGGAAGTTATGGCCAAAACACTAAACTGGGCCCGGTTTGATCTTTACATACGGCCCAATGATCTAGGGGAGAGCCCAATGTTAATTATTATTCATAAAGTTATTAGAATTAATTATAGTCTTCTAGAATTCTCTAAAAGGTTCCCTTTAATCCTAATAAGATTAGAATTAATAATTATATTTTGATAACTTTTATTCGGAATAAAATATTATTTTATGAAAAATACGATTTTAGTTTTCATACGGACTTTACAAATCGATTTTGATTCATATGTGGACTCCGTGTTGAAAGTGCGTAGAAATCCAGGCTGTCGCCACGCGACAGACCCTGTCGCCTGCAGCAACAGCGTGGAGTTTTATTCCTTATCAAATTCTACCTATTTTCGGAATTTTTCTTATAAATAGGGTCCTGAACCTCCGTTTTTATTCATCCACAATCAATTAATTCTCATCTATCATCTACAACAATCATCTTTCTCTCTAAAGCTAGAAGCTTTCTCTCTCTTTTTCTAAACCTTCCCTCTAAAAAAATTCCGCATTCACGAGCTCTAGACACACCTAGCCAAGTTCGAAGTTGCCTTCGCCCTAGACGTGAAAGGTTATAATTTCTGAGGGTTTGGTCCCTAATCTCTATTTCAATTATTTGATTTGATTGTTTGATTTATATTTTCCTTGAAGTTACTAACGCGTGTATTTTGTCATTAGAAAGAGGTACGAGGCATCAAAGTATGTAATCTTATTGCTCTATTCTTGTGGAAAGCATGTTTAAATTTGTTTAATTCCTAGTATCATGTTAGGATGTCTTTATTGCTTTCTAGTATCATGTTTAGGGTGCTTCCTCTTTTCTAATATCATATTAGTATCATGTTAGGGCTAAAGCTTTGATCTTTATTGCTTAGTGACATGCTAGGGTTTGTTATTAATCTTGTTAGTATCATGCCTAGGATCTTGCTATTATATTTAAGCTTTATTATTAACATGATTATGATGATTATTATTATGTGGCTTGATGATTATTATTGTTATTGCTTGATCACGCCTTTTATGCATGTTTAAAGGGAATTTTTACTTGTAATCACGCTTAATAAGATAATTAATAATCTTATTTAGGGCTAATATGATTATAATTCAAGTGATCGCCAATAATAGTTTTTCTTGTGCATTAAGTTCAACCAACATAGATAAACAGGTTTAGGGTTAATCTGTTGATCGCATGTTAGTCAGAAAGCGCACATGAATACGAGAAGAATGAAGTAGAGGCCTATTATTAGGGCAGGTTCAATCTCTTTTAGGTTGGATTTGCACCTTCATCCCCGAACCCTATTTGGTTCAAGACCTTTTGGAGTTGACGATCTCCTGGATCGTTAAGGGGTGTAATCTTCACCTTGTGAACGGTTTACAAGTTCCTAAAACTTGTTGGCGACTCTTTTGCTCTAGCTTCTTTCCCTTTGGACGCCACCATGCTTAAGTGTATGATCACAGTGGGGTTCAAGCTTGGGGTTAATGGCTTGAAATATTCCCTACAGAAAGTCAAGGACTTTTAGACAGGCAAGTTACAGTACCACAGTGGGCAGTAAAGGAGTGCTGGGACATAGTGAATGCGGCATATGATGATGACAATGTGGAATCAGACAATGAGGGGACAGGAAATCAAGAAAACTCACAAGATCAAGTAATGCAAGAAGATAATCATTTTTTTGATGAAGATTGGGAAGTGGCTATACCTCATGGAGAAGGGACTTCTAATGGTATAAACTAGTTAATAATTGCATGTTGAATTGCACGGAGTTTTTGCATATGTTTGAAGTAGTTAAGTAGGACAAGTAGTTGCTTCTAATAAAAAAAAAGCTAAGTAGTTTAAATTGGTTGAATTAAAGAAGGGAGCAATAATACTACTCCACTGTTTATTAGAAGTAATGTAGAATAATCTTTGCTCTTCGATTCTGCTGAATCACTAGCATAACCATGAATAGGGGACATGGAACATTTAGAGTCACTTAGTAATCGAATAAGCGAAATTAACAACAAAAAACTTTGAACAAGCGAAATTAACCAAACAATAAAAAAATGCATCAGCGAAATTAACAAAAAAAAAAAAACTTTGAACAAGCGAAATTAACCAAAAAATAATCGAAATGAATCAGCGAAATTAACAAACAAAAAAAAAAAAAAAAAACAAACAAACAAACTATGAAGCACTAATGGTAATCGAATTACAGTAGTACTAAGCACAATTTTAATTGTTACAAATTGAACAAAAAGATTAGATAATTCAAATTATGAAGCAATACTGGTACAAGGACTGTAAATCGCATGATAATTCAAATTATGAAGCATTAATCGTACAAGTACCGTAAATCGCATAATAATTCGAACAAAAAGACACGATAATCAAATTACCGTACTTCGCATATTTCGATCACAAAATGATGTTGCTACGGAGTAATTCGGCCAATTCGAACACATAAGGTGCAAAGAGGAAGATTTGAAATCGAAATTGTAAAAACAAAACCTAATTTTAGAGGAGAGAGAAAGCTAGGGTTCTTCAAAAAATTGAGACATGGTGAAAGGTTGAAGAAAGAGAAAAGAGGGAAAAATAGGGACGTTAAAATCAAAGTGTATTGGGAAAGAATTTATTTAGTGAAGTTGAATTAATCATAAATAATCTAAATAGTATCCTAGGATAAATTTGGTAATTTTAATGGAATAATAAGGGTAGATTAGGAAAATAAAATAAAATAAAAAAGGAATAGATTCAATATGGGTAGATCATTTTGAAACGCCCAAAATAGTAAATGGGACTAACATTATGAAACGGAGGGAGTAATATTTATTAAAAAAAATAAGGTGACATTTTTCTGATAAACGTGGGGATGTTGTACTTGTTTTCGTTAATGAGATATTTGGATCGGATGTCCGTTGATCCGATCCGAAATTTCGGATATCCGAAACGGTTTTTTTGGGATCGGATATACTTTGGTAATGTACAAGAAAATAATTCACTTTATTTCACTCAAAGCATTAAACTTTTAAAAGTTTGTTTAGGATATATTCTTGTACGTGATATCTTGATGAGTTCTATCTTTTCTTTTTTTTTAGGGGGGTGTTAAACACCGCCAACAATTTTTATCAACAATGCCAACATTTAAGGTGATTGGACACCAATGCCCTTACTATACCCCCACCTTTCTTCCTCTTTCTCTATTTTTTCTCTCTCATCACCCACAACCACCACTTTTCTCACCGTTCCTTCTCTCTCATCACCTATTTCCCAACCACCTATCACTACAGCAGTGATTGTACGCTGGACTTGAAGGGCAGCGGCGACCGCACATTTGAGGGGGAAGGGTAGCAGCGGTGGCGGACGAAGGTGACGGACTGGTATTGCGGTGGTCGGGAAAACCAGTTCGTCTTCCCTTTTTTTTATCACCTCCGACTTTCACTATCGGCGCTCAAAACCGGTAGACGTCGCCGGTAACCGGCGCTCAAAATCGATGGTTACCCTAGCCAACCAGTTTTGGGCTTCGATTGTTGGTCATGGTCGACCGATTTTGGGCGCCGATCGGCATTGGTTTTCATTGCTTGATTTTTATTTTTTTTATTTATTAGCATTAAAATTATTTATTTGTAAAAAAAAGTGCTCTGTATTATAATTACTCCAGTACTTGTTATTGCATCATTGCATGGCTGGTGGCGGCTTAGGTGCTGGTGGTGGCTTGGGTGGTGGTGGTTGCTTTTGGGGTGGTTGACGATTGAGTTTGAAGCTTGATGGACTTATAAATGAGTAAGGGTAATTTTGTCCCTTCATTACTTTGGTCGGCGATTTGATAAAAAACGTTGCCGGTATATAGCAATTCACTTGTTCTATCTTTTTTTCCTTATTAGGAAAATATTTTTTTTTTCTTTTGAGGCTAAGTTTTTTCAATTATTTGATTAATTCTACTACTTTATTTGTTAATTTTTGATCGGATAAAAAATCTAGAATATTATGACGATTTTATTTTTGACAAAAAAAATGTCATTTATTTGTTAATAGAAAATTAATTTTCGTAGAATATTTTCCTTCTAGGTTTAGAATATATTTGTATGAGAATATCTTTGTAATATCTGTAGATATTCTCTATTTATATCAATAAATATAATTATGTTAACCACGGTATAGAACGTTTATCAATAAACCTATACTAAAGGCGAAACCAGGAATGACAGTTGTCATTTCCTGGTTAAAAATTTTCCCGCCTTTTTTTTCCTTTCCTTTTTAGTATTTTGCCAACATATTTTATCCAATTATATTCAATTAAATATACTAGGAAACTTTTAGTTACAAAAATACTAACATTAATTTAAAATAATGTATTGGAATATATTCTTTTCCAAAATTATTATAATATTATCAATATCAATTTTTTTTCTCCAACTTTTATCATTTGATAATAAAATTTAATTTAATTAAAAGAGAAAAATCGTTTTGGTAGCATACTTTGTATTAATTTTAAAATTATACGTAACATTTACAAGAACAAAATAAGTTTGTTATAGTATACTTCGTACACAACACACAACATATGTTGGAAATTATTTAGTCATTCTAAACATTTATGTGATTATTTAAAAAATAAAAACCCCTACTACTCAATAAAGATATGTTTAAAAAGTTAATTATTGAATACTAATTATCCTAAAGTAAAATGAACTCAACTAAATTTTCATATTATGTCGATCAGAATGTATCAACAATTTAAGGAAAAATGTATATGAGTTTGTGTATGGGTACTAACCTAAGCTAATATTTTAATTTTCTCATATAAAACCTTATAGCTTCTAAGTTTCTATTACTATATTTATTTATTTATTTATTTATTTATACAATCTAATTCAATAACCTTTACGTATTTAGTGTTGGTATAAACTAATTAAAATTCAAGTTATTTTGTTAAAAATAATTTTTTTGGATAAATTATCGTTGAATTAACATCATTATTTATTATTTATCTGTTGTAAAATTTATTTATGATCGTGCATGGCACGGGACTTAACCTAGTAATTTTATAAATTTAATCTCGAATAATTCTTGATTATTTTTTCAAGTATTAGCATCCATATATACGATCACCTTTTTTTTTGGCAGGATTAATACCATCACCTTAGCCCTCAACTTATATAATAGAACTCTTAGATCAAGGAGAATAAACCTACTCAATTTTGCAGTATGTGCACTGCTAAAGCCTACAAAAGAATAAAGAGCAAGGAAGATCGTTTGAGTTTTCTTCCAGATGATATTCTGGCCAATATACTCTCTCGTCTCCAAATCGATTCTGTCGTTGCCACCTCCGTCTTATCCCATCGATGGTGCTACCTTTGGACTGGTGTCACCACTTTCAAATACGATAATGATGGACATTACGTTTCCGAACTAGCCTCAAACAAATTCTCCACCGTTGTTGTCGACATTGTTCGACAACTGACCTCTCAGAAACTCCATGTCTTCAAACTTAAGTTAAGTTCGCTGTCCAACTTATGTAAACCTAGTGTTGCAGACGCATGTTTCCGAGAAGTTTATGGCCGAAACGTGGAGCAGATCATTATTGAATCGGATCTCCCTTATTCTAAGGATTGCTTTACTATTCCTTCGTTTCTGTTTTCTTCCGAGAATCTGGTAGTTTTGACATTAAAAGGTATGATCAAGTTTAATTCACCAGAAAATACAGATATTCAACTTCCGAATTTGAGGAAGATTAGGCTGAAATATATCGTTGGCGTCCCTCATAAGTTTTTGGGGAATCTATTTAGGTCTTGTCAAAGTTTGATGGATGCAGATTTGATATTTAAAGACTATATAACCCAACCCGAACGAGGGCACCCCAGTTCCTCATCATGAGAAACACTTGCGTTTCTCATAATGGCATTTTGGAATATAATGTCAAGTTTTTCACTTCCTAAGCTGCTGAGTCGGATTTCGTGGGGACAGTTTATGTGTCCAGCTGTTTGAGTAAATTTGGATGGCGTTACTTTAGTAGACGATTCCCTGTTTGAGCAAACGGTAAAAAAAATTACACATGTTTTCTTCTCTTCTCCTCTCTATCAATGGCGGTCTCTCTGAACTCGTAGAGATTCCAGACAATTCCAGACCAGATGAAATAATCGGCTATTGAAGTTGTCTAATTTCATTGAAGTGTGACAAGTTAGTGAAGTTGTCTTTTTTTTCGTCGCTTTAATCAATTCGTAAGTTCTGTTCTAGGGTTTTTGATTTTTGATTTGTTTTTCTGTAATGCGAAAACATTTCATGAAATTGAAGTCATAATTGCGATAGAACTCAGAATACTTTTGTAAGTAATGGGATTATTAGAATCCCTCTGTAAAAATGGGTTTGAGGTTGCTGAGAATGGCTCATTCATTTTGTTTAAAATGCAATTTATAATTTCTGAAAATGGTTTGCAGTTTTGTTCTCTGAAAATGTGTTGATTGATTTTTGTTAATTTTTGAAAATTGGTTGTATTACTAGGAATTCGTACCAACACGACCTATGACAATGATTAATGGCTCCCAAAGATCTCACTTACCTCCGTTTGAACGAATTGCTGTAGTGTTCTTGGGGTTGAATCGCAGACCTCCGTTTGTTCAAGTTCGAATCACAAACCCTCGCTATAAATTCAGTTTAATTAACTTCTTCGAGTTGCATGTTTTTACCTTGAGAAATTCAGTTGGACCTTCCGACCTGAGTTTCGCCCAGAAATCGAGTTGAATGTTCAACCTTCAACCTTCAAAACCCAGTTGCTCTATTTTTTTTTTAAAAAAAAAAAAATTTAAGAATGTATAAACATTGTAGTTTAACGCCATCAAAAGTGATATGTAGCCCAGTAGTACAGCTGGCAATCCAAGTAATACATGGGAAATTCCAGCACATGACTTATACTAGGTGAATTTCCGTTATTGCCCTTATGAGAAACAAACTCTGTTTCTCATGTTGAGAAATAGGGAATTTCCCAATCCAAACCCCAGATTGTTCTTAATATATCAGAGCCGGATCTGAGGTCGTTGCAAATAAGATTGTTGGCTTATATGCACAACCAAAAGCCTAAAATCCTCATCGATGCACCCAAATTGGAGACCCTTAATCTAGTTAGCTTCACTTCAGATTATTACTCTATTCAGAATCCGTCGAAATTAGTCAAAGCATCGATTCACCTGCTTTGGAATCCGAGGCATTATTTGTATGCCCGTCATGCCTGTGAGGGGCAAATGATTTGGGGTATTTAATACCCCCGAGTGGACTAATGAGAGAATGACACGTGTCATTCTAGGAGGTGTCCAAATGGACTTCCCAGATGGGGGACACATGTCACTCAGATATGCCCCCTGGGAATGGCAGCCTTCAAGGCCCAAATCCCAAGGGGCGCCGCAAAACGGCGCTTTTAATCCCTAGGCCATCAAACCCTAGGGTAGGGCACGTTTTTTCTAAGACCCTATAAATGGGGGAGTTCCCCCAATAATTGGGACAACTTTGACACCTCGAACTTTACGTCTCAATCATTAAGGCATTTATTGCTCTCTAAAATAGAGAACACCTGAGCTCGAAATCCGAGCAGATAACTTACTTTCCGCACATTTTACTCCGATTCCGTACTAACTTAATCTTCAGAGGCGGACCTCCGACCATTCGGAGTTCCGTTTGTTTTGCAGGTACAGGCGTCTTTGTCGAATCCAGTTTTCGAGTTGTAACTCTCCCAAGGGACACAAAAACATCCGAAACAGTGTCCATGTAGGTTTGGAATTTACAAAGCTAGGTAATGGTTAAAAAATCATTGAAGAGATAACTTTTCTCTAATAAAATCTTAATAAATATGTATACAATCAAATTCTTTTTATTTTTTTTTATTTTTTTTTACACGAAGAGTGTTCCTTTAATTAATTACTCAAACCTTGATATATCAAAGACAACATCAGCTATTACAGTAGATGGAATTTCTCCAAGCCAAACTTTCATTTATGCATAAGATATCTTAAATAATGCTTACAAGTTACTATAACTAAATTTTTTTTTAGCCTTGAGCCTCGTTAATTCATCATTAATGTTTTTGTATTTTATTAATAGTAAAAATGGATACGCATACAATCATTGTATGTTGTCCCTACATACAACACCACTAGAAATTTGACACATCATCAAAAAAGGGGGAGAAAATTAGGAGTCAAATATAAATTGAATTCTAATGGAACATGGGTCCATTATTGTAGCCAATAAAAACATGACAAAGTAAGGTTGTATATAGGGACCACATACAACAATTGTATGTGTAGCCTTTACCCCTATAAGCACTAGCTAGAATATGGATTATGAATACGAAGTAGTAATAATAAATGTAAAAAAAAAATTCTAGCATGTTTGTTATGTATATAAATTGTCAAAAAATATGTAACATGAAACATAATACATTATTTAGTCGGAGTTAAATTATCAAAGGACACTTATTAATCACCATAGTGTTCTTGAAACCTATTGTCTAGTTCTATAGTGTAACACATATTAAGTCAAAAACTCAATCTCTAAACAGAAACTAATTTTCTTAGCACCATTTTTTTTTATGAATATAGACGAAGGTAGTGATGCCGGAAATTGATTATGCTTCTTAGTCAATGTTGCGTCTAACGTCAATGTTTGGAACAAAGGTGAATTAAAACCCTGAGAGAACTAGTTATGAGACTCCAATGATTTTATTATTATTATTATTATTATTATTATTATTATTATTATTATTTAGACTTAATCACAAAGCGATAAAAAGTCAGGTTTGGGTTTTTCAATCCTATATAAACACTACTTTGAGAAATATTTTAAAGTGAAAACTGTTTTAGTAATTTTTTTATTTTTTAACACCAATTTGACAAATCGTTCTGTCATAAGTCGCAGTTTAAAGAACACAATTACCTAACCCCCGCTTAATACGTAGTACGAAATAGAGATTTTGGAGAATTTAGAAGAAACAAAGGAGTGAAATAGGAGGGTTCAATAAACCAACTCAATAGGAGAATGGAGAGCATGGAAGACAAATTGAGTTCTCTTCCTGATGATATCCTGGCCAATATACTCTCTCGTGTCCAAATCAATTCCGCCGTTGCCACCTCCGTCTTATCTCATCGATGGCGCTACCTTTGGACTGGTGTCACCACTTTCAATGTACTTTACGAATGCGAACTAGCCTCAAACAAATTCTCCACAGTTGTGGTCGATATCGTTCGACAACTGACCTCTTAGACACTCCATGTTTTCAAACTTCAGTTAAGTTCGCCGTCCACCTTATCTAAACCTAGTGTTACAGACGCATGTTTCCGGGAACTTTGCAGCCGAAACGTGGAGCAGATTATTATTAAAGAGAAACACGGTTATGATAGTGAAAGCTTTGATATTAACAATCCATGCTTATTTATTCCCGCGTTTCTGTTTTCTTCCAAGAATCTGGAAGCTTTGATATTAACAGGTACGATCAAGCTTGATTTACCAGAAAATACAGATATTAAACTCCCGAATTTGAGGAAAATTAGTCTGAAAAATATTGTTGGCGTCCCTCATCAGTTTTTGGGGAATCTTTTTAGGTCTTGTCAACGTTTGATCGATGCAAAATTGATATTCGAGGAGTATGTAACCCAACCCGAACCCAAACACCAGATTGTTCTAAATATATCAGCGCCGAATCTGAGGTTGTTGCGAATAGAATTGTTGTTACTTCATCAATAGCCCAAAATCCTCATTGATGCACCTAAATTGGAGACCCTTAATCTAGCTAGCCTCACTTCAGATTATTACTCTATTCAGAATCCGTCGAAATTAGTCAAAGCATCGATTCACCTGCTTTGGAATCCGAGGCATTATTTATATGTACCGCTTGGATCGGAAATGTTCAAGTTTATTTGGCAATTGTCTAGTGTTAGGGAGCTTTCTCTCCTGCTAGCGGGTAAAGAGAATACCAACCTATATCATTGCCTTAACTCTGTAAATCTCGGGACCTTTCCTAATCTAGAACGTCTTGAAACGAGGTTAAATTATGGTGGCTGGAAGGATTTGCTACTTTCGATGAGATGTTTTCCTAACTTAAGGCATGTTTCGGTATGCCTAACTAATATGGGTTATACAAATCCCGTAATGGTTCCCATGAATTGGTGTGTACCAGAGTGTTTAAGTAAGTTGAAGACATTAGACATATACGAACTAGATGCTATTGATGATGAGCTCTTGTTGCTGGAGTACATTCTACGCAATGCACTTGTATTGGAAAAGCTTTATGTATCGTGTGGTAAATATTTTACTGGTGAGGAAGATGATCGATTAAGGGGAATACGTAATTTCTGTGAGTCTTTGTTCAATCTAGCCAGGGCATCTTCAACTTGTGAGATTGTGTTTAGTTTATGGGGGCTTGAAACGTCAAGTGATGATTGGGAAAACGGAATTACCCCTACACCTGAAAGAATCAGACGTTCTCTTTGAGTTTTATCTAATTTCATTCTGGTTTGATGTATGCAGTAGTTTGTTTTATGCTTAGAATCACTTCTCAAAAGTGCTCGATGGTGTTAATGACCTTAAACCTTGCTATTTAATCATCTTTTTGGTTATTGTTATGTAATAATCATATTTAATTTTTGGTTATTGGTTATTGTTATTGTTATTTAATCATCTATTTAAGCATTAAATACACTCTTGAAAATTGTATAAAATTAGGAATTCATGACAAAAACACGTGTAAATCTATGTAATTAGTGTTTACATTTTTATGATTTCTTAACTTTTTACGATTTTTCAAGTGTAAATTTAATGCTTATATGTAGCCCTAAGGGCTATGTGTAACATTTTCCTTAATTTAATAGTACTTCAGTTGTTTAAGTAAATTCTAGTCATGTGCCTCAGCATGACATGGTTATTATGGTGTGTATATGACTCGAAATGTCATGCTCTATACTTGGAATTGGCTAATTCATGTATATATGTTCGGTCTTAAATTGCCTGAGTACTAAGAAATTCGATAGTCATTAGCATAGAAATATAGAATCGAGATAAGGGCATATTTATTTATATATAACAAGTGATTGCACAAGCTAAGTAGTCTATTGAATTTTAATTAAGAAGATAAAATGGTTATAAATCTTTTGTTTCAGGGGATTTGTTCGTTTAGTCTGCTATCAGTGATCGATCGAGAGCAAATTTAGTGGAGAGTGATCAATCTGTAATATGCAATTAACAGTCCCATTTGATCGAGAGCTTTATTTGATGATTGGAAACCCCTAATTTTTTGTGCCTCCTTTGCTTCCTGGCATATCATATTTGATTGAAGAATTATATTTCTATATGGACTTTTTGCGAAAAACTACTTTATACATTCCAATTTTTGTGAAAAACTACCTTATACATTCCAATTTTTGTAAAAAACTATCTTATTAAAAAAATGTTGTAAGAAACTACCTTATAAACACTAAATGTTGTAAGAAAATACCTTATAAACACTAAATGTTGTAAGAAACTACCTTATAAATCACTTAAGGTTGTAAGAAGTTATCTTTTGCCAGATTAATTCATTGAATAAGGGACGTTAAATGACCCATTTTCAATCATTTTTTCTCCTCCTCCCACAATTTCTCCATAGGCCCCATACAACCCCTAATTTCCCTTCTCTTTCATTGTTAAATCAAGCACATAGTAGCAACTTACAACATTTAGTATTTATAAGGTAGTTTCTCACAACAATTTTCTTATAAGGTAGTTTTTCACAAAATTTGGTGCATATGAGGTAGTTTTTCACAAAAACCCCTTTCTATAATTTAGTTATGAGCAGCTGTATTAGAAATGATAAAAACATCATTAGTTATTTGATTTGTGTAGTACTCCATATTTTTCAAAATACCGCAATTTGATTGGAATATTTTGCTAATGCGGAACTTTGACCAATGCTATCTTAATTATTAACTCGAGAGTGCCCCGGGCGATACACTGGATATAATAGAAGATACTCCTAGTTTATACTAACATAATTTTTTTGGTGTTTAGAGAGCCACAAGGGTAGGTGATTGAGAATCAATCTCAAAATTGCTTAAAATTGGGAGAGAAACTTTAACCATTTGAGTTATCCCTCACTCTCAGTTTATACTATATACAGCAATTAATTTCGGCAAAGATTTAATATAAAATGTTGTTTGTTACTCTATATATGTACTTCATATTTTTTGTATTATATAAAGGCGTTGGAGATAGAACTACTTGTCTATCTTTGTTACATACTTTATTACTTTTTCAAATAAACATCAATAAATTATTGTCATCGTTGTGATTAATGTATTATGTTCGTATCTTACCCTTAAGAGTTAAGCCTTGAAAATAGATATGACAGCTTTTTGCAGCATGTCACTTGAATAAGCCTCATTAGCTTCACTCTGTGTTGCTTAATACTGTTGGGATCTCATGTACTAATGTACGTAGCATATTTAAGGCCCAACGTTTTTGTAATCAACTTTGAGAGTTAAGCCCATATGAAACTAAAGCTGTACGTAGTATAACCTACAAATTTTTCCCTAGACCCAAGTGTATCTAGTACTATCTACACCCCTATCAAACTACACCGTTTTATTTAGTATTCCCAATCCCCCTATGTACTCATGAGTATTACTCCAATGATAAACCACCGCTTTCCACCGCCGTAGCGAAGCCATTTCAACAAACAAACACAATAATTGTTCGAATAATTTGATCCAAAATTGACGATTTTTGCTAATTTGTTGTGGTAGTAATGATGATGAGGCAACAGTAGTTGACGTTTAAATATTTAATTTGCTTATTATAATTATATTTGTGTTTATTTAATTAAATAGTAGGGTTTATGATGGTTAATTTCACTTGGTTGAAGTTGTGATTTTGATTATGACGTATGTTTGATTTCCATGGGAGGTAGCTTACTTTGAGGTGCCCCTTGGATTGAAGAAATTATTGATGAAATCATGAAATTCTAGAGTGAATATTGACTAAAATCTAGAAGTTATTTAGTGTAATTGAGGATTGTGGTAAATAATTGAATATGCAGTTACTCCTTCCATTGATGAATTCTTGTGATATGAGTATCATGAGAGAGAAATATGAAGCTTCATAAGGTAGCTATGGTGTTGAAGGAAAAGAGAAAATTACAGATGTGTTTTTCCTTTAATTTTTTCCTCTTTTTAATATTTATTGATTTTTCCTTTTTTTATTTTTTTTAATAAAGATATATAACTCTTATAAGTGAACGTATTTAACTTTATAAGTGAACATACGATATTTTGTAAATGAACATTTTTTTAATAATGGTTATAAATAAACATGTAATTATTACATAATTGAACATATAATGTTTTTCAAATGAACATATAATTATTTATAATTGAACATTTAAATTGTGAACCATTATTATAGAAAAATGTATTAAATTTATATATTTTGTAATTATTTTTTAATTAATTTGTGGGGTAATGGTAGATGTTCATGGAAAAAAAATATTGATTTATTAGTTTCTTTCAAAAAAATTCTTATCGTGATTAACATGTCTTTTTCAAATTAATGAATAGATTGGTAAATAAACAAGTTTCTAATGATTATTATTAAAAAAATAATAAATAAAAAAAAAAGTATCTAAAGATTTAACATTTTCTTTTCTGAAAAACGTTTATTGTTGCATGTCAAATTTGTTGTTTAGGAAATTTGTTCATCTATGTAATAATAAATGAACATTTTTTAATGTAGCTATGTTTTGGTAATTATTAGGTGTTTGATTTTCTGTAATTGATTTTGATCATATGCTTTTTGGTTCATGAACATTGTACGGAGTATCATTTATTATTTTATTGCTAAGGTTATACGAGTATTTCTTTATTGGTTTATTACTAACTTTTTAAATGAATATTTATTATGTTGATAATGATTAATAAACAATACATAATATTGTATGAATTATGACATACAAAGTATAACTTGTTTCTCAAATATTCTAATATATATAGTTAGTGAAGGTTTAAAATTTACAATTGTTAATGCTCAATCACCAATTCAAGTAGTTATGAATATTTACTTTTTTGTTTATGAACATGTTGCTTTCCTAATATGAACATTATATATATACTATCTATATATTTTCCTTTGAAGGACGTGATTTATAGTAGTACTTAAGGAAAAAGAAAGGTTTATGTCCATAAAAATCAAAATGAAATTGTATATCACCAAAAAATGAACTATTGGGTATTAATCCAGGCCAAATTCGAACAATTCAAGATAATTGTGTTATTGGTTTAAGTTGCTTGACAACTCCATGCCTTCTTGATTTTTTTTTCTGTTTGCCATCTTCAATTCATTTTTTATGCTATTGCATGGTCTAATTTAATTTATCCATGATTCATAATAGGCAAAAACATATAAGTCACTAGATTTGAACAAGAATATATAAGTGTTGAAATGAACTAATTTTTATTGGCATATGAACATGGATGAGTATAACAAATTAACAATTGACATGATCAATATGAACATCTATTAATATATAAATGAACATATATTAATTTGGAAATAATCAACTATTTTTATGGAAACGAATATTTATTTATATATAAATGAACATATATTAGTTTGAAAATGACTGTGAAAGATAACGACAAATGAACATGAAATATATATGTGAATAAACCCTTGAAGCTATCAATATGGGATTGACCATATATTTATATGAGAAAAAACATATATTGAAATTCAAAATTGAAATGAACATGAAATATTGGGAAAAAGATGACACAAATATAAACTTTTATCAAAATATTAATATGTAAAATTGTGAATGACTATATACATACTAATATGTAATTGAACATCTTACAATAATAAAAATGAACATTCATCAAAAAAAAAAAAAAATTTCACTCCAAACTTTGAAAAAGAATTAACATTATTATGTGAATGACAGTATACTATATATAAATGAACATTTATCAAAATGAAAATAAACATTTGTCCCAAAAAAAAATCACTACAAACTAATTATTAATACTACTGTTTCCTTCGCTCTGTAAAAAAAATTGAAGAATGTACTGGTTTAATTTACTAGTTTTTGAATAAAAAAAATACTAAAACAATAGTATGATACTTACAATGATACATTTACCAATGTTGATGTTTCGATTATGTTTCTAAAATACAATCGCAACAAAAAAAAAAATTAATAAAACTATACTATTTTTTGTTCCAAATTTGAACAAATAACTTATTCTTTCAAATTTTGTCTTGTTTTGTTGAATTTCATAGTGATTGAAAGATTTCTTGTGATAATTTGTTATAATATTGTAATAATTTTGCCATTAAATTTTTTGATGAGAGAGAAAATGGAAGAGAAATGATGTAAAGAGAGAATGGATGAGGAGAGAGAATGGTTGAGGAGAGAGAATGTGCAGAGAAATTGAAATGAATAAATGAAAATGGTGGTTTTTTTTTTTTAAAAAAAAAAAAGTACTGTAGTAGTTGCTGTGTAGTGGGTATTTTGCGCATCTTTTAGGAGAGGGTGTAGGTATAGGTGCCTAGTCTTGGGTCTAGGGATAAACTAACTTTTTTTTTTTTTTGAGGAGAAACCATAGAAATAGCATAAATTAAACAAGCCAAACGGCACTTACAGAAATCAAGTAAAGACTACAAAGAACATATATCGCATCAGAAACATATTTTTCTCCTAATCTACTAACTTCTCCACTGAAGAATAGGCTGTAAACCATTGATGACGTCCTTGCGTCTTTCCAAAATACAGCAATCTCACAAATTCGTGCAGCATCAAAGGAGAAATAAATTACTCATTAAGTTGTATGCACCTAAATTTAATGTATTCAATAATTATCGCCAATAAATTAGCGAATCCGAGACATTAATATGATTTTATCAATTGACAACTTGCAATTGTCATAGTTAAGGTCTCATTCTTGACAATTTTGCACATAATTTATCAATTTAAACTTGTGTTATTAATCTTCTAACTACCATACGAACAAAGCTAAATGAAGATCGACCTTTCTTAAGCAAACCAATGTCATTTTGCATTGAAACCCCTTAGAATAAATGTTTTTAAGTCAATTTATACCATAATATATAATAGCATAATATATAATATTATTCGTTATTAAGTAGGATCTTACGATCCTACGATTCGATTCTATCGATTCGATCCCACGCCCCCTCATCGATCTAAGGTCGGATCCTGATCCTAACAACCTTGGTCATATGAGATCTTTAACCAACTTGACACCAACAGTCAAGGTAATGCTCAAGGCCACCTTCAAGTCAATTACCAATTTGTTGGCTGCTAAACCCAATGCGTACCTAAATGACTTAAATTTAGTTGATAGTCTATGTATTTTTGCTTACTTAGGTTATTTTTAAAATTTTAATTACTTTATTTTGAAAATTTTGATTTTTTGTGAAAGATTTAGATCATATCACCTCACCTTCTTTTTGTTAATCATTTAAAATTATTTTTGATGAACTTAATTTATTTTTAATGAACCAAGATTATATTTGTTGAACTGATATTATATTTAGAGTATTATTTTACTAATTCTCTATTATATTCCATACTTAACTAATATTATTTTTAGTGAATATTGTAAGGTGGATTGGTGGAGTGAATATGGCCATAGTTAAGGTGAATGCAAGAAGATTCACATAATTATATTTTTTCCTTAACAAATCATTAAAGTCAGCTAAAATTGTTTTTTCCCAAAAAAAAAAAAAAAAAAAAAAAAAAAAAAAAAAGTGCCAAAATTGAGATGTGAATATGTTTTAGTCAATTTATGAACAAAAAGACGAGGGATACGTTGTTAAGAGAATTGTCAACAAATAAAAAAAATCTTAAATAATATTAACCGACAACCGATTTGATCTAATACTTTAAAACCTAAACCCGAACCTGCACCCAACTTGATAGTAACCGTCAACCGATTTAATCCGACCCAACAACTATCCGAACCTGAACTAGTATCTGACATTCCGACCCAATTAGAACTTGAAAATAATGGTTATAACCCAATACAACCTGTTATTGACCCGAGTCATGTTTAATATAATTTTATATACCTTTTGTTCAGCTTAATATCGGTATAATTATGAAAACCCTCAATCCCTAACAACATATTGATAAAGTTTTTTGTTCAGCTTATATACCTTTTATTTCTTCGTATATAGGTTTAATAAAATCTTTATATTGCTTGATCAAATTATGCAGCGCGTAACTATATAGATTCAACTTAACCACATCGATATTTATTCGAAATAAACTTGAACCAAAACCAAGAATGATCCAGCTTTAAGATTATCCGACCAATTATCTGACCCAACACTAACCCGAACCCGAACCCGAATGCACCATCTATTAACACGCCCAAACTCAACACAACGCGAACTTGAAATTGAACCTGATCTGAATTTGACTCGAATCGAACCCGACCTACACCCGAAAGGGTGAACGACCCGGAATAACCTGAACCAAAATTAACCCAACCCGAACCTGAACATAATTTGAGGCTAAATTGACCCAACATAACTTAATCCTGATTTAACTCGAGACCTGATTTGACCCAACCTGAACCTGACTTGAATACTCGAATTGACAGCTTTAGCTCTCATGGTATAATTTGAAAATAATACTTCCTTTAATTTTCATATTATTTGCAACTTTGTAATATTTTATATATCACAAATAATATTTTAAAATTACAAATAATATAAAACATAGGTAGTAATAAGTAGTAACACAATCAATAATTTACTCTCCGATTCTTCTTTCTTCTTGGACGAGGGTATGGTTAATGTCATATACACAAAAAATAAAAAGAATGACAAATGTTATTTTTCATGGGAAATCTCTTCCTAATTGCCAAAAAGAATTTCGGCGTTATTCATTTTGTTTTAAAACTAGGTTATCCTCGTGCGATGCATGATTATCATTTTTTTTCTTCTTATAATTTATGTTCTGTTGCATTACATTGTAAATAAAGATTAAATTTAGATATTAGAATAATTTACAGTTAAGAATGTATATATGAACCATATTATGTACAAATTACAGTTAATAATCCAAATAGTCAAAAGAAATGATTAAAGGAAGTATATTAATGAAATCTCAAGAAAAGGTAGGGTTTAAAAATGATTAGCATTAACAAATAAATAATACTAGATGAAACCCGTACAATGCACGGTTTGTTTGAATTTTTTAAAATAATATATATATATATATATATATATATATATATATATATATATATATATATATATATATATATATATATATATATATATATATATATATATATATATGGAGCTCTTTTTCAAAATATTGCTGAGAAAATACTCAATTCCATATATACCGTCTCTTTTTTATTTAATTCCGAGATTACCGTCCACGTCACCGGTTTAAACGAGTTTTTTATTTTTTCGGTTTTTACAGAAAACCGCTACTTGAAGTAGCGGTTTTCATCTTAGTAAACCGTCACTTCAAGTGGCGGTTTTAGGTATCAAAATTATACGTACAAAAAGAGTGTTCATATGAAGTATATTTCTTCTCTCTCATGTTTTGCTTCCAATAAAATATTCATCTCCCACAATCGATCTACTTCTTGAAAGAACCCCATTTGATTTTACCACCATTAGGAGCGGTGCTTACGCCGAAGAATTGATGTTGCCGCCACCATCACCGTCAATAACTCACTGCTGTTGTAATATAGGGATGTAAGCGTGGTATTTTTTTCAATTCAATTGTTAAGTTAATCCCTAATTTGTTTTTATTTATTCAATCCACTTGTTAATTTTTCAATTTTTGTAATTATGTAATTTAGATCTAATCAAATTAAGTTTTGATTTTGTTTTTTATTTATTTTAAGTGTTGTTTTTTATTGATTCGAAGTGTTAACAAACTTAAATAACTCTAGATTTGTTTTATTTTCTTCTTAGTAATACTGCATTACAATACTATATCAATCTTAGTATTATAGTTATGTGAAATTTGTAGGAAAAGCTTGGGGTATTATAGTTATGGAGTATTATAGCTATGTAATCAAGACTCTGTTTTATTCAACTTTTTTAAGTTGAAAGAACTTTTTTTAAAAAAACATTATAACAGAAACCGCTACTTCAAGTAGCGGTTTTCAGTTCTGAAAGTCGCTACTTCAAGTAGTGGTCTTTAGTTTTGAAAACCGCTACTTGAAGTAGCGGTTTCTATTTGAACCGATAAAAAAGAATGGGTTATTTTTTTCCCTGCTTATGTGAACAGTATTTATGGAATTTTTGAAAAAGTGACGGTAATTTGGGAATTAAGTCTTTTGGTAGCATTATTTAGGAGAAGAGCTTATATATATATGTGCTAAAATTTGTTATATATTTTGATAAAATTCCTGATATCAAAAGATAATATTTTATATTTAGTTAATTTAAAACGGAAAATCTCATTCGTTAATTTTGCTTACATGGCATTTGAATTATTTAATTCTAAAAGAAAATAATAATCTCTTATTTGATTGGCTATAATTAAAAATTTATAATCTTACATGGCGCTAAGAAAATTAAATCCTACGTAGCTCTCTAAAAACTCGGGAAAAAACTCCCCTTTATATATACTTCCTCCGTTTATTTTTAGTTGACACGTTTCTTTAGTCACGTTTGCCAATGCACAAATTCAATCATTAATATCTTTAATTACCGATAATTAACAATTATAAAAAGTTGATATTTTGAAATATACATTATAACGAATCTAACAAGATCCCACTTGATTATATTTTTCTTCACATATAAATCACAAAACATGGTCAAAGGGAGGTGTGTGAATAGTGCTAAAGTCAAAACGTGTCAACTAATAAAAAACGGAGGTAGTATATATTAGATTAGCATTATCCAATTCCAAGTAATACGTATATAGTGCAGATAAAAAAAAAATTTAAACTAATAATAAAAATCATTGATGACATCACAAATTAAACTGGGGGAAAAATTTTCACTGAGAATATGACATGTAGGATTGTATGAGGGTAGATGATGTCAACAATATTTTGTTTTAATATTAGTTAATAGATCCGACTTTAAAAAAGGCACAATTTTTTTTTTTTTTTAGAGAAAATAGTCATTACTCCCTTCATTTTGCATTAGTTACAACACTTTTTATTTTCAATCGTTTTATATTAGTTGCAACACTACTATATTTGGAAAGGACACACCATTATTTTATAACTAGATTAGACTCGTACAATGCGCGATTTTAACAATAAGTAGTGAGTAGCTCGGGCTTTGCCTTGGGTTGCTACTAATGTAGACGTGCAATCGATAAAATTTTTTAAAGGTTTTTTAAAATTGTAAGTGTTATTGTCAACTAAAATTAAGGTTTTTTTTTTTTAGTATATATTTTTTTAATTTAACCTTATATATATATATATATATATATATATATATATATATAATATCATATTTGATAATTGGCTTACATGGTGAAATAGTTATAATTGTTATAAGAGGTTTGAGGGTTAGATGCTCCTTATCATTTCGTTTTTATACGGAGTAATGTTGGTTGCTTGGATGATGTTGCATTGTTTGAGTGATGATGTGGCATCTTGACATGTTGAGAAGATGACGTGGCACAATAAAAAGGAACTACGTGGCACATTGACGTTCTTAGGAACGCCTTTTAATATACGTAAATAGTTTGACCTTCCTTTAATTTCTCCAATGAAAATTGTGTAATTAGCCAAATTAAATATAAAAATCTATTAGGAAAATGTATACCTACTTTACCATTTTTAAACTTTTATTTATGTTGAAAAAAAATATAATGATGTCATAATTAGTTTTGGCGGAAATTTTTTTTATAAGTGGTTGACATGTGGATAGCAATGATATTATCGATAATTAATTTAGTTATATTTATAGATAGATTTCTCTCTCCCACTAACCCCACTTTCAGAAATATTTTATTATATATTTTTCTTCCCACCCACACTACTCTTTTTATTATTTATATCTCTTACTAACAATACTTCATACTATAAGCCTATGAGCCTAATTTATAATTTTTTTAAACTATGAGTCAAACCTACTGTTGCAATTAATGCGAAATGGAGGGAGTGTTAAAAATGACTTGTAATGAGAAAACATTGGCACAAAAGCTTCAACAAACCCATTCAAGGTGAAAATTTATTAAACGCCGCATTTTATGTGTGCCCGTTTGACACACACCAAAAACACTGATCAGGTAACCCTAACTGATCAAGTATCCCACAACTAAGCCAAAATTAGACTGCCCCAAACACAAATAACCACCAGTCCACCACCTTGAACAACGTCTACACCAAGCAAACAAATATCTGATACAACATACAACTTTTTCAATAACATTCAAACTTCACCTCTACCAATTTCCAATATCCTCCAAACCCAGAAAAGATGACTGAAAACGTCAACTACGAACAACAATACGACAACGACGACGACAGATTAAGCTCACTTCCCGACGCCATCATCACCGTCATACTCTCTCTCCTTCCAATCGACACCGCCGCCACCACCTCCGTCTTATCCCACCGTTGGCGCCGCCTCTGGACCGCCGTCACTCGCCTCGAATTTCACGCCGATGGTTTAACCTACATCACCACCGCCGACCACATCTTAGCTCAGCTCACCGCGCCGAAACTCCGCGTTTTCCACCTTTCACTCACTTCGCCGTCAGAATTGCCGGAATCCGATTCGCTTGAATCGAGTTTCCGTGAAGTTTGTCGCCGGAATGTGGAGAGTGTTTTTATTGATGTAAGATGTTCGTTTTATGAAGAATTCTTTTATGTTCCTGTTTGTTTGTTTAATTCTGTTGTGATTTTGGATTTGGAATTGGTTGGTAAGCTTAAATTTGATTTTGCTGATGATCAAATTGGAGGTGTTGTACTTCCGAATTTGAGGAAATTGAGTTTGAATTATCTTCTTGATGTGCCGTTTTGGTTGGGGAATTTAATTAGGTGTTGTCCAAAATTGGAGGATTTAGATTTGGTGTTTAAATTGGATGTTGTTGAGTCTGAAATTGCGGATTCTGTGAATATTTGTGCTTTTAATTTGAAGTTGTTGAAGATTGATTTGGAGTTTGTTGGTCAGACACAGCATATTAATATATCTATTGATGCGCCTCAATTGGAGTATCTTAATTTACGCGATTGTACTTCGTTTTATGATTTCGTTCGGAGCCCAACTAGATTGGTTAGCACATGTATTGATTTGATTAAGGAAGAAAGGTATCTTGAGGATGAAGATGATATGGATTGGTTGCCTAGTGGCGATTATCTTCGCCACATGTCTAAGTTTATTGGAGGGATGTGTAGTGTTAGTAGCCTTGATTTAAAGCTTGACAGTGATACCAATATATTTACTCACCTTAGCTCTGTGGGTGATGGGTTTCTACCAGTATTCCGTAATCTAACCAATTTCGAAATGACCTTGGATGGTATCGGGCTAAATGGTTGGAAGGATTTGATACTTTCGTTGCAATGCTTCCCTAACTTAAAGCATCTTGAGGTTAACATGGAAGGTAATCCCCCAATGGATCTTAATCATTGGTCTGCACCAGGTTCTGTGCCTGATTGTTTGGTAAGTAAGATGAAGACTATACAGATAAGGGGGCTTATTGGGATTGACGATGACCTCAAGTTGTTGGCATACATTCTGAGTAATGCAGTTGTTTTGAATGAGCTTTGCTTAGATGTTTGTATGAGGGATGACTCTAAAGATCTACTATGGAAGGAACGTAAGTTCTGTATGTCCTTGTTCAAGCTCCCTAGGAGCTCATCAACTTGTGAGGTTGTGTTCTCGGGAAGGTCTGCCACAACATCAAGTAGTGCCTTTGAAGATGAATACCTTACATGTCAAATGTATTTGGCTGATTGATGATTTGACATCATAGTGGCAACTTCTTACTCTTCAAAATCCAACAGTAGAGCACTTGGGTGGCAGGTATTGACTACCCAATTTCGTTTGTATTTAATTTAATGTATGCATATAGCTTGGTTTCTGCTTAAAGTTATTTTTGAAGTGCATATAGCTTGGTGTGTATTAGTGTATAAAAGCTTGCTTTGTACTTGTCTATTTGATTAGTTCTGTGTGTAAACTTCTTCCCTAATACAATGTCAATTGTTATTGTAGATTCTAGTCCTTTCTCTTCTCCATATAGCTATGGTGTTTTTTTGTTCCAATTATGACTTATAATGTAATGTTCTGTATGTTACAATAATAGTAAATGAATTTCTTATATTACACAAATGAGCAGGCAAGTAATTTATATGATCAGAGTACTGTTTTTACCCTGCCAGGTGATCACATAGCCACCTTAGAATTCAATAGTTGTGAAGTGTTAAATTGTGCTAAGTGCATATTGATTTTTAGTAAAGGGTGAACACACAAGTAGTCGTTTGAAATCAAAGAAGATATAGAAGTGATTTTCTAGTTTACCTTCTACTTGCAATTGCAAACAGCAGTCAGTGATGATTAATAACTTTGTAGAATACCCCAACTTTGGAGTATGCCATAAGGCTTAAATGATATTCAATCAATCAATCAAAGCCTTAATCCCAAAAGTGGGGTCGGCTAACATGAACCAAATTTGATTATTCCGTGTAGTCATCAACATAAATCTTTCTCCTCCATCCCTTACGATCCAAAACTTCATCCTCACGTAAATCCATGCACTTCATATCCTTCCTCACTCCTTCCAACCAAGTCATCTTTGGTCTCCCTCTTCCTCGTTTAATCCCTCCATGGTCCCACTCTTCCACTCTTCGCACCGGTGCACCCTCGGGTCTCCGTCTTACATGTCCAAACCAACGCAGACGATTTTCCCTTAATTTATCTACAATGCCCGCCACACCTACTTTCTTGCGAATAACCTCATTTCTGATTCTATCTCTTAAAGTGTTTCCACACATCCACCTTAACATGCGCATTTCCGTAACCTCCATCTTTTTAATATGCTCTTTCTTAGAAGCCCAACATTCTGTACCATAGAGCAACACTGGTCTTATGGCAGTCCTGTAGAATTTTCCCTTCAACTTTAAGGGAATGCTGCGGTCGCATAACACTCCCGTGGCCGCTCTCCATTTAAGCCACCCTGACTTAATCCTGTGGGTCACGTCTTGATCAATGTCACCATTCTTCTGGATGATCGACCCTAGGTACTTAAAACATTCACTCATGGTCAAATCCTTTCCATCCAAACTCACCACTTCATTGCTTATCCCCCTCTGAGTGCCAAAACGACATACCAAATATTCAGTCTTACTCCGACTTAGCTTAAACCCTCTAGATTCCAACCTTTGCCTCCATTGCTCCAACTTGACATTAACCCCATCCTTAGTCTCATCCACCAAAACGATATCATCTGCGAACAGCATACACCATGGAACCTCATCTTGAATTGGTCTAGTTAATTCATCTAGAACCGTTGCAAAAAGAAAAGGGCTTAATGCAGACCCTTGATGCAATCCGATTGTAATAGGGAAATCTTTTGTCAACCCTCCGCATGTCCTCACATTTGTTGACACATCCCGATACATATCCTTAACTAGGTCTACATACCTTCGTGGGATACCTTTCTTCAACATTGCCCACCAAAGTATCTCTCTTGGCACCTTGTCATATGCCTTCTCTAAATCAATAAAGACCATATGAAGATCTTTCTTCTTTACCCTATAAAACTCCATCATTTGTCTTATCAAATGGATTGCCTCCATAGTAGATCTCCCAGGCATAAAACCAAATTGGTTATCTGAAATGCTTGTGCATGCCCTCAACCTTTGTTCAATCACCCTTTCCCACAACTTCATAGTATGGCTCATAAGCTTAATTCCTCGATAGTTAGAACAATCTTGAGCGTCTCCTTTGTTTTTATAAACCGGGACCAAGGTGCTCTTCCTCCAATCTTGTGGGATCCTTGTAGCCGTCCATATCTTGTTGAAAAGATTTGTTTTTATAAATGATATTGAGGTAAATAACAATATTTTAAACTGAACCTCTTTATCTTGTTTTCTATTTTCTGTTCTCTCATCCTTTTTTTTTTGAACTTTTAACTATGTCAGTAACTTCAGGTTATATGATAGATTACAAACTGGCCAAGAGATGGCAAAGATTCAGCTATGCTAATAAGGGAACCAAGGATGGAGCAGAAAAAAGAATGTTGTGCATACAAGGCGGTTGCTTTGCTCCCTAAGAGAGTGTTTAGTTGGGTGGAAGGAAAGTGATATTTCCCATTATTTTTTCCCTTAAAATGTGTTATCCATGGTAATTCATTGTTCATTAAAAATGTTTTCCATTAAACCAAGTGGAGCCTAAGAGTCAAAAGGATGTAACTTAGGAAGAGGAAAATGAAAATGAAAAAGTCAAAAGGCATAAAGCCTAGCTGCTTTTGCTTATTTATTTGATACACATGTTAAGGGAGCTGCTGCAAGTATTAAAAAATGTGTAGGAAGTTTAGCTTGGACTCCTTTGAGCCTAGGAGATTCATCGCAATTTTGATCCCATGGAACTGATACAACCCCAAGTGGACAAAATCTAGAACTTTCTTAAGTAGCTAGGTATTTGCCTCATTTTGTTGAGTATATATCTCTTTTGCTGTAAATCTAAGCCCTAATCACTGGATTTTATTTATGAATTTATATTTAAATCAATTTATCAGCGTTAGATTTTAGTTTATTCCTGTGAAAACATATGTGAGTTTAAGAGATGTGGTCACATATTTTAGGAGATGAAAATTTATTGGTATTAGAAATTTAGAATGTTCAAGGTGAATAGGTGCTGGCTGTATGAATGCTATTTTTTTCTTTATTTTTTTTTTGACAGGAGTATGAATGCTCTTAACTGTAAGTGGTTAAATCCAAAAAGATAAAGATGATGATGATTTGGAAAAGGTGGATTCGGAATAATCTGAATGTCCCTAATCATCAATTTGTTAGTTGGATTGCTGTACAATGACAACTTGAGGTTAAAGTACTAAGTGTGTCCTTTGGTAAAACCATGGCAGTTTGTTTAGTGTGCTTTGCAGCTGATGAGAAAACATTTTTTAATACTTGAGGTTAAAGTACTAAGAAGTGCAAAGGTCTTAGCGTCTTACATATTTCTGCAGGAAGGTCTTGTTTCAGGGAATTTGATCATTTCGTCTCTTACCAGTTACCAGTGATAGTGAACAGAAGCTGAATGATTGATGAACTTGAAAAGAGCCCAGTTTATGACATCTTTATTTGATTTAGGGGGTTGTTAAATAACGCCCACATTTTTATCAAAATCACCCACAAATTAGGGATGAATTTACGTTCTTACCCCTACTTAAAATCCTAAACTCTTTCTCTCTTTCACTCTCTAACATCACCTCTTTCTCTCTCCTCGCTTAAAACCTCTCAAGAAAACTTAAAATCACCACCACCACCAACCAACACCACCATTGCCGCCGCTACCGCCGCAAAACAACATTCACCACTTTAAATCACCACCACCACCGTACATTGCAACCACCACCACAAGGTCCACCACTTCAATATCACCACCACCACCGCCCATAACTTCGAGAATGCCACGGTCGAGGAACGCAGCACGCGCGAGGGAGGAGGACGCAGCCCAGGCGGAGCGGGTATATTTTTTTCGCTGGAAAAGTACTCAAACCGCCCTGTCTGTGCGATTCAACCGTGGTACAACCGCCCAAGTTAGACAATTTGACCATGGTCAAAACGCCCAGGATATACGGTTTGACCATGGTTCAATCGTGTAGTTTGGGCGGTTTGACCACGGTCAAACCGTATTTTCTGGGCGGTTTGTCTACGGTAAAACCGTATTGCCTGGGCGGTTTGACCACGGTCAAACCGTCTTACTTGGGCGGTTTACGTAATTAAAAAAAAAATTAATTTAATTATATATTTATTTTGCATATTAATAAAATTATATATTTGTTTATTTTAAGTGCATATTAATTAGAAATATGTTTAGGAAATAAAATTATGTAATTGTTTATTTTAAGTGAATGTTAATTAGAAATATGTTTAAGAAATTAAGTAATATAATTGTTTATTTTAAGTGAATATTAATTAGATTTATTTGTAGGAAATAAAATTACGTAATTGTTTATTATTAGTGAATATTAATTAGATTTATGTTTAGGAAAATAAAATAATGTAATTGTTTATTGGTAGTGAATATTAATTAGATTTATGTTTAGGAAAATAAAATAATGTAATTGTTTATTTTAAGTGATTATAAATTAGATTTATGTTTAGGAAAATAAAATAATGTAATTTTTTATTATTAGTGAATATTAATTAGATTTATAGAATTGAGTATTAATTATTTGTATTACATTTTTTTATTAAATAATAGCCACAGACCGTTAGAAGGCTAAATATCGAGTTCACACGTGTCGAAGGATCGGGTCCTCGACATACTCGATCTCGTGGTGTTGATGCTTCTGTTAGGAGGGAGAGGGCAGCTTCTCGCACAGCGGATGATGTCCTGGGTTGGCCTTCGGATGCTCAGCACGAGCTAGATCAGGTCATGGATGATTATGATTCTAATCATGATGACACGGAGGATGCCACGACTTCCGAGAGTGGGCGAGGAGGATTCGAGCACGGGGAGTTGTCGTCTGGGATTTTCGTGAGGAAAGGAAGAGGAGGGAGGTTTGTGGGTTCTACGACTACGACTTCGAGCACCGGCCGTACTCGTAGGTCTCGTGGTTCTCGAGACTCAGATACGTCTTGGCTTGTTCAGGAGGCGATGCCAGGTGGTCCAGCTGATGGCAGTCTTATCCCTAGCTATGCAGCTCACGTTGCTTTTCGTGTTTGGGTCGGGGATGATCGTGATCCGTTGAGGTGCCACAGTAGGATTCAGTGGTGTAGGTCGTTGCAGGAATGGGAGACAGAGCTGAGTGCGGATTTACGTGCACGCCTTAGTGTCACTGGACTACAGCACTTGCCGTCTATCATGCATTTCCACATTGATTGGCCTCTGATCTCTGCGTTCGTTGAACGGTTGCAGTCGGATACGAACACTTTTCATCTCCGCTTTGGTGAGATGACGATCATGCTACACGACGTCGCTTATATTCTGGGGATCCCCGTTGAGGGTGACTTGGTTGACATGGTTAGCGACAGTGCATCTCTCCAGGTTGACTTTCAGGAGTTGTTGGGGCTGAGTAGGGATGAGCTTTTGGTGAAGCCGAAAGCTATTTGGGAGAACGGTGCTGTAGCGGTGACTAGCATCTATGAACGGTGCAAGTTGTTGGATCGGGTCCCAGACGTCGAGTTCATGGGTTTCTTTGTCACACTACTTGGTAGCACCTTGTTCGTTGACAAGAGTGGTCACCGCCTTCTTCCCTCCTGCATTTTAGAGGTGAAGAAGTCTTATGACGATCTTCACCGATATTCTTGGGGGTCAGCTACACTTGCTTTCCTGTATCGGCAGTTGGGTATCGCCTCCCGTATTGAGTGTAAGGCTATCGGAGGTTGTCTCACGCTTCTGCAGGCGTGGATATACGAGTACTTCTCATGTTTTCGGCCTTGTCAGGGAGCTTTAGTGGTACAGCCAGGTGAGGCACGGGCCTCAATGTGGGATCCACACTCAGAGTCGAGGGATCACCAGCGACTTATATCTTTCCGTACCCGACTTGATCAGATGACTGATGCTGAGGTAGTATGTGAACTTAGCTTGCGTATATTATATTATTATTTAACGTCTTCAAAACTAATGTAACATTCTTCTTATGATTGCGTGTGCAGGTTAACTGGCGGCCCTATACACTTACCCCCGCACAGGACGTCCCGAGAACCACGTACATGGGATGTATACAGTTTCGGGACATCGTCGAGCCGTATAACCCAGATAGGGTTTTACGGCAACTTGGTCATGTGCAGGGGATACCGCGGCCCGGTTTTAGGCCTGACAGCGCGTACAGACCTGCTAATGTCCGGTCGTATAGCGTTACTTTTCGAGGTCAGGGGTTATGGGATAAGTTTGGTCCTGGGAGCTGCTGTTTCGGCCTGTCGTTCCATCCACCTCTATTGGATGGACAGCCCACATGCACACCTGACTACTTGGCCTGGTTTTACACGTACTCCCATCCTCGGCTTATCAGTGATACTGCGGTTCTTGCCCCCCCACCAATTCCAGGGAGGACGAACACTGATTACGTAAGTATTTGTTACTTGTTTTCCATAGATTACTGTGCAACTTAATATTGGTAATGATTATTTTTTGTATTTTTTACAGTGGATGGGTCGCTCCATGCATGTTATACGATGATTCATTGCTGAAAGCGGCGGTGAGATTACCCAGACAGTGGTTGAGGCCCAGGACCTTATTGCGGCGTGGGACGCAATGATGAGGATGTAGTTGATTTCATTTCTTATTTAGAAACTAACTTCATTTGTTTAGGTTATGTTGTAAAAATTTTTAAATTTATTATTTGAATTTAAATTTGCATAATACATTGCTTAATTCTACAACTATGCAAAGTTCTACAACTAAACATTGCAAAGTTCTATCACTAATTTGTAGCTAAAGTATGCCATGTTGCTATCCGACCTACATATCGTTGATCCCAGTCTTGCACACTAAAATCGCGCACGTCGTACCAAAAACCTGCTACAGGAGGGACTGGAAAATTAGGTGACATGTCCAATCGAACATAGTGATAGTTTGCCACTGTGAGGAGTGCAAACTCCCTTTATGGGCCCGTGGCAGTGGACGGGGCACTCCATGGTAGCACAGTGATGCATGGATACACACCTATTCCATCTACGCCAGCACCGAAAAGCATAATGGCAGTGTTGAATAGGTTAGCGATCGGAAACAAGTCCTGAAACACTACCATCCAATGTTCACTTGTGCATCTCCCACCAGTTCATCTGATACGACAAACCTCGTTCTCCAGTTGATCAGCATAAATTTGAGAGTAAATGTTAGGATGCGCGGCAACCTCATTTGCAACCATAGTCCTGGCCAACATCCACTGCTCCTGGTCACCCAAAAAGAAATCTGCAATACATCGAAATCCGCAATTTCCGTCACCTATTGGGTCAAGCCAACCTTCCAAAAACGGCAACATGAATTTCGGAAAATGATCGACGTATAAAAAATCATCGATGTTCATCTGACTACCTGTAATAATCACCGGGAAAGTATTTTAGCATTATAAAAACCCGACAACATCCGCACTAATTAAATCCCAAAAGAATTAATTAAATGTAAAACATATTAACAACAACAACAATAATAATAATAGCAAGTAATAATAATAATAATAATAATAATAATAATAATAATAATAATAATAATAATAATAATAGCAAGTAACAACAACAACAATAACAACAACAACAACAACAACAATAATAATAATAATAATAATAATAAAGCATATACCAGAAGGCGTTTCCATGTTTACTGATGATTGTGATCGATCACGTCCGGAGCTAGATGTAGAAGTAGCACGACCCCTACTTCGGCCGCGACGTTGCCCACGACCACGACTACGGCCGCCCGGAATATGCTCGAAGCCACTTGGATCACGCCTGGTAGATGAGGACCACTGTTGGCCTTGTGGTCGACCCCTGGTTGTCTCATTTATCTCGGGCTCTTCATAATCTACATCTTCGGGGTAAAGCTCCGCAAACAACACTCGGTTCACACTTCGCACAAAACTGGCATCACGAAGTAGTACCTCATCAACCAGGGATCTAAACTGCGTCGTGTCCTGTTCCAACTCATCCTCAAAGATAGGAATGTCAACACCGTCTCCAATGACTAGGGTTTTCCAAAAAGGATGGACCTGATCCAAATACAACCCCGTACCACCCTGAATCGAGGTGTGTATAGTACAAGCGCATGGGAGTCCGTGTGTCATCAACATCGCACAACCACAACGCTCGTACACATCATCAGATAACTCTCTCATCCTGTTCACCTCCTGCTTAAGAATTTTGAGAGCATGGAAGGAAACATAGCCACTGAGATTGTGCAAGGGCATTCCCCTGTACTCCACTCCAATTCGTCGTCTGGAGTCCTCCAAATGATGACGAATTTGAATAAGCAAACCCTCAGTGGCGCGGTGTACACGGTTGAAGATAGAATCCATTGTCCCTTTGGAGCTTCCGAGCCACTGTTTAAGCACAGAATGTTGACTCTCCACTCTACACGTGTTCACGTTGCCAAAGTGCAGCACCTTATTTGTCCAAGCCGGAATAAACTTGTTCTTGTGCACAAGCCAAGTTTTTTTCACATAATCCACAATGGTATGCCTTGACCTTCCCCAAGTATCCTTCATTTGTTGCAACTCAAATTCATATTCATCCTCAGTTGTCGCATTCATGATTTTTGACCACCTCCCATTCCTAAATTTCTCGGCAGTCACCATGTCTTTCTTACACAAATGGTATACCTTGGCCAACACATCTTTGTTGATGTGCCACCTACATAGCAAGTGAGTTGTGTTTGGGAATATCTCTTTCACCGCCTTCATAAGTCCCAACTCTCGATCAGTTAGTATCACCTTAGGAGTCACTTCAAAACCTATATACAACTTCAATCTCTCCAAGACCCACTTGTAACTCTCATAGGACTCTGTCTTCATTAAAGCATACGCGATAAAAAAGTTTTGATTTGTCGGTGTGATCCCAACAATCTCGAAAAACGGCATGTTGTATCTGTTTGTCTTGTAAGTGGAATCCATCCCTATGACATGTGGATATGTTCGTAACATATTCGCCATCTCTGGATGTGCCATAAAGGCGTGGGTGACAACACGTGTGTCGGGGTCAGCAGCTACCCAACTAACGTATTTGCGCTCATTGGCCAAGTGAAGGAACTGGTTGACGACATCTCTCCCTTCACTAGCATCAACCCTAACACGACTTCTGAAATTGTAGATGTGTCTCATGTTAGGGTTCTCAGTGGGAAACGCATCTTTCACTGCCGCCATTGTATGACTAGGTTTAGCACATGCTGAACTCATTTGACTAACCAATTGCTTCGCAGCCGGACTTAGACCACTCACTTGCCGATGACCCTCTCGATATACCATCATTGGGTGGTTATGCAAGCCATGCAAACCTGATGAAGGAATGATTTTCCACCCTTGATCGTCCACCATACATGTGACCTTGATACGAAATGGACACTTAACACCCTTTCTTTTCGTGTTTTTCCGTACAGCATTCTCCATATCTCTATCTTCGGCTGTGTTTCTATGGCCACGATCGCACTTAAGATACTTGACCGGTCGACCATCTCGTTGTTTCTTATACGAAGACTTTGTAAGGAAAAAGTCATAACGTATGGAAATGTTTTGTGCCCATTCAAATGCTTCTTCAAAAGTCGGGAAGATCATTGACGTTCTAAAATATGAACTGTAGTCGATGTCATCGCCACCATAATCCGGTAGTGATGCCTATTAAACATCCCAATAAAATATTTTTAAAATAATAATCAAAATAATAATAATCATAATCATAACAACAATAATAATCATAATCATAGTTATAGTAATAATAATAACAACAAGAACAATAATAATAATAATAATAATAATAATAACAACAATGAAATAATAATAATAATAATAATAATAATAATAATAATAATAATAATAACAATTAAATAATAATAATAAAAACAATATTAATTAAAAAAAAAAAACAAACCGGGCAAACCGGGCGGTTAAACCGTGGTAAAGCCGTGTAATCCGGGCGGTTTGACCGTGGTTGGACCGCCCCATTTGCACGGTTTTACCACGGTTTAACCGCCCGGTTTGACCACAGTGGACCGTTTTTTTTGGGCGGTTTGAGTTCCGGCGAAAATAAATTACCTCACAAAGTGGATCCGGCGGAGTACACGGCCTGCCGCTATCACTTTCCGTCATGTTGGCGCTGGTGGCGACGGTGCAATGGTGGTGAGGGGCGGTGGTGGTTGTGTTAGGAGAGAGAGGAAGAAAAGGGTAATGTTGGAAGTTTACATAAAAATGTGGGCGATTTCGATAAAAATGTGGGCGTTGTTTAGCAGTTCACTTGATTTATTACATAGCATAGACTGCCTTGAACCCTTGATACTTGGACACTAGTGTCCTGTGCAAACCTCTCATTAACGAGTCTAGAAAACAGGCCAAGTGTATAATGTGCCTCCTGCCTCCTGGAGTCCTGGTTTGTCATTTTGTAAATTAGCCTGTGTTCATGTCCAACTAAACTTGCTCAAAGATTAAAAAATAAGAAAAGCTTTTACAGCTAGATTAGGCGAGGGAGGGGGAGGGGCAGAAGAAATAATGTCCTGAGAGAAAGGGGTTTACAAGGAGAGGGTGAGCTCAAAGGGCAGTGAATAGCTTCTGAGTTCTGATTGTTACTGATTTCTAGCTTTATCTGGTGCACAAAGATGTATTCTTCCCAAGCTGTTTAAAGCAAATGTTATGACTATTAATTCCCTTTATATAAAGTTGTACAGCTGATTAATGAGAACAGGTTATGGTGGTCTATTTTTAAAGTAAAGACTAAGGCAAATTAAAGTAAGAAGCTTACAACTCCATACTTTTTTTTTTTTTAATTATTTTATAATGGAAAATACTATACATAAGCCTTAGGGACATATAAGCATTAAAAACACTCTTGAAAATTGTTTAAATTTAGAAAATCATGATAATAATACACTAATTACACTGATCTACTCGTGTTTTTATCATGAATTCCTAATTTTATACAATTTTCAAGAGTGTTTTAATGCTTATATAACTTTTTATAATTTGTACTACCTCCGTCCCTAAAAGTTCGACCCTTTTGGCCTAATTTTAGTCTCAAAATGATCGACCCATTTGCATTAAAATACCCATCAATTTGTAACAATATTTGTGCAAAATTAGCTTCCCTTATAATATTTTGTTTTTCCATATACTTTTATTTTCAATATATTTTTACTTCTTTTTATTTAACTTTTTTAATACCCGCGAAATCAACCCAAAAGAGTTGTTCTTTCGGGGACGGATGGAGTATATATATATTTGACGCTTTATATGGTGTAAAGATAACTGAGAAAATGTATGGTTTTTTGTAACATGAAGATACCTAGTCATCTGATTGGCAAGTGAAAGTTGCCTTCTTTTTTCTTTCATTACTACCTAAATTACCTTTTGTACTTCCAAAATCAAACAATTATCTTCATTTTTTTGTTAGAAAATTGTGCCCAAAAATTTTACTCCATCATTTTACTTTCCCCAATATTGAAATGTGTAATTCCAATAAAATACTAAGTACAATGAACTGCGGATTGTAATACTGTGTACTCGTATATTCAATAAAAATATAAAATAAAGTACTCCGTACAATGTATTATAACATCACGTATTTTCCAATGAGGTTTCAAAAAAAATGTATTTTCCAATGAATTTATATGCATAGTGTGTACGAGTATATTTCAATAAAAATTATAAGTACAACTAGATTACTGCCCGTATATTTCAATAAAATGCAGTGTGTATAAGAAAATTGAAATAATAAGACCAAAATATTAAATTAAATTGAGAAAAAAATTATTATTGATTAGTTGTGTTGAAAATATTTAAAAGTAGTATACATTATATTGCATTAATGATGCATGTTTTTTTCCAAAAATAACTATACAATGTACTTCTAAAAAATACGCTAAGTAAAATAACAAAAAAAAAAAAATTCACAATGACATCATATATTGTTTTGACGGGAAAATTTTTAATGATAGTTTGACATGTGTCAAAAATGATGTAAGCATGTTCTGTTTTAATACTCCTTCCGTTTTTAAATACTTGCCTTACTTTCCTTTTGCGGCCGTTTTTAAATACTTGTTCCATTTCTTTATTTGGAAAGTTTTTATAATATTTAATTTATTTTTCTCAACTAGTGGATCCAATTTTATTACTTTTAGATTTTATCTCCTCCAATTTACCTTCTACCAACCCCACTTTCTCCATATTTTAATACTTTGTCCAATTTCTCCTAAAACTCCGCAAATGAAGAAATGGAGCAAGTATTTAAAAACGGAGAGAATATTAGTTAATAGATGGATAATTAGTGCATTAATCTAAATGAAAATTTAATAATGTACCTTTTCCAATTAAAAAAAAAAAAAAAAATCTATATACAATGTACAGTACCATGATAAAAATGTACCAAGTATTACCCAATAAAAAAATCTAAGTACAATGTACCATATCTTTGTTTTCTTATAATTATCAAAATTTTCACATTAATGTTATAGGACCAAGAGAGTACAGTTGTATAAATTTATAATTCGCACTTGAGAGTGGGAGTAAGAGTGTGACTGTGAGAGTGAAAAAAATAGAGAATGGGTGATAGCAAAATTATGAATTCCTATATCACAGGTTGAGCTCACTTCCAGATGACATTCTCACCAACATTCTTTCTCGCCTCCCTATCCATTCTGCTGGTGCTACCTCTGTCTTATCCCACCGATGGCGCCACGTCTGGACCGGCATCACCTGCGTTATTGCGTACTCAGAAACTCGACAACTTGACAGCATCCTGCGACAGCTTACATCCCGGAAACTCCACAAATTTGATCTCGATGTGCGATATCAGTTGCGTACTCGGGATATGAGTGCGTCAGAAACAGAATCATGGGTCCGTGAAATTTGCAGTCGAAATGTTGAGGATATTAGTATCCAAGTAGACTTTAATGATTCCTTTACTGTACCCGCTATTCTGTTCAATTCACAATCTCTGGTTACTTTGGAATTAGGGGGCACAGATTTTGAACGGCTGGAAATTGGGGATTTATGTTGTCATCTCCCTAATTTGAAGTCACTTACCCTATGTTGGGTTGGGCGTATTGGTGCTGGCCCTTTGGAGACTCTACTTAGATCTTGCCCTCTTTTGAACCATTTATATTTATCCATAGATTGGACATTGTCGAATTCCGTTGTGAATATATTTGCTCCCAATTTGATATCATTGCGTATAGATACGCTATACCATCCCAGGCAAATTAGAGTATCTATTGATGCACCGAAATTGACAGACTTGGATATTGATGATTTCTGTTCAGTTTATTACTTTCTCCGGAATCCAACTACATTAGTCAAAGCGTGTATGCAATTGATATATGATGATGGGTATGGGGTGGATTCAGATGATGAAGAGGAGGATGAGCAGGATTATGGCTTATTATCTGGACCACGGAAAGAATATCTTCACCAGATGACCAAGTTTGTTGGATGAATGTCTAGTGTTACCTATCTTGAGCTGAAGCTAGAGTGTCTGACCAATATATTCAGATATCAAAACCCTGTGAAACTGCCAATCTTTTCTAATGTAGCCCATCTCAAAACAAATTTCTTTAAGGATTTGATGTTTTCCTTACATTGTTTTCCCAACTTAGAGCATCTTAAGGTGTCCTTAGATTGTGATGATAAAATGGAGCAAAATAGTTGGTGTACACCAGATTCAATTTCAGATTAAGTAAGCTCAAGACTATAAAAATATGGAGACTGGAGGGAACTGATGATGACCTCAGGCTTCTGGGATACATTCTACGTAATGCAGTTGTTTTGGAAAAGCTTTGCGTAGATTTTCATACGGCTCATATGGTTTATCATATGGTGGATGGGGAATATGTCACAAATGAGCCTGAAAAAGCATATGCAATGTTGAAGGAATGCCAGTTATGTAGGACACTGTTTAAGCTTCCAAGGAGCTCCTCGATGTGTGAGGTTGTGGTTTCTGGTTGGTATGTCAGAGCATCTGGTAATGCCTTACAAGGTGGATACCTTACATGTCGAATGTATGTGGGCAGTTAAACCTGACGTATGGAACTTAATTTATTTTTTAAATGCAATATTCAAGCTTATGGGTCGTAGGTATTGACTACTGAATTCCGATTGATTTTTGGTTTATATGCATAATTGCGTATAGTTTAGGGCTTAACAATGTTTCTAGAAATCCTGGATATAGCCTTGCAATGTACTGGTCTTTTACTCTTTTCTATTAAGTTTTTATGTAATATTCTAGTTCTTTTACTTTTCTCTATGACTATGGTTAGTCTCTCATTTATTTATTAATGATGACTTAGTGTACGTAGTATGAATTCTGAAGGATGTTTATTGAAATTAGCAAAGAATCCAAAAGCTCACTGGTAATAAAATGGTAGATTAATTAGCCACTCATCAATGAGTATAGAAAACAGGTCGAGTGTACGTTTTGCCTCCTGCCCTCTGGACTGTCATTTTGAAAATTAGCCTGTGTTCATGTCCAATTAAACTATGCTCAAGATAAAATGAAGTAGCTTTGCCAACAAGGTTAGGGTGAAGGAGGGGCAGAAGAAATAATGTCATGAGAGGAGGGGTTTAGAAGGAGAAGATGAGGTCAAAGGGCAGTAAATAGCTTCTGAGTTCTGATTGTTGCTGATTCATAGTTTTACTATCTTGTGCACAAAAATGTATCTGGAAGAGTAAAGCTTTTACAGCTTGGTTAGGCGAGGGAGGGAGCGGGGGAGAAAACAGAGAAGGGGTTTGGAAGGAGAGGGAGAGCTCAAAAGGTACTAAATAGCTTCTTAGGTCTGATTGTTACGTATATGTAGTTTTACCTGGTGCACAAAAATGTTTTTTCCCAAGCCTGTGTAAAGCTAATGTTATGACTTATGACTATGAACATAAACTTGTACAGCTGATTTAATGAGAACAGGGTTCTTAGCAATTGATGATCTATTTGTAAATTAAAGGCTGAGGCAGAGGATAAAAGTAAGAAACTGCTTGCTACTTTTGTTTTTTTATCCGTACTGATATTTGACATATTATACGGAGTAAATATTACCGCGAAAAGGTATGGTTTTTTTTGTAACATGAAGATATCTGAGGACAGTGCAGAATGTATTTACTGATGATGAGAGTTAAGGAAGCCTGTATCTTCCCTTCATGTTCAAACTGCTAAAATGGCAGCTGGTCTTTGTGCACTCATCTAGTCATCTGATTGGCAATTGGAAGTTGCCTTCTTTTTTCTTCTCATTACTACCTAAATTACCTTTTATTCTTCCAAAATCATACAATTATCTTCATTTTTATTAAAAAAATTGTGCCCAAAAAGATTAACTCCATTTTCCTTTCCCCAATATTGAAATGCATATATACCTAATATATAAGTACTACAATGAAGTACAGATCATAATACTGTGTATATTTCAATTCCATTTCAATAAAAATAAAATGCAAGTTACAATGTATTATATAACATCATGTATTTTCCAATGAATTTATATGCATAGTGTGTACGAGTTTATTTCAATAAAAATTACAAGTATAATGTATGATTAGTGCATTAATCTAAATGAAAATTTAACAATGTACCTTTTCCAATAAAAAAAAAAAAAAAAAATCTAAGTACAGTGTACCATATAAGTGCAATGTACCATAATAAACCTTTGTTTTCTTAATTAGTAGGGAGTTTCAAAAATTCACATTAACGTTATAGGACCAAGAGAGCAGTACAATTGTATAAATTTACACTCCGTGTTCCTACTTGAGAGTGGGAAAGTGGGACTGTGGGACTGTGAGAGTGAAAAAAATAGAGAATGAGTGAGGCAAAATTATGAAATACTATATCAGAAAACAGCGCAGAAGGTCGAGTGCAGAAGTAGACAGGTTGAGCTCACTTCCTGATGACATTCTCACTAACATTCTTTCTCGCCTCACTATCCATTCCGCTGGCGCTACCTCGGTGTTATCCCACCGATGGCGCCGTGTCTGGACCGGCATCACCTGCGTTGAAATAAAAAGGTATAGAACTTCAGGATGTGCTGTCACATTTGACAGCATCCTGCGACAGCTTACATCCCGGACACTCCACTACTTTGATCTCAGTCTGCAACAGTCCAATTCTGCGAAAATTAGTGCGTCAGAAACAGAATTATGGGTCCGTGAGGTTTGCCGTCGAAATGTGGAGAATATCAGTGTCGATTTTCAATGTGATTGTTTCTACTGTGTACCTGCTATTTTGTTCAATTCACAATCTCTGGTAACTTTGGAATTATATGGTTCAATTGAGTTTAAATGGCCGGAAATTGGGGATTTATGTTTTTATCTCCCTAATTTGAAGGAACTTACCCTATCCGGCTTGGGCTTGTTGATGACCCTTTGGAGACTCTAATTAGATCTTGCCCTCTTTTGGAATATTTAGATTTAGGCTTCAATTTAATTGGGTCATTGTCTAGTTCTGTTTTGAATATAATTGCTTCTAATTTGAAATCATTGTGTATAAGTATGCTATACACTCGCAGGCAAATTAGAGTATCTATTGATGCACCCAAATTGGTAGACCTGGAAATTGATGATTGCGTTTCAATTTATCACTTTCTCCGGAATCCAACTACATTAGTCGATGCACGTATTAGATTGATAAATGATGATTTGTGTTGGCTGGATTCAGATGATGAAGAGGAGGATGGGCAGGATTATTACGACTCATCATCTGGAGCACGGAAAAATTATCTTCATCAGATGACCAAGTTTGTTGGATGAATGTCTAGTGTTACCTATCTTAACCTGAAGCTAGTGAGTCTGACCAATATATTCAGTTATCGAAACCCTGTGAAACTGCCAAAACTTTCTAATATAGCCCATCTCCAAACAAATTTCTGTAAGGATTTGCTGTTTTCCTTACATTGTTTTCCCAACTTAAAGCATCTTAAGATGTCCTTAGATTGTGGTTATTATAAAATGGAGCAAAGTAGTTGGTGTTTACCAGATTCTATTTCAATGAGTAAGCTCAAGACTATACAAATATGGGGACTGAAGGGAATTGATGATGACCTCAAGCTTCTGGCATACATTCTGCGTAATGCACTTGTTTTGAAAAAGCTTATTGTAGATTTTCATTTGGGTTTCCATAAGGTGAATGGGGAATATGTCAAACATGAGCGTGAAGAAGCATATGCAGTGTGAAAGGAATGCCAGTTATGTAGTTCATTGTTTAAGCTCCCAAGGAGCTCCTCGACATGTGAGGTTGTGGTTTCTAGTATGTATAATGGGTAATGCCTTACAAGGATGATACCTTACATGTCAAATGTTTGTGGGCAGAGATAAACCTGATGTATGCAACTTGTTTTCAAATGCAACGTTTAAGCTTATGGATTGTAGGTAATGAATACTGAATTCCGATTGATTTTTTGCTTTATGAATAATTGGATGTAGTTTAGGGCTTAACTAGTTTCTAGCAATGCCGATCATGTATCAGGGTATTGTAGCCTTGCAATGTACTGCTTTTTTTACTCTTTTTTTTTTTTATTATTATTAAGTTTTTATGTTATATTTGAGTTCTTTTACTCTCATTTATTTATTAAATGACTTAGTGTACGTAGTATGAATTCTGAAGGACATCTATTAAATTAGCAAAGAATCCAAAAGCTCACTGGTAATAAAATCGTAGATTAATTAGCCTCTCATCAATGAGTATAGAAAACAGGTTGAGTGTACGTTTTGCTTCCTGCCCTCTGTACTGTCATATTGAAAATTAGCCTGTGTTCATAAACTATGCTCAAGATAAATTGAAGTAGCTTAGTCAACAAGGTCAGGTGAGGGAGGGACAGAAGAAGTGAGAGAAGGAGGGGTTAGAAGGAGAAGACGAGGTCAAAGGGCAGTAAATAGCTTCTGAGTTCTGATTGTTGCTGATTCGTAGTTTTAGTATCTGGTGCACAAAAATGTATTCTTCCCTAGCTGTTCTAAACTAAGTATGTGTATCATTTCCTTTTATATTAACATGTACAGCTGACTGATAAGAAAATGGATCTTCGCAACTGGTGATCTATTTGTAAATTTAACCAAGGCAGATGATAAAAGTTATGAAACTGCTTGATACTTTTCTATCTGTATATAGACATTTGACATGTGAACGCGGAGTAAAGATTACTAAGAAAAGGTGGGGGTGGGAAATTTTTTGTAACATGAAGATTACACATGATGGGAGTTCAGGAAGCCTGTATATTCCCTATCTGTTCGACTACTAAAGTTAGGCAGCTTCTCTTTGTGCTTATACAGTTATACAATCAAACTCAGGTATTTGCACTCCCCTAGTCATCTTTCGACTTTGAAATTCTTAAGTTAAAGTTGGCTTCATTTTACCTTAATTTTATTTATAATTCATGTTAAATACAAATGTACAATAAGCTAGAAGGTACTGAATTATATGACCATGATTTATTGTCTACTTCCGTGTGGAAACCAATTGCAGGTGAAGTTCAGTCATACAGCACATCTTTCAGAATAATGTTCAGTTATTCTAATATTGCCACTTTGTTTAGCACTATACTGCGTGTCTGCACCATCAGGAATAACTAACCAGAGTCCTGTTCCTCTGTGCCATTCTGAGACTCAGAATTCGTGACGAATCACCATAAGTATGATGAACCATCACTGTCTAATATACAATTAGAATGAAGAAAAGTATAAACTAGGGAATTTTAGTGTTGGATTTCTGTGTTCAAGACTGGTATGTTGCTTGAACTATCAGAATTTGTAATCAAAAATAGCAACTGCACTGGCTTCTCCATTAACTGGTGTGTGGCTTTGATTGGGAGCTGCAACCAACCAATCAAGATAACCATTTTTACTCAAAACTCTTTTCTTCTGGAGCGCAGAGAGCTTGTAGTGAGACATAATTGATCTGCAGTGTGTTACATTTATGTCATGTTGATGTTTCTTCTGATTCTCTAAACCCTAACCCAAAGCACAATGTTTTTATTGAATTTATTATTTTTGGGTATTTTTTAAAAAATATCAAACTTTTCAAGCTTTCTTTGCTATTTATTTTTCAATTTTTTTTAATCGAAAATTCTTACTATTATTAATTTAGGCATTTAGCCATTAACATGTCCATTGTATAATTAAAATTGTGAAGCATATCAATTCTTATTTAATAAAAAAATCATAATAAAATAAAATTAAGACTTGTAAAAATTACAAAATTAAAGGAAAAAGCCAACTTTATTATATACTTGTATGTAGAGTAAATATCACTTGACATAATTCTTGATACATACTATTAAATTACTATTAATTGTGGGCTAAAACATTAGGGGGTGGCAATGAGGTTGGCTATTCATAATAGTGTAAATTACTATTACTACTATATTGACTAATTTAACCTAAGTACCAAACTCTTAACAATACTTAAGTAGTAAAATTTTGGTCGTAATTAACATTAAACTTTTAATATATCTCTTTCATAAATTGCGAAAAAAAAAGAAAAAAATATTATCTTTGGTTTGGTAATCTGGTATTATCGATTTGCCAAAAGAAATATCTATTTCAATTAAAATCATTAACAATAGTTAGCTTTTAATTTTTTTAATGATTAAATCATTTAAAATAAATAAAAACAAAAAATACACTAACCCACCCACTGGTCCACCAGCAAGGCAGCAACTAGAGCTGTCAATTCGGGTAATCGGGTCGGGTTTGAGTTGGGTAAGTGTGGGCCGGGTCAACTCGGGTCAAGTCAATTCGGGTTAATGTTGTAACCTATGTGGGTCGGGTTCAGGTTGGGTCATTCTTGAGTCGGATCTCCTCTGGTCATACATCTTATCAAGTTTGGATCGGGTTTAAGTCGTGTCAATAACAGGTCGGGTTACATTCGAGTCGAGTGAATAATAGGTCGGGTTCAATTCGGGTTTTCACGTGTTAAAATGAGTTGGGGTCATTCTCGGGTTTGAGTCAAATTCAGTTCAAGTCAATAATTTGTGGGTTATAATAAGGTCGGGTCATACTCGGGTTTAAGTCAGGTTTGGTTCAAGTAAAAAATTTGCAAGTAATAATCAGGTCAAGTCATTTCCAAGTCTGGTCATTCTCGGGTTCAAGCCGGGTTTGGTTCAAGTCAAATTATGGGTTACAATCAGGTCGGGTCATTTCCAAGCCAGGTCATGTTCGGGTTCGGGTTTTAAATATTGGGTTAATATATTCTAACATTTAGAAATGAGCAAATACCTATAATTAGTCTATGTAAGGAGCTGTATATATGTTTTGAACTATTGACTATTGAACTTATCACAGTAACTCGTTTGCACAAGCACACAACTACACAAGTGAAGTGATAACGTAACTATCTAATTATACTTTGATCAATATTAATAAGGTGGTCTAAATCGAATTTAAGGTGATTTGAAATTGAATCAAGTCAATAACAGGTTTGAAATCGGATCAAGTGAATAATAACAGGTTAGGTTGAGTGTGAAATGGGTTAGGAGTAATTTAGGTTGAATTTGGGTTGGGTCAATAACAAGTCGTGTTGATTTCGGATCGGGTTAGTAACAGATCCGGTTGCATTTCGGGTCGGGTTAGTAATAGGTCAGGTAAATTTGAGTCGGGTTAGTAACAGGTTGTGTCAAATTTGGGTCGGTTTGGTAAAAAGTCGGGTTAAATTCGAGTTGGGTTAAATTTGGATTTTGACGAGTTAAAGGGGGTTTGGGTCAATTTCGGTTAAAGTCGAGTTCGGTTCAGGTCAATAATTTACGGGTTATATTCAGGTCGGGTCATCTCTAGGTCGGTTCATGTTCGGGTTCAGGTCTCAAAATTTTGGGTAACTAGATCTAGGGTTGGTTTCAGGTCGGGCCATATCGGGTTCGGGTCACCATTTTTTCGGGTTCAAACGGGTCGGTTAATAATCAGGTTCAGGTCGGGTCAGCATTTAACAACTCTGACAGCAACTCCAGCCCCCTCCCCTCGGCCGGCGCCACCCCCGTCCCCTGCCGACAATGGCACCCAACCCCTCTCCCCTAACACTAGGCCAATGGTGGCACACAAACCCCCATTCCTTCCTCCCCACCTCCCTCCCCTGAAAATCCTTAAAATCTCCTCCCCTCTGGGGGTGGGTTCGCTAGGGCTTTTGAGGGTGGGATGGGCAGTTAGGGCCTGGGGATCGGATGAGGGGAGGGGATCCTAAGGATTTTCAGGGAAAGGGTTGGGGCCGACGAAGGAAAGGCTGGGAGCGGTCGTGGGTGTGAGCAGGCCAGGCTGGCTAGCTGGTGGGGGCAAAGGGTTTTTTTTTTACATTTTAATGATTTTAGAAATAATTAAAATTTATCATTAATGTTATGGTTGATTTAAAGAAATATTACTCAAACAAGCATGGGGCATAGAGGCTATCGGTAATAATTCTTCTCAAAAGACTAGCCATATCACGTGCATTATGCGCGTTGGAATCCTTAGTAGTAAAAAATATTTGAAAAACCTGTGCCTTTTTCGATTGCATTCCTAACAATTCTCATCAATCTCCTATTTGGAGAGATATCTTAAAGAAAAGGCATCTTCTTGCTTCGGTTTAAAGGAGGGCATTGGGTTGGTTTCAAGCCCATTTATCTTTATTTGAAGGAAGACATACATAAAACTAAACAATATATGAACTCAAAAACATAGAATGGGCAACTTCAATTAGGTAATTTGAATAAAACTAACAAGTAACCCCTACTAAACAACAATAATATAACCCTTATAAACCACATAGTAAGCCCTAAAAAACCTAGTAACCCTTAAATATACTGAAACCTAAGCCTATAAAGAAATCCAACACAAAAAAATCTAAATAAAATAACAAGTGACCCCTAGTTAACATAAAAGTAACCCCTAAAAAACTATCAAGGAACCACAATGTATTCTATACAAATGGAAAACTAAACAATTTTAAACTCAAACACATCATGAGAACAAGTAATTTTAATGAGTTACGAGGTAAAACCTACATGATAAAAATTTTAACTACAAACCTAAAATACTTGATTACAAACCTAAAACACTACATCATAGTTGAACAAAAATAAAAAAATCAATAGTAATATACGACGTCTAAAATACGAACAATTCAAAAAAGAAGGTACTGTACTCCCTCTGTTTTTAATTATTTGCTTCATTTCTTCATGTGCAGAATTTTAGGAGAAATTGAAAAAGTAATAAAATATGGAGGTAGTAGGGTTGGTGAAAGAATAAAAAAATTATTAAAAGCAAAAGTAATTGAGAGAATTGGAGGAGAAAGAATATGAAATTAATAAAATATGATTTGTATTGGGTCCACTAGTTGAGAGAAATGAATTAAATATTATAAAAGTTTTTTGAATAAGAAAATGGAGCAAATAATTAAAAATAGTCGAAATGAAAAGTGGAGCAAGTAATTAAAAACGAAGGGAATAAACAAAGTGAAATGTACAATATAATAATAGAAATGTGTTACTCCCTTTATTTCACTAGTAGAAAAAACTAAATGGGAAGCCCCAAATGGCAAGCGGTTATTGAATTCCGCTTCCAATAACACCAAAAAAAAAAAAAAAAAAAAAAAAAAAAAAAAAAAAAAAAACTGAAAAGGCAAATGGCAAGCGGTTCACCCAAAAACCGCTTGCCATTCCTATTTCCTAAAAAACAAACCCTACCTTCACATTTTCACGCCTCCCTCCATTTCTCACTCTTTCTCCTCTCAGATCAGAATTTCTTACTCCTTTCCATTTCTCACTACTCTCCATTTCTCATTTTCTTACTCTTTCACGCCTCTCTCTCACGCCTCTCTCCCTCTCACTCTCCTCTCTCCATTTCTCAAGCCTCCCCTCATTTTCGAGCAAAAATCCGAACCAAAAATCGAGTTTTTTTTAAGTTGCTTGGTGGTGGTGGTGATACGAGTACATGCGAACCAAATTCGAACCTAATTTCAAGCAAAAATCGGGGTTATACCCAAATTAATGGTTTTAAGGTCAAGTTCGACCATAAAAACTCTAGATCTGGAGTTTTTATGGTCGAATTTGGCCTTATATAACCAAATTCAAGGCTAAATTTGGTGGATTGTGTTGGAATTCTAGGTAAGTTATTGTTTTAATTTTTTTTCCTTTTTAATTTTGTTTTCGAATTTTTTGTGGTTGGTGGTTGGTGGTGGTGGTTGTAGTCGTGGGTTTTGTGGTAGTTTTGGGTTTTGTGGTGGTGGTTGTAGTCGTGGGTTTTGTGGTGGTTGTATTGGTGGGTTTTGTGGGTTTAATTTCCAGATCTAAGGGTTTTCGTGGGATTGGTTGTGGTGTTGGTGGTCGTGGTTTTCGTGGGTTGGAGGTGGTGGTCGTGGTTTTCACGGGATTAGTGGTGGTGTTGGTGGTCGTGGTTTCCGTGGGTTGGTGGTGGTCGTAGTCGTGGGTTTGCCGAGTTGGTGGTGGTGGTATTGGTGGGTTTTGTGGGTTTTAATTTCAAATTTCATGTTCTATTTGCATGAGTAAATTTTTTGAGCTATTTTTTTTAGTTGTTCCAGATACAAGTGGCGTCAGTTGCGGTGGTGGGTTGGTGGCATCGATTGTGGTGGCAGTGGTGGGTTGGTGGCGTCGATTGTGGTGCCGGTGGTGGCAGTGCGTGGTGGTTGATTGTGGTGGTGGTGTATTACTTTGTATTAATTATTTTTAAGATGCTTTTTTAATGAAGATGTAATATTATAATAATTAATAATGAAAATATTAATTTTTTTACATATATTTTGATTGCGTATCAATTTAAGTGAAAAAAACCAAAAAAAAAAAAAATTTATTTTTAATAGCCCTAATGGGCAGCGGTTTGGTACCAAAACCGCTGCCCTTTCTCTTCAAATGGCAAGCGGTTCTGAACCGCTTGCCATTTAAATGGACAATGGCAAGCCCCCCAAGGGCATGCGGTTCAGAACTGCTTCCCATTAGGGGGTTTGAACCGCTTGCCATTTAGTATATTCTACTAGTGTTTTTAAATCCAGCTTCCCGTCAAAAAAATAAAAAAAAAATTACAGCTTGCTCCACTTTTCATTTTTGGTCGTTTTTAAATACTTGCTCCATTTCCTTACTTGTAAAGTTTTTACAATATTTAATTCCTTTCGATCAACTATTGGACTTAAGCACCTAACATATATAAATCATATTTTATTAATTTTATATTCTTTCGTTCTCCTCCAATTCTCTCAACTACTTTTACTTTTTATAATCGGTTTTTTCACCAAATGCCCTTGAACTTTTCAAAAATTCACCAAATACCCTCAAGTTTTTCAAAATTCATCAGGCCAAATACCACTGACATTTGTTAATATTCACACCGTTACTTCAAAATACCCCTAATGTTAAAGTTTCGTTAGCAATAAAATTTAATTTATCAAGTGCCCTAACTTTGTTAAATGATTACACAAAATACCCTTATTTTTGGAAGTACAACGTCTAGTTAGTTTTGATTCTGGTCAAAGCCTACGTTTCTCTTCCTTGTTTAAGGATCAAATGATCTCCTTTCATTATCTGAGTCTCATTCATAGGCCATTCAACACATCATCTTCTTCCTTTCCTGTAGAACTCATAATCCTTGGAATTCCCTGTGTCTTCGCTGTCATTCTATTCGAAATAGTAGGTTTCCCTTTCACCACATTATTAGAACACATCACCCTATTCAAAGGAGAGCTTTTTTTCTCTCAATTTTAGAGAGTACTGATTTTCTCTCATCCCTCTCTTTCCATTATGTTAAAACGAAATTATTCCTTAATTCTTTGGCGTACATGAGATTAACATAGTTTAGAAAAAATTGAAGAAATTAAAAAAAAAAAATTCAACATTGCAATGATTGGGAAAGGTTATACGAAGATATGGCTCCTACTATTGCAACAGACTAACTCGAAGCACGTTTTAGATGGATTGGTAGCAGTAGTTATCGGGTTCGTAATTTACTCGAATAAGAAAGGTAATTTTGTATTAATGCTAATACTTTCAATGGCACATGTATTTAAAGACTGGTTGCAAGTGTCAAATTTAAAAGACATAGAGAATGAGTAGGGGCGGATCTAAGATTTAATTTATGGGGTCAATTGACCCCACTAATTTATTTTTTTTTAAGAAATTTGTTAAAACATTTAAAAGATGATTTATTTAATATTGAATTATTTAATTTGAGAAAGATAATATAAAAATGATTAGTAATCTAACATCTTCTCCATATGAATACACATAGTTTTATATGTGTCAATGATGTGCAATATAATATATAGGTAGTTTCACGTAATTTGTTAATTTATGAATAATTATAAATATAACTTTTTTTATATCATTTGAACCTACTTATAAAAAATGCTAGATTCGCCATTGAGTAAGAGAATGTCATTGACATGTCATTTTTCAAAGATGATAATGTGTATAAGGGAGGATTACATTGTTTGATAAAGAGTTTGATACTGCTATATATATTTTACATTTATCAACCCAATCTCATTAAACTCGTTAAATTCTATGAGCAGCATTATTACATTCCTTATGGAATAACATTCAATATAACACTATTGCTTTAAATTTGGTTATATCTTTAAAGACTGTCAGTTGAATATGAGTTATTATGTGAGCCGTGGGAGGATCTTACATCAAATACCACTCGACTTAAGGGACTCTGGCCCCTATTCAATAAAAACTACAAGGTTTAATTTTAAATTTAAGTCACATGACTATGATGAATCTTATGTTTCATTTGCGGTGTCATGTGCTTCCATGAAGTTACTACTTGGAAATCATTTTGAAATACTTGAGGAAAAATGGAACATGACTTTTGCTGAGATTTTTTACGAGATTGAAAAAAGCACAACCTTGGTCAGTATTTCGCTGAACTGAAAGAAGCAAATGGAGAAGAAATAACATCAAATAAGAAAGACTGATTACATTAGTGTAAGGAAAATGTATTACTTTAGGATTGTTTTTGTTAATGATAGCTGTAACACCCCCAAATCTCCCTCTACAGAAATACTAGTATAATACGTATAATTATACCGTAGAGATAGACTTAGGCGTATTACCGCCGCGTGATGACGCAAGGCTACTCAACTTACTAAACAAAACAATACTTTGCAGCGAAAACTTCAAAACTCTTCTTTATTAATAATAACTATAAATAGAAACCAATGTCATGAGTACTCAAATTAAATACAAGACCAAAACTCCTAATTGATGAAACCAAATCCCGGGACTCCAATGCATCAAATTATTCACTCCACCTGAAATAACACTGCTTACCATTACGGTAAACAGGGCGAAACAAAACAAATAAGAAGTATGGATTAGCAAAATATGCTAAGTATGGTAAGCGTAAGATAATTAAACTCAATTTATTTGTAAACATGCTTTTGAAATCAATTCCAATAATTAATCCAATAATTCCAACTCATAATTCAAAACCGATTCTCAATATTCCAATACCAATATTCAATAAAACCAATACCAATTTTTTTTTAAAACCAGTTCCTCATATTAAAAACCAATTCCTCAATAATAAACCAATAAAATCAATTAAACCAATTCCTCTCCCAAGTGTGCACACCCCCCAAGCTAGTCTCCTTATGTTACAAGGCTATTCTTGAGGAAAGACCCGGTCATGCAAAGTCCAAGGCCTTATCAATATACCAAATCCGCATAGTGGGATTACCAACATGCTTATAAAGCATAAATAATAATAAATCAATGATTCAATAACTTCTCTTTTAAATCAAATAATCAACCTTTAATAATAATAATCCAAACCCTTTTTTTTTTTATAAATCCAACATGCTTTCAAAATCAATCCTTTTTAAACATGAATAATAAATTAATTTATCAAAACATATTATAAAAATCAATACTCCCATTTAATTATTAAAACCAATCTTTTAAACATACTTTTATGTCATAAACCATAATTCAAGTCAATTTAATTAAAGCAACATAAATCATTCAAACATGTTCATTCAAATCGATCACTTTCAAGGTATTTAGCCACCTAACGTACCTTGATCCTCGTTTAGCCAAAAACACTTCAAAAGAACTCTCAAGTAGCTTGATCAAAAATACCCTACAAATAAATATAACCTTAATTAATATAAGGTTAACAAATAATCACAAATAATAAAATTAAACCCTCCCAACTATATGTACATGAACCTTTTAAACTAATTCAACATAAACATTATTAAAAATCTAATTTTAAAACTACTCATAATAATTTTTATATAAATCTCCCATAATAATAATAATAATTGAATAAGAGAAAAAGGAGAAGAAAGATAAGAAACCAAGGAGGAGAGGAAGGAGGAGGTGCGGCAAGGGCAGCAGCACGACGGCAGGTGGCTGCTGCCGGTGGTGGTCGGTGGCGGCAGGTGGCGCCGGTGGTAGGAGGTGGTGTTTGGTGGTGGTGGTGGTTGGCGCAAGAAAAGAGGAAAAAGAACAAGGAATTAATTAGGGGTTTTGAGAGAGAATTATGAGAAATTTGTATGAGGTTTGATCATGAATTAAAGGGGTATTTATAGGCTAGCATGTGTATGAATTATGGTAGGAAAATGTAGGAAGAATTATGGTAAGTAGGGTTTAAGGGATTACTTGAAGAAGTGAGTAAAGATTTAAGGAAAGTTTTGATATTAAAGAGATTGTGTATAATTGAATATGGAAGGTATGTATGTCATGAAAAATATTAAGGAAATTGGAATTACTTGGGGAATAATTAAGAAGAATGAATGGCAAGAAAATATGATGATCGGATATTAAAAAGATGGAGAATTAGAATTAAGGAAAATAGGAGATTTTGGGAGATAATTAAAAATATAATTTTACCAATTAAATTCCCCCCAAAATATTTCATGAGGGCCGAAAATATGGAGCTTACCATAGCTCTAATTTTCGGATTCCTCTAGATATATTTAGGAATATTTTGCTCGGTTTTTAAGGAATAAAATAATTGTATAAATAATATAGAATAATAATTAAATAATTAATTAATTAAATACCAATTATTTACCAATAAATAACCAAGAAAAATCAGATTTTCCATACATGGAAAATTCGAAAATCCTAGCTAGTTATTAGGTAATTTCGCCATAATAATTAATTAATTAAAAGATTATTTTGCTTTAATTAAAATATCCGAAATATGTAAATAATCCGGTTTTTTTTTAAATAAATAAATGGATAATAAATCTTATCCAAAATAATAATTTGTTTTTAAAATACTTTTGGCGCCAAAATTCAAATATCATTTTGGCTCCAAGATTTAAATAGTAAGTTTGAATTACTAAAATACCCTTTTTAGAAAATAATAATTAATTAATTAATTAGGAAAATACGTATGAAAATACGGGGTATTACAATAAGATAGTGTAAACTTTTGCAAGAAAGAAAGATAGACGAATAACCTTTTTACTATGAGTAGAAGTTATAAACTTGGAAGAATTTTCATTGTAGTGAATTATTTTCCTTTAATGTAAATCAAATCCTCTTTGCTTTCTCATATATTATTAATGCATTTATCGCCCAATATAGGATGAGTCCTGGAGTCCAAAGAACTAAGAATGGTACAAGAAGTCACCACTTCAACTAATTATCTTCATGCGTGACCAAATTCTTATGTTTTAATTCATCATCTGGTATGCTTACTTATGACTTAACTTGTTGTACATTATGTATGCCAGTTCTTATTAAGTTTTTATTGATTATAAAGTGATACGAACTATTATCAGGAGCATTGTGGCATCTACTACCTCTATCTTGTTTTCTTTGCTAATGATTTGTACTCTAATGTTTGGTGGTTTGATTTACGGCCCATTCGACTAGATAATAATAATTTGATGTAGTATTTGTGTGATTAGTGTTTGAGTTTGACCTCAAATGTAATTGCTGGTAATGGTTATTCATTGTGAAGTCTCGTGACTTGTGGTTATCATTGTAACCATCAACGCAATCACTCAGGCTTGGCTATAGACTATAGGTTAGATTATATGTCCCTATGTGTGTATCCAAGTGCACAAGATATTCTTATGGGGTTACTGTGAATGTGCATAGAGCACCCTTTACCTCTCATAAGTTACCAAAGTTGCGTGCCTAGGATGACCGAGACTTGTACCATTGATCATCTTTCAAGATTTGGAGGCCTTTGACCTCTTTCTCTGGAAATAGAGAAGTGATTGCTGCACCATCTAAATGTGGTTTTGTCCTAAGAATGCGATTAGGGCATGTGTAGCGAGGATAGAGGTTGAAATCTTGCTATTGTAGGTCCTTGTTTCTCAATATTGAAGTAGTTATCTTCTATATAAACTATTAAGTGACCTTAATTACCCTATTCATTGTTTTTTATTTTTTTTTATTTTTATTTTTTTTTTATTTTTTGAGTATTCATCGATCATTCTCTTGCCAAATTTCGATGATCATACTCACAAGCTATAGAGGTTGAAACAAAATATCAGGGATGTTATCGTTTATAACCTAAATTACTCAGGCTTCTCGATCTGGCCGAGCTCTAGGAGAGAGAAATAGAAATAGAGCCTGTCATTCCAATTGTAGTTTGAGAACCTCTATAAGGTGAATCACTGCCATAACCTTAGACAATTTCATTTGCTGCAGAGCACTTGTGCTTCTCCTCTAAGAATTGCTTAGAAAATTCAATCATTTCTTCAAGATATGAGGTTTCTATCCCATTATTATGACCTATATTGGATTAATTGTAAATTTGAAGTGTTAGAAAAGGATGCAAGTTTATTATGTTTGGAAGAATCGTACTTCTTTGTGATGCTCATTCTACATGTATTGTTTGCTTTTGATTTTGTCTTTAATTGAATATAAAAAAGAAAAGAGAAATTCTCTTTGGTAACACTATAGTTTTTAATTTTCTCATAAGTGAATTGCGAAAATTCTTATAATCATTAGTAAACCTGAATTTTTAAATTAAGAAATAATTTTTAAAAACAAAATAAAGCCACCCCTTCCCCCACCAACCAGCCACCAGCCCACCACTCGATCTCCGCTCCCACCCACGCCGGCGCGCCGACCTCCCCCTCAACCGATAACAACCAAGATTGCAACCATACAACAGCATCAATCAGCCAACCACCTTCCCCACCCCTCGACCTTTACCTTCAATCGCTGGCGTCTTTTTTCGATCCTGCCCCATCCTCCTCCCTGTCCTAGCCACCATTCCTCACCTTCGTCTTAAAACCTCGCTGAAGCAACGAACCTCAACCAGTCCCAAGCCGCCTCAGCCTAGCGTCAATGCATCACCGCTGTCACCCAAGCCCAATCGACGATTCAATTACTTCAAGAGGTTTTACGTTTACTTCCATTTACTTCCGATTCAATCAATGTCACCCAAGCCCAAGCAGAAATTATGGTTTTACTTCCGGTCGATTTAATTATCTTAAGAGGTTTCATGAGCTTGAAATCTTGAATATCACCATTTTGATGTTGAATTCCTGTTAATGGTGATAATTTTCCAGAGGATGATGTGAATCGGGATGAGGGGTTGAGACTTGAGAGTCGAGGTGTGGGAAGGAGGGAGTGAGGTCGCCTCTGGGCGGCCGACGCAGGGTTTGGGGATGGTCGGCCGGTAGGGGGCGTGCGCCGGCAGGGGAGAGGGAGGGGGACTGCCGCCGACAAGATTTGGGCTGGGTTGTTTGATTTTTTTTTTTCTTTATTTATTTATAAAATAATTTAATTATTAAAAAACTTAAAAACTAATCATGGTTAAAAAATTTAACTAGAGTTAGACTCATAATTGCATACAATCATCATTAATGTCACCATTGAATTAATATAACAAATTAGAGTTTACCACATATAATAAGAATTTTTACAATTTACCACTGAGAAAATTAAAAACTACGTGTTACCAAAGAGAATTTCCCAAAAGAAAAACTTATCCCAGCTTCTCTTCCTTTCTCTTTCCAGTTGAAAATGGCGGAAACCAAGATTTTAGAAAAGGAAGAAGACAAAGATGATCGATTGAGCTCACTTCCAGACGAAATCCTCACCAATATTCTCTCTTTCCTCCCAATCCACTCCGCCGCCACCACCTCCGTCTTATCCCACCGCTGGCGCCACCTCTGGACCGGCGTAACCCGCGTCAATTTCTTTGTTTGTAAGAAATTAAAATCCTCCGCCATTGTCGACCATGTCCTAAAGAAGCTTACATCTCGGAAACTCCACAACTTTGTTCTCGATTTGAACAATAAGAACCCCAGAGCATCTTGGTTTCGAGAAGTTTGCAGCCGAAATGTGGAGAATATCACATTCAATGTACCGCGAGGTGGTAAATGTTTCTACCGTATACCCTCGTTTCTGTTCAATTCTCAATCTCTGGTAACTCTGAATTTATACGGTTTGTTTCAGTGGCCGGAATTTGAGGATTTGCGTTTTCATCTGCCTAATTTGAAAAAACTTGTCCTAGATTATCTTGATGATATCCCTCTTTGGTTTCTCTGAATCTATTGCTTTCTCCAGAATCCCACTAAATTAGTCAAAACTTGTATTGACTTGAAGAATAATGGAGATTGGTCGTATTGTGAAGAGGACGAGGACATGGTGGATGAGGAGAATATTGGCTTGTTACCTGAATTACAAAAAGAATATACTCACCAGATGACCAAGTTTGTTGGAGGATTGTCTAGTGTTAGCAATTTGAAGCTGAAGCAAGAATTCCATACCAATATATTCAGACATTGTAGTTCTGCGAATCTGCCAATCTTTTCCAATCTAACCCGCCTTGAAACAGAGTGCCCTATGGAGTTGCTGTTTTCTTTACATTGTTTTCCCAACTTAGAGCATCTTGTCGTGTGTCTATGGTCACAACCTTTACCAACACTTGATTTTTCAATGGAGCAAAGCGATTGGTTGCCACCGGATTCTATTCCTTATTGTTTAGCAAGTAAGCTCAAGACTATACAATTAAGTGGAATACAGGGGACCGGCGATTCCCTGAGGGTACTAGCGTATATTCTGAGTCACGCAGATGTTTTGGAAAAGCTTTGCATAGATTTTGAAAGGCTTAATCTCATAGATGAACATAAAGAAGCATATGTAATGTGGAAGGAATGTCAGTTCTGTAGGTCACTGTTTAAACTTCCAAGGAGGTCCTCAACTTGTGAGGTTGTGGTTTCTGGTTGTTATGTCACACCATGTAGAACCATGTCCACTGATAATAGGAGGGAGGCCTTTTACCTTAAGTTTTCTTACTACTATAAGTAGGTGGGATATCATCTCCTTGTGCTTCAGTACAAATTAGAACAGCTAGGAATTAAAAAGAGGTAAGTTCCTTTTTATTACATTGTATTACTCTAAAGTTTATGGAAGAATGTGGAAGCTTTCAAGTATAAGAATTAAGATAATCTTTGTTGGTGGGGAATTTGGAGAGTTCAAGCATGTAGAATTATGAATTTTACGGAGTATGTTATAATGTCTTTCTATACAAACTAAAATGAATGAATCTTATGCTAAAGATGTTCTCCCTCCATCCTTTTGTGTTTGCCCCATTCCCAGTTTTTCTGTAAAGTTGTATTGGGCAGGTAGATATTTTTTTCCTTCACTATGTGAGGTAAGAAATGTAGTAGAGAGGGATGTTAGGGTCCTTGTTAATAATAATGAAGTGGGGCAATCTTTTGCAGCTTGTTTGGATGGAGAGAAATGGAGGAAAGGGAAAGGAAGAGATGAGTTTTCCTCCATTTGGATAGCAAAATTGGGAGGTGAGGGAATTGGGAGGAAGAGAAATGGAAGGAAACTTCCACTTTCCAAATTAGAGAAGAAATGGAAGGAAATCTTCGTTTGCCACCATAGGCCATCATCTTTCGCTGCATCATTCGCTGCCATATCCAAAAATATGATCTTAAGAAATTTTGTTTTCCAAAATTGATTTTAAAGTGTTAAAATTTCAAATGTTGAGATACATATATAATTTCTGGTTTTAAATTACAAAAATAGATTTTTCATGAAATCTGACTTTTAATTTCATGAATCAAGTTTCAGAAAATTGATTATGATCTTCAAAAATTGGTTTTCTGGAATAAAAAAAGGTTTTTGATATTTGGAAATCATTTTTTTGCGGTCTTCTTTTTCTAAAACCAACATCAGAATTTTTTGTATTGATTTTCGAAAATCAAATTTCTGGAATTTTGGTTTTAATTTGCAAAAATCAATTTTCAGAAAATTTCGTTTTGGAAAATTGACAGGGAAGAGAAATGGATTTTCAGAACTTTTTATTTTGGAAAATTTATACTCTGTATGAAAGAATTTTACATTTCCAGAATTTTATATGTGAATTATTGATTTTGAAAAATTGAGAAATTAATTCATATTATCACAAGAACTAACACATTAATTCAGGTTATTCAGCCATGGATAAAATTCACAAGAACTCAAATTCCCTCATTCTCTCTTCCTTCATTTTCTCTGTTATCCAAATGAGGGATTTGGTTTTCTTCACCCCTCCCCTTCCTTCACCTCCCCTTCCTTCATCTTCCTTCCCCTCCCTTTCCTTCCAAAAATTCTATCCAAACACAGTGTTGGTGACAAACTAGAAAAGACAATAGGGTAATCTTTGGGGGATGCAGAGAGTATAGCTTAGAGCCTTAGACTCATGGAAGGCTTATTGAGTTTAGTGGAGTTGTTCTATCATAAACGATGGTAAAGCACTAAAGCATCACCTGCAATAAGAATGGCTATTGTCAATCTTTTTTATTTTTGTTTGATAAACCCTTATACATTTGAATTTTAGTTACCTGATGCACTTTATTTCTAGAGTATTATAGGATTAATATGCATGATGTAATTTGGAATTAGAAGGTATATCATACAGGTTTTTCCGTTTTACCATACCGTTATTTTAATAGCTCATCACTTACAGGCTACATAAGTAGCTCACTAGTTCTAGATCAGCAAAAAGAGAGACCTTAAGTTGCTAGGTTTAGTGACCTCTGGCACTGTAAATCTGTAACGTCAATCAGTTTTAGCTCACACGCCTTTGGAACCGAGTTGGATTTAGTGGAGCTGGCAAAGTAACAGATTGATTTGAGCCAGTTGGTTGTGAAGCTCCTGTACGACTCTATAACTAGAATATCCTGGTTTTGAATTATCCAATTGACTAGTCAACTTGATTTGAAGCTCCTGCTTCCCTTGAATGATTGAATTTCCTGAAGAAGTTCAAGTATTTGTTGACTAAAAACTTCTTAAGAATGAGCATCATATATCTTGACTACCATAGATCCTCCCTTAAAATCAGGAAAGGGAATGTTTAAGCTTCAGAAGAACCTATGCAGGTACTACCATTCCTACCAGCATCAGTTTAATCTTTGCTAAAGCTTTAAACGTCAGGTTTATAACATACTTGCATCAGTATGGTAGAGTGCCTCTTTTCGTCTAGAAGTTGAAAGATTTCGAAACTTGTATTTTGTGAAAATTAGCTTCCTTGGGTGTCTATATACTTGATCAAAATTCAAAAGTTGTCTGGTGGGTTCGTGGATGATCAAACTTCCTTAAAAGTTGGACTAGAGAAATTTAGCATTGACGTATAAATAAGGAATGAAATAGAATAAGGAGATTGGATAATGAAATTGCACTTGATAGGTTTTTGAGAGGCTAAATGATGATATATTTGAACATTCTCTGGTTTTACTAAGGTTAATACTTTGATACTTTATATCATGATAATCTGAACTGCCTTTCCTGTGAGTAAGTTTCTTACTTGGGAAAGTTGACTGAATTGGATTTGGACCTATGACTTTTTTACCAACTATTACTTGTTAAATTGTTTTGGAAAGGTCAGTTTATAATAATAAGGATGTCCCCAAGCATGTTAAAATCATAGTAGTCTACTCTGTTTTTCTTGCAGCAGATGGCTACTTATGATGAGCAAAGGTCTTAATGATTTTGGAGAAAGGTCCAGTTTATTTATTTCGCGTGACTAATGTGACTCTTCTTGAAAATGCAAAATGAATAGTTTGGAGATTAGAGTGCATACACTGAGGAGCCTTTGTACAACAATGTGTAGAGAGATTAAGACTAGAATTAGGCAAAAGTCTCAATATGATACTAAGAGCAGATAAAGATAAAAATGCTGCAAGTGGAACAGTCTTAAAGTAAGTTTTTAGTCTTTTAGACGAGCAATATATGTGGTACATTGTTGGGATTGAGTGAAGTCTTTTTTGCCTTAGTACAATTAGTAGCTTGACAAATTGGAGCTCAAAGTAAGCTCTTATTATTAAGGTAAGCGATGGTATGTCCCTTGGTATTAGATCAAGGTTTGTTGATGACCAATTATGAATTGCCAGTCTTACATTTTTCTGATGGCTAATTGTGAATTGCTGCTGGGTCTGTAATATTTGAAGAGTTAATGTGCTTCACTTAGATAACGTTGTATGGATTAGCTTGAGAGCTTAGAGGGTATGAACTACGAAGGGATCGGAGGATCATTGTATAACGATGTATAGAAAGATTAGAATGAGGTAAATATTGCCGTGTTGGTGGCTAAGCAAATGTCTTGTATGTTTTTGAGGATACTAGTTCTTCAAGTAAAAAAAAAAAAAAAAAAAAAAAAAAAAAAAAAAAAAAAAAAGCAACAAGTATTTCTAGCAATTTGAGGATACTAGTTCGCTTTAGGCAGCTTAAAGCGTTAAATCTTAATATAAGGGGAAATGATAGGAGACAGCTTAATCTACCAAAAGCTATTAGCAAATGTGCCTACAAAGAGCAAGGTTAATAAAAATTGAACATGAACAGATTTAACACAACCTTAATTAGTTTCATCCTGATTTTTATTTATCATTTTCTATACGATATGGCAACTTGGCAAGAAGTTAATAAGTGTTAACAACTTTCCTTGGTCCAAATTAGATGACAAGTTTTGATTTTTGTTATTATTCAAAAACTTTATTTTGACTTTTATAATAGTCTAATAAAAGATACATTTGAATGAATTTAGCATTGACAAATTTGATAAAAGAAATGTGTCATCTAACATTTATTCTTCATTTTTTTTTTATATATATTCCATCCATCGTTACCTCCCAATGGTGATCCCTATTCCTATCCGTTGAAGGTATTGATGTTTGGCTTTTTGTTTCTCCCTCCCCAAAACATTTTTCCCTTTTCCTTATCTCTTTTTTACTTTCCTCCAAGGCTCTAGTGAAATTCAAACTCTGGTCTAGAGAATAAGTTAAACACGACATAATCATTGATCCACTTATGTTTTATGCAATTATTAGTGAAACAAATTATATATATTGTTGGGGAAACGTGGCCCGAAATCGAGCTAAACAGCAATTATGTCAAAGAATATAAACCACAACACAAGCAAATAATGGGTAACTTTGTTACCCTCTCAAAGACAATCTTACTATTAAATTTGAGCTACATAACCGCAATTACAAACACTTTTAATGAGCTTCTCAAGCTCTCTAGTGTTTGCACTCTCAAGCTACAACAAGCACTCACTCTCTTTTGTTTCTCTCAAAACCTTAGAGCAAGTGTTGTGTTTTCCTCACTACTACGATGCTTGTGTGACCACTCTTCTTATGATTAGTGATGCTACAACAAGACCCATGCTATAGCTTATATTGCAAACTACCAAACTTGGCTTATTCTACAAGCCAACTACAAAGTGTACAAAGCACACTACCACAAAAGCAACCAAGTCAATACTTGGCTTATTCTACACACTACCTTGTTTGACTTATTCTACAAGCTATCATATTAGTGTTGGTAGTGGGTCTTGAACACAACGTATATATACTAATTTTTGGGCACTTTTTTTTTGGGAGGCCTTGAGCCATCGCCCACCTTGCCCTGCCGAGCCTCGCCATTGCTTCCCTCTCATCAATCCTCACATTTCCAGTCCCTATGATGCAACCAAACAAAGGAAAAACTAATTTGCAATTGTTCTTTTTCATTGAAAATGTTTTTTCATCAAAGCAAATGGTGGTTTAAGCCAAAAACCATCCCATTATCCAACAAACCTAGAAAACCAACCACCACTATCGAAACCCCCCTACCCTAAAAAACTCAACCCCGTACAAAAATCCAACCATTTTGGAGGTGGCCGGTTGTTGTGATTTAGGGGATCTTTACCAAAATAGATACTTTTATAAAACTATTTACCAAAACGGCTACTTATCAGTATTAATTTCAAAACTAGCTAATTTATTAACTTGGAAGGAAATTATTTATTCCTTATTTTCTTTTGAACTAGTTTGGTTTACTTTATGGGGTCTTTTTAAAGACTTTTTTCTCTTGGTTTTTTTTATTTTTTTGGGTGGGGGGGAGGGGATTCTAATGCCATAGTTTAAGATATTCAAAGATGAAAGGGTAGCTAGCTTATTTTTCGTAAGGTGTGCTTTTGTTTTCTATTTTAATTTGTTTGTTTTCTTTTCTTTGTTTTAATTTCTGTTAGTGTGTTTTTCTTGTGTTAGGGGTTCTCCCCTCTTTTGCACCAAAAAAAAAAAAAAAAAAAAATCCCATTAATTTGAAAAATAACATTCAACATAATATATTTGCAATAATTCTCTGGAGACTCTACTTTGTTAAGAGGTGCAAGCATCAACATTTTAAAAAAAAATAAAAAACTCAAAAAATTGTTCCAAATTTCCAATTAACAAAAAAAATAAAAATAAATAAATAAAAAACAACTGAGAACATATTCATTGTCTACCATTATATATCACATAAATATTTGTAAATTTTATTTATTATACACATTAAACTAAAAAATATTCAAATTAGCTGACATTAACAAAAGTATACAATTAATAGGCATGAAAAATATTAACAATACCTTTAAAACCATTATTATAGTCAAAATTTGCGGTAGTGTTGATAGAACAATACTACCTAAAATTCCAAATTTAAATGATACGATCTAGATAAAAAAAATTAGTATATTTGTACTCCGTATATCGTTAAAATTTCCAACTAAAAAAATCCTAAAAACAAAATTAAAATAAAACCAAAAAAACAAAATTAAAAAAAAATCAATAAAGTGAACCCTGAACAAAATTGGTTCAAAAGGAAAAAAAAAAAAAAAAAACTAGTTTTGGAATTAAAATTCATAATTAGCCGTTTTGGTAAATACTTTTGTCAAATTAGCCGTTTTGGTAAAAGATCCCGATTTAGGTGGGTTTAAGAGGTGTTTGTTGTGATTTAGGTTGTTGGTTGTGGTTGTGGTTGTGGTTTAGGTGATAGTAATGGTGGTTTCGTGAGGCGATAGGAGATTATAATGGTGGTTTCATTGTTTAAAGGTATTTTAAGGAGGTGATAGTAGTGGTTTAGATTTGGTGGTTAAGCCGGTCTTAAGTTTTGGTTATTTCATTGTTTAAAAGGTGTTTTAAGAGGGTTATCTTTTTAAAAAATTAAAATCAATTTTTTTGTAATAAGTAAATTGTAAGGAAAAAAAAACTATCAATTATACTGTGACACGTGTTATAATTAACTTACTAAACAGATTATTAACCACTTTGAATATCTATCTACACTTATCTATATATATATATATATATATATATATATATATATATATATATTAAAACTCAACGGGAAAACATGAGGCCGCCACGTGTCATCATGACTAGGCAGATGACGTGGCGCCATATCATAGTTAGACTCCAACGTTTTGGTCTTTGGATTCTCTCACTTAATTTCTTGAGTAATTCTTATAGCCCCCAATTTAAGAGAATATTTAAGGTGATTAAACACCACCATTATTCTCTTGATAAATAACTCTCATAACCCTTCATTTAAGAGAATGTTTAAGATGATTATTCACCTCTCCTTTGATGCTTGGGATTCTTCTTCTATGTTCTTTCATGTTTTTCTATAAAAAGAAGAAACTTTTTTTCTATTTTTCACACTTGAAAAATACATCAAGCACAATAGTCTAAACACAATTTCTATTGGGCATAAGTTGCTTGAATCAAACCATCCACCCCAAAGTGTCTTTGTGTGAAAGTGGTGTGTTAACCTTAAGAAATGTGCTGGCGAATACACTTGAGCACATTGGTTGTGCCGAAATTCATTTTCAAGTTAGTGATTTGCATCACGACACACCGATATTATTCCATGGTTTGTGAGATTATCTATTTGATCTTACTTAAATATTTCTATATTATTTGTACTAGACTTCTCCTTTATTTACAATAAATGTAACCAATTTAATACTTTTTTTGTATTTTATCACATAATTTTTATTTTAAAACCTCATTTATAATATACATAAAATGACCCGAGGCATTGCCCGAGCCACAGACTAGTTATACATTAACAGATGTTTCTAACAAGGTCCACGTGTCATGTAATCTCTCCTCATTACGCCATGTCACCCATACAACTGCTCATAACGCCACGTCGCTCTCCCTTCCATTTGTTTTCATTATATGTCATGCACATAAAATAAAAAAAAATAAAAAAACAAGTTCACCATAAGATTTGAACTCACAACCTCTAATTTTAGAACTAAGTGTTTACACCAAGCTATGTAATTTTTTTATGTGATCTTTTGAATATAAAATATTAATATCTAGCAAATGACAATATGAACAACAAATTTAATTATAAAAAAATTGATTCATAAATTACAACATATATTAATGAGCAGTTTCATGTAATAATTCGGACATCGCCCAGACCCAAAAACTAATTTGCGTGTCAAAAAGTCGTTCTATCCTCAAATAATCAAATGATCAATTTTATTTTTAAAAATCTGTAAAATGTGGTATTATTTCCGGCCATTTTCCCTTTTTCATTTGGATTAAAGGTTCCGATTCCAATCCTTAATTATTAATAATTACTCAATATCCATGAGTGCATGACTCCATGTCTCCATGTACCAAACAAAACACTCGGCTGTCCTAAAAAAAAACACTTCCTTCGATTTCTCTCTCCACCCAAAACCCTTGCTGCTACCAGCCACTTTATTCTGTCTGAAATAGTGAAAGTAGAAAATGGCCGAAACCCAGATTGTAGAAAAGGAAGAAGACAAAGATGATCGATTGAGCTCACTTCCAGACGAAACCCTCATCGAAATTCTGTCACTCCTTCCGATCAAATTCGCCGCCGCCACCTCACCGTTGGCGACACCTCTGGACCGGCGTAACCCGCGTCAATTTCTTTGATTGTGTATCAGAGTCCATCGACATAATCTACAACGTTCTACGGAAGCTTACATCTCGGAAACTCCACCAGTTTGTTCTCGATTTGAACTATTTTGACGACTACCCGGAGGTCTCCAGACTGTACAGATTATCAGTATCATCAATAGTATGGTTTCCAGAAGTTTTCAACCGAAATGTAGAGAAAATCATATTCACGGCACCGCCAGATGCAGCCTATTTATGTATACCCTCTTCTCTGTTCAATTCTCAATCTCTGGTAACTTCGAAATTATATGCTTACTTTCAACGGCCAACATTTGAGGGTTTGCGTTTTCATCTCCCTAATTTGAAAATACTTACTCTAGATGATATCCCTTGTTGGTTTAATGCTTTAATTAAGGCTTGCCCACTTTTGGAACTTTTAGAAATAGTGTTCAATTTAGAAATGTATTCAACTTTGTCAACCTCTGATGTGAATATAATTGCTCCCAATTTGAAGTCATTGTCTATAACAATGGAATTTCAGTACCAGAGCATGGTGAAGCGCCCTAGAGTAAATATTGATGCACCCAAATTGGCAAACCTTAAGATTCATGATTGCAATTCTATTTATCATTTTCTTTGGAATCCAACTACGTTAGTCAAAGTGCATACTGACGTATAATGCCAAGTTCTGGGATGATTTTGATGAAGAGGATGGGGAGGATAATGGCTCGTTAGAAGGAGCACAAAAAGAATATCTTCACCAGATGACCAAATTTGTTGGAGGATTGTCTAATGTTAGCAATCTGAAGCTAGAGAGTTGGACCAATATGTTCAGATATCGTACTTCTGTGAATCTGCCAATCTTTTCTAATCTAACCCATCTTGAAATAAAGGGCTCTATGGATTTGCTGTTTTCTTTACATTGTTTTCCCAACTTAGAAGTTAGAACATATTGTGGTGTGTCTATGGTCACCACCCTTACAAACACATGAGGAGCAAAGCTGTTGGTTGCCACTGAATTCTATTCCAGATTATTTAGTAAGTAAGCTCAAGACTATACAATTAATTGGAAGACAGGAGACCGACGATACCCAGAGGGTGCTAGAGTATATTTTGAGTAATGCAAATATTTTGAAAAAGCTTTGCATAGAGTGATAGATAGGGTTAATCTTGACAATGAATGTGAAAGAAGCATATGCAGTGGAGAAAGAATGTGAGTTCTGTAAGTCACTGTTTAAACTTCCAAGGAGGTCCTCAACTTCTGACTGTGAGGTTGTGGTTTCTGGTAGTTATGTCACAGCATCAGCTAATGCCTTACATGTCAAATGTATTTGGACAAATAGACCTGACATATGCAACTTGTTTTTCAAATGCAACATTCAAGCTTATGGGTTGCAGGTATTGCCTACTAAATTCCTAAATCCTAATGATTTTTGGTTTAGGCTAAACAATGTTTCTAGAAAATATGAATATGTATGTATTGTAGTCTTGTAATGTACTCGTCGTTGCCTCTTTTGTATTAAGTTTATATGTTATATTCAAGTTATTTTACTTCTCTTTATGGTTATGTGAATCTCTCATTTATTAATGCTCTCTGTAGAATGAACTTTGAAGGTTGTCTCTTGACTTTTGCGTATGAAAATCATAGATATACATATCTTTTTAAATAAAGCTAACTAAGTTTGTGTTCAAGTTCAATCTTATCGTTGCTCTTTGTTACATGTTTTGGTCTGAAATCCAAGGTAATTTTAAAAGTTTGGAAAGAAAAAGTAGCATGTCTAGTGCAAAATCTTTTCGAGAAATCACATGATGGTTTTGAATCATTTAACTTTTGAATTCTCTTTGTATCTTCTGCTTTGGGACCTTTATCGAAATTTTGCTATATTTCATTGCCACAACTAGTTGTTCTTTGTGCTTAAATTCAGCTGTTACCTTGACTACTGGAAACTAAAAGATTCCATTTTTTTCCTTTTTCGGGAGGCATATATACATTCAGTATAAATTAGAATACTGTGATTGTTAACGTGGAAAGATCCCTTTTTTTCGATGTATTAATGCTTTTGACCATAAGTATTAAGCGTACAAATGTTGTTGAATTGTGGATTTTGATTGTTCCATATGAGATATTAAAGTTGAAATTAGAGTCTATTTCATACTCTGTATTACTTAGAAGAGAAGTAGTAATAATGAAGATCTTTGATGTTTAGTGAATATGATCCTTTTAGGTGTGTAATTTTATTATGATAATTCAAGTGATTGCTTGATTTTCAACTGTTAGTATATGTTTGTACTCTGTATTGAAAGTGTGTAATTTAGAATTGATATGCTCTGTAACCTTATTAAGCATGATGTTAGGTGCAGGATTAATAGCTTAGATAAGGTTAAATGGAAAGATAGAGATCATGAATGGGCCAATTTTTTGTTGAATGGTGCTTAGGCTCTCTGTCTTTGTTTTGTTGCTGCCCTGTTGGGTTGCTTTTGTTTGTCTTGTCTGCTTAGTTGTAATTGTTGGATTTCTTTGATGAGATAATATAATTTCTTGCTTACTTACCAAAAAAAAAAAAAAAAAAAAAAAATAGAAAAAGATAGTGTGTAATTTTTCTGTATGTTTCTAGACAAATTGCTGCTTTTGGAATATTGATGTTGAGGGTTTTTTTGTCGATGTGATTGAAAATGGGCAAATCATTAATCAATCAAAAGTAAATGTATTATCATTGTATTATTATTTCATTATTTGTTTGATTCTCCTTTTGAATGTTGACCTATGAATTATTTTTTGCACATTCAGTTCGCACATCCAGTTAAAAAAATATACGAGGTATACAATTAGAACCAAGCACCACTGATATCAATTCCATTGTTTAATTTAACGTATCTAACAACGGACAGACAAGTCCGAAGTAAGTGGTTAGCTGGTTACTAAACCATGCAACTCAAGGTCTCCATTTTCGAATCTAGAACTGCTTATTAAGTGAAGAAATATTAAAATAAATAGTATGGTATAGTATTTATTCTGATATTTTGTCTTCCTCTTGTCATATTTCTCTTGTAACTGAAAGAAATTGGGGAATAGAGGAACTCCTTGTAACATCAAGAACTCAGGAAACCATGTAGACCCATGTCCAATTGTTGATGGGAGATTGGGAGGGAGGCCTTTTACCTTTCTTTTTCTTGCTACTATAAGTAGGTAGCTTCTCTTTGTGCTTCAGTACAAATTAGGACAGCTAGGAACTAAAAAGAGGAAAGTTCCTTCTTATTAATTTGCACTACTACATGAGTTTATGAAGAACATGAAAGCTTTTCAAGTAAAGAAGGGGAATTTGGTGGGTTCAACATGTAGAATTATATGGAGTAAATTTTATACTAGTATAGTGTCTTTATATACAAACTAAAATGAATGATTCTGATGCTAAAGATTTTCGCCCTCCATCCTTTTGTGTTAGCCCCGGCCATTCCCAGTCTTTCACTTTCCTTAAACCTGTATTATGTAGGTAGACATATATTTTCCTTTGTTTTACGGGGTAAGAAATGTAGTGGAGAAGGAGGGTAGGGTCCTTGTTAATAGATAATGAAGTGGGGTGGTCTTTTGGTGGAAAACTAGAAAGGAAAATTGGGTAATATTTGGGGGACGCAAAGAGTATAGCTTACACTCAAGGAAGGCTTATTGAAATTTTAGTGGAGTTGTTTTATCATAAACGATGGTAATAGAATGACTATTGTCAATTTTTATTTATTTTTTTTTTTTTTTTTTTTTTTTTTTTTTTTTTTTTTTTTTTTTTTTATCATAACTGAATTAAACTGATTAGAGCTGAAGTGAAGAACAGGCCCTACGTATGTATATATAGATACTGAGGATATATTTAGAAAATTAATATGATATATTTTGTGACCATATTTAGAGAAATAATATGATATGTTTTGTGACCATATTTTATGGCTAGAATATTGGCTAGAATATTTTTTGGTTATCTTTTAGTTATTTTCTTAATTCTATCTTATGTTAAACTTGTATTATATATTGGTCATGATGGCCATCAATGAGAACAAAGCATTTATGTTCATTCAATTTTGAACGATTTGCCCATGTGGTGTTGAAAAATAAAGAAATTACTAGAATAGTGTCCACTTAAAAATATTTCTCAATTTAGTGTTCATGTAGGTTCGGAAATTTACGAACCTAGGGTATGGTTAAAAAATCATTGAAGAGACCTTTTTATAATAAAATCCTAAAAATATGTATACCATCAAATTATTTTTTATTTTTTTATGTTTTTTGACACGAAGAGGGTTTTTTCTATTAGTTACTCAAACCTTAATCAAGGAGAACATCAGAGATTACAGTAGGTAGGATTTCTTCAATCCAAACTTTCATTTATGCATATAAGATATATCTTTATTAAGTCAAACATCAAAAAATTTATCTTAAATAATGCTTACGATATCTTAATTTTATTTAGCATTGAGTCTCATCATTAATGCTTTTGTATTTAATTAATAGTAAAAATGAAATTAAGCACTATGGAGTATGAATATGATGCAGTAATATAAATATTTAAAAATTTTCTAGCATTTTTTTTTTCTTTGACAGCAAGTAACCAAGATAGCTTAAAGTGATCAAAAGTTACCCCTGAAATGAATAAAAGTTACCCCAATATGCATAAAAGTAACCAAATACAAATAAAAATTATCTAAGCTTTATTAGTAAAGAATCACATTTTAAATGACTAAAAATCAATTATTAGTAATTGAATGTAATTAAATTACCTTTATAAAACTTTTCTTGTTGTCTATTTATATAAAAATTATATTATGTTTAAAGTTACCCTAAAATTAGCTAAATGTTACCCTTATACTGCTCGATATACACTAATATTAGTGTAAACCGGGTGTATACAAAATTTTTTGCCAAGAATATTATTAAGCTAAACTAGAAATATCTAGCAAAATAGCAGACCTAGTAACCAAGAATTTTATTAAGCTAAACTAGAATATCTAGCAAAATAGCAGAGCTAATACAAGAAGGATAGTCTTCCACCCAAACTCTCAAATGCTCATAGTTTCTACGTACTATTTTGAGCAAGTTTGTCGGCAACCACATTCCCACATCTGCTGACTTGCGAGTAATTAAAGAAGCTAGTTTAAGGATGTCCCTAACAATGATATGACCAAAGCTAGACATTTCATGCTTCCCCTGCTTCAAATAAGTGAATTGATTGCTGCAATCCATTTGTAGCATATTTGTTATGGATATAAATTGTCAAAAATATATATAACATGAAATATCAATGTTTGGAACAATGGTGAATTAAAACCCTTAGAGAATAGTATTAAGACTCCAATGATTTTTTTATTTAGATTTTATATACGAAGCGATAAAAATTAGGTTTAAAGTTTTCCAATCCTACGTGAACACTACTATGAGAAATATTTTAAAGTGAACACTATTTTAGTAATTTCTTTATTTTTTAGCACCAATTTAGCAAATCGTTCTTCAATTTTAGCAATAGATCAGACTATCAGAGTATTGGACCAAGCAAGAGTTTGACAATGGAAGACGAAAAAGATCAATTGAGCTCGCTTCCAGACGCCATCCTCATCGAAATTCTCTCACTCCTTCCGATCAAATCCGCCGCCGCCACCTCCGTCTTATCCCACCGTTGGCGATACCTCTGGGCCGATGTCACCTGCGTTGATGCTCGATTAGAATCCACCGCCATAATTGACCACATCCTACAGAAGCTTACATCTCGGAAGCTCCACAAGTTTGCTCTCAATTTGAGTAATTTGAACGATTTTTACGATGATCCGAAGTGCAGAGCATCAGTGTCTTGGTTTCGAGAAGTTTGCAGCCGAAATGTTGAGAATATCACATTCAATGTACCGCGAGATGGTAAACGTGACTACTTTATACCCTCGTTTTGCATACCCGCTTTTCTGGTCAATTCTCCATATCTGGTAACTTTGAATTTACACGGTTCGTTTAAATGGCCAAAAATTGAGAAAATGCGTTTTCATCTGCCTAATTTGAAAAAACTTACCCTACATCAACTTGAGGATATCTGTCTGTGGTTGGAGACTCTAATTAGGTCTTCCCCACTTTTGGAACTTTTGGATTTAGTCTTCTGTTTAGATTCATATTCGAGTTTGTCTAGTAAAGTTGTGAATATAATTGCTCCCAATTTGAAGTCATTGTCTATAAATATGAAAATTTCGCACCGGGAATGGACACAGCGCACTAGAGTATCTATTGATGCACCCAAATTGGTGAACCTTCGAATTGAGGATTGCAATTCAATTTATTACTTTCTCCGGAATCCGATTACATTAGTCAAATCATGTATTGACGCTAATACATGGCAAGGCGACATGGAGAGCGAAAAATATATTTGCCAGATGATCAAGTTTGTTAGAGGAATGTCTAGTGTTACCCACCTTGTGCTGAACCTAGATAATATTCAGATCAATATATTCAGATATCGTAATCCTGTGAATCTGCCAATCTTTTACAATGTAACTCGTCTTGAAACAAGTTTCTTTAATCATTTGATGTCTTCACTACATTGCTTTCCCAACTTAGAGCATCTTGACGCGTGTTTATGGTGGTTTGATGATCCTATGCCGGATTGGTGTGCACCGGATTCTATTCCAGGTAGTTTGGTAAGTAAGCTCAAGAATATAAAAATATGGGACCTAAACTGCAAGGATTATGACCTCAAGCCTCTGGCATACATTCTGAGTATAGCAATTGTTTTGGAAAAGCTTGTCGTACAGTTATATAGAGAATCAAATGTACAATGTGAGTTCTATAGGTCATTGTTGATGCTTCCAAGGAGCTCATCTACTTGTGAGGTTATGGTTTATGGTAGGTATGTATGTATGTATGGGTAGCAGGTATTGACTACAAAATTCTTAATTTTTTTTGGTTGTTCAGTATAAGATATTTAAGTTGATTTAAGTCTTATTCGTACTCTGTGTTGCTTAGAAGAGAAATAATAATAATAATGAAGAGTTTTGAACATTTAGTGAATTTGATCCTTGCAGGTTTGTAATTTTATTATGATAATTGAAGTGATTGCCTGATTTCCATCTGTATGTATATACTAGTATATGCTTGTAATTAAATAGAAAGTATTTGCAAATTTTTAGATAATTGCTGCGGATTTTGTTTTTCGTGTGATTGAAAAGGGCTAAACCATTATTGGATGAATCAAGCTTAATACGAAGTACTACTATCTAACATTGTACTCTGTATTAGTATTTGTGTGATTATCTCAACATGAAAGTCTTTTTTTATGTGACTTGACTGTGTGATATGCTGCTTTGTGATTTGATTTTGGGGAATTTGAGAATTTCAGATTCAAAACCTTAAATTGTCTAGAAATCCATCAAATTGTAACAAGTTAAAGTAGTGTTTAGCGTTCTCCTGGTTTTTTTCATTCCTCACACTTACATAGATACTTCGCTCCAAACTAACCAAGAAAGACCTTAATTGCAATCAAACATATAGCACATACAGATAATTAATGCGTCGAGGACAAATGTTGGCTGACCTGTTTTCCTAACATCATCCAAAATACTTCAGTGTCACAATGTATGGCATAGGATAGGCTATTTTGCAGCATGAACATCAAATTCAATTTTTGTAACATTAAGTAAGCGTTAGTCCCCAATAAAATTGTCATCCTCAAATATTATAAGGAGCACTCCATCAAATAGGCTTTTTAATGTTCTATTAGTTGCTGTGAACTCTAATTCTACTCTCGGCTACTTGTAAGAGTAGACGTAATGACAAAAGCACAAGACCCTCTGAAATCAGATGACTGCTAGTCTGCTACTGTTTTCATCCTTCAGTCAATAGTGCAATTAAGTAGAAAGAGCTAGAATTTTTATAATCAAGTAGAAGTGAACATATAGAGTATAGGATAAACCAAAAGACCAATACATTGCAACCCAATACACCCTGAAAAATCCAGCATTTCAAGATGCATGATTTAGGCATCTTAAAATTTTCTTCTCTGTTACACCATAATATGACTCTGGTACACCATTATAATCTTTTTCTCTGTTTGGATATTAAAGTTGATCCCTTCACACCATTATCGTCAAAACTTATTAGTGGTGCAGAGCAATGTGACTCGTTTATAGCTTTATAACATATGGTGAATTATTATGGTAAACAAACTGGAATTTTTGAGCAGTTTTTCGGAAAGATGTAATACATTTCCAAAATTCCACAAGGAATTTCACAAAAGATTGGTCATATGTTGTCAGTACCATATTATTAGTTTCTGGCCATATTGGTTTGTAAGATCGCGCAGAAAACAAAAGGTGAGTGTAGAATTATGAATGAATTGAGCACCGACAGAAAGTAACTACCATTAGCAGTCTGAACAGAATGGGAATTCAGAGGAACTTTAGCTTAGCCAAATTACTACATGTTGAAGAACCCAATTTCACCTCTACATAGTTATTTTTATACAATATAAACTCATTATACTAAGAAGAGACGTGGCAAGCAGTACAGTTCCTCACTTTGAACCTTTTCCTATGCTTTTCTTTTGTGATTCATGTCATTATATACATTAGAGTCTATCATGATTCATGTCATTAAAGCCGATCAATTGGATACCCATCATGATTCATACAACCAGCACCAATTTTTCTTGGAGATATGGTTGAACTATCTAATACCAATAATTCAACAAACTCCCATCTCACAAAACCATGTTGCCATTCTTTTTAGCTTCCATTCATAAGCTTTCAGCAGAATAAACTCAAATCTTACACAGATATATTAATTCAGGTACATTGTGTTTAGGTCCAATTTAGTCCAATTGGGCCCAGTCCATAAATGACCCAATTAAAAGCCCAAGGTCAAGGTTCAACTCTCCATTTGTGCTAAAGTCAAGGTCAGTCAAACGTGGCAAGTCAATTGGGCCTAGGCCCACTTCTCCAATATGTGCGAAGGTATAAAAGCCATCAATTTCACCATTTTACATACACACACATAAAGCCTCAAGCAATTAATTCTCTTGCATAGCTTTCTCTCTCTACACATTGTACTGACTTTAGCATCTGAGGGGCCTTCCTCGACAATACCCCCGAGGCTAGTTTACGTGTGTTTGCTGTGCAGGAAATCCTCGGCCCAACATCACTTGGACTGAACCCAGTCTTCACCACTTCTCAGGACCTTCGGCAAGGTCCCATTGTTTCACCCGAAACAATTTGGCGCCGTCTGTGGGGAGGACTTTCAAAAAATCTTTAAGCCAATCTCATTCGTTCTACCATAATTTTAGTATCAATGGCTAAGAATCACAAGAACAAGAACAACGGTGCTTCTCCTTCGAGGAAACGCCGAAAGTCACTAGGTGGGGGGCCCTTGGACCACCCTACTCCTATTTCATCTCCTCCGCGGGACCGGAGCCCGTCCGAGGAGCTCAGTTCCGGGGGCAATCAAGGGAGAGAACCCTTTCTCCCATAATTCGATCCAATCATCAACCGAGTCCACCTCGGTCGAATGAAGACAATCAGTCTACTCATAGGACTCATTCTCATACTCGGAGTCAACCTCGGAGTATTCATTCTCCCTCTACTGCTGCTCATTCTCACTCTCGCTCTCAGCAGAGAACACCCCAGACAGGGCCCAACTCGGAGGAGGTAGTGAGAGCCCTAGCGGTCCTCATGAATGCCATGAAGGCCCAGAACATGCCACCTCCACGGGACCGAACTCCTCCGCAAACCAGGCATCAGCGAAGAAAGCTCGGTCGGGAAGGGGGGAAACCCTCATCCTTCAGGGAATTGGTAGAATGGGAAGAGGAAACCTGGAGAACCAAAAGAGAAAGAAACAGGAACTCTCATTTCTTCAAGGAACCTACTACCCAGCTCACCTTGAGCAAAACAAACAGGAGCAGCAATTCTGCCTCTCGGCCAGAAACCGTTCGCCGAAGCGCTCTTGAACGTCTCGGCGACAGGGAGCGGAGTGTGCACAGCCGCCTCTCCTTTCCTGCAGCCGAAGTCCAGACTTCCCAGCCAGGGACGAAAACCACTTCTACCTCTCTGAGAGGGCGGAGCGCGGTCCCTTCGGCTAGGAATAAAGGCAAGGTCGTGATGCTTCCTTCCAGTTCTCCATTCGAGCAATGGATATTGGAAGACCCTGTGCCAACGGTTAAAATCCCGTCGCACGTTACCTATGATGAGAGTTCGGATCCGAAGGACCATATTGCCACATACAAGGCACACATGCACCTCTGCCCCAGGTCCGAAGCGACCTGGTGCAAATATTTTCCCACCACTCTCAAGGGGGTCGCGCAAGTGTGGATCTCTAAGGGAGTAAAGGAGGGCTCGATAACTGGGTGGGACGATCTGTCCGCCAAGTTCAAGAGCAAGTTTTCTACGGCAAATCGCCAGGAGAAGAATACTGCAGAACTTATGGGTCTGCAGCAAGGGGAGGCCGAAAGCCTCCGCGACTATCTGACTCGCTTCAGCAACGAGTCATCCAGCATTTCCCAACTGGACCAAGGGCTAGCAATTTTCGCCCTTCAGCACGGTCTCAGAACTGGACCGTTCTCCGAATTCATGGTCATGAACTCACCTCGGACCTTGGAGTAACTCCCTAAACCTGTGAATGGAAGCAATGAAAGGCAGCTGGGGATAATGCCTAAAGACGTTTTCATTTCCCTGTTTTATTTTACTTTGCTTGAGACTTTGAGGGAGAACGTTAATAGGCTTTCGTACCCTACCCCAGGATTCCTCAACCCTGTTCTCTTACACCTTTTTCTTGGTCAGTCCTTAATATTATCAAATAACCTGAAGCAGTTGAGACTTAAGATTCTATACAAGCTGAAAGGAAAAAAAAGGAAGAGGAACAGAGAGACTTCCAAAGAGATATAGAAAGGTTATTGCATTCATTTCGAAAGAAGATCCGGTCCCATCAATATCGCAGCAAAGTCGATTATTAGTGGCTTGGTAGAACCAGAGACACACAATGTAGAGTCAAGAAAGTTAAATCACTTTAAGCCAGCTACAATTGCTCAGGCAATTGAATATGCCACACTGCAAGAAGAGTCTTTGAGCTGCTGCTCAAAACTATAAATATTACTAGCAAAATTTGCCTGGGTCTAAGTTGAACCATAGTTATCCTTCACTGCCTAGTTCAAAACCACCCTTGCTACCCACTCAGTTTAAACCTAATTCTTCTTCCTTGACTAAAACATCACAAAATTCAAGAAATTATAGGCATATTCCAGCTGATGTTAGGCAAGAAAAGATTGCCAAGGGATTATTCTATTAATGTGACCAGCCTTACTCAAGAGAGCATAAGTGTCAGTTCAAGGAGCCTCAGCTTTTTTGTTGAAATTTCTGGTTCTTGAGGAAAAGAGTGTGAAGAAGAGATGGATTCAAAATCAGAAAAGTGATTCGGAACCTCAAATTTCAGTGAGTGCTCTGGCTGGTAACCAATCTTTTCAAACTATGAGAGTAAAGGTTGTAGTAAATGGAAAAGACTTGCATATCTTGATTGATTCGGGTAGCACTCATATTTTTGTGGATGTGAATGTAGCTAATAAGTTGGGGTGCAAGTTGGATCAGATTCCATTAGAAGCTATTTCTGTAGCAGATGGTAATCATATATCATGTCAGCACATGTGTACAGAACAATGAGAAATGCAAGGGCACAAGTTTGAAGCTAATGCTCTGCTACTTCCCTGTATGGTGCTTAGAAAACAATGGCTGAGGTTTACTAGGGTCTATCTATTGGGATTCTCATAAACTGAAAATGGAGTTCAGTTTGCAGAGCAATCTGAAGGTTTATTGGGGCCTATCTATTGGGATTTTTAGAGAAAAATGGAGTTCAGCTGTAAAAATGTTAGATATTCTGCAAGGCAGCTTTTCCTCATGCAAGGGACTGATGCAGATTGCAATGCAATTCAGGATGATCAGGATATAAATCTAACGCACTAGAGAGTTCAGAATTCTCAGAGTTAAAGCAGCAGTAACATGGTTTTTGCTACGCCAACTGAGCCACCTCTAGCAAGAGGAGTGTCTGACCACTCAATACCCAGGTAGTACACAAGTGATTAAGTGAACATAAGGTCATCCCTCTCTTACTCTCTTTCCTTTCTTAGATATCCTAGCAATTTTAGCCACTTGCTAATTAGATGACTAGGGTAGTGCAAAAATCTGAGTTTGACTGTATACGAACAAAGAGAAGCTGCCTAACTTTAGCATTATAAACCAAAAGGGAATATACAGGATTCCTAAACTCCCATTACCAGTAAATACAGCTTCTGCAATGTCCTCTCATCGGAAATTGTCATGAAAAAAAAAAAAAAAAAGAATCCCTTGTTAGGATTTGTGTGGAGATGGATAAATCAAGGAGGCATAAGGTGAAATCAATGAGGTGAAGAATTTGACCACTTTAAGAAAAGGGCTGACTTCAAATGAGCATATCTCTCAATCTGGAAAATATTTTGAGATGATTCCAATTGGAGGTGATAGCTTATCTCAAGAGCTTTCCAACGACTGGTCATTAGCTAAATTTGGCCAAGAAACGAGGAAGATATGACTGTTTTACGAGAAGCTGTCCAGTAGGAGAATACGGAGCGGCCGCTCCTCTATGTAGGAGCGCCTGCTCCTTTCGAGGCTCGTTTTGTCTATTTTTCTTCCAGTTTGCTTGAGCGGCCGCTCATGTTTTGGGTAGCGCCCGCTCCACTGGGTTTCACGGAGTTGCTCTGTTTTTCAGGCCCGTTTTTCTTTGTGTGGCCTTGATTAACTTTTTCCTCCCTCTTGATTAATCTTAGCCTTTGATTATCTCCTAATACCTAGACTATATATATTGCTTTAGATCTCTTATTTTTCATGATTCACAAACATTAAACACTAAGAGAGGGTTTGAGAGAGTTTGTGAGGAGCATTTGAATTCCATACAATTCATGCTTGTAATCTTGATTTCATTCATCATCAATACTACTCCATAGTGCAAGGGTGGGTTTTTTCTCCCGATTTTCGGGTTTTCCCACGGTAATATTGTCTCCTTTATTTGCTTAATTTTCTTTCATGGTTGTTCTTGATTGTTATGCTTGTTTGTTCATTGTTGTTGTGGGTAAATTGCAAGTGAGTTTGAGCCCTTAATCCTTACATCCCCACCCCACCTTTTCTTAGTAATCTTTACTCCCTATAAAATTTCAATATCTATACAAATAAAATGGAGCTAGCAGCCTAGCAGTTTCTTACTTTGATCTTCTTTTTTATTTAGTATTTACAAATAGATCGCCAGTTGCGAAGAACCCTGTTCTCATTAGTCAGTTGTACATGTTAATGTAGGGAAATGCTAGTCATAAACTCATAAAATTATCTTAGAACAGCTTTGGAATTTAAGCTTCATAATCTATCAATACACCAGTGACCTTTTGGATTATTTCCTTGAATTTTATAGACGTACTTCAGAGTTCATACTACATACACTAAGAAATTAATAAATGAAAGATTTACCATGCATAGCTATATATAGAAAGTAAATGAGCTTGAATCCGTCATATAAACTTTACAGAAAAGAGTAAAACACATTGCAAGGCTACAATAACTTGATACATATCCGGCATTTCTAGAAACATTGTTATTCCTAAACCAAGACTATATGTAATTATACATAAACCAAAAATCAATCAGAACTTAGTAGTCAATAGGCAATACCTGCAAGTTTGCAATCCATAAGCTAGAATGTTGCATTTGGAAAACAAGTTGCGTGTCAGGTATATTCACTCAAAATACATTTGACATGTAAGGTATCTGCCTTGTACGGCATTACCTGATGCTGTGTCACAGACCTACAAGAAACCACAACCTCACATGTCGAGGAGCTCCTTGGAAGGTTTAATAATGACTTACAGAACTGACATTCCTTCCACACTGCATATGCATTTTCACGTTCATTTTCAACATATGCCCCGTCCACTGTACAAAAATGTACAAGAAGATTTTCCAAAACAATTGCATTACTCAGAATGTATGCCAGAGGCCTGAGTTCATCACCAACGATCTTTAGTCCCCTTATTTGTATAGTCTTGAGCTTACTTGCAAAACAATCAGGAATAGAACCCGGTGCACACCAACTCCTTTTCTCCATTTTATCATCATTTAATTGTAAGCAGACTTCAAGATGCTCTAACTCTCTAAGTTGGGAAAACAATTTAAGGAAATCAGAAAATCCTTAAGGCAATTTGTTTCAAGAAAGGTTAAATTTGAGAAGATTGGCAGATTCACATAACTAACATATCTTAAAATATTGGTCCAACTCTCTAGCTTCAGCTCAAGTTTGCTAACACTAGATAATCCTCCAACAAACTTGGTCATCTGGCAAATATATTCTTTTCGTGGTCCAGATAATGAGCCGTAATCCTGCTCATCATCCTCTTCATCTTTTAATTCCAAAATTAGCTTAGAACAGCCTCTTAATCTATTGATACACTAGTGAGCTTTTAAATTATTTCCTTGCATTTATAGACGTACTTCAGAGCTCATACTACATACACTAAGGCATTAATAAATGAAAGATTTATCATGCATAGCCATATACAGAGAAGTAAACGAACTTGAATACATCATATAAACTTTATAGAAAAGAGTAAAATACATTGCAAGGCTAGGATACCTTGATAAATATCCAGCATTTCTTTTTTTTTTGAGGGTAATATCCAGCATTTCTAGATACATTGTTATGCCTAAACCAAAATTACATGTAACTATGCCTAAACAAAAATTACATGTAACTTAATAGTCAACACCTGCAAGTCTGCAACCCATACGGTAGAATGTTGCATTGGAAAACAAGTTGCATCTTTCAGGTATATTCACCCAAATACATTTGACATGTAAGGTATTCGTCTTGTACGGCATTACTTGATGCTTTGACAAACCAACCAGAAACCACAACCTCACACATCGAGGAGCTCCTTGGAAGGTTTAACAATGACCTACAGAAATGGCATTCCTTCCACGCTGCATATGCTTTTTCACGTTCATTATCAAGAAATTCAACATATGCCTCTTGACAAAAATCTACATGAAGCTTTTTCAAAACAATTGCATTACTCAAAATGTATGCTAGAAGCCTGAGTTCATCATCATAGTCCCGTTATTAGTATAGTCTTTAGCTTAGTTACTAAACAATCTGGAACTGAATCCGGTGCACACCAACTCCTTTTTTCCATTTTATCATCATTTATTTTTAAGCATACCTGAAGATGCTCTAAGTTGGGAAAACAAATTAAAGAAATGAGCAAATCCTTAAAGCAATTTGTCTTAAGACAGGTTAAATTTGAGAAGATTGGCAGATTCACATAATTAAAATATCTCAAAATATTGGTCCAACTCTCTAGCTTCAGCTCAAGTTTGCTAACACTAGATAATCCTCCAACAAACTTGGTCATCTGGCGAATATATTTTTTTCGTGGTCCAGATAATGAGCCGTAATCCTGCTCATCCTCCTCTCCACCTTCTAATTCCACCCAATACTCGTCAACACTCTTCAATCCAATACACGCTTTAACTAATGTAGATGGATTCCAGAGAAAGTAATAAATTGAAGTCCAATCTTCAGTTTTAAGGTCTGCCAATTTGGGTGCATCAATACATACTCTAGTGTCCCGAGTACTGCCTAGCATATTTATAGACAATGACTTCAACTTGGAAGCAATTATATTTACAACATGACTAGACCGACCTAAATGGAAGACTAAACCCAAATGTTCCAAAAGTGGGGAAGACTTAATTAAAGTCTCCAAACAAAGAGGGAAATCATCAAGGTAGTTCAGGGAAAGCTTCTTTAAATTCGGGAGATTAACACACAAATCTTTAATTTTCGGCAAATTAAGCAAACCCTTTATTGTCAAAGTTACCAAAGATTGAGAATTGAACAGAAAAGCGGGTAATGACAAGGAATTCGAGGAAATACCATACTCTGCATAGATGTGAATATTCTCCACATTTCGGCTGCAAACTTCGCGGAACCATGAATCTGATTCTGATACACAAATTGCAGGAGAATGATACCCCCCTTCCAAAGTGAGACCAAAGTGGCGGAGTTTCCGACAGGTAAGCTGGCGTAGGATGTAGCTGATTTCGGCGGTGGATTCTGGTTCATTGTAAACTTCGAGATCAACGAGGGGGACGCCGGTCCAGAGGCGGCGCCACCGGTGAGATAAGACGGAGGTCTTGGCGGCGGAATAAATGGAGAGGCGAGAAAGAATATCGGTGAGAATGGCGTCTGGAAATGAACTCAACCTGTCTTCTTCTTCCTCAATTGAGCTTCTGGGTCGTTTTCTGGTGTAGTATTTCATGATTTTGCAATCACCCATTCTTAATTTCTCCATCACTCTCGCCCTTTACTCTCACTCTCTGTGTTTTTTTTCCCCCTTTTTAGGTACCGGAGTTTACAGAAAAAGGCAAAGAAAGGAGGCTAGTCCAGTGACCAAAATTGTCCAAATCAAGTGGGTTGTGTAATTGTTATACACTAGACCCTAGTGTAGGTACCACACCCTACACCCCCACTCTAAACGATGCGTTTAACAATCTCCCTCATATACCCACTTTCTGCAATTGTACAGTAAAAATCAAACCACCATTTATCTTTTTTCACTTTCTCTCTCCTCACCCATTTTCTGCATTTTCTCTCTCTACACCCATTTTCAGCATTTTCTAATCCAAAATTTTCAACAAACTTTGCGACAAATTATCCAAAAAAGTTGTTCAACTGATACATAATTCAACAAATCAAGGTCGAAATTCAAAGGAGTAAGTGATTTTGTTCATATTTAATTCGAAAAAGAGTATAAACCCTAATTTTTATAATTTATTGTTGCAATTGTGTTACAGGAACATTTACTATTTTTAGTTTTAAAACTAGTAATTTGAACAAGTACATTTTGAATTTTGAGTATAAAGTATTTCATTTTTTTTATTGTAGTATGAACGAAATAGCTTCAGAGAAGAACATAAAAAAAAAACTGGAGAAAAGTAAGCATTAATTAAATTAGTTCGTAGTGGTTTTTTTTTTAAAAAAAAATATTTATAAATGTTCATTTATATATTAGTATACAATCATTCACATGTTAAAAAATGATTAATACAAATATTTATTTATATATTACTACATAGTCATTGTAAAAATCTCCTATTGTAGACTAAGAACTTTTAAAAGATATTAAAACTTATGGTATAGATGTTAATATTTCTACAATTCCGAGGTAATATATGAACATATACTGAATTATAAATGTTCATTTGTATATTTGAATCTATTTGAGTTTATATTTGACTTTATATGCCAAAATAAAAAAATGTTCATTTTTATGATATGTTATGCACATTTATGAAATGCATAAATATTCATTCATGTGAGTTGAGAAACTGACTTATGCATACCTATGAAATCTTTTGATCATATAGGAAATTCATAATGTTCATTTACATATATAGTAATGTAAATCAATGTAAGTATTATACTATAATCTTAGCAATTTTTATCGAAGAACTAATAAATTATATCTGTACATTCTACAGTTTTGTTTGCAGAGCGAAGGAAACCGTTTCAGAGAAGAGAAACAAAGATTATCGTTCGTAGTTATTTTTTTTAATTTATTATTATTTCTTTAATTTTTATTTTTTAATTTTATGAACGTTCAATTTCATTTTGTTAAATGTTCATTTATATGTTAGTATAACGTCATTCATATTTTAATAGATGATACATGTTAATTTACGTATTGATAAATGTTCATTTTCATAATATATAAATGTTAATTTACGTATTGATAATGTTCATTTTCATTCTTATTCATGATCATTTCATTTTTAACAAGTAAATGCATTAATTTTAAAATGAATATGTGCATATACTTAAAAGTTCATTTTTATACTACTAATTAAAGCACCCAATTATATCATAAATTAGTTATTTTAACAAATTTAATAATGAATTTCAATAAGAGTGTGTGCTATATTGTATGTAGTTTTCATGGAAATGATTCTTACAATTACAATAAGGAGTGTGTGCTACCTTTAAAATTTTCAATAACAAGTATAAAAATTATAAATTTTATACATTTTTCATCTATAATAATACTCCTTAATTAAATGTTCAATTATAAATAATTATATGTTCATTTACAACTATTAATAAAATATGTTCAGTTTTGAAATATTATATGTTCAAAATGACGTCACTTGGGGAGGGGGGTGTAGGTAGCAGAAGCTACACCGGGGTGTAGTGTAAAATTTTCATGGGTTGTGGGCATAAGAATATGTATTTGATCATGGGCCAGGTCGGATCGGACCAAGGCTAAATATTCACATTTCGTACCTAAGCTTTAGGCTTGAACAGGTGCCAGTCCGGTCAGGTCCAAGTTAGGGCCGAATAAGGTGTGTTTAAGCATTTATTCTGGAGTAATTCAAGTTTTTAATTATTCTAGAGTAATCCTAACTTTAGGGATGTGTTTAACTTTTAAACTTTTGCTTCTTTTGATCCTAATTAAGGCTATGCACGTCTAAAATTGGATTGGACCACACTGAGACTTATTGGAGTGAAAGACCGAAATCTGAGCTTTTTGAAGATCGAGGATAGGACCTTAAAAAATTCAATCTGGATCGGACCAAACTTGTTTTTACAAGTCCGGTCCAATTTTTTAGACTTTTGTTTCAACAAGTCTTTTGTTATTTTCCCTTGAATATGATTACATAACATATTATGAGTAGCACTTTATATAAGCCTAGTAAGAAGGCCATTTTTGGCCTATTCTCTTCAGCTTAATTTTAGTTTAATTCAATTCAGTTCAGTTCTTAATTTCCTTCTCTCATAAAAATTCAGTTCAATTCAGTTCAGTTCAGCAAATCAGAACATGTTCTAAGTTAAGAAATTGCAAGTCAACAATGTTTATAGGACTACAAGTCTACAATACATTTTCTACTCCCTCCATTTTTAAATACTTGCTCCATTTCTCCATGCGCGGAGTTTTAGGAGAAATTGGAGAAAGTAATAAAATATAAAGGTGGTGGGTAGTTGAGAAAATAAAAAATTGTAAAAAGCAAAAGTAGTGGAAGAATAGGAGGAGAGAAAGTATTATGTTGGGTCCACTAAATGTGATAAATGAATTAAATATTGTAAAAGATTTCCAAAAAACGAAATGGAGCAAGTACTTAAAAGCGACCGGAAAAAGAAAGTGGAGCAAATATTTAAAAATGGAGGGAGTACATTTTACTCGTACTATTTAAGTACCTAAGCTTAACAAATTACAAAAGTTCGCCCAAATAGAAAATAACTAGCATAGAACCCGTACGATGCACGGCTTACAAATCTTATTACTTATATTCATTTCACAAAATTTTAAGATAAAACGATTTAATGAGTAATAATGAATTTACTTACATAGATGTCTTCATCATGCATTTTTAACCTCTTAAAATAATAATATCTACTTTAAAGACAACTTTTTTATTCTTAAATTAAATGTAAAGTTTTTAAATATAATTCAACTCAATCAATGAACTACTGATAATCAATCCCAACATTAAGTCATTTTTTTTTTCTCATTTCTATTTTAGTCACTGGCCACCTCATTTTAAAAATGATTAAAATCTGTCCACTAACTCAATATATACAACGCTTTTTCTATGTGACTGGCACAACTGACACACGCCAAAACACGAGTAACCACTGACCGAGTAACCCCAAACTGACTGAGTGACCCTTAATCGATCAAATAGCAAACCCTTGACCTAGTAACCCCTGATCGACCGAGTAACCCCTAACCAAGTAATCTCTGCCACACGGTGTAGCCAACCAGATACGAAACTTTGTGAACTCAATATATGCTTGGAAAGATAATTTCTATTATAAAACAACATGATCATTGTATTAATATTGTATTTCGTATACCACAAATAATGTCATATCTTTTTTCTCTATGGCCTTTAAAACACTTGAAATTTAACATGTAACTTCTAAAAATAGGAATTTTTTATATTCACATATAGCATGAATATAGTCACATCTTTATGTAGACATTTGATATGTTTATCACATTTTTCTGTAAGCGGCCTGATGTACCATGTGACAGGGGTTACTCGAGTTGTCATGGGTACTTGAGTTGTCGGGGTAAAAAATATGTTTATCACATATAGCATGAATATGGTGAATTGGAGATCATTTAAATGTAACACTTACCAAAGTGGAGGTAGTACTCCGTATTATATTTTTTAAATAAGATATATAATTTATACACATTAGTATATTTGAGTGATAATCTACATTTAATATATAATCAAATTTATCTTTTACTAATCCGTAATATAAACTTGACTTAAATATAAAAAATGTGGATGGAGGAGGAGGTCAGGGTGAGATCCATGAAGAAACTTGAAAAGGTCATATCCCACAAGTATAGTCTAAAGTTGAATTTTTCAGGATAAATAATTGGTTGAATTGAGTTTGATAATATTAGTGAGGTTGATAACAGACCACAATTAGCTTCAACATCATTAGGAATGGTGTTAGTAGCCATAGGAATAATGTGGGGAGGAAAAAAAATTAGGTTGAAGGAATAACCTACTCTAATATAGTTGTATGTGTGGTAATAAGAAAACCTAAAATATAATGTTCAGAGCACAAAATAACAAAATACTCCGTATACTCTCCTTGAATTAAGCAATCTAAAGTCAAATGATATGGACTAAATATATGCTGAAAATCCATGAATAATATTAATTGATAAACAATATTAAGAAAGTCAAGATATTATCTCGGAGTATCTTTAATAATAGAATCTTTGACAATTATACATTTTACCAAAAAATAAATAAATAAATAAAACAGGGACACGTGGCAGCCATGGAGCTATCGTACCCTATTTTAGTATAATATATAGACTAGATTAATCCCGTGAGATGCACGGTTTTAGCAATAAAATATTTGATCATATATATTACTCCGTAGAAGACATGATGTCATATATTCTAATTAAATTCATAATTAAAATAAAATTAAAAAAAATGATAGCATTAGTGTTTGGTGGTTAATATAGGAGGAAAGAAGGAAAAATGAAAGAGCTACCATCAATTACGTATTAATTTTTTTCCTCCATAAGAAAATTGTGTTATTAGTGAATTTAGTAGAAAAAATATTAAGTTTTTATGAAAATGTGTAATTAATTTAGCTTTTTCAAACATTAGCTTTATTTTGAAAGGAAAAAAGAAAAATAAACTTAAAAAGGATGATGTCACTTATAGTTTTGGCGGGATTTTTTTTAATAAAAAGTTGACACATAGGCAGCGGTGATGTCAGTGATTTCTACTTTTGTTATAGTTATAGATATATAGATATATATAGATTTGACTTTTAGGTCCACCAGATCATTCTAGTTTAGACCGGACTAGAAACTCGAAATCTTCAATTTTCTTGGACCGGAAACCGGACTGAAATTAATTGGTATGGCCCAGTCTGGTTCAGGTCAGAAATAGGGTTGGACCGATTTATGCAGACCCCTGGCCTAGAGGCCCTAGACCCTATGAGGCATGAGTGTTTGAGTTTGACCGTAGGCGTAGTGTATGGATGCCAGTTGATTTTGACTCTTTGTAGGTCAAAGGAAATTGACCAGAAACCCTCCTTTCTTCCCAAACTCCATTTCAAATTCTCAAAAAAATACAGAGAGAGTAATATTGAACACTGATACAAAAATTGAGAATGGGTGAAAGCAAAATCCTGAAACACTACATCAGAAAACGAAGCAGAAGATCAATCGAAGAAGGAGAAACAAAAGACAGATTGAGTTCACTTCCAGACGCCATTCTCTCCGACATTCTCTCTCGCCTTTCAATCCATTCCGCCGCCACCACCTCCGTCTTATCCCACCGTTGGCGCCACCTCTGGACCGGAGTCACCCGCCTCAAACTCGGTGTTCACGAAACTATAAAACCCAACGATTCCACCACAATCGACCATATCCTAAACCAGATTACGTCTCCGAAACTCCAAGTTTTCGATCTCGATTACTCAACAATGCTATCCGATATTCCAAGATTCAGTGACTCAGAACCATGGTTCAGTGAAGTTTGCCGCCGAAATGTGGAGGATTTCACTCTCAATACAGTTGATGATTACCCAATTCGTATTCCTGCTTGCCTTGTCAATTCTCAGTCTCTGGTAAGCTTGCAATTACGTGGGGTGCTTAAATCGAAAGAGCCCAAAAATGGGGATTCGTCTTTGTGTTCGTCTTTTCATCTCCCTAATTTGAAGCTACTTTCTTTGTGTACGTTTAATAGTGTCCCAGATTGGTTATCGAAGCTAATTAGGTCTTGCCCGATTTTGGAAGATTTAACTTTGTCGTTCGATTTGGATGATAATCCCCCACCCTATTATTTTGATATAGTTGCTCCTAATTTGGAATCGATGTGTATACATATGCATACTTGGAGTGAGATGTGGCGCACTCGAATATTGATTGATGCACCTAAATTGACAGACCTTAATATTCATGATAGCATTTCGATTTATAGATTTGTTCGGAATCCAACTGCATTAGTTAAAGCGCGTTTGTCCTTGGCGAGATGGTGTGGAGAGGTGGTTAATGAAGGAAGTACTTATTATCTTGAGGAGATGTCCAAGTTTGTTGGTGAATTTTCTAGTGTTAGCAATCTTGTGTTGATACTCCAAAGCTGTAGCAATATATTTGGTTGCCTTAATCCCAGGAATTTGCCAATATTTTCTAATGTGGTGAATCTAGAAACAAATTTCTTCAAAGATTTGGTGTTTTCTTTAGAATTTTTTCCCAAATTAGAGCATCTTGTGGTGAGTATACGGTGTCAAGCTGCTGGTCTTCCAATGGAGCAAAGGTATTGGTTGCCACCGAATACTATTCCGGATTGTTTATTAAGTAAGCTCAAGACTATAAAAATAAAGGGACTACAGGCAGTTGGCGATGACCTGAGGCTGCTAGCGTACATTTTGAGTAATGCTAATGTTTTGGAAAAGCTTTGCATAGATGTTCGTATGATGGATGTGATTAAAGCTAAAAATGATCGTGAAGCAGCACATATAGTGTGGAAGGAAGGTCAGTTCTGTAGGTCATTGTTTAAGCTTTTAAGGAGGTCCTCAACATGTGAGATTGTGGTTTCTGGTAGGTCTGTCAATGCATTTGGGAATGCTTTACAAGACGGATACCTTACCTGTCGAATGTATGTGGGCAAATAGACCTAATATGTGCAACTTGTTTTCCAAATGCAAGCATTCAAGCTTATGAGTTGCAGGTACTTATTACTAAGTTCCTATTAACTATTGGTTATAGTTTTGTTTAGGCTTAACAATGTTTTTTGAAATGCTGGATATGTATCAATGCATTATTGCCTTGCAATGTATTTGTCTTTTTTGCTGAATTTATTAGTGAAATTCCAGCTTTTTCACTTCTCTATATGTCTATGGTGAATCTTTGATTTATTAATGCTTTAATGTGATGCTCTTTGATATGATAAGTTTTTAAACTGGAAAGTAAAATTTTCAAAGTACTTTACATGCCATGACAGTTGAAGATCTCAGAGTCATTCTGAAATTTGATACCATATAAGTGCACATGGATTTTAAGTGATGGATGCAAACATGAGTATATTCATGTGAATCTGAACCAGATGTTGATATAATAAATCTTGTGTTTCAGGGGATTTATATTTTTGTCTCTTACTAGTAATTGGAGTAAAAGTCATTGATTATTGATAATTACCTAGAAAGCCTGATTTATTGAGTTATTATGGAGAAAGATACTTTATATGACTTCTTTTATTCCTTTGGTTTATTTTACGACTTTAGTATTTGTGTATGTATTTCTTGGACAAATTACTGTTTATTGATTGTAGCTCAGAACCCTTAGGATCCAAGGCAGATTAATTTGAAGTCGCCTGTTGGTGGTAAAGGAACAGGTTGAATTTGAGTGATTAGAGTTAGATGGTACCGACCATAATAGCTTGGTTTAAAAGCTTCTAACTGGCTAGAGTTAACTTGATTAAAAGCTCTTGGTTCACTTGAATAGTTGAATTTACTGAAGAAGTTCTGATTTTGGTTGATTAAGAACTTCTGCAAACCGAGCATTATTCAAACTTGATTACAATAGTTCCTTCCTTTGAATTATGAAGGTGAATGTTTTAGGTTGAGAAGAATTTATGCAGAAGTGCTCCTACCATCAGTTGGATCTTTGCAAGCTTTAGACATTGGATCTAAAACTTGAATCAGTATTGTGCCTCTTTTCATCTGGAAGTTGATGTACGGACCTTGGTAAAAACTACCATACTATATTTTTTTTCTGATCCTTGGGTGCCTGTATCATTAAACAACTCATGGATGATCAAACTTCTTTAGAAAACAGGCTAGAGATCTTAAATGACCTGAGACTTGAAACAATTAGCATTGACATGTCAACAAGGACAACAAACGATTTACTAGGAGATTTGATTGTGAAATTGACTGGCTTATACAAGCTGATATTGTGTCTCTGGTTTTGCAATGAACCCACTCCCACCACCACCCGTGACACCCACCTACAGCAAGCAGCAGGGGCAGACCAACAACAACAACAGAGACAAACAACAACAGCAAGCAGAGAGAGACAGAGGGCAGAGGAGCAGCAGGGCAGACAGGCCTCCTTAGGCCATTTGTTTGTAGTGTGCAAAAATAGGAAGAAGACAAGAGTAGTACTAGAAGTAATTAAGGCATTGTTGCCATCTTATGCTTTGTAGTAGTAGTATAAATAGTAGTAGTTTAGGATAGAGAAGGCAGGCAGAAAGTATTAAGTTTAGAGAGTCTTGGAGAGTGATGGCCTAAAGCCATTGACGATTGTACGAAAGCTTCGAGCTTTATCTATCCAAATCAACCTTCCGACCATTTTATTTATCAGCACCACGCTAGTTCGTTGCAGTTGGTATCAGAGCCACCATGCCGCCGACACCACTGACAGTGACGCCGGAGCGAGTGGCGGCGCTTGAAGAAAGAGTAGAAGGAATCCTTGAGAAGCTAGGTGACGGGGAGGGTTCCCTCCAGCAGTCCCTGCTGAAGAAACAGGACGAGGCTGTCGACAAAGTCAGGCAAACACTAGAAGGGCGAATTGATCGGTTTCGCGACGAGCAAAACCAGCAGAATGCACTAGCGGCGAGCAAACAAGAGAAGTTCATGGACGAGATTCGAGGCGCCATTAAAGCTCTGGGTAAACAGCCGATTCAGCAGCCCATTCCGTTGGACGATGAGGTGGAACAACCGCAACCATATGGGGGATCTAACGTTTCTCCGCGCGGAGGAGGAGGGTACAACGAACCACCCTTAGGAACGGGCGGCTTTAACGGCCTCCGTTTTGGCAGTTGGGATCCCGTAGCTGGATTGGGGTTCCAGAACAACCACCATCAAGACCACCACGACAATCGGGGAAGTTGGAGATACCGCAAGCTAGAAATGCCCCTTTTCGATGGATCCGACCCCGACGGCTGGATTCTCCGGGCAGAACAATACTTTCAGTTCTACAGGTTGACGGAAAACGAGAAATTACAAGCCTCCATTGTGGCGATGGATGGTGAAGCCCTGCGATGGTACCAGTGGGAAAACCGCCGCCGTCCGTTGGGTGGTTGGGAAGATCTTAAGGCGCGCATCTTAACCCAGTTCCGGCTGGTTAACGCAGGCACCCTCCACGAGCAGTGGCTTTCGGTGAAGCAAACCACCACCGTGGTGGAGTACCGGAAGGCGTTCATAGAGAAAGCATCGCCGCTTACCGACGTTCCAGAGAGTGTGATGAAAGGTCAGTTCATCAAGGGGTTGAAGGAGGAGATTATGACGGAGATCCGAGTACTAAATCCATTTACCTTGGAAGATGCCATGAACTTAGCGGTTCGGGTCGAAGAACGCAACCGGGTCGTAGGGGGAAGAAAAACGGGTGGGGTAACTTCTAGACCTGAGCCCTACTCCTATTTGAATAGAAATCCCTCTACTACTATCCTAGAAATTGGGCCGGCCCAATCCAATACCCCAAGTACCCAACCTTATAACCCCATAAATAGCCAACCTTATAACCCCATAAATAGCCAACCTTATAACCCCTACAGCTCAACTTCCTCAATTAATTATCAAACCCAATCTCACAACCCACACCGAACATACCCAAATACTTACCAAACACCCCAAACCTCGGCAGCATCAGTAAACCCACCCAACTCTCCCCAAACACGAACTAACTCCGGTCACTCTCGCTTTAGTGGCGAGGTACGGCGGCTAACGGAGAGAGAATTGCAAGACAAGAAAGACAAGGGGCTATGCTTCAAATGCGATGGTAGGTGGACCGGACCCACCCATGTTTGCACCGCGAAAGGGTTGAGCGTCTTATTGGTAGAGGAGGATTACGAGGATGGCAAAGGCGAGTTTACGGCCATGGAGATTTCGGCGAGTGTGGCTGAGCAAATTCCGGCCACCGCCTCCTTCAATTCGATGGCCGGGCTAACTAATCCAAAGGAGATGAAAGTGACTGGAGAAATCAAGGGAAGGCCGGTGGTGGTAATGATCGATTCCGGCGCCACTAACAACTTGATTTCGCTTCAATTGGTCGAAAGGCTTGGGATAGCAATTACTGGTGACGATAATTTTGGAGTTTTACTCGGGAACGGTGAAATCATAGAGGGGAGGGGACAATGTTGTGGAGTACGAGTGAAGCTTAATGACGAGTTGGTCATAGAAGAGGATTTTTTGCCTCTTCCCGTGGGGAGTTCCGACATCATTCTAGGGGTACAGTGGCTGGAAAAATTAGGCCCGGTGACGACCAACTGGAAGCTACAAGAAATGCGTTTTACTGTGGATGGAAAGTTGATTGAGATTAAGGGTGATCATACACTTGCTCGTTCAAACACATTCCAAGCGCAAAATTCAGCTTTCCACCTTGAGGACAAGGTGGCCGTTTTGGGGGGGAGTATTGCAATGAACCCACTCCCACCACCACCCGTGACACCCACCTACAGCAAGCAGCAGGGGCAGACCAACAACAACAACAGAGACAAACAACAACAGCAAGCAGAGAGAGACAGAGGGCAGAGGAGCAGCAGGGCAGACAGGCCTCCTTAGGCCATTTGTTTGTAGTGTGCAAAAATAGGAAGAAGACAAGAGTAGTACTAGAAGTAATTAAGGCATTGTTGCCATCTTATGCTTTGTAGTAGTAGTATAAATAGTAGTAGTTTAGGATAGAGAAGGCAGGCAGAAAGTATTAAGTTTAGAGAGTCTTGGAGAGTGATGGCCTAAAGCCATTGACGATTGTACGAAAGCTTCGAGCTTTATCTATCCAAATCAACCTTCCGACCATTTTATTTATCAGCACCACGCTAGTTCGTTGCAAAAAGTAGTTGTGTTTTAAAACAAATAATGCAGGAGCACTGGAGCATTCATATAAAGGCTTCATTGAAATGTTGCCACTGGATTGTATGATAGTAAGCTGTAAGATGGTTAGTATCAGCTTGATTAAGGTATGTGATGATAAACATCTCCCATGGTGTAAAAATAAGGCACTTTCTTCTGTATGTTAGCACTCTAGCAGTTGGTGGTTAATAATGAATTGCAAAGGGTCTTACATATTCTGATAGCTAATTTTGAATTGCAGTTTGGTCTGTTTATAAATTTCGTAGGATTTATGTGCTTATTTGGAAACCACTGACTGGAGTAGTTTGGAGCTTAGAGTATACATGCCGAGGAGCATTGTATAACGACTTATAGAGAGATTAAAAGAAAATTTAGGCTTAAATTGCCTTGTAAAATTGCAAAAGCATATTAACTCGGGATAGAATGTTGCAACTATAACCGTCTTGTAGTAAGCTTTAAGATGGTGAATTCTCTGTTATAGAATCTCTCTGTTAGTCAAATTGACTACTATAAGAGGTGTAGTGAGATATTTTATAAGTCACTATAATTAATATATATCAGTCCCTTACTCCCTTCTGTGTGGAAGTCAAATAAGTCCTTGAAGATATGATGATTTTAGAATTATACAAGAAATTAGAATGTAAAATCATGTCATTATTATTGTTTTCTATTTTTATTGCATTTTGAGTTTAATTGTAAAGTTTTAACTAGCGTGGTTGATCCCTTAGAAAATGGAGTTGATACCTTAGAAATTGGAGTTATATTTAGTGCAGATAATTAGTTTTTTTTTTTTTTTTTTTTTTTTTATTATTATTTTTTTATTCAGCTATTTTGCCATAGCCCCATAGGCTTATGGACAAACACCAGGCATGATATTTTCTGTCCTGTACAGCACGCCACCCATTTTTTGCACTCTGCTGCAATACATTTTCAGGCATCCTAAAGCCAATTCCACACAAGGTCTTCTTATAGACAGCAGTAGGTCTTTCTGAGTTCATATTGTAGAAAGTCTAGGTTGCATACCACGTCTGCCCATTTCTAATTAGATGATGAGTATCAATCAATGAGGTCATGCCATCATGAGGAATCGAGGAGTGTGACATTGAAGCTTGCATGGCTTTCTAGGTGTAATACATAGAAGCCAGTTGGTTATGTTATTTAGTCAGCTGTCTATTAACCTAAGGTTTGTATATAAGGTAGGTAGAAGCACTTCTAGCTTCAGTTTTCTCTGTTCCCCTTCCTAAAATATGTATCTTTCAGTTCACAGAATAGAGTTGATGCGATTAAGGACTGACCAAGAATAAGGTGGTAAGGAAGAAAATTCATAGAACAGGGTTGACGAATCCAGGGGTGGAGCCGTGGGGGTTACTAAAGCCATTAACGTTTTTTCCCTTAAGTCTCAAAAGGATGTAAATTAAAAGCAGGGAAATGGAAACATGTAAAGGCGTTATACCCAGCTTCCTTTCCTTATTCTTTGCTACACAGGTTTAGGGAGTTACTGCAAGAAAATTATGCTTTAGGTTATTTTCTAAGGAGATTATGGACAGATAAAGAAGGAAGAACTGAAACGCATGGAATTTTGCTCTAGAACTACCAGGATAAGCGAGCTTACTGTTTATTTTAATCTCTCTTCATTCACAAAGTAGTTCTAGATCAGCAAGTAGAGACTTGAATTGCTTGGTTTATTGACCTCTGGACCTGTAATGTCAATCTGTTGCAGGCAGCTCATATGCCTTTGCAACCAATGTGGATTTAGTTGAACTTGCACTATAACTGTATAAGTGGTGAGGTAACAAACTGATTTGAGTTAGCTGGTTGTGATTTGTGAAGCTCTTGTTTAACTAAATAATTTTCTCCGTTAAAAAAGGACACGTAAACCGAGGTAATTTTGAGCCATTCTATACTTGTATATTAAAAAACATTTCTAAACACAACATAAAACCACGTAAATATGCACTAGCATTGCGACGTCACCTCTAGCATTGCAACAATAACTTCACGTCATTATTAATCAGAAAAAAAAAAAAAAATCCAACAATTTTCGAACACACTGAACATCATGGATATAAAATCACACTTCGTACCATCTCACTTAATACTAATTTATGTTCTCTTTATGCATATAGATAATTATATAAAGAACAAAAAAAAAAAAAAAAAAAAAAAGAATTAGAAATAAATATGTAGCCTGGATTAAATAGATAAAAAGGATTAACCTCAATAATTTCAACACAATAGAGTTATTCTCTTTATCCTCTTTTTTACTAACAATTATGGTATGTTTTAGAGTAGGAATCAGTGCAACGACTAGGACACAAAATAGTTTGGATCTTTATTCCATGAATCATCAATAACTATATATTAAAAGACATACTAGCAATGACACGTGTTATATTATGGTATGTCTTTAGTTTTTTTTTTTTGTTTTTTTTTTTTGCTGAATAAAATTCCTTTTTAAAAACAAATCTTGTACAATAATAATTCCCTAATTTTATACAATATAATGACTTAAAATAAAAAAGATTAGACATATCTCTAACACAAATATTTATATATAGCTATTAAATATTCTTAACATAATTTTGATAATTTTCTACATCTTTAAAAAGCTTTCGTAATCCTTTATCTTGATTAAAATGATAGTTTAATAATGGTTATTGAAAGTTACCGTAAAACAATGTTATTAAAATCGCGATTCGGATCGTAGAATCGTACGATTCTACGATCCTAATCCACTTAAACAATGTAAATCGCTGATAGAATCGTTATGCTGTAGAATCGCTCATAGAATCGGTTAGTATCGGTGGAATCGGTACCGATTCTACGATTCTATACCGTTCTACCGATTCTATTCCTGCAAAAAATCTGATTTTTCGAAACCCATAACTTTTGATTCCGAAGTCGGAATTAGGCTTATAATATGTCATTGGAAAGCTCTTGAAGTCTACTTTCTAATAGAATTGGTTTCGTACCTATATCATTTATATATTTTATGTTATAGACTAAAGAGCGTAAGGGTGTCATAGTTGAACCTAACTTTAGTCAATGACTTACATGTTATTCAATCTAAATCATAATAAAGCTTATGAAACATCAATTTAAATAACTTTTAAGATTCTATCCAACCATTAAATTTTGTGGGCATAAGAATGTATTCATGAGTCTCATGCACTCAACTTTGGGCATATAAAAAACACTTTTATAACATGAGTTTGTTGTAGTTGTCATTCTTTAGCTATCTCGTTAAATGAACTAACTTGACACTTAGTTTTCTATTATTATTGGATTTTTTTTTTAATTATGCATGGGTCTAGGGAAAACAACTTTACGAGTCAACAACGTTATTTTTTTTCATAATTTAACAACAACTGTCGTGTACTCTCATGGTTAAGAATGTGTACCAATAATCCGACTTTATAGTTTATATTGTATTGTTTGAGTTATGCGCTTGCGAAATTACTTGAAAAACTATTTTATGTTTGTATGTCAATATTATGTTACTAACAATATGTATTATTATCATTCTCATTGCTATAAAATTATGTATGTAGTAATTTGTTACGTTTTGAAGCCCAATTTTACATTTTGGTAGAATCGTACGATTCTACGATTCGATTTTACCGATTCGATTCTACCCCACTCACCGATTCAAAGTAGAATCCCGATTCTGATAACTTTGCCGTAAAATGACTTTCAAAACCTTAATCAAAATTGTTTTTCAAATTGAAAGCGAATTTTTTTAAGGTGGAAAGTGGGCCCCAGCCGGTAATCCTGAAGCCGTGACTCCGTAAGACTGTAACCCTTGCAAGTATGAGCAGCGAGACTGTTAGAGCAAAACCGGCAAAAATGACAGCAATGGAAGGCAATGATCGCCTAAGCTCACTTCCAGACGCAATCCTCTCCGATATTCTCTACGTCTTCCAATCAAATCCGCCGCCACGACCTCCGTCTTATCCCACCGTTGGCACCACCTCTGGACCACCATCACCCGCTTCGCATTCACCTCTTTCGACGAGACAATCTCACTGAAATTCTCCGCCATCATCGTTGGAATCTTACGACAGATAACCTCTCCGAAACTCCGTGTTTTTTTATCTTCAGTTGGATTCGCTCTCCAATTTCTGTAAAAAGAGAGTATCAGAATCATGCTTCCGTGAAATTTGCTGCCGAAATGTGGAGGAAATCATTGTTAATGGCCCTCATCATGTATACGAAGATTGCTTCCTTGTGATACCCGCATTTGTGTTCAAACTTCAATCTCTGGTAATTTTGGAATTATTAGGTAATCTTAAGTTTAATTTGCTTGAAAATGCAGCAATTCAACTTCCTAATTTTAAGAAATTAAGTTTGTGCTATCTATTTGATGTTCCTCCTTGGTTGGAGATTCTAATTAGCTCTTGCACTTTATTGGAGGAATTAAATTTGTGTTTCAATCTGTCGCATTTCAATCAACCCCAGAAAACCCCCAATCAATTTTACATATTTGGTCATAATTTGAAGGTGTTGAGAATAGTGATGCACTCACATATTCCAACCCAGAGAACTAAAATATGTATTGATGCACCCAAATTGATTGAGCTGTGTATAATGGATCGAATTTCATGCTATCACTTTGTCCAAATTCCAACTGGGTTAGTTGAAGCACAGATTGTTTTGATCCCGGATGAGGACTTTCGAGAGGGTCCGGTTTGGATGGATGGACAAGAAGATTATGTACAACAGATGTCCAAGTTTGTACAAGGAATGTCTAGTGTTAGTAAGCTTGACATTTGGGTACTGGGTAAACCCAATGTATATGATTACCTTCATTGTGTGAAGCATGAACTTCGGCCTGTTTTTCATAATTTAGTCTATCTTGATACGAGCTTGGTTGATGTTGGTCTAATTGGGTGGAAGGATTTGCTACTTTCTATGCAATGCTTTCCCAACTTAATCACAGCTTGATGTGTACCTCAAAACGGGAGATGATCTTCCTTTAGAGAACGTGAAGTGGTGTGAACTAGATTTTGTGCCAGATTGTTTGGTAAGGAAACTCAAGACAATTAAAATATTAGGACTTAAGAGGATTGATGATGAGCTCAAGTTGCTTGCTTACATTCTGAGTAATGCAGTTGTTTTGAAAGAGCTTCACGTATCCATTGGTTCCGATACCAACAGAGAATTTAGTGAATTTCAACTGTGGTATGAATGTACATTCTGTAGCTCCCTGTTCAAGCTTCCAAGGGGCTCTTCAACTTGTGAGATTATGTTTAGTGGTATGCGTATGAAGGCTTCAAGTAATGCCTATAAAGAAGGATCCCTTGCGTGTGAAATCTATGGTTTTTGATTGCCATTCCAATTGCTACATTTGTTTCTTCAAGCATATGGGTGGCAGGTATTAACTTTTTAATAAATTCCTTTTGATGTAAGCGTAGTTTTGTTTATGATTAAAATCACTTCTTGAAGTGATATAACTGTTATTGCTGATGAAACCTTGCTATGATGTCATTTGGTTATTTCTAAATCCTAACTTCATTTACCAAAAGTATTTTCTATAGGACAATTTTGTGTGCCTCTATAAGTCTATATGGTATGTTATGGTGCTCTCATGATACATAACTTAAAATAATACTATGCTTTACACTTTTTCGTTTTAGATAACTACAAGAAATAACTCAAATAAGCTTATCATGATAATTGATAACATTCTTGGAACGGGCAAGCAAAAAAAACTCAGTGTGTACTGATCCTTGATATATAAATATCATGACAATTGATGATGTTGAATCCACTATAGATTTCGGTTTTTATGAAGTTTAAATGGACTAAAGGCAAATGGATTCAGAGTGATATTAGATGAGTAGTAGTAAATTGAAGTTTAAAGATGTTGAAATTATTTGCTGTTTCAGGGCGTATGGTAATTTTGTTTATTACTAGTGATTGAGAATGTAAGTTGTGATGAATGCCAACCCCGAATTCCTTTGGGATTTTGGAGTAAACTTTTCTATGTACAGCTTAATTTGAATGTGTTAATGTCATAGGCTGCTTTGGTGCTGTATAATAGTGTATCTGTGGACATTTTGCCTCCTGGCATGTTTTCTGAAATATTTATAGGCTAATTATCCTGTGTTCATGTCTAATTATTAAATTGATTAGGCTTTGCTGGCCAACAATATTAGAGGAGAGAATAGATGGGGCACAAGAAAGAATTTATCAAGTAAAGCGATTGAGATGTATTCTTCTCAAGTTTTTTTAAGCTAAATAATGTATTGAGATAAAAAGGTAGTGAGTAGCTTCTGACTGTTGCTGATCTGAAGTTTTTGTGTGTAGTTCACAAAGATGTATCCTTCTCAAAATCTTAAGATATCAGTTTCTTCTTCTGTGTGCTAGTCGTCTAATATGTCTTTATCAGTACTCGAGAGTGGCTATTCTTTATTCTACAAGCAATAGGAAATCATGCCATCATTGTAGATTTGTAGCTATTTATGTTGATGACATCTTAGTCACTGGATATCATTTGGTTGAAATAAAAGACTTGGTGGCTCCTTGATAGACAATCTAAAATCAAAGTCTTGGTCATCTTGTTTTTAGGTGAACCTCTTGGTGGTAAAATGATGCAAAGGAAGTTTGTCCTAGATCTACTCATTGAGTTTGATTGCGTAGTTTAAGCCCCTAGAAGCTGTAGTAATATTACTGCATGCAGAGCAGATAGTAATATTCTGATTCAACAGTTTACTGGCCTAGGGCTTATATGTACGCTTAGCTACCCGACAAACGGATACTTTACTGCACTACGGAGCCTTTTTTGGCACTTACTAAACCCCTCATAAACAGGTTGCAATCCCTGTTTTTAGGCACCTTAAAGCCAGTCCAGCTCAAGGTCTTCTCTTTAACAAAAATATGTTTTAGCTTAAGGCTTTCTGATAGTTGTTTTTTCGTTATTCTGGGGAATAGTCCTATATCATACTATAGAAATCTAAGTAGACCGCAGAGACCTCTTCTCATGTAGATGTTGTGTGCCTGTGTATTGATTCATCGATTGATGAGGCGGTGACAGCGGAGCTTGCATGGCTTTCCAGGTTAAAAGGTGAGTGGAGTGTGCCTAAAATTACTCCAATTCATTTGAAGCGTAAAATATAAGCTTCCTTTTAAAATTACATTGCTAAGAATACAGTTTCTTCTTTTGCACATCTCTTATTAGTGAGGCTAATAAACGACTTTTTAACTGGAAGCAATTATACTCACAAGAGTCACAACATAACAAACAACATTTGAATATGAATATAGATTGAAAACTAAATTCAAAAGTTCCAAAAGTAGGCAAGCCCTGATTAGAGTCTCAATCGATCTTCTTTAAAAACTAGATAGTGTTGAAAGTGTAATCACAGTGTCGTAGTAGGAGTAGCAGCGATCCTGTTGGTGATAGGGGTTGCCCATTGAGGTGGACAATAAGGAAACAATCTGAAGCATGGGAGCAAAGATGATACAGTGGACTTGAAGTCGGAGACTAATTGCACAGTCTTGCTTCTCAGATTCACAGCCAGTGGATGATGATCTCGAGAAAAAACGTATAGCACGTCTCCATCACAGGGATCGAAGCCTTTGATAGACATCGACACATCAGCACAGAGCCAATTAATACTTGTAAGATCCACAAAATGCTTTATATTCCAAGTACCGCCATAGCCCCTTGTGTAGTCCTTCATATCCCAGACGGTGAGTGTTTTAGTAAAAGCGGTCACATAGCTCCAATGATAAAGGCGCAGGCGTTGTTCAACGTTTGCTATGCATAAACTACGCTGATCTGCTGAACCTCTCTTGCCGCACATCTTGTCGAGTTTAGCTTCTTGGGGAAGCTCAATAAAGTCGCATTGCTTGGGGTTTTCCTTGTCCAATGGATTATATACCTTGATCATATTGGTGCACCAAATATAGCGCCCCATCTAACATGGTAATGTATTGACCAAATGCTTCATCTACCATACTCACTGAAAGAAAGGTTGGTAGAGCAGGCACATGAAAGTTACACCAACTGCTAGTATCTGAAGAGAAGACATAAAAGTTCAAGATTTCACTACTTCGCACAATGCTACCTCCACGCCTAATAAGCCTCGGCGTGTCCTTTATAATGAACACTTTGTATAGGGTGGGATCATCAACGCTACATATGATGCCGTTGAATTGAGACCCCGGATTATCCAAGAAACTAGCCGGAGGTTCGGGGAGCCTATAAGATTGCTTAGTTAAGGGGTTCAATACACTTAGACACCCACTATTCGACACTGTCAAGAGTAAATCATTTGATACACACCATAACATATTCATAGGCCATTATAAATGGATATTAAGCGGTGGTTCTTAGGTAACACTTGGACCTCAAAAGTCATTATAAAAGGATTAGAGGGACTAATAATCATACTAGAGGGATTACTTGTACTATTATAATTGGTAAGGTGTAGATGATGATTATCTTGGTGTTAGGGATGGCAATCCAGTTCGGATCAGACCCTACTCTGCCCCGATCCGAGGTAAAAAATCCGCTCCGAGTCCGACAAAAAAGTAATCTGAGAGTCGGAGGTGGGTCGGAGTCGGATCCTACAAAAAATCCGAGAAAAAAAATTCAACTCCGACAAATGTCCGGCTCTGACGGATTATCCGATTCAGACTCCAATAGATAGTGGATTTTTGTGTGGGTCATGGTGGCATTGGGTGTGGTTGTAAAGGCCCAAATAGCCCAATTTCTCAAAGTATATTGAATAACAAAAAAGAACTCGGAGTCGGGTCGGATCGAAGTCGGAGGTCGGATAATGAAGTCGGAGTCGGAGTCTCGGAATCGGATGTCGGAGTCGGATTTAGCCTCCGACTTTCTGTCGGGTCGGAGTCGGATTTAGCATAATCCGCTCCGAGTCCGACCCGTTGCCATCCCCACTTGGTGTTGTCGTTGATAGCTCGAACAAAGTAACGACTCGAAATCAAGCCGAGCCAATGCTTCGAGACGAGTTTACATTGATGGGCTGTTTTCACCAGTACTCGAACAAGAATCTCCATTAGGTCTCATCTGTTAAGTCTTTTGGTTCTGTTCTTCTCTTCTTCATATCATATTTTTACTAAGTTACGGATAAATTTTCTTGGTCTAAACTTTATAATATGCGTTTATTGAAGGCAGGATGGGGTATATATATACCCAATTACACCGACTACTATGCGCCTAAGATTCCTACTTTGTGTCGACTAACTAGAAAATAAAGTCCTAATAAACTCAAGTTAATCACTAAAAATAATCAAACCTTATCTTTTATTTATTTGAGCCTAATACGTGTATCTATCCTAACTAAAATAGGATACTACAAAATTATATTAATATATTTTTAAAACAGATTTTAATTTAATTTGGTAAGTGGTATGAATAGGAAATATAAAGTTTTCATGGAAAAAACACCCTTCAAGAAAATAGGCAATTCAAAGCTCTACTAGTACGTTAGTGAAAATAGGCATAATAGCAGGGCAAGCCTTAAGATCACTTGTAATTCAGAAAAGCTGAAAAGGCCTAGAAAACATAGGGCAGGGCGATTCAACGGAGAACCATAGCAAAGATGGGGACTACAACAAGAAAGAAAAAATGAAGAGACGACGCACTAGCAAATCTATAAGGATGGTCAATGCAGCAAAGCAAGCATCGTTTTTGCAGGTGTCTGGAATGGAGGAAGCAGGGGAGCAGCTGCCAGGCTAATAAAACAAGATCAAGGTATTATCTGCCAGGGAGGGGAGAAGATAAGAAGCATAAGCAAACATCAATGCACGCTTAAGACTCTTGAGTTGGCGGCTTACAGAGGAAGATGAAGGCCCTAAAGACTGTAGGAGCACTATAAAAGAAAAAGGACCTGATAAACATGCTACACTGTGTTAGCTTAGTATTTAGTACACTGCAGGGAAATGTTAAAAGAGCTGTCGTTAGAACAGAGAGAGGCTAGCCGGCCTAGCCCTCTTTTTGTACTTTTGTCCAAAGAAATGTTTCAACAAGTAGACATTAGACAATAGATTATGGTCATATATGATTCACAACACCTTCCTATAATATTTACAAGAAGGAAGCTCTCACGTGCCGATCAGATGATTAACTGTGCAAAAATTTGAGGTTGACTGTTTTAAGCACAAAGAGCAGATGCATAACTTAAGCAGTCTGAACAGAAAAAGAAATAGAGGCTTTTCAAACTCTCAGCACCAATAAGTTCAGGATAAATACACAAAGGTATTAACAAATGAAAGAATTTCCATATAGAAAAGTAAAAGAATTTCCAAATGAATGTAGCATATAAACTTAGCAGAAAAGAGTAAAAGAGCAGTACATTGCAAATATCCAGCATTTCAAGTAACATTGTTAAGCCTAAACCAAACTGCTAGTATATGCATTTATGCATAAACCTTAAATCAGAAAGAACTTAGTAGCCAATACCTGCCAGCTGCACCCCATAAGATTGAATATTGCACCTGTAAAACAAGTTGCATATTTCAGGTTGGTCTATTTGCCCAAATACATTGGACTTGTAAGTTATTCGTCTTGTAAGCCATTGCCTGATGCTTTGACATAGTTACCAGGAACCACAACCTCACATGTGGAGGAGCTCCTTGGAAGCTTCAACAAAGACCTACAGAACTGACCTTCCATCGACGCTCCATTTACCATACAAAAGTCTACAAGTTTTTCCAAAACATATGCATTACTCAGAATGTATGCCATAAGCCCGAGGTCATCATCAATGCCCTTTAGTCCCCTTATTTGTATAGTCTTGAGCCTAGTTACTAAACAATCTGGAATAGACTCCGGTGCAGACCAACTCCTTTCCTCCATTGTATGATTATCAAACCGTAAGCAGACTTCAAGAATCAAGATGCTCTAAGTTGGGAAAGTAATGTAAAGAAGGCATCAAATCTTTAAGGCAATTAGTTTCAAGACGGGCTAGATTAGAAAAGATTGGCAGATTAACAGGATTACAAAATCTGAGTATATTGGTCTGAGTCTCTAGTTTCAGCTTAAGGTTGGTAACGCTTGACAATCCGCCAACAAACTTGGTCATCTTCCAAAGATATTTTTCTCTTAACAAGTTTTCCTCCTCCTCTTCATCTTCTCACACATATCTTCTTTCTTTCGAATACCCTCTTTCATTCTTCAAGTCAATATACGCTTTGGCTAATGTAGTTGGATCGCGAACAAATTCATAAATCGAAAAGCAATCATGAATTTCAAGGCTTGCCAATTTGGGTGCATCAATAGATACTCTAGTATGCAGCTTCTTATTCAACGGAAAGGATTCCATACATATGAACAATGACTTCAATTTGGGAGCAATTATATTCGCAACAGTACTAGACAACGAATTCGAATATGGATATAGATCAAAGACCAAACTCAAATCTTCCAAAAGTGGGCAAGATTTAATCAGAGTCTCAAGCCAAAGAGGGAAATCATTAAGATGATGTAGAGTAAGTTCCTTCAAATTAGGGAGATGAAAACTCAAATTCTTAATTTTTGGCCAATTAAATTCAAACAAACCCCATAATTTCAAAGTTACTAGAGATTGAGAATTGAAAACAGAAGTGGGTATAGAAATATAATTATCATACTCTGTAAGGACAGCGAGATTCTCTACGTTTCGGCTAAGAACGTGGCGGAACCAAAGCGAGTACAGAAAATTGATTGTACGCAGTTTGGAATGGGCGTATAGCAGATGGAGGTGAAAGTCGTGGAGTTTAGAAGATGAAAGTTGTCGTAGGATGCGGTCGAACATGATGGCGCATTGTTGTGTTTTAAGAACACTGGCTTTAACGCGGGTGAGTTCAGTCCATTGGTGGGATAAGACGGAGGTTGCGACGGCGGATTTGAAAGGAAGGCGAGAAAGTATGTCCTTGAGAAGGGCATTTGGTAGTGAACTAAACCTGTCTTCATCTTCCATTTTTTTTTTCTTTTTCGTATTTAGAGAGCCAGAAGGGTGGGAGTGAGATCCATGACAGGAATTACTTAAGAGCATCTCCAACGGCAAGCTACAATGCTTTGTAGCTTGCTTTTCCACATAAATTTCTAAGCTACAACACTTTTTAAGCAACTTGTTTCAATGGTAAGCCACAACATATTGTAGTTTGCAAAAAAATAAAGTTTTAAAAAAAATAGATAATTATACACATGTTCCAATATGAATGGAGATTATTTGTCTCTTTTTCTCAATGAAGCATGTAGCTTGGTTGGGCTACAATTGCTAGCATGTTGCTCAATTTTTTATTCTCCAATGGTAAGCATGTAGCTAGGAACTTTATTTAAATTGCAAGCAAGTCCTTATAATTGAACCATTGGAGATGCTCTTAGTAGTTGTGTTATGGAGTTTTTAAAGAAGAAGGTGTTAAATCTTGTGAAACTCTTTAAATTAGAATATATAGAGTTACACAATATAATGAAAGTATGAAACCTACTGTTTTTAGGAAATATAAGGATACAAAATATATCTTGTCAGTTACGGAGTATAAGGTAAAAGGAGTTTACATTGTACAAATTTTAGGAAATTTTAAATTTTATTAAAGAAAAGTTTAAGATAATTTTTTGGGAATCTCTTTTAGGTAACAATCTATTTTTAAAGCAGAAATACTTGCGTGGACCTGGTTCACAATAATATTATTGTAGACCCGAGGTTTATACACACGCAACTGACATTATATTGAACATAGTGACCTTTATTTTTAACATAGTGACCTTTATTTTTAACATAGTAACCTTATTTTTAACATAGTAACCTTTATTAAAAGTTGTATAACGTTTAATACTATTGTGAACTTGAAGTACGACGTTATGACCTTAATTTTAACATAGTGACCTTTATTATTAATATTGACCTTATAAAATATTTCATTAAAAAAATTAACCTTTTTTTTTTTTTTTTTTTTGAAACCTTAAAAAAATTAACCTCTTATAGCCTATATATTACCAAAATGACTTTTATTTTCAACATAGCAACCTTCATTTTATTATAGTGACTTTTTTTTTTATTAATAAAACAACCATAGTTTCTCTAATGTTAGTGGTCCACAATAAATTAGTGTGAACCAGGTTCATTTAAGAATTTGTATTTTTAAAGAGCTTGTATTATTTTTTTTATTTTTTTGAACGGAACAAGCTTGTATTGTTAAAAAGAATTTATTTCTTAATTTCGGTTAAAAGAATTCATTTCCTAACTTTGTTTAAAAAAAAAAATTACTCCCTCCGTTTCATATTGTTAATCCCATTTGGAATCTTTTAACTCTTAAAAATTAGAGGGAATCTTCTAAATTTCTCTCTATATATAATAACAAATATAGTCATGTGAGATCTAATTTTATTTGTCTCGATGAGTACTTTATTAATATCTAATTTTTATAATTTTTGCTAGTGTGAGATTTAAAATATTTGCGATCAAAGATTTTCATTGATATACATAAATGGGACTAACATTATGAAACGGAGGGAGTATTTCCTAACTTCTGTTAAAAAAATTTATTTCCTAATTTACAATAAATATTAGATGTAAGCCCGTGTGATGCACGGTTCTAGTAAATCATTGTATTTGATTTAAGATTTTGTATATATATATGAAAATCATTCATTATATATATAGATAAAATTCCTAATATCATAAGATAATTTTTTTTTATTTAAAACTGAAGTTATATCTTTGGTTGTTTTATTTATTTTACATGACGCTTGAATTTAAAATCCCAGAGCTTATTCACTAATTTTGCTTATGTGACAATTTAAATATTTAATTCAAAAAAAAAAGGACAAATCTCGTTTTTTTATTGATCAAAGTCTTTTGCCTATGCGTTTATTTAATATACGTGTTCTGTTTAAAATGTTAGTCTCATTTATAATTGTTTAACTATTAAAAATCCTGGAAAATTAGTCATATGAGATTTAGTTTTATTCGTCTCAATGAGTACATTATTAGAATAAAACTTTTATAATATTTGCTAGGGAGAGATTAAAGATATTTGCGTTCAAAAATTTACATCCATATATGTAAAAAAGATAATTATTGGTTTTTTAAAATAATTTAAATTTTAATTATTCTCTATTCGTTGTTTTTACCTATGTGTCAAAATTCTTAAATCTTATTCGTCACTTTTGTTTAGGTGGCGAGTAAATTTTTTAATTCTAAAATAAATTATTAATCTAATTTTTCATTGGATAAAATAATACCTTTTCTTATGTGGCGCTCCGAATGCTCCAAAAAAATGTCTACTTTATTTATATATATTAGATTAGATTATACGGTATCTTATAGACTTTGTAAACTAGTATATACCTCAAAAATTATACTCTGTATATCCTACTTTACAATAAAACGGGTATTGTATTTTTGATAGGCTTGAAGGTCACGTACTTTTTTTTACGAGTAATAAGTAGTCGAGTTTACAAGTTATAAAATCTTTCTAATTTTGTTATGATCCTGCCCTGTAATAAAATCTGTTACTCCGTATTTTCTAATCTAATCTAGTTGCTCCTTTTAACCAAAAACAAAATCCAAATTAAATTTCTTCAGTGACATGCCATCTAATCTCATCTGTAATCGTATACGTGAGGAGGCAATCTTCAATCCCAGGTTTGTTTTTTGATAAATTATTTGCTGAATTTATTGATCAGTTTGAGTATTTATATTGTTATGTATATGGTTAATTCTTGGTTTTTTTTTTTTTTTTTTTTTTTTTTTTTTTTTTTTTTTTTTTGGCAAAATCGTTTCTATCTCGTAATTAAAATTAGATGATTGTTATTGTTGACATTATTAGTCCATCCCTCTAACTGTTATTGAAGTTTATGATGTGGTTGGCTTGTATCAGATGGTTATTGATGTGGTTTGTTTGTTTCAGGAAAAAAGTTAAGATGGAAGTTGTTAAGGCCGTCGCACACATTCACACACCCACTAGTATGATAATGTCCGCTTTGGCCAGCCAAGCCCGCACAGATTTATTTTTGGACACAACCCAAAAGGAAAACAAGGACCACAAACTCGCCTACCCTCGAACGATAGCCCCAATCTACTATTAGCCCATCTCAGTACCGCCGTTACTACCACGGGACCCGTCGCTGGATTACACACACAATCAATTACCATGGTTCGTTCTCGGCCACATACCCACTCGATCCCCACGAGTTACAGAGTCCACCCGGCCACGAACCACCTCGGACTACACAGCTGAACAGACACAAGAGGGCTTTCGATACATAGGCTCACTAGATCACCAAACTTCGAGGACACATGAGGGAACCCGTCCCACACATACGCCCGTATTGTCCCAGCCGAACCGTCGGCTCTGATACCACTTGTTAGGGCCGCCGCACACGTTCACACACCCACTAGTATGATATTGTCCGCTTTGGGTTAGCTAGGCCCGCACGGATTTGTTTTTGGCACAACCCAAAAAGCCTCATACTAGTGTAGTGAACTGTGAACATCTCATTAATAAGGAGCTTTCCTCCTTATTTCTTCCATGTGGGACTTGGGAGGCATTTTCCCAACAGAAGTTAACCGGGCAGAATTGCCGACTGATTTGGTGGTTCGTATAGTTGATAAACACATAGTATCATTCGTAGACGGTCTAGCCTTTTCGGGTGTGTGTCGTTCGTGGCGCAAAGCTTGTGAAACAGTCAATTTGAAACACAAGTGGGATTTTCAAATGTCGTGGCTTATGCTAACTGATGGCAACCAGGATATCACCGAGGATGAAGATATAGGGCCTTATCTAAAACCCGATCGTGTAGAGAATGTGATTGTAGCAGGGAGTACTGGTGAAGACAAGTTTGACGATATTAATATTACTCGAGGCTTGTTAGATTTAACGCAGGAGAAAGTGAGGCGTTACAATGTCGAGTGTCATCTTGGATATGGAAGGGATTGTTGGGGATCATCTCATGGTTGGATAGTAACTCAAGGGATTGATGATAACATGTACTTATTCAACCCTCTTGCCAAGGATCGCCTCAATCTCCCTTGTCGTCGTACAATCCCCTTCCTTTGGGATAATTCTGGTGAATTCCTCCGTGCATATTTCATCAAACAGGGCTATTGTACTTAAGGTTTCAGGTGATACCTTAGTGGTGGTACTAATATATGATTGTGGTCTTAAAGCTGCAATCGCCAAACCCGGGGACTCACATTGGACACAAATTATAATTCAGGAACGGATAGATTTCCTGAGGGTTATGGATGTATTATACCGTAGGAATAATCTTGGTATCGATGGACTTGTATTCCTGAATGAGATTGGCAATATTGCACTATTAAACCTTGATGATGTTCAGAAAAAGAAGCCTCTGGTGTTAAGCTGGTACGGATGTTACATACAGTATGTACTATCTGAATTTAAAAATGCAGATTGAGAAAATAATTTTACCGATCATCTTACCTACATAGTTAATTCTGGTCGGGATCTTCTCTTGGTATTGAGGATATTTGACACGGAAATAAATGCTGAAGAAATGGTCGGAGAAGATGAACATGATATTGATTATTACAAGACAGTTAATTTTAAGGTTTACAAGTTTCACTTTGATATATGACAGAAGTTGGGAAGAGTTGAAAGATTTGCAAGATGTTGCTCTTTTTGTGGGTAACAATGCAACTATGTCTGTTTGTCCAACTGAGATGGGATGCCAACGCAATTGCATATACTTTGCAGATACTTACTGGCTCGGTTCTCATGCCACCAAATATAAACTTGCAGGACATGACATTGGTGTTTTTCAAATGGGTGACAATATCATTCGACCATTGGAGTTGGAAAATAACACCCACTTACGCTCTTCCTATTGTTGTCATGTGTGGTTTCGTCCAGCAATTTGAATCTTAACTTTTTCTTTTTGTTGTAACTTATATCTACAGTCATTAATTTAGATTTGTTTACTTTTACTGTGTTTTATTGTTGTAATCTATAATCAATGTTTTTGAGTGTAAATATTAGTTTTGACCTTAGTATTGTTGAATTAGCCCTCTTGAGTCTTGACATGAGTTTAGATCTTTGCTTTTGACTATAACATTACTTTTTAACAGACCAAAACCACTAGTTTATTACATTGACATTGACTTAGTTTACGCAATGCATGCGTTTTCCCAATTTATGCGTACGGTGTAGTTTGCGTTGCTTGTATTTTTTTATACACCCTTTGTTTCAAATTAACCGCAACAGTGAGCCTTGTACAAAGTTTTAGAAATTTTATAGGGTAGGGACCATAGGGTGATTTTTATAATACTACCTCTATTGATAGTTATCAACAACTTTTATAAAAAATAGACGCTAAAAATTATGTGCAACATTTTCAAATCTTTCCATTTTTAGTTAAAAAAATTAACAAAATTACAAATATACCCTTACTTAAAATTTTGTAGCAACGATTACATTTTAAAAACATAATTAATTAATTACTAATCTAACCTAATAATCTAACTACTCCTATCAAATTCAATTCATCTCCCTAAATAACTCATTGAAATCAACCAAACTAGTTCAAAATGATCCAATTTCTCCACATTCATACCCTAATTTTTCATGTTCTTCATCTTCCCCATTACCTTTCTCTCTCCTCCTTCAAACTCATTCCAAATATGGTACAACGAAGAAGAAGACGACGAAGAAGAGCACAATGTTAGATTGATATATGGTGGGTGTGGTAATTTCTTAGGTGGTATTGGGTTCGAATTGGGGTAGGTCGTGGGTCGTGGTTCTAGGTTTGAGTAGGGGTTTAGTTTTTGGTGGGTTTGTTTTCATAGGTGGTCGTTTTTGGTGGGTGGTTTCGTGGGTGGTCGTTTTCGGTGGGTGATCATTTTTGGTGTGTGGGTTTTGGTGGGTCGTGGTCGTGGATCTAGGTTCTGGTGGGTGGGTTTTTGTGGGTGGTTGTCGATATGGGGTTTGGTGTGTGTTCGTGGAGGTGGTGGTTCCGTCGGTGGGTTTCGGTGGCTTTGATAGATGCTAGATGGTTATTTTAAATTTTATTTTATTTATTTATTTATTTTAAGATTTGGATTGATTAACTATTAATGACATACCCTTAACTTTTGTAAAACATCATTAAGAAATTTTGCATTGGAGTCCATTCCCCTCTCCATAGTTACAGATAACCATTAACGGATACTATAAAATTAAGCCAATATAGCAACAACTAAAATTTGTTGTTATTCACCAAAAATCCGTTGCCAACTCTAGTTAGCAACGGGTTGAAAACGAAAATTTGTTGTTGTTAAAAGGCTTGTTGCCATGGGATTTTAGCTACCGGTTGCAAACAATTTTGTTGCAATATTGCATGCATTTAAATATAGTTTTCATGATGGTTGTTGTTCTTGGTGCATGTGTTGCCAACTTTGGCAACATATTACCATTGGTTGTTGCTAAAAGTAGCAACAAATTATTAATGTTGGTTCTTAAAAATAGCAACAAATTATTAATACTGGTTCATAAAAATAGCAACAAATTATTAATGTTGGTTCCTAAAAATAGCAACAAATTATTAATGTTGGTTCCTAAAAATAGCAACAAATCATTAATATTGGTTGCTATTAACATTACAAGACATAAATCTGATATCTATTTGGTTCAACGCGATCCCTTTACCAATCCGAAACCTCACTCGGGTCAACTCGGCTCAATCGCAGTTAGTAGGAATTGAACTTGTGACCTCAAAGTCACATCATGAAACTCTTACCAACTATACCAAGTACTATTTATTTACTTTTATGCACATAATTGATAATAAGTGAACAAAAGATTAGAGACAAAATAGAAAAATTTGTCTCTAAATTAGGGAGAAATCAAAAATCCGTCTCTAAATTAGAGACGAAATTGAAATCCATCTCTATTTGATGTTATTATAGCAACAAGTAATAAGAAGAGTATCTCCAATGGCAACAAATATAAAAGTGTTGACAACAAACTGTAACACAACTTATTTCCAATGGCAATAAACTAGAATTTGATGTCATCCCATAATAGCAACAAATAATAAGAAGAGTATCTCCAATAGCAACAAATAAAAATTTCCTTGTCATTCACTAACATTGGTAAATGGCAACAAACAAATAGTTTAGACGATTTATTTCAAATGGCAACAATTTAAAAATTTATTGCCTTTGTTTGTTTCTAAAATCAGTACAAATAAAATAACAGTTGTCATAGTTTGTTGCTATATGGCAACAAAACAAAAATATGATTCCATTTAGTAACAACTTGTGGGGAATATTTCAAGCATTATCCCAAACTTGAACCCCACTGTGATCATACACTTAAGCATGGTGGCATCCAAAGGGAAAGAAGCTAGAGCAAAAGAGTCGCCAACAAGGATTAGGAATTTGTAAACCGTTTACAGGGTGAAGGTTACACCCCTTAACGATCCAGGAGATCGTTAACTCCAATACGTCTGGAACCAAGACTGGAAGTTCGGGGATGAATGTACAAATCCAATTAAAAGAGAAAGAACCTGCCCTAATAATAGGCCTCTACTTTATTCTTCTCGTATTCATGACGCTTTCTGACTAACATACAATCAATAGGTTAACCCTAAACCTGTTTAATCTATGTTGGTTGAATTTAATGCACAAACAAAACTATTATTGGCGATCACTTGAATTATAATCATATAAGCCTAAACAAGGTTATTAATTATCTTATTAAGCGTGATTACAAGTACAAATTCCCTTTAAACATGATAAAAGGTGTGATCAAGTAATAACAATGACAATATATATCAAGCAACATAATAATCACAATCATCATCATAATAATAATATTCTCAATCTCAAAGCATAATAATATTAGCAAGATCCTAGGCATGATACTAACAAGATTAATAACAAACCCTAGCATGTCACTAAGCATTAAAGATCAATTAGCCCTAACATGACACTAACATGATATTAGGAAAGAAATAGGAAACATCATAATATCAGAAATATTAGAAATTTTAATTATTACACTAAACATGATACTAGGAAGCAATAAAACATCCTAACATGATACTAGGAATCAACAAAAATAATCTAAGCATGATTTCTATATCAAAAGAATAACAATTAAATTACTTACTTGGATGCCTCGTATCTCTTTCTAATAACAAAATACACACGTTAGTAAATTCAAGGAAAATAATAAAACAGTAAATCTAATCAAAGAATTGTAATAAGGTTTGGGACCAAACCCTCAGAAATTATCAACCTTTCACGTCTAGGGCGAAGGCAACCTCGAACTTGACTAGGTGTGTCTAGAGCTAATGTATGAGGAATTGTGTTTGTAAAAGGCTATGCTAGAAAGAAGGAGAGAGAGAATAAGCTTTAGCTTAGAGAGAGAGAGAGAAGAATTAGAGAATTCTGGTTCTTTAAAAATGGAGGTCCAGAGACCCTATTTATAAGAAAATAGTCCGAAATCGATAGAAACGAATCAGAGTTCGAAAATGAATAAAACACCTCCCTGTCGCCAACGACAGGGCTCGTCGCCAGCTGCTGCACTGCAGCGCCAGGTGACGAACCTGTCGTTTGGCGATGCAGGAGGTTTTCAACGCGGAATCCACTTCTTGATAAATTCGAGTCGTAAAATCCGTGTTAGATGTAAAATCGTATTTTCATATAAAACACTTCTTTTATTCCAAATAAAACTCATAAAACACAATTATCAACCCTAATCCTATTAGGATTTAAAAGAACCTTCTAGAAGATTCTAGAAGACTATAATCAATCGTAATTGCTTTAAGAATGATAATTAATAATAGGCCCTCCTCTAGATCATTGAGCCGCATATAAGAACCAAATCGGGCCCAGTTTAGTATTTTGGCCATAACTTCCTCATTATTCATCGGAATTGGGCTTATAATATATCGTTGGAAAGCTCTTTTCGATCCCCATCCAACTACATCATTATTGGACCCTTGTCATGGACCAAACTAAACTGGATTGACTATTTTCATAAAATAAAGAAGGTTTTCAAAAACAGAAAGAAAGGTTTTTATAAAAACTAACCACAACATTAGACTTTCCACACTTTCACTTCATTCGATTATGATTCGACGCGAAAGGTATTCATCACTGGGTTTGGTTTTGGGGAGACACAAATGGGTGTCTACACAACTAGTAAGACAATTTGTTTTAAACAATAACAAATCAAAAGTGCGTAGCCATTATTTATTAAAAAGTGAAGCATAAAATGTTGCTTTTAATTAGGCAATGAAAAAAATTATTTCCGTTGCTATTTAGCAACGTTTTAAAAAGTTATTGACAAACTTAGTTGCTACAATGCTTTTATTTTTGTAGTGGGAGGTAGTATAAAGTATAGTTATGAGAATATATTTTATTGTTAGTAGGAGAGAGTAATAATAGAAAAGTAGCCTAAGTGAGATTTGTAAGAGATTGAAATAATTAAATATTTATGCAAGTGGGGTAAGCAGGAGAGAGAAATAATAAAATATTATAGTGGGTCTTTACTAAAATAGGAAGTGCTGCAATTAACTATTATGAAACTGATGTAAAAGAAATGTGTTGCGATTATTGCAAAACGGAGAGAGTATTAGTGATACTTAATTTATTTCATGTTTTAGTTAGTTGTTATTTATAGTTTTTTCACCAAATATTCCTGAGTTTTAAATTAATTCACTATATACCCACGACAATTTTCAAATTAATTATATACCATTCTGTTTTATGAAAATGTCACAACATGCCACTAATGACTAACGGATGTTAAATCCGTTAGTCATTAAGACTAATTATCCACATGGCATCATATAATTGGTTCCCTTTCAAATTATTTAAATTATAAATTAACAATATAATTAATTATTAAAAAAAATTAACAACCTCCCCACCAACTTACCCCTACCAACGCCAGTCCGCCACTTCCCTGCCGGCACGCATTCCCTCTAAACCCCTATACCGGCAATCCGGCGCTACCCCGACCCCCTAACGATTAGCCCCTTCCCCTGAACCACTTTCCCACCACCTTAAAACTCTCTCCCTCCCTTAAAATACTCTCACTCGATCTCCTACCACCAACACTCAAATCTCCGGCACCCAAACCCTTCCCTTGCGCCGGTGAACCCAATTCGCCCCTCCCCATTAAACTGCACCCTTTTTCCCACCTGAACCACTATCCGGAAACCCTAAAATCAAAATCTAGGGTTTCAATTTTGGGGTTTTAGGTTTTCGATTACCAGGTTAGGGTGGTCGCGCGGTCCCTTGTAGAGAAAAAGAAGGGACATTTGAATAGGGAGGGGTTTTCAGGTTTGGGAAATTCGTGGGTTTTGGGTTGTTGGAGAGGGAACTCGTGTAGGTTATGAGTGGTTCAAAGAAGGGGGGCATCACCAAAGCAAGCCGGCGCGGTGGAGGGGCAAGCTGCAATGTGGGGAGAATAAGGGGTGGTTGTGGTGGTCAGGTTTTTTTTAAAAATTCTTTTTCTTTTTTTTTAATGATTTTCTAACTTTTTTTCGAATTAATTAAATAAAAGCTATTTAGAGGACACCACGTGGCACCATTAACTTTAATAGCTTAACAAAATGGCATTTGGTGACATTTTCCTGAAACTTATGATTACATGGTGAATTTGAAAATTTTGATGTATATACGATGAATTAAGTGATCGATAAATAAGGGGTATTTTGTGTAAAAAAACATGTTATTTAAGTACGACTAGCTTTAATTTTTTTTAATTATGATTTGTAAAGAAAACATACTTAAAGCCTCACAATGTCGAAGTATAACCACCGAAAAAATAAGTAAAAAAAATCTATAGCTTGAGATACGAACACCTCTAACTGTCGTTAAAACATTTTCTTCATTAAAAAAAACGTGCAGACCTGTTAATGCAAGCTTTTTTTTTTTTTTTTTTTTTTTTTTTGACCAGGCTATTTTTTATAGCCCGTTTTGTGTGCGGCTTACCATATACCTTCTTGTAAAATAACAAAGTGACCCTTATAACACTGACTAAGTAACACTTATACGGAGTTATGGTCGAATACGGTCCCTAAACTAACATATTTGTAGCATTTTAGTCCCTCAACTATTGAGTGAAGGCAAATTGGTTCCTCTGTCACTAAGGAGTACTATTTCCAGCCAAATAGTTTAGGATCTTGCCTTGTCATTAATAGCTTAGGGACCATTTAAAATTATATGACAAAGTTTAATTATTATTTGATTACAGTAGTTTAGGGACTTGTCAAATTAAATTAATTGATTAAAGAGAATAGTTTAGGGACCTTTCAATTTACTCATACTCTAGAAGACTTTGAAAAGTGGGTTTATCTAAGAAAAAAAAGACTATTATTGAAAGTGACTTTTCATCTTCAAAATCAAAGAAAAAAACACATGAGCTCCATTGTTATGTTTGAGTGAGAATTTGGAGAATCATCTGATTCTATTTTTATCTTTTTCAGTTTATGCGCTTATTTATTTACGAAAAATGAGTTAGGGTTTGAATTTTTTAGAGTTTTGATTTTATTTTATTTTATTTATTTATTTATTTTTTCTGAAACTGCTGATCATCCAATCTTTTCTTATAGAGTATTGATGTGAAAAATTTTCAGTTTCTAATGCACATACAACAATGTTTTTGAGCATATGAATTTTTTGGATGATCAACAACAACCGGAAGAACATACTGCAATGTATGATCTACAACAATTGGAAGAACATACTGCAATGTATAGCCAAATTTCAATTTGTAACATCTATATTTTTTTTATTTTTATTTATTTTTTTTTTTTTTACTAAAAGGATTTTTAATAATTTGATGTACAAATATGTTGATACATTAAATGCAAAGTCCAAAAACTATTAACTGATTTAGTTTGTCAACATTTTTTTCAAGCAATCATAAACATTTTTTTAAGAAAGTCCCTATATTATTGATAACTAAGCAGATAAAATCCCTAAATTATTGCTAAGTATGTATTGCAAGTCCCATATATATTGATGAATAGGCAAGGTTCCTAAACTATTTGGTCGGAAATAGTACTCCTTGGTGGTTAAGGGACCAAATTGTCTCACTCAATAGTTGATGGACTATAATACTCAATAGTTGATGGAATATAATACTACAAATACTATAATATTATTATGTTAATCAAGCCGAGATGTTCGATTATCAATGTTTAAAATTAGTTTTCTCATCTTAGATATTAGATTTTATTAATGTAAAATATTAAATTTCTCAACAGATCAGACCCAAAACCATCAAGCTAAGCCCTGTTCTTTTGAGCTTCTGGGCAGAGCAGAGCAAAGCAAAGCAGAGCAGATTTCAGCAGAGCAGAGCAGAGCAGCTCTAAAGAACGAGGCCTAAGTAATTTCTCGAGAAGATTTTAATTTGCGCTTGACAAATTACTTTTTCTTTCTAACCAAATTTTATCAAGAACCAACCTCAGACTTCAGATCAGACAAACCAAATAACAAAGAACAATGTTGAGATTGAACGTATACACAAACTTTGATTTGTTAGTTTGTAATGAATTTCATAACCAAAAGACAGCTTACAAAGTGCTTGGCCTATTTATAATAACCTCGTTGATGAAAGATTAGAGCTTCTTAATCTGCCAGTTTATTACGAGTTAGCTTTTGGATTATCCGATCTTCTGATCTTAAGACATCATTCAGACTAAGGTATTAGTAAATGAAGATTAACATACCCATATAGAGAAGTAAAAGGACTTTAATAGATATTACATATACACTTAATGGAAAAGAGTTAAAGACCATTACCTAAATATTGCAAGGCTACATTACGGCATACCCTGATACATATTCAGCATTTCTAGAAACATTGTTAAGCCTAAACCAAACTATATATATGCGCCCAAATACATTTGACATGTAAGGTAATTGTCTTTTATGTCATTACTTGATGCTTTGACATGCTCACCAGAAACCACAACCTCACATGTTGAGGAGCTCCGTGGAAGCTTCAACAATGACTTACAGAACTTGAATACTTTCCCCACATCATATGCTTCATCATCATGTTCATTTCTGAAATATCCCCTATCCGCCCCTCGATAACATATGAGAAGTTTTTCCAAAACAATAGCATTACTCAGAATGTTTGCCAAAGGCCCGAGTTCATCATCAACTGCCTTTAGACCCGCTATTTGTATAGTCTTGAGCTTACTTGCAAAACAATCTGGAATAAAATCTGGTGCACACCAACTTCTTTGCTCTATTTTATCAATCAATTAAATATAAAAACACCTAAAGATGCTCTAAGTTGGGAAAACAGTGTAAAGAAAATAGCAAATCCCAAGCAATTTGTTTCAAGATAGGTGAGATTTGGAAAGATGGACAGATTCACAGGATTAAAATGTCTCAAAATATTTGTCTAACTCCCTAGCTTCAGCTCGAGGTTGGTAACACTAGACATTCCTCCAACAAACTTGACCATTTGGCGAAGATATTCTTCTTGTGGTACATATAACAAGCCATTATCCTCCTCTTCATCTTCCGAATACGGTTCAAACCCATCATCACTCTTCAAGATAATACGTGCGTCGACTAATGTAGTTGGATTCGGAAGAAAGGTATAGATTGAATTGCAATCATCAATGTCAAGGTTAGACAATTTGGGTGCATCAATTGATACTCTAAGGTGCCGCTTCTTACTCGGGGGTTCAGCTAGCAGACGTATAGTTAGTGACTCCAAATTAGGACCAACTATAATCACAACATAACTAGACAAATATGAATCTAAATCTAGATTAAAGCCTAAATCCAAATCTTCCAAAAGTGGGCAAGAACTAATTAGAGTTTCCAACCAAAGAGGGACATCTTTTAGCAGGTTTAGGTTAAGTATCTTCAAATTAGGGAGATTAAAACACAAATCCTCAAATTTAGGAAATTCAAACAAACCCCATAATGTCAAAGTTACTAAAGATTGAGAATTAAACAAAAAAAGTGGGTAAGAAAAAGTAACCATAATACTCTGCTTCAACTTTGATATTCTCCAAATTTCGGCTGCAAACATCTCGAAACCATGATGTTGTCGCAGTGGGTGTCGGATAATCAGATAACTTATTAGTGACATCGAGAACAAACTCGTGGAGTTTCCGACAAGTAAGCTGTCGCAGGATGTGGTTGATTATGGCAGGGGTGAATTTTGTATCATCAACAAAGAGTTCGACAAATGTGATACCGCCCCGGCGCCATCGGTGTGATAAGACGGAGGTGGCAGCAGCGGATTTGATTGGGAGGTGAGAAAGAATGTCGGTGAGAATGACGTCTGGAAGTGAACTCAACCTATCTTCTTCTTCCCTCGACTTTCTCATTCGTTTTCTGAGATTGTATTTCATAATTTTGCTCATACTCAATCTTCCATCACTATGAGGTCTTGTTAAGTTGAACCAATTTTTTTAGTAATTCAACGGGGATTTGAACTTCCCACATAAATACATAATGTGGGAATTCATTTATCCACCTACCCCTATATCATTTAAATTTCCTATCAATTGTAATTTGGATCTGGTTAACGAACGTCCCAGGGACATTGGATAAGTATTTAAAATATTACCTAAAGTGGTATTAATTTGGGAATGCATGACAAAATCACGCATCGATCGGTATAATTAATTTTCATTTTAATTTAATCTTTCTACTTTTAGCTAGCTTATCCAACGTCCCCGAGGCGTTTGTTAGCATTTGTCAAAAAAGTGATAAATGTACACTAACTAACATCTTGTACACTCATTTTTTATTTGTCAAAAGAGTATTTTATTAATATCTTTATTTTATGGGACATTTAACTATTCATTTAAAATTTAAATATGTTTACTGGAAATTTCACATTCAAGTTTCAATTGTATTTTAATTTTCCAACCATCTAATTAATGACTATGTAATTCCCAAAACAAAGGAAAGAGATTAACTCCTAGTTTCCGTTTCTAAACAATGGCTTTATTTTCATCTTCTACTTTTCATATTCAACTCACCTCAACTCTCCTCTCTTCTTCAACTCGTAAACACTAATTCAACCCAAAATTCATCTTTGGATTTTTTGTTTGCCAATTTTTTCCCTTCACGTTACTCCTCTATTATTATGACCAAAAAAAAATTTAAAAAGAAAATCAAACTCTTAATATTTATTAGTGAAAGGATAACTGCTGAATGCGAGTTGAGCACAAAGAACAATTAGTTGGGACTTGGGATATTAGTTGTAGCAATGAGAAATAGACTGAGAATTTACACTTCGATCCATTGCATCATCAATTGGATATGCTTCTGTATAGTCATCAGAGTTTCTGATGCTACATACAAAGAGTTCCCTCTCCCACACCCTACCTTAGCTTGATTATTTTTTGTTACAGGGAAAACACAAGAAATCTAAACATACGTTACACACACGGCGATTACGAATGAGCTTACTTGAGCTACTGCCTACTAGCTTCATACAAAGTTTACAATTTACTTTGATTTATCTTCAGTCAACTCACTCTTTCCCTGCTCCCCTTTTCTCCTTCTTCCCCTTAAGTCTCTCATACCAAGTCTATGATTTCAACAAGTAGCCCAAAGCAGAACACAAAGACAGGAGGCAAAATGCTTGGCAATTTTTATAGCCTCATTGATCAAAGTTAAACTTCTTGATCTACCGATATATTATCAGTGAGCTTTTGTAATACTTCCTTACATTTATAGAACTATAGATGTCCTTCAGAGTTCAAACTACAGAAACTAAAGGCATTATCAAACAAAAGATATACCATAGCCATATAAAGAAGTAAAAGAACTCAGCTCGAATATAAACTTAATTAATAGAAAAAGAGTAAAAGACCAGTACGTTGTAAGGCTACATTACGTCAATATCCTGATACATATCCAGCATGTAGTATCTCCAATTTATAAGCTTGAATGTCGCATTTGGTATACAAGCAAGGCAATGTGTCAGGTTTGTATGCCCACAGCTAGTTGAACACGTACGGTATCGAAAACTAACTGATTCTCTGGTATACCAACCAGAAACCACTTCACACGTCGAGGAGCTCCTTGGAAGCTTCTGCTCTGCCCCGTTTTCTTTTGCAACTTTGACATGTGCCGCCCCAGAACCTACAACAAGCTTTTTCAAAACAATTGCATTACTCAGAACGTATCCTAGAAGCCAGAGGTCATCCTCAACTCCCTTGAGTCCGCTTATTTGTATAGTCTCGAGCTTACTTACTAAACTATCTGGAACAGAATCCGGTTCACACCAACTCCTTTGCTCCGTAACACGAGTGTATGAGGGTAGTAAGCATAGACTCGCCTCAAGATGTTCTAAATTGGGAAAATAATGCAAAGAAAACAGCAAATCCTTAAAGCAATTTGTTTCAAGAAGAAGACGGGTTAAATTAGAAAAGATTGGCAGATTTACAGAATTACGATTTGCCAAAATATTGGTGGCACTACCTAGCTTCAATTCAAGGTCGCAAACACTCGACATTCCTCCAACAAACTTGTTCATCTGATAAAGATAATCTTCTGATAACTCAGGGTCACTTTTTTCATAACTCAAGTCAATATGCGCTTTGACTAATGTAGTTGGACTCTGGACAAAGTAATAAACTGAAAAGAAATCACTAATGCTAAGGTCTACCAATTTGGGTGCATCGATAGATACTGTAATTTGCCGGCAGATAGATGGTATATATATAGATAATGTCTTCAAATTGGGAGCAATGATATTAAGAACAGAACTAGACAAGTCTTCTGGATCATCAGATTCATATTCAGAATCATAAACAGAATCTGATTCGAAAGTGACGAATATATCCAAATATTCTAACAACGGGGAAGGCCTTATTAGAGTCTCCAACCAAAGAGAGACATCATCAACACGAAGATCTAGCGTAAGTTTCTTCAATTAGGGAGATGAATTTTCAAATCCTTGATTTTCGGCCATACAAACCTACCAATTAATTTCAAAGTAATCAAATATTGAGAATTGAATAGCTAAGCGGGTAACCAAAATAAAAAGAAATCCTCTGTAAAGATTTTAATAATCTCCAAGTTTCGGCTGCAAATTACTCGAAACCATGATTCTGTCCTGGATTCCAAATAATCGGACAGATCGCCAACAAAAGCATAGAGAACAAACTTGTGGAGTTTCTGAGATGTAAGCTTTTGTAGGATGGTGTCGATTAAGGCGGTGGATTTAAGTTTATCAAGTTTAATGCGGGTGATGCCGGTCCAGAGGTGGCGCCAACGGTGGGATAAGACGGAGGTAGCAACAGCGGAATTGGTAGGGAGGCGAGAAAGAATGTCAGTGAGAATTGCGTCTGGAAGTGAACTCAATCTGTCTTCCTCACTGCTTGTCCTACTGCTTTGCTTTACATGGTATGTCATGATTTTGCTGTTACCCATTTTTTTATGAGAATTTGCAGAGTAGTAGCTTATAAAAGAGAGACAAGTTCATTTATTTATATAATGCAAGTGCATATATACAACAGAACAAATATGTAAACAAACTTCTCCTAATTTACGCAAAATATAGAGTATATCAGTATCTCGGTATCTCCTAATATAGTTAAGTATATCTTCTAATTTTGGGAGATACATCTTCTAGGAAAAAATATCTCTCTCATAACAGAATAATCATTCATGGTTAATTGGTTATCAGTCTTATCATGCACTATTAACAACATTTTGGATAAAAAAAAACTCATAAAACTAGTGAAATAAAAATACCCATAATAACTGAAGATAATTTTAAAATGAAAAATAAACTTTTTACGTAATGAAAAAAGAAATAAAAATGGAATATTAAAGGATACTACAGTAATAAATTGAAAAATGTAAATGGAAACTTCATTTAAAAATCACCATGAATTATACAAACATTTAAATCACCAATTTACTCATATATTCAAATTCACGAAAATTATAATCAAAAATATAATCTTTGAAAAACATTACATAGAAAAGTAGAATTGACGTATAACATAGAAAGTAGAACAAAATTATAATATACTTTTTAAATGCAATAAAATTATAATATACTTAATTATATATAATGTACTTAAGTTCCAAAATTGTCTCATGTAAGGTAGGAGGGGAATTTTGTAGCACACCATTTAGCTCGTGTTAACTTAGATGGAACACATAAGAGGGGGGTGAATTGTGTAGGAACTAGTGTTCCCAAATTTTGCAGAAATTAAAAACGTAGAACGAAATAAAGAGATGCAAAGAGATTTTTACGTGGAAACTCCTTGTGCCCAACAAGGAGAAAACCACGACCACTTGGGATTTTCAAACACGACTTCACTAAATAGGGCAACTACTCCGTTACAACCTATAAGGAACTCGACAAAACTTAAGTTCCAATTAGTTACTAAGCCAACCCCAAATGCTCACTCTAGCTTCTACTCCGAAGCCTACACTCAAGACTTAACTCTAAGTCTTTACAAGGATCACTCAACCCTTTCCCAAATTACAACTCAGTAATTTGAACTCTACGTGTTTAGATATCTTACAATAGTTGGAACATAGGAATACTCTCACTGACACAAATATATTTTTTACTCAAATGTTGTACGATTGTCAGGATGCCTTAAAACTGAAACTTAACTCCCTTTTTATACTGTTTCATCAACCCAACCACCTTCCCCACACTCTCCATTACTTGAGGTGGTGTTCCTAAACTTTAGGAACTAACTCAAGCTGCGTGAAGAAGTCAGGAAGGTCGTTCAAGATAGAACGTGGGATGAGGTTTGAATAAATCTTTTCCTTGGAGAGTAATTTAAGGAATCAGTTAAAATCTTTTTACAGAAGATATTTATTTTGTTAAAAAGAAAATATCAAAGAAATATCTTTTTATAATTTTAACAAAAACCAAAAATAGGATAAAAACCAATTTTATAAAACTGATCGATCGTTTCAATTTTAATTCCAATTAACTCTCGTATTCCTTGTGTTCCAACCAATCATAAAATATCAAACACTTACATAAAGCCTAAAAATAATAACTCATACTTTTTAGTCTTCATGTAATACTCGTTGCTTTTATGATATTCCAATTGGACCTTTGATAACTCTATCTTGCCAAATAGAACATCCAAGCATAAATCCTTCTTTGCCTTCTTCACTTCAAATTGTTGTGTATGCCATATGTAGATTAAGGACATCTCTTTGTTCCAATCCCGGAACTTTGTTCTTAATAAGAACCTGCCTTAATAACCTGCACACTTAATACACTTTTATCAAATCGAGTTTGCTGGTCATCACCAAAACTTATCGAGGTCAACAGCTCGTCTTATTCCTTTTGGTGTGGAACAAAATTGGGCTAATTATTGTCATAGTGACATTTCTCCTTATGTACTCATGGATAATTTGTCCAACATCGAATGAATGAATCCTCCCTTGCTTTTCCTGAAAAAAAAAAAAAAAAAAAAAGAGTTCCAAAATTGTCAAATTTAAAAGAAAACACCTTAATTCACATGTAACATAGGATTATAGGAAGTAGAATAAAATTATACAGTGATTTATTAAGCCAATTAAGCCAAATTTACAACACACACTTTTAAAAAATCGGGTGTACAATCTATTATAAAAATAGCCTAAAGTGATCAAAGTTACCCCTGAAATAAATAAAAGTTACCCCAATATGCATAAAAGTAACCCAATACAAATAAAAATTATCTACGCTTTATTAGTAAAGAATCACATTTTAAATGACTAAAAATCAATTATTAGTGATTGAATGTAATTAAATTACCTTTACAAAACTTTTCTTGTTGTCTATTTATATAAAAATTGTATTATGTTTAAAGTTATCCTAAAAAGGTAAAAAGTTATCCTAAAATTAGCTAAAAGTTACCCTTATACTGCTCGATATACACTAATATTAGTATAAACCGGGTTTATACAAAACTTTTTCAATTTACGAAACTATTATTGACTTAATTACAATATCTAAAAAATCCTCAAAGTAGATTTGACCTGGAAAAAAAAAAGAAAAAAAAAAGTTCATTTAACAAAGGAAAGTTATTTCAAAAAAAAAAAAAAACAGACATAGGAAGTAAAACAAACTAATAATTTAATCAATATATAAGGTCAAGATAGTGTAATGTCATACTCCCTCCGTTTTTAAATACTTGCTCCATTTCTTCATACACGGAGTTTTAGGAGAAATTGGAGAAAGTAATAAAATATGAAGATAGGGTCTGTTCACTTCATCTTAATTTCAGTTCAGTTCAGTTCAGCTCCTAATTTCTTTTTCTCATAAAATATTCATTACAGCTCAGCTCAGTTGAGTTCAGTTCAGCTCCAATTAGTTTAGTTCAGTTCAGATCAATAATTTCAGTTTAGTTCAATTTAGCTCAATTCAGTAAATGTGAACAGGCCCACAGTGAAGTAGGTGGAAGAATTAAAAAATTGTTAAAAGTAAAAGTAGTTAAAAGTAAAAGTAGTGTTTAGGGGCTGTAATTAGAGATGAATGGGGTGCGTTGAAGCTTGTGGCAGCAAGAAAAACAAATTGTAGATGGTCTCCGGATATCGCAGAAGCTGCTGCAGCTCGTTCCGGGGTGGAAATCGCGAGGAGAATGGGGCATACTAGAATTGTGCTCGAATGTGACCCACTGAACACTGTCAGGGCTATCAAAGGCAAGCTGGAAGGTGCAGCTCCTATCTACCATGTTTTTTGAGGATATTAGTAGAATGCAAAATAGTTTTAGTTCTTTTAATTGTCTTAATGTTAGACGGGCAGGAAATACTGTTGCTCATTATGCTGCAAGATGAGATACGGGTACTGATAATGAGCGTGTTTGTATGAATTATTTCCCCCAATTTTCAGACTTTGGCGGATCTTGATATAATAAACTAATTTCCCGTAGTTGTCTTCAAAAAAAAAAGTAGTGGAGAGAATTGGAGGAGAGAGAATATGAAAGTAATCAAATACTTCCTCTGTATTTTTATACTTGCAACACACTTTTTATCACGTTTATCGATGATGTGATTAAACTAGGTAAACGAATGAATTAGGCTATGAAATTTAAACCGTAGCAACTTATTCCTTTCTTCTTATATGTGTTAAAATTTTATAATTTAATTTATCCGTTTACCTAGTTTAATATCTTCCTTAACATGTGTGTCAAAGAGGTGTGTTGCAACTAAATAAAAACAGAGGAAGTATAATTTATGTTGGGTCCACTAGGTGAGAGAAATGAATTAAATATTGTAAAAGCTTTCCAAATAAGGAAATGAAGCAAGTATTTAAAAACGGCTAAAAAAGAAAAGTGGAGCAAGTATTTAAAACGGAAAGAGTATATGTTAAATCTGACTATGTCAATTAATGGTCGAATAAAGGGTATATTTATGGAATTCTGCCGTGTTCGAAGACAATTAATCTAGTGGCTAATGGACATTTTTAACACAGTCTTACAATTAAGCATGACCTATATCATAAGGTGCACGAAACATCATTAATGAGTGTTGCCATCTGAGATTCTCTCGGAAATAGCCCATACTTATTATTTAATTATTTTTTTCTTTTTTTAATTAATTTTAAAATGCATTTAAATTAGTATCACTCCATTAATCACCTTTTTTTTTTTTTTTTTTGAATTTCACTTCAATCCAAATCCCCAAATCAAACCCTAAATAGATTTCTGAAACTGAGCAACTAAAATTACCAGGAGCTCGAGCTCGAGCTCAAACTCAACCTCTTGTTCATCGTTTAGGAAGAAGGCAAATAAACATTGGTGATGGTCATGGTACGATGTTTTGCGGGCATAATCTGCCTACAATTGTGAAAAGTGTATGAAAGTCTAATCAAAACCCAGGAAAATGATTTTAAGGGTGTCCATAATGAAATGTACATACATTCGAATTGCATTTAAAAATTAATCAAAAAGAAAAAAAATAATAAAATTTAATAATTTTGTAAAAATAAATTTAATTTTAGTACAATAAAAATCAATAATTTTATTCTTCCTTTTCAAATGGGAAAATCCAAATTCATCTCTGAGATTAATGTGTAAATATATCTCCTCTCACAATATACGAAAGTACAAAGAAAAAAAAAAGGGTGAAATCTTGGGACAAAGCTCACGACGGTGCAGAAGGTGGTCGATCGAGGAAGAAGAAGACAGATTGAGTTCACTCCCCAATGCCATTCTCACTGACATTCTCTCTCGCCTCTCAATCCATTTCGCTGCCACCACCTCCATCTTATCCCACCGTTGGCGCCACTTTTGGGCCACCATCTCATGCCTCAAACTCGGTGTTAACCCACCTCAAATGGTAGTGGTTCACAAATAATCCTAAAATATGAACATTTAAAATTGGATGTTTATGTTCATTTTTTGTTATGTGTTCATATTTTTTTAACTAAATGTTCATTTTTTTTTTGTAAAATGTTCATATTGTAGACGATGGTGCACCTATGGTATACATAATAACTATTGATTACCATAATTGCATAACATATTATGAGTATTGAGTAGCACTTGATATAAGCCTAGTTAGAAGGCCAAATAAGTTTAAAACTATAAGTCAACTACGTCTATAAGGACTACAAGTACTACAATACAATTAATACATTTTATTATAAGGACTTTATGTCAAATCGTTGCAAATAATATATAACAAAGGTAGTATTTAAGTGCTTAACAGACTACAAAAGTTCAACAATATTAAAAAAATAAAAATAATTCGAGTTTTTAGTTTAAATTAAATCATTCCGTTTTAAACTGGACCAAAAACCCGAAATCTTCATTTTCTTGGACATTGGACCAGACTGAAATCAATTGGTCTAGTCCGATCCAATCCAGGTCTAAAATACGGTTGGACCAATTTATGCACACTCCTAACCCTAGTCCCAGCAGTTAGAGACTATTCTCCGTATGAAAAGGTATGACCATAGGCGTAGTGTATGGATGCCACTTGATTTTGACTATTTGTTGGTCAAAGGAAATTGACTAGATAGTGGATACCCTCTTTTCTCTTGCCTTCTTCCCTAAACCCCATTTCAAATGCTCAAAAAAATATAGAGAGAGTAGTGATACAAAAATTGACAATGGGTGATAGCAAAATCCTGAAACACTACATCAGAAAACGAACCAGAAGATCAATCGAAGAAGAAGAATCAAAAGACAGATTGAGTTCACTTCCAGACGCCATTCTCACCGACATTCTCTCTCTCCTCCCAATCAATTCCGCCGCATCCACCTCCGTCTTATCCCACCGTTGGCGCCACCTCTGGACCACCGTCACCCGCCTCCAATTCACCGCTCTTCAAGCTTCCGATTCCACCGCCATCACCACCGTCGCCCAAATTTTCTGGCAACTAACTCATCGGAATCATCTCCGCATCATTAATCTCGACTTTTCAAAGTTATCCTACTACCCTAACTTCGATTTATTGAATTCATACTTTCGTCAATTTTCCCGCCAAAATGTGGAGGAAATCAGTATCGAAGCTTTATTCTCTGATATAGATGGCAAAGGTGGGTATTCTCTTGTACCTTCTTATTTGTTCAATTCCCAATTTCTGGCTGTTTTAGAATTGGAGGGTATGTTTAAGCTGGAAAAACCCCCTAATAATCCAGGGTTTCAACTTCCTAATTTGAAGAAGCTTGTATTGCGTTACATTGTTCATTTTCCTTCTTGGTTTGAAACTCTATTTAGGTCTTGTCCATTGTTAGAAGATTTATGTTTGCATGTCGAATTATCGAAACCCCAGAATGCGCCTTCTGTGAAAATATCTGCTCCCAATTTGAAGTCATTCTATATACGGAGTACATATGTTATTGGTGTTTCCGAGTATGATTGAACGTGCCAAAATATATTTTGATGCACCCAAATTGGACAACATTTACATAGATGATTGCACTTCATTTTACTACTTTATACAAATTCCAACAACATTAGTTGATGCAAGTGATTAATGACGAGGTTAGAAATGAAGATTATCTTCAGCATATGTCCAAATTTGTTGGTGAACTGTCTAGTGTTAGGCATCTTAAGCTAATGGTGGACAACGACACCAATATATTCCCTTACCTGAATTATGGGGCTGATGGGTTTCTGCCAATCTTTCGAAATCTAATTCATTTTGAAGCAGGATTTAACGATGTTGGTTTCAGTAGTGACTGGAAGCCATGGAAGGATGTGCTATTTCCCTTGCAATGCCTTCCCAACTTGCAACATCTTAAGGTGGATATGACGGGTGATCCCCCTATGGCACAGAGTGTATGGTTCGCTGCAAATTATGTTCCAGATTGTTTGGTGAGTAAGCTCAAGACTATAGAAATAGAGAGACTTGAGGGGACTAGCAATGAGCTCGAGTTGCTGGCATACATTTTGAGTAATGCGAACATTTTGGAAAAGCTTCGATTACATGTTCATATCGAGGAAAAATTTGATCTCAAGGATGTACTGCAAAAGGCATATGCAGTGTGGAAAGAATGTCAGTTTTATAAGGCAGTGTTTGAGCTTCCAAGGAGCTCTTCAACTTGCGAAGTTGTGGTGTCAGGTAGATCTGTATCAGCATCAGGTAATGCCTTACAAAATGGATACCTAACCTGTCAAATGTACATGGTCCATCAACTTGATATATGCAACTCAGTTCCAGAATGACAACATATAAGCATATGGGAGAACTGCTAAAGGTATTGGCTACTCAGTTTGTCTTGATTTTGTAGTTTGGTAACTTTGATTTACCTAAACAATGCCTCTTTAAATGCTAGATTTTTGTTGCAAAGGTATATTGTGCTGCAATGTATTTGTTTTCTGGTTTATTCTAAATGTTAACTTCTACTATTACTCCGTATAATGGTGATTACAAATTCCTAGTCCTATCACTTCTCTATATATGGACGTCTATGAACATATATATGGAATGAAAAAGGAATAGTGAGAATGCAAAAGCACTATAGCAATTAATTATTGGATAGAGATGCTTGAATTCTCATGAAAGATCTATAAAACATTCCAAGTGAACATTTTGCCTTCTGTCATGTAATTAAAGAGAGGGGAGGGGGGGGGGGGGGGGGGATCAATAAAGCTAACTGAGCTTGTGTTCACATTCAATTATGACTTTCCTTGTCGTTTTATTTTGATGTGAAGTTTGAAGGACCTTTATAAAGGCGAGGAAAGAAAAAGAGCAGGTTGAGTGCAAAGCTTCCTCTTATAATAGTTTGGTGGTTTAGAACCTTTAGATCCTTGAATTTTCTTCATATCTTATGCTTTAGTTGTTTGATAAAATTGTAGACTAGCTTAGAACATCTCCTCTTTTCTTGCAATTCTGACTCTTTCCATTAGTAAAAATCACACTTCTAAGTCTTTCTTTTTTCTTTTCTCTTCTCTGTTTTATTATGGTTAACCTTGATTATATATTATATATTGTTCTACAGAATCTATAAGTTCATGTCTAGAACTTAATGGGTTTACCAATGACAAGTTCAGTACCATATAGCCACATCTAAAATTTGCTATTCATAAATTGTATTATTGAGTCAAGGATGAAAACAGTAGCAATCATCTGATTTCAGAGGGTCTTGTCAAGTTGTCATTTCGTTTACTCTTACAACTAGTCTAGAATAGAAGTTAGAGTTGATGGGTGACTTGTAGAAACAAAAATAAGCCTATTTTACGCCATAGATTGTCTTTTAACACTGTAGTGTAACTTATGTCATATTGATAAGGTTAGAGATCGTTTTGCAAAAAATGGAATGAAACTAACTCAACCTGTTTTTACATGAACCTCTTGGTGTTAAAATGATGCATAAGAAAAGAAGTTTGTTGATTTTGTAGCTTAAACTCATAGAAGTTGTAGCAATATTACTGCAGATATTAATTTTCTGATGCAACAGTTTACTGGCCTGGGGATCTCTTTGTAGGCTTACTAACTTGGTAAACTTATACTTTACGGCACAACACAGCCTTTCTTTGCACTTCCTAAACCTCTCATAAGCAGGTTGCAATTCCTGTTTTCATGTATATTAAAGCCAATCCAGCACAAGGTCTTCTCTTAAACAAAAGTAGTACTTTTGAATTAGCTGAAGGCTTTCTGAAAGTTAGTCTTTTTTTTTTTTTATTTTTTTTTTTATTTTTTTTATTTTTTTATTTTCTTACTGTTGGAAAATTGATTGATGAGAATATGAGATGGTGACAACGGAGCTTTGGCATGGCTTTCCAGGTTGTAGGGTGAATTGACATTGCCTAAAATTACTCCAATTCATTTAATTGTGATACTTAAGCTGCCTTTTACATTGCTCAAAGTCCAGTTTCTCCTTTGCATGTTATCTTATTAATGAGGTTAGAATGCAATTCAATTACACATTAAGAATCTTGTAAATTAAAAATATCCTGATTAAGCTGATTGTGCCTGTTAATATGTTTGATTAAATTTAATTTTTCTCCTAGTTAGTTAAATTGGAATAGATATCAAGGATTTAGCTCAAACCACCGACAGGGTTAGGTAAGCGAGGGTTGAGGCAGAAGAAAGAATAATATCTTCTGAGGAAAGGGGTATCAGGGTATGAACTAGGAAGGGGAAGGTGGAGATTAGAAAAATAGCTTCTGGTAGTTGATCATCAGAAGATTTAACGTAGGTTAAGTTGTTATCATCTATTAATCTTCCTGTTATAAACGTATACAAGTAACTAATGAGAGCAGGGTTCTCATACAGTGGCTCGTTTAAAAATCGAGATAAAAGATAGCAGAAAAACAAAGGTAAAGGATCGAAGTGACAGAACTTGCTACTTTTCTTGTCTGTATGGAGTTAGGATTTTTTATAAAGATTTTCGAGAAAAGGTGGGGATGAGGTTTTTTCTTGTAACATGAAGTACTCCTAAGAGGGTGCAGAAGTTATATGTATTGACGATGGTGGTTAGGGAAACCTCTGATTCCCTTTTTGTTCAGACTGCTGCTCTGATTTTAAACAGATTTTTGCGCTCATCTGAGTACTGGCAAGTGAAAGCTTTTTGTTTTGTGCACGAATTTGCAAACTAATATGGCTTTAAACTAAAATAAAGGTACCGATACTCACATACTCACATAATCTTTTGTCGAATTACCACAAACCTGATGTGCAGTGCAGCATCACTGTCTGTCTAATATCCAATCAGAGATGAAAGTTGTTACCAAATAGTTTCAGCTCTTGAAATTTTTGTCTTGACCAGTGCTAAAAGTTTTTCAGAATAAGCTGAATTCAAGATTGTCATGTTACTTGAACCACCAGTAATGCTACCTGAAATGTCTAACCTGTTAGCACAACCACGTCTTTGATTGTGGCGATGCAGTGTTTGCATTATTTCCTGCTGATGCTCTCTCTAGACCGCCATCTATTGTTTCGATTACCTCTAATTAGATTATAACCTCACTCTTTGTTGCTTTGTTTAACTTGGTGTCTTATTTTTACTCATTGTTTCTGCAACAATATTTGTGGCAGAGTCAGACACTCGACTACTGTGTTATTCATGTTGCACCAAAATTTCTGTACTGTGTGTTTGACTATTGCTGGAATGCAGTTACACAATTTGTAGGAGCATAAATTATATACAAACTACAAAGTATAGTTAGCTAAAGTTAACAAAAGATGGTGAAGAGTATCATGATAATCGTGGCAGCGAATTGCACAAAATCGTTTACTCCGTATAAGGTGTGTTTACTTGTTTAGGCACCATAGAGTACATTATTCAATTTTATGTGTTCTTTTTGTCCATCTCATATTCTCATATGAATTATGTACGGTCTCTGATTTGCATTAATACGAAGCTAACATTAAACACTTCTAATAAGATCCTTGCAAGAATGTAATTTTTTTTTTTTTTTACTTCTAATAAGATCACCAACATTAGTCAAAGTAGAGTATGTGAAACTATGAATAATGTAAAAAGTTAAATTATGACAGTTGTATTGAAACAAAGGGATTTAATTAAAATTAGTTATTGGATCGGGCGTTGCCCGGAATCATTATAATTTTATGATCATTTGAGTTTGATCAAACTTAAATTTAAAGGCGGGGTTGATTTTCAATGATATTATTAAGTGAATGATCGAAAAAAATTAACATTTTTTTTCTTAATTTTGCATTAATAGAATGAATCACATCTTTGTTATTTTGATATCCATACTATTGATATTATATCTCATGCTCTATAAGTACAGTTTTATCATTAAATGACCAAGTTGTTTACATATAGTAGATAGTTGTTTAAATCGAAAGATTAAATATATGAAAAGTTTTTCTTGTAGAATAAATTTTATTAATGCTTATTGTTAATTATTGCTAAATAATTATGTATTTATTATTTGAGTAATTGAATAGACCCAATATATAATAATACAGCTTATATGAAAGGTTTTATGAGGCTTGCCATATCATTACTTATGAGGCGCCAAGACATGATGAGAGAAGGTGACACGTGTCAATACCATATTGTCTCTTTGAGTTTTAATAATATTCTAGATGGTTAAAAAAAAAAAAAAAAAGCGGGATTTAGGGCTTGCTCACTTCAGCTTAATTTCAGTTCAGTTCCAATCAGTTTAGTTCAATTCAGTTTAGTTCCTAATTTCCTTCTCTCATAAAATATTCATTTCAGCTCTATTCAGTTCAGTTTAGCTCAGTTTAGCTCATCTTAGTTCAGTAAATTTTAGCAGACCCTTAATTAAAAAAATTTAATAATACGGAATAACAATTATTCTAGAATGGAGATAATGACCAAGGGCCGGGGGTGTTTAGTACATATGTTGGAAATGAAATAGAAAATCTATCTATCTATTAACCTATACTAAAAACAAATCTTTTCATAACACTTGTCATTACTTTGTTAAAAATTTTCCCGCCTTTTCTCTTCTTTTTTATTTTTTATTATTTTTTACAAAATTTTTAAATAAACTATTTATACCTTATGATATTTTCTTTCCACTTTGACAACCATATTCTATATATACTCAAATAATATATTTCTAAATATCCTTTATATTTTGTAATATTATTTTTAAAAATATTTAACAACCGTGCATTGCACGGGATTTTAATCTAGTAAATATATAAGAATGGAGAAAGTAATCATTCAATTTTTACCTTTTCATTTGTTTTAGTTTAACTTTAAACATGGGAATGAATTATTTAAATTTAACATTCTTTTATTTTGTTTGAGGAGAGTAAAAGTAATTGTTACTTTAGAATTTTGAGAAATAAAAGATAAGTGGAAGGTATTACACCCTAAGTAATAGTACTCCGCAGCTATTACCCAAATCTTCTAACTAAACACTACAAAGAACGATAATATTTTGATTTTTGAATCCATTTCAAACAAAAAAAAATTACACTTATCAAACATATTCGAAGTCGGTAAGGAATCGAGGACGAGACAGAAGCATCCAAGATCAAATTAAATCATTAATAATACATTAATACAAACTAGCTGGATATTTGGGTCGTGGACTCGTGGTGTTATAACAGTGGATAAGCTTTGAGTGGTTAATCAGTACGCAGATATCAGGTTGGTAGGTCCCTTGATAAGGTTTAAATGGTCATTTACTATATCCATGTCGGCAGTCATTTAAATATTATAGTTTTCAGATGGGTACCAAATTACGGGCAGTAGCTCCACAAAAAAGCATCATAAATAATGCACCTACATTCATATTTATATTGAAGTATTTACTATTTTCTAAATATTGTGTTTTCTTTGTCTTTATATCAAAAATTAAAAAAATGGCAATTGGTAACCAGAAAAATCTTTTCGCCATCTTTGCCATCCTTGCATTACTAGGTAATTATAATCCTTTTTTTTTTTTTTTTTTCTGTAATCATCATTATGTCACCCAGAGATCAATAATTATGTGAATCTAGAGACAGGTTTATTAAAGCAAATCAAAGACCGTCAAAGTTGTGATTTAATAATAGTAGTATACAAATGTTAAACTTGTTTACTTCTAAAGGAAAATCAGGAATCATCATTATCTATTTTAATGTAATTCAATATTATTTCTTTTGGTCATTTGAATAATATTTTGATTTTTGTAGTGCAAGTAATATCCGCTGAAAGGACTTTTGAGGGAAAACTACAATGTAGAGTTATCGGGGAAGAGTGTGGACTGGTCCATCATTGTTGTAATGGCGGCAAATGTTCTGATAAAGGAACATGCATATATGGTAAGTTATACGTAGTTACTTGTATCATCCTACATATTTTTGCATTTAAAAGTATACAGTAAATTCTATTCCAAAAATTAGTCATACTAATATGATCATATCATATGCATTGTTAATATAATGTTTCATTTGTTTAATTGTTTCCAAGTAGTATTTTGCATTGTATAAGGAATAAACCGAAAGTTGTAAAATTAGTGAAGAACACACTTAAAATTGTTGAATTACACAATATTTAAGCTAATTAATTATGTTTCATTAAAATTGTTGACAGATCCTAGCAGTACTTGCAAGGGTGTAGGAGAAAGTTGTGGGCTGTTCGATGACTCCTGCTGTGATACATTAGTGTGTTCATCCACTTTTTCTCAAGGCAAATGTGATCTGCCAGAAGACAAGATGCAGGAAATTCCCCACATTTTTATGGGCCGTTTGTTCAACAACATTTGAGCATATTATGTTTTAATTTGTTGCTTTAATTTTCAAGCATGGTTTGGAAATTAATTACATGTTTTCTTCATTATGTTAAAATGGTGTATAATTGGTCCTTGGTCCAAGTTTTGTTGCTATTATAATAATAAAAAAAAAGGTTACTTCATGCTATTATCTTGATACCATTTCTCACAAGACTAGTCAATTCATTTACACAGGTTAACATTTTTTTGTCTTTTTTATTTTAAGTACGTTGGACCTTAATAAATCGACACTTCTTACAAGAGTTGTTAATCCACTTACACAAGGTTAACACTAGAGTGAAAGGTAAGAAACCCCCCATTTCCATAATTATAGATGACGTGGCTTGTATTTGAGAACACAAAGTCACATACACTACGTATAAGAGTTCTCCACCAAATATGGCTAGTTTCATACTAAATTTCTAACAAGTATCCATATGACTATGTTTATCTTAGGTATAAAATACAAATATTAATCAAAGCAATACATTTCATGAATAGTGCAAAAATAAAAAAAAATAAAATAAAAATGAGATACTCGAGAAATAGTGAGATTGAGGGATAGAGGTGTCAATTCAGTTGTCCGAATCGGGTTCGGTAAAGTCTAGTCAGATTATTATCTACTCCAGTCGAATACAAATTGGATATTTTTTGGGTCAGTTTTGAGTTGGGTACAAGGAAGTATAACGTTATAGGGTCTGGCCCAAAAAGAAAAATAAGGCCCATATTTTTGTTTAGCATTCATTCTTCCGTGAAAACACCACTCCACTAGTTCATCTTCATCTCCTTCGGCGCTTTGTAATTTCAAACCCAAAAATGAAAAACCTTGAAGACTGCGGCAGTAGCAGAAGCACCAGGTTGAAGAACAACAACAATGGAGACGATCGACTCAGCTCACTCCCCGACGCCATCATCACTACTATTCTCTCTCTCCTCCCAATCGATTCCGCCGCCGCCACCTCCGTCTTATCCCGCCGATGGCGCCACCTCTGGACCCAAATCACTGACCTTCAATTCTATTCGGAATCCTCCGCCGTTGTCGACTGCTTCTTGGGGCAGCTCACTTCTTCGAAACTCAGAACTTTCAGGGTTAAAACCAAATTAGTTGCATACAACTGGGAATCAATCTTTGCTCATCTTTGTCGTCGAAATGTGGAAGAAATTAAGGTTTGTGTTGGTGGTGTTGTAGACATTCCTGCACCTTTGTTTGTACCTGCTTCTCTTTTTTATTGCCAATCTTTGGTGAAATTGGAGTTGTTTTGCATTGAACTTGATTGTGCATTTACCGCGAATGATGTTGTTAATCTTCCTAATTTGAAGAAGCTTGGATTGCGTCTTCAGGATGAGGCCCAAGATTTGATGAAAACCCTGTTTAGGTCATGCCCAATGTTGGAAGATTTATATTTGTTGTTTGATTTTTATGGGGATGACCATTATGTTGATATTGCTGCTCCCAATTTGATAACCTTGTTTATAGAAATAATGTCTGAAAGGGAAACATCGCTTGATAAAGTCATGATAAATGCCCCCAAATTAGAGAACCTTACTATAATTGGATCGTATGGGTTTTATTGTTTCGTTGAGAACCCTACCATGTTAGTCAAAGCATCCATTGATTTGTGTTTTGGAACAGATAGTAACAATATGGGTATGCAGGGAGAAGCATGTTGTAACCAGATATCGAAGTCTATCAAAGGGATGTATAGTGTTAGCCACCTTAAGCTAAATAGTTTTATCAATCTATTTACTTACCTTAATTCTGTAGGTAATGGGGTTATGCCAACATTTCATAACTTAGTCTACTTGGATGCTAACCTTGGTAATCTTAGTGGCTGGAAGGATTTGCTACTTTCTTTACAATATTTTCCCAACTTAAAGCATCTTGATGTGAGTAAAATAGGGTTGAATCAGTGGAGCAAATGGATTGGTGTGCACCTGATTTTGTTCCGGAATGTTTACTAAGTAAGCTTAAGATAATAAAGCTTGAAGGGCTTGAAGGAAATGACAAGGAGGTTAAGTTGCTAGAGTTTATTCTAAATAATGCAATTGTTTTGGAAGAGCTTCACGTACACTGTAATCACTACCATTCACTTAAAGAATCTCGACTATGGAATGAATACAAATTTTGTGAAGCCTTGTTCAAGCTTTCAAAGAGCTCCTCAACTTGCAAAGTTCTGTTTGAAGGTAACTATATCAATGCATCAAGAAATGACTTCAAGAATGGGGTACTTGATTGTCAAGTTCGCTATGTTGAATCAAGTTGTGCACTGACTTCTTCTGGTGCCAAAGACTGATAGTGAAGCATCTGGGCAGCAGGTATTGATAATCAATTTCTTTGGATGTATCTGATTTCTGAAGTCCTCTGTGTGTGTGTGTGTGTGTGTTGTATTTCATCACATAAACACCTTGTTATGTATTAGTCACTATTACATGTTAAATTGTTCCATTTGTAAATATGGTTTTTGCTTTTGGTTTTGGTGTATCCATCATCTGATTGAATCTGGTGACCTGAAATGTGATTGTAGAAAAGACACTTTGGGAATTCATGAATTATAATTGACTAATTTTACAAATGACATTCTGGAATTCAAGAATCATGATTGTAGAAATAACATTTTTAGACTTAGTAGTAATAAATGATCTGTTTTCAGGGAGGATTTTTGTTTTCTAGTCTTCGACTCTTTTACTACTATTTGAAACAAGAAATTGGTGTTGATTAATGACTTTGTAGAAAGCCTATATATGGAGTATAATTCTTGAAGAGAAGAGCTTCTATATGACTGATTTAATGGCACATGTTGGCTTAAACACTAGTGTAAGCAGCATTTTATGTGTCTTATCAGTGAGACAAGAAAAATTTTCACCATTTTTTTTTTATTAAATTTTTAAATGAAGCTAAGGTCTTTGTTGGGCAAATTGGAATAAAGGGCCTATGTAAATGAGAGGCAAAAGAAAATTGGACATGGGAGTATGGGACTATGGGACCATGGGAGGATGCATACTTTTGATGGATATGAAGTTGGTTTATTTATTTTTTGGCTGTTTGCTTCAAGTTATTTGATGAAAACACATAATAGGCAAGGTGGGAGAGATTAATTGGAGAGAGATCAAGGGTGATAGCTCTGCTGATGGTGTTGGATGAGGATATAGGAAATAGTCGGGTGAAAGAAAATAGTCGGGAGAATAGGTGGCTCATAGAAGATAATTTTTATTATTATGTGAATTCAGGCTCCGGTCTCCTCGCCTATTTTTCATTTATTTTAGGCGTTCAATTAAGATCGATAAGGGCTATTAATTGAAGAAAGCGGGGATGGGCTCTTCATGTAACTTGCAGAACTCAGAATATGTCTTAAGAATTTTTTTTATTTATTTCATCGGTAATTTTTAACAGATGGGAGGGAAGCTTGTGAATTTCCCTCTTTTCAGAGTATAAAAGCAATGTGTAACTGATTTCATTGATTTAATGGCGATTGGTAAGTGGAAGCTGTCTGTTTTGGGGGAATTATTAACTAAAACAGCTTTTAACTGAAAGAGGAAAGTTCCTATTTCTAAAAGGATGGTTTGATGATTTAATGACGATTGGTAAGTGGAAGCTGTCCTTGTTTTGGGGGAATTGTTAACTAAAACAGCTTTTAAATGAAAGAGGAAAGTTCCTATTTCTTTTTAGTAAGCTAAAGAATACCTCTGTTGGTGGGAAGTGTTAAAAAGTATACTGGTATGGAATATTAGTCTTAAGTAGTAAAGAAGAAAGTGTTTGATAGATATGAGGGAAAAGAATCTGTCTACAGGCGCTATCCCAGCTGCATTTGCCTGAATTGTGAGCTTCATGCTCCTCACTGAAGGTTTGATGCACATGTATTACAAAGTTTGAGCTGCAGGTAAAACGAGTGTTAATGCTTGTAGGTTGGTCTCAAGAGGGTTTATTGAAATTTCAATTTCTTGTAATTAATACAACTTTGACTCATGAGGATGGAATTGGTCAGTGATAGAAATGGTGGTAGGATATAACATCTTAGGCTCGCTCCTCATGGGTAGTCTTTTCTTGAACACCTTGTACATTTGCATCTCTCATCAGATTAAAAATAAGTAAACATTTTGATGTATTAAAAATCTGGATGAAGCTAATTGAGCCTGTGTTTAATTTTAATTAAACTTGCTCATTGATGGTTAATTTGGAACAGATAGTTAGGATTCCACTTGTCTGATCTGCTAACAGGATTAGGGGAGGAGGTGTGAGGCAGAAGAAAGAATATCATCCTAACAAATGGTATTGGAAGGGGAGAGTAGTGACTAGAGAATAGCTTCTGGTACTTGTTTATCTGAAGATTATGTTATAAGCTAAAGCTCGTATCAGTTCCTAACTCATTTGAAGTCAAAGAAAAAGGTTTTTTTTTATAAATAAATAATAATAATAATAATACTAAGAGAAAGGCAAAGGATCAAAGTGATAATAATCTGTTTGCTACTTCTCTTTATGCAATTATGCCTGCTATAGCTATACCTTAAATTACCAGAAATATTTGCTATTTATGGCACAGTCAATGATTTTTTTTTTTTTTCAGAATCCACTGAAATGTATATTCCCTGAGTCGATATTTCAATCTTACTCTGATCCCAGTTGAAAAATATAAATTTGAATGTTTGGTTTGACATTTGCTGCTGCTTGTTCAATAGATATTTTATTTTCATAAACAAGTATGCTAGAGAAATACCAATTAAAAGAGGAAAAGTCAAGGCAGAAAACAGAGTTTAACAACTCAGAAACAAAAATAAAGGAAAAAATAATACAGGTATGCAGAAAATTACTAACCTTAGACAAACCAAGAAAACAGAGAAGAAATAAATTAGAAAGAAATCAGTTGTTATCAGGGCAAGGAGAGGGGTCATGATCTGGAGTTGGGTGATCAAAGATGTTTTTTGAGGTTTGCGATATTAGGGGAGAGGGGTAATAGTGAGTTAAGTTATAGAAAAGTTGTTAAAGGAGAACTTAGTTTATTTTTTAGAGAAAAGCTGAAAAGCTCTTTAATAAATAGAGTTAATTAGAGAGAGATAATCATGTTGAGTATTTTGATGAGTAATTAGTTTGTAGTTTTGGGAGAGTGCCCTTCCCCTCGAAAGATTGGCAAGGCTGTAATTGGTGATTACATTGATTAGCATTAATGCATATATATATCTCTGATTGTTCTTCCTGTATTTTTCTTCTTCCTCCCTTCATTCCTGTCCTTAATTTCGATGTTTGGTCACTTATCTGAGCTGACTGATAGCATTTTGATATTTCCCAGCAGGGCTAAAGAATATTGAGAATGAAAAGGGTAGCAAGGATCCAAGGCGGATTTAATTGAGTTGCCTTTTTGTAATGCTGCTTACTGACTAGATTTACCTGGTTTAGAAGACATGTAGTGTCTGAGAGGTCAGTTGCCGAACAACGTCGACAACAACGGTAGAGAATTTATTTGAGGCTAGTTTGGAAACGTAATGTACATTGAAAGTGGTGACACCAGTCCAAAGGTATCGCCATCAATGGGATAAGACGGAGGTGGCAACGACAGAATCGATTTGGAGACGAGAGAGTATATTGGCCAGAATATCATATGGAAGAGAACTCGAACGATCTTCCTTGCTCTTTATTCTCCTGTAGGCTTTAGCAGTGCACATACTGCAAAATTGAGTAGGTTTATTGAAACCCTCCTATTTCTCTCCCTTGCTTGATCTAAGAGTTCTATTATATAAGTTGAGGGCTAAGGACTAAGGTGATGGTATTGGTCCTTTTGTTTTTTTTTTTAATAATGATGGTATGGATGTTAATACTTGAAAAAATAATCAAGAATTATTCGAGATTAAATTTATAAAATTATAAATGTTCCATACCATGGTTAACAGAATTATAATTATTTTGTAAATAGAGAATATACGTAGATATCATAAAGATATTCTCATACAAATATATCCTAAACCTAGAAGGAAAATATTCTAGGGATATTCTCTTTCAAAAACTAATAAATGACAATTTTTCTTTTTTTAATAGTAAATAGGGGATTTAAATAATTAAAGAAGATCAATTTCCGCCAAAATTGATAAACTTTGAGGAAAAGGACTAATAGATACAAATTTTTTTTTAAATCCCCTAGCATCTCACCTTGCCACAATTTAAATAATTAACATATTTTTTTTTTTTTTTTTTGACAAAAACGTACAAAATCATCATAATATTCTAGATTTTTTATCCAATTCAAAATTAACAAATAAAGTAGTTGAATTAATCAAATAATTGAAAAAACTTAGCCTCAGAAGAAAAAAAATATATATTTTCCTAACAAGGTTCTTGAAAAATAAGAGCGAGATATATAGAATTGCAAAAAGAAAAGATTGAACTCAAGATATCACGTACAAGAAATATAAAAAATGCTTATTAAAAAATATCGTGCATAAACCTAGTCACATCTAATATATATATATATATATATATATATATATATATATATATATATATATATATATATATATATATATATAAAGGGGAGTTTTTTCCCTAGTTTTTAGAGAGTCACGTAGGATTTAATTTTATCAGTGCGCCATGTAGGATAATAAATTTTAGTGGTAGCCAAGTAAATCCGAGATTATTAATTTCTTTTATAATTAAATAATTTAAATGACACATAAGCAAAATTGGTGAATGAGATTTCCCAGTTTAAATTAATTAAATATAGAATATTATCTTTTGTTATCAGGAATTTTATCTAAATATATAATAAATTTTAGCGCATATATATATATATATATATATATATATATATATATATATATATATATATATATATATATATATATATATATATATATATATATATATATATATATATATATATATATATATATATATATATATATATATATATATATATATATATATATATATATATATATATATATATATATATATATATATATATATATATATATATATATATATATATATAATATTTTAAAAAATTCAAACAAACCGTGCATCGCACGGGTTCATCTAGTTTAATCTATTTCGAACCCATAATCAAAAGTATACACCATGTAATAATTAAAAAAAATCCTTCAAAAAATAAAAGTAATAAGTATATGTATATTAAAGAAAAATGAGTTGCAATAGATAGACTAATTATTATTGATGAATAGGTATACAAAACTTATGCACAAAAGATAGGAAACAATCTTCCTAAAAAAGTATTTCTATTCATTTGATCTGTTACATATTAATTGTAACTTTAGAATATTCTCAAAATTACAACTAATAATTTTTTTGACAGAAAAGTTGCAGCTAATATGTAACAAGAAAGTACTACATAATCATATATTCAAAAGATATATTCACTAAATAATATCTTAACATACATAATACTAAATACATTATTCTCTTAAAAATATCAATATTGAAAATATGTCACATATATATATTTTATCTCATATCCCTATCATGCAATCTATAATTAATTTGGGTTTCTTTCAAAAAAAAAAAAAAATACTAAATTTGAGTGTGTGCTAATATCAGAAAGATACATTGAGAACGAGGGATAACTCAACTAGTTAGAGCTTCCCTTCCAATTACAAGAGATGTTGGCTTACTACATGGTTCGAAAAACTTCATACATTTGAGAATGAAAGTTTTTTTTTTTTTTTTTTTTTTGGGTGCTGAGAAATGAAGATTATGGCCTTGTTCAACTATGTGTAGGCTGCTACTTGTTTAAGTAATTTTACTTGACTGAAATTATTTTTGCTGAAGTCAAATTATTTTACTGATTCTCTGTTATGTTTCTTCATTATAGTTAGTGATTTTTACTGAACTAAAACTATTTTTGCTAAACTAAAATTATTTTTATTGAACTGAAATTAGTTTTACTGAATAATATTTTTTTTTAAGATGAAATGAACCGCGCCTAACTCTAGCAAATTTGCAATCCCCATAAATATTGTACGGAGCATAGTAAAACTTTCCATATTAATATTACTCCCTCCATCCTTTAATTACGTTCCTATTTCTAAATTTACACGGGAATTAAGGAACTTGGAGTAACCTTAAAACCCATTATTAGAAAGTACAATGGGTATTACAAGACATTTATTGCTGTCTTTGAATAAAACAAAGATAGAATGATATTAAATGAAGCACATATCATCAATCCTTTGAAAAGAAAAATGACCAATCACATTTGTTTATAAAAATAAAAGGACCAATCATATTCAATTATACATAGTGCTGCACATGGATTCAGAATGTTCAAAAGGGTGAATGAAAATTATGGTTTCTGTGGAACCATTAATTGCAAAACAGAAAAATAATTAAAATAACGTCACATCAAAACTATTTAGGGATAATTTGGGGATATTTGGTAAAAATTCACTTACTAAAAAGGCAAAGTAAAAATGTAATTTTGAAATATCCAAAAAGAAACGTAGGAATGTAATTAAGGGACGGAGTCCAAAACTAATAAGTAATTAATTCTCACGTTATTCCCAAAACAATAGTGATGATATTTCCAATTTAATACTCTACTGGTCCACCTTCCTCTCTAATTCAATGGTTAGTTGTGAGTATGTAGTACTTTTTATTTTTATTTTTATTTATTTATTTATTTTTTTTAATCCTTGAATTGCTTCTAATAGAAAAAGAAATTTAATCATTTAATTTATATGTATCAAATAAATCCAAATTTCTCCAATTGGATTATTCAGTTAACGATCAAAATTCATTCAACGAGGAAAATCAGTCATATTACTCATATATGAGGTATGTTATTTACTACTTTTTCCCCAATATTGAATAATGTAATTTCATCATTTTCTGATTTGCTTTGAGTTTATTATTAGGCCCTATTCAATTCACCTTATAAAAATAATATTCAGTAAAATAATTTTAGTTCAGTAAAAATAAGTTCAATTTATAAAAATAATCTCAGTTCAGTATAATTAATTTTAGTTCAATAAAATTAATTTCAATTTAGTAAAAATCAGTAACTATAAAGAAGAAATATAATAGATAATCAGAAAGTAAGTTCAGTTCAGTCAAAAAATTTAAGTTTAGCAAAAATAATTTCAGTTCAGTAAAAATAATTTCAGTTCAGCAAAAATAAGGTGAAGTGAACGGGGCCTTACATTTTTTAAGAGAAAAGTAAAAGAAATCGATAACACACTACTCCCTCTGTCCCAATTTTTTTTGTCTCATTGCAAATACACAAACTTTTACAAAAATCGGGTGTACAATAATTATTATACATCTTTATAAAGATAGCCTAAAGTGATCAAAAGTTACCTATAAAATGAATAAAAGTTATCCCAATATGCATAAAAATAACCCAATATAAATAAAAATTATCTACGCTTTATTGGTAAAGAATCACATTTAAATGACTAAAAATCATTTATTAGTGATAGAATGTAATTAAATTACCTTTATAAAGCTTATCTTGTTGTCTATTTATGTAAAAATTGTATTATGTTTAAAGTTACCCCAAAAAAGACAAAAAGTTACCTTCAAATTAGCTAAAAGTTACCTTTATACTGTTCGATGTACACTAATATTAGTGTAAACCGAGCGTATACAAAAGTTTTTCTTGCAAATAATGGGGTCAAACTTCAAAAACTTTGACTATAAGTATCCATTAATTAATAAGAGCTAATATAGTCATATGGGGTCTTGTTGGATTCGTCTCATTATGTATTTCATTAATTAATATCAAGTTTTTATAATTTTTATATGAATAGAAATGAAGTTATTTATGTTACAAGATGTATCTTGGAGTCCGTGCAAAATCTAATAGGACAAAAAAAAAAAAAAAAAAAAAAAAAGGATAGATGGTGTACTAAATTGTAACTGCGATTAGCGGCAATGTGGATTTTAATATTTGGAATTTGAACAATTGCTAATGTTTGTAATTTGTTCATTATTTCATTTGTGTGTTCTAGGTGTAATGCACTATTTGTCTAATTATTTTTGTTTCACGGTTTTCTTTTTATTTGTTCAATTGTAGTATCAATTACAGTCTTAAAAAACTTCTAGTAGACAAGTTAAAATGGCAACTTTTTTTTATTAGGGTCCAATTTTTAAAATTAGAACAGGTCCAAACAAATGTTTTAAAAAGTCATGTTAGGGCGTAGTGTATTGTATATAGTATATACTATGTATAAATTTATTTCACACCAAGCTAAGGTTGGTGCAGTGGAAAAAATTGCACCTTCTAACTTTGAGGTTGGGGGTTCAATCTCCACTAGAGGTATTTTGAGAATGGGGATCCCTTACCCTTCCCCCTCACTCTCAAAGTGTTTAACCCACAAATAACATATAAAAAAATCGTGAGGATTGAGGTTCGACAAAGGTCTTTCCCAACAATATTAAGCCACAAAGAGAGAGGTTTATTCAAGTGACATGCTATAAAAGGCTGTCATCTCTGTTTTCAAGTCTTAAGGTTTATTCACTTCAGCTTAATTTCACTTCAGTTCAGCTCAGTAAATGTGAACAGGCACTGACTCTTAGGGTAGGATACGAACATTATACATTAATAACAACAATGACATAATTAATTAATGTTTATTTATCCCCATAAAAAAAATATTTAGTTTAAAAAAAAAAATACTCTCTCCGTTTTTTCCATAAGCTAGAGTTGAAATTTTTCACTATTTATATGTCATTATTGACATAAGGGGAGTTTTTTCCCGAGTTTTTAGAGAGCCACGTAAGATTTAATTTTTTTTCAACGCGCCATGTAGGATAATAAATTTTAGTGGTAGCCAATTAAATATGAGATTATTAATTTCTTTTAGAATTAAATAATTTAAATGACACATAGGGTGTGTTCTATTCACCTGATTTTTACTTATCTGAACTTATCTGATCTTATCTGAACTTATCTTAACTTATCTGAACTTATTTGATCTTATCTGAACTTATTAACCCTTATTAGAACTTATTTTAGTTATAAATTAAACTTGGCAGCCCTGATTAACCCTTATCACAACTTATCTGAACTTATTTTTCCTGAACTTATCTTATCTGAACTTATTAACCCTGAAATAAGTGGAATTTGACAAATGTATAAATTTGACTCTAGCTTATAAAAAAATAGAGGGAGTAATAAAGTATCTAATAAAAATAGACAAGTAGTTATGTCTCCAACCGAAGTCCAACGTCCATTATATCCAGTGCATCTCCCGAGGCATTCTCGAGTTAATATTAAATTAAGATACCATTGGTCAAAGTTTTGCATTAGCAAATATGTCAATTAAATCGGGGTATTTTGAAATAGATGGAGTACTACGCAAATCAAATAACTAATGATGTGTTTACCTTTTCTAATACAGTTGCTCATATCTAAACTATAAAAATATAATTCTGCATGAAATACCAAAAGTAGATTACTATGTTTTTAATCAATATGATATGCCAGGAAGCAAAAAGGCACAAAAACTTAGCGGTTTCCAAGCATCAAATAAAGCTTCGATCATATGGGTTTGTGAATTGCATACAGATTGATCAATTGCCACCAAATTTGTTCTCGATCAATCACTAATATCAGACTAAACGAACAAATCCCCTGAAACAAAAGATGTATAACTTAGATATCTTCTTAATTAAATTCAATAGACTACTGAGCTTGTGCAGTCACTTGTTATATATACACATATATGTAGCAAATGTGGCCGCACTAGCAAATTTCTTAGTACTCAGATAGTTCAACAACATACATAAATTAGCCAATTCCAAATATAGAGCATGATAACATTTTGAGTCATATACACACCATAATAACCAAGTCATACTGAACACATGAACAATTAAGCTACTATTAAATTAACAGTGTATGTTGACATAGCAATAACGTAAAATAAATAACAAGGTTTTAGGCCGTTGAGACACATCGAGCACTTTTGAGAAGTGATTCTAAGCATGAAACAAATAAAAGATAACGAAATTATTAGAAGACAATACCTGTCATTCCATATCATATGGGCTTTGGGGAAGTCTGATCCGATCGAGGTGTAAGGGTAATTCCATTTTGCCATTCATCTCTTGATACTTCAAGTCCACAGTCGAACGCAATCTTACAAAGATTTGCAGAAACTACACACTTCCAATAATCGAACAAAATCATCTTACAAGTTGAAGATACCCTGGCTAGACGGAACAAAGACTTGCAGAAATTACACACTTCCCATAATCGAGCATCTTCCTCACTATCTCTTTCATGTAATACATAAAGCTTTTCCAAAACAAGTGCATTGCTTAGAATGTACTCTAGCAACCCGAGCTCATCATCTATAGCTTTTAGTCCAGCTATTTCTAATGTCTTCAACTTATTTAAAAACTCTGGTACACACCAATTCATGGGATCCATTACAAGATTTGAATCCGAATGTAGGTACACTTTAAGGTGCCTTAAGTTAGGAAAGCGTTTCATACAAAGTAGCAAATCCTTCCATCCAACATAATCCAAATTCGTTATTAGAATTTCTAGATTAGGAAAGGTTATCATACGCCCGAGATTTACAGAATTAAGGTAACGATATACATTGGTCAGCTCGTCATCATCTAGCCATAGACAAAGCTCTCTAACACTAGACATTTGCCCGACTAACTTGAATGTGTCCCATAGACAATCTTCTTGCCCAATAGCCTCATTCCAAAGCATGACAATCGATGCTTTGACTAATTTCGTCGGATTTTTGATAGAGTAATAATCTGAAGTGAAGCTACTTATTCCAAAGGCCTCCAAGTTGGGTGCATCGATGATGGTTTCAGGTCGTTGGTTGTGCTTATCTGCCATCATCTGTATTCGCAACGACCTCAGATTCGGTGATGATATATTCAGAACAATCTGGGGTTCGGGTTCGGTTATATAATCAGAGAATTTCAATTCCGCCTCTATCAATTGTTTAGAAGACCTAAATGGACTCCCCATAAACTGATGAGGCGGGGTGTTAACAAGATAATTTAGATAGATCTTCCTCAAATTCGGAAGTTGAATATCTATATTTTCTGGTGAATTAAACTGATAGCTCTAAGGAAACAAGTCTGATTTTGCAAGCAAAATGGAGACTTGGCAATTATACCAGAAAACCAGCCAAAGGAAAGCAGGGCGGTTTTGGTGGAAATAATTGATGTGCGCAGTATAGAGTTTAGAGAGAGAGAGAAGGATCAGAAAAGAGGAGTGATTTCATTCATTAAGCCTGACCATTCTTACAAGAGATTTGGCTTAAATAGCCTTGAAGATTGCTGATAAGCTCAGCTTACAAAAGACAAATACATAACGGCTAGTAATAGGACAGTTCAGCTAGAAAACAAAAATACAACTTTCTGTAATATTCTCAGAATTATTCTCCTCAATTTCAGTGCTCATTCCCTTCTCTTGGACAGCTGTCAGTTCCATTCCTTCCTCCTCTCCAGCTACTTTTTCACTGCTGTATCCAGGCTCATCTTGCTCCACCTCAGCTAATTCCTTGCTTGATCTTTCCAGCTCAACTTCTATGCCTGTAATTGCATCATAAACTTGATCATACCTTTTAATATCAAAACTACCAGATTCTTGGAAGAAAACAGAAACACGGGAATAGGAAAGCAATCCTCATAATTACGGCGATCCTCTTTAATAATGATCTGCTCCACGTTTCGGCCACAGACTTCTCGGAAACATGCGTCTGCAACACTAGGCCACAGAGATCCTTGACCCCAAGGATCAAAATCTGGATACTGCTCCTCAATCCAAACAGCATCCTCCCAGGTAGCTTCTTCAATTGGCAAGTGATCCCATTGAATTAGCCATTGGACTACAGCATGGTTCTTTTTCTTCACAGTGCGTTTGTCTAGCATATCAATTGGGGATTTGTTGAGTGTTTGTTCTTGAGGGAAGCTTGGGATGGGAGGGCAGGTATTGTTATCTGGTGTGGGACCATGGTGCTTTTTAAGCAGAGAGACATGGAATGTTGGGTGGACTTTAGAAGTAGGTGGGAGCTGCAGAGTGTAGGCAACCTGTCCTACCTTCCTGATGATCAAATAGGGTCCATAGAACCTTGGAGAGAGTTTTTCATTGCTCCTTTGCTGCACTGTAGACTGCCTATATGGCTGTAGTTTCAGATAAACCCAGTCTCCGACTGCAAAATTTCTTTCTGTCCTGTGCTTGTCAGCTAACTGTTTCATTCTGTTCTGTGCCTTGTGTAGATTTTCCTTCAGCATTCTCAGTGTTGTATCTCTCTGCTGTAGGCTTCGATCTACAGTATCCACCACACATGATCCTGCAATGTAAGGTCTGTGCAAGGGTGGGGCAATGTTGTATAGAATCTCAAATGGTGTCTTCTTGCTGGCAGTATGGTAGTTAGTGTTGTACCAGAATTCAGCTAGGGATAACCATTTAGACCACTCTCTTGGTCTTTCAAAGCACATACATCTGAGATAAGTTTCTAGGCATCTGTTGAGGACCTCAGATTGGCCATCTGTCTGAGGGTGGTAAGCTGTAGACATTCTATGCTGTACACCTTGCAATTTCATGAACTCAGACCAGAATAAGCTGATAAAAACCTTATCTCTATCAGAGATAATAGATTTAGGGAATCCATGCAGCTTAAAAATATGATCAAGGTAGGCCTGGGCTACTGCCATGGCAGAAAAAGGGTGTGAAAGTGCCACAAAGTGGGCATATTTGCTTAACCTGTCAATGACAACCATAATCACTTCCTTACCAAATGAGTTAGGAAGGCCTTCTATGAAATCCATTGTAACATCTTCCCAAATTGCTTCAGGAATGGGTAAAGGGTGTAGAAGTCCCGGATAAGCTTGTGGGTCATACTTGCATCTTTGACAGACCCCACACTTCCTCACATAAGATCTGATATCCCCTTTCATGCCCTTCCAGTAGAACATGCTCTTGACTCTCTGGTAAGTGGCTTCTGTTCCAGAATGCCCACCTTGGGGTGAATCATGTAGCCACTTAAGTATTCTCTCCCTTAGGACTGGTGAGGAACCTACCACCAGCTTCCCCTTCCTTTTAAGACATAAATTGTCCCAAGAATAGTGCTTGTGAGAGTGAGCACTCTGCTGCAGCTCTGAAATTATTTTCTGCAGAATTTCTTCCTCCTACCAACATTGTTTTAGCTGATCCAGAAGCTCAGATTGCACACTAGAAATGGCCATGACATTCAACTGATAACCAGGGATCCTAGATAGGGCATCAGCTACCCTGTTCTCAGCACCAGATTTATACTCAACAGTGTAATCAAAACCTGTGAGTTTAGACAACCATTTTTGCTGGAATGGGGTTGCCAACTTATGCTCTAGCAAGTATTTAAGGCTCTGTTGATCTGTTTTAATGATGAAGGGTTGAGATAGCAGATAATGTTGCCATTTTCTCACTGCAAACACTACAGCCAAAAGTTCTCTCTCATATGCTGATAACAACATATTTTTGTCACTCAGAGATTTACTTAAGAAGCTGATAGGATGTCCTTCTTGGAGCAAAACTGCACCAATGCCCTTGCCCGAGGCATCAGTTTCTATAGTGAAAGGTTTAGAGAAATCTGGCATGGCAAGGACTGGGGGTGTGGTGATGACAGTCTTGAGCTGATTAAATGATTTCTCAGCATCCTCAGTCCATGTGAAGTTGTCTTTTTTCAAAAGTGAAGTGAGGGGTTTACAGATTATGCCATAATCTTTTATAAATCTTCTATAATAACCAGTTAAACCCAGAAAACCCCTTAGCTGCTTGAGTGTTTTAGGTCTCGGCCACTCTAACATTGCCTGAACCTTTTCTGGGTCAGTTGCTACCCCAGATTGAGAGATTACATGCCCTAAGTAATGGATCTCAGTCATTCCAAAAGAACACTTTTTGAGATTGGCATGTAAGTGATTGTTCTTCATTATGCATAAGACAGCTTCTAGATCCTTGAGATGAGCAATCTAAGATGGACTGTACACCAAAATGTCATCAAAAAAGACATGAACACTCTTTCTAAGCAAGGGTTTGAATAACTGATTCATCAGAGCTTGAAATGTGGAGGGAGCATTGGTTAAGCCAAAGGGCATTACCAAATACTCAAAGTGACCAGAGTGAGTCTTGAAAGCAGTCTTCTGTATGTCACCTGGGTTCATTCTGATTTGATGATACCCTGATTTGAGATCAATCTTAGAAAAAAATTTTGTGCCCTGTAACTCATCTAGCAGTTCTTCAATTAAAGGAATAGGGAACCTATCCTTGATTGTGGCCTTATTTAAGTGTCTGTAATCGACACACATTCTCCACCCACCATCTTTTTTCTTCACTAGCACAATTGGGGATGCAAAAGGACTATTGCTAGGTCTTATAACCCCTTGCTCAAGCAGCTCCTGCACCATCTCCTCAATCACATCCTTCTGCATAGCTGGGTACCTGTAAGCTCTTAAGTTGATGGCATCTGTCCCTTCCTTTAAGGGAATAACATGATCAAACCCTTCCCTTGGTGGTGGTAACCCTTGAATGGGTTGGAAAACCACCTCAAATCGATCCAGCAAGGACAAAAGGGTAGGATCTTGTGCTGACTTTTGTAGACTGACAGGTGAGTACTCCACATTCCCTGGTAGAATTTGCATCATTGAAAGGGTTCCTTCTTGAGTTAAGAGTTTCTGCAATTTTTGAGGTTGAACAATTTTCCAGCTCTTAGGTGATGAACCTCTGAGCTTAACCCTCTTACCACCATGTTTAAACTCCATGGTGAGTTTGCCAAAATCCCAAAGTACAGGACCTATTTGAGAAAACCATTGAATGCCCAACACTAGGTCACTACCACTTAAAGGTAGTAAAAAGACATCTGCAGAGAATTCAAGCCCTTGCATCTTCCATTTGAAACCATGAATAATCTGCTCACATTTGAGCTGATTACCATCTGCCACCTTGACCCAGAGTGGTGTGATACTCTCCACCTTGCAATCAAGTTTCAATGCCTTGCTGGCATCTATAAAATTATGAGTGCTGCCACTATCCAAGAGAAGCTGTAATTTCTTCTTCCCATGATGCCCTTCCACTCTCATTGTCTGAAAAGAAGCAACTCCATCCATAGCTTGGACAGAAATATGTGCACACTGAGAGCCTTCCTGTATTTCTTCTTCTACCACCTCCTCTTCTATATCTTCTATTTCTTCCACCTCAATGTGGTAAAGTTGTGGCTTCTTACCCTTGCATTTGTGTCCTGGTTCATACCTTTCATCACACCAGAAACATTGATTTTTGGCTCTTTTGTCATTAAATTCAGCTGGGGTTAGGGTTCTTCTATTGGTGTTTGGGGTTCTTGGGGGGGTGACTAGGTTTGTAAATGGTCTGTTTGGTGTGTAGGGTTGGATCTGGTTGTTGGTTCTGAAGTTTTGGGTGGCTGTTCTGAGAGTTTAAGGTGGGGTGGGTAACAAGGGTGGTTGTTTTTGGACTGGGGTTGGTTGTTTGGGTTTCTTAGCTTTGCTAGCAGCCTCCTGCAGTTTGGCTAAGCACAAAGCTTGTTGAAGGGTGGTGGGGTTGAACATTCTCACTGCAAGTTGAACCTCCTCCTCAAGGCCAGCTAGATAGCAGCTCAACAAATAAGGTTCAGATAGCTCGATTCTGCTAGCTAGTGCATCAAAGGAATCATGATATTCCTGTACACTACCTGTCTGTCTGAGGGTTTTGAGATTAGCCATTGGATCATCATAGAGATCCCCAAACCTAGCTGTTATATCCTTCACATAATCCTCCCACTTAGGCAAGATGTGATTTTTTCTCTGAATATAGGTCTGGTGCCAGAGTAGTGCCTTATCTTCCAGGTGAATGGCCGCAAGTTTCACTCTATCAGGATCCTTCACACCATCCAGGTCAAAAAATTGATTACACTTAAAAATCCATGATTTCAGATCTGAGCCATTAAACTTTGGGAACTCAACCTTAGTTAGTCTAGCTGTGTATTGAGAATGTTTAGGGGGGGGGGGGGGGTTCAGGTTCATGAGGTTCTGAGCTAGATCTAGGTATATTATTGCCATCAGATATCAGTTTAGTAATTTGAACAGACAGGCCTAGCATAAGATCATTAAGCTCAGAAATCGACTTACAGTTCTTATCAATATTGAGGCTGTTAGTTCTGCAGGCATTATCCAGCTTCCTACCCTGATCCTGCAGTAAGGTTTTCATAGTTTGCTCAAGCTTTTTTTATCTCAGTGTTTCCTAGCTGAGCAGAGTCTGAGGAAGATCTAGTGATAGGCATGGTGACTGATAGGCTGAGGAACGTACTGCTCTGATACCAATGATAGCTCTAAGGAAACAAGTCTGATTTTGCAAGCAAAATGGAGACTTGGCAATTATACCAGAAAACCAGCCAAAGGAAAGCAGGGCGGTTTTGGTGGAAATAATTGATGTGCGCAGTATAGAGTTTAGAGAGAAAGAGAAGGATCAGAAAAGAGGAGTGATTTCATTCATTAAGCCTGACCATTCTTACAAGAGATTTGGCTTAAATAGCCTTGAAGATTGCTGATAAGCTCAGCTTACAAAAGACAAATACATAACGGCTAGTAATAGGACAGTTCAGCTAGAAAACAAAAATACAACTTTCTGTAATATTCTCAGAATTATTCTCCTCAATTTCAGTGCTCATTCCCTTCTCTTGGACAGCTGTCAGTTCCATTCCTTCCTCCTCTCCAGCTACTTTTTCACTGCTGTATCCAGGCTCATCTTGCTCCACCTCAGCTAATTCCTTGCTTGATCTTTCCAGCTCAGCTTCTATGCCTGTAATTGCATCATAAACTTGATCATACCTTTTAATATCAAAACTACCAGATTCTTGGAAGAAAACAGAAACACGGGAATAGGAAAGCAATCCTCATAATTACGGCGATCCTCTTTAATAATGATCTGCTCCACGTTTCGGCCACAGACTTCTCGGAAACATGTGTCCGCAACACTAGGTTTACATAAGTTGGACAGCGAACTTAACTTGAGTTTGAAGACATGTAGTGTCTGAGAGGTCAGTTGTCGAACAATGTCAACAACAACCGTGGAGAATTTGTTTGAGGCTAGTTCAGAAACGTAAAGTCCATCATTGTCGAATTTGAAAGTGGTGACACCAGTCCAAAGGTAGCGCCATCGATGGGATAAGATGGAGGTGGCAACGGCGGAATTGATTTGGAGACGAGAAAGTATGTTGTTAAGGATATCATCTGGAAGTGAACTCAACCGGTCTTCCCTGCTCAACCTCCTGGTACCACCCATTCTCCTCAATGTAGCAATGCGGAATTGAATAGATTTATTTAATCCTTCTTACTTCTCTGCCTTGTTTCTTGTCAATTCTTCTAAATCTCTATTTGAGTTATGACCTAGTTTTCATACTTTAGATATTTGAACACATAATGATTAAAGTTAAAAATAGAGTCATCAGATTGATCACTTGTAAATGTTGTAATTGTAGCTCTAGAGATAGATAAGTTTAATATTTTTTTTATCTTTTATCTTATCAATTTATAGGAAAACGAGTTAATACTACTAGAGAGTAATCTTTTATCTTTGTGGAGAGTAATAAAGTTTACAAAAATTTTCACTTAAGGTACTAAAGTTTCAAAGTTTCACTTAGAGTACTCAACCTATAAGTGATCTAATACAACAGGTGAACATTTGCCAAAAAAAAAAAAAAAAATAAAAAAAAATAAATAAAAGTACAAAAGGGTGTTTTTTTATGTGTCATATGCCGGAGTCACGCATTGACTAGATGGAAAACCAACCAAAACTCTTCTTCACAACCTCACACAACTTATAAGGTCCTTTCTCACAACTTTTATCTTAAAAGGTCCTTATTTACAAAATCGACCTCTTAAAAGGTCCTTCCTCAAAAATTTTCCTTAAAATTAAAAATAGAATCATCAGATTGATCACTTGTAATTGTAGCTCTAGAGATAAATAAGTTTAACGATATTTATTTTTTTTTTTTTTTTTTAAACTTTTATCTTATCAATTTATAGGAAAAATATATTACTGATAAAAAAAAGGTGACATATGATAAGAATCTTATGAAAATTTATCAAATCATCTAGACTAAAAACAATATTATCCATAATCATAAATTGTATGTGTTTGTATGCTTATGGAACTAGTATCCAACATCTATAAATTAATTATTCTACCTCCAAAATTTCACATATTCTTTCTCTTAATAATTATACAGTCGCACCAAAATATTACGCATTCAATCACTGTTTGTTACATAATAAAAATTATGAAGATCATAATTGTAACATTGTCAATAATTTTGGTGATCCTCAACCTAAACTCTGTTACCGCAGCTTACGATTATTATGATGTGGTAACCCTTGGGGCAAAACCCAATTCGAATTCGGACTCTTCTAAGGCGTTGGAGGCGGCTTGGAATATAGCTTGTGATTCAACGGGCGAGTCGACAATTCATATTCCCGAAGGAGAATACTTTGTTCCAAAATCCCTTAAGTTTTCTGGAAAGGGATGTCAAAGTAGTAAGATTAATTTTGTTATTAACGGAACCCTTATAGCTCCTAGTGATTTTCGAGTGCTTCAAAACTCAAAAAACATGGGTATTATTTGAGCATGTCAATGGTCTTACACTTTCTGGTGGAGTGTTTAACGCTGCGGGAGCTAAGTTATGGAATTGTAAACGATCTGGAAAAGAAGCATGTCCTCGTGGTGTGGAAGTAAGTTATTTATTTTCTACATAAAGTAATGCTCTAATTTAACTAGTACGTACCTATTATTATTTTTACATTAAAGGATCTTTATATGTTATTTGATCTCAGTCCTAAAATTATTATGTGACGCAACATAGTACTCAAGACGTACTTAAATTTAAATAAGTTAGGGCCACACAATTAATATTTAATTTTAAAAGAATTATATTAAAAAAATTTAATTAGTTTTATTTATTCTTTTACCTTCTAGCATTATTAGGATTTGGGGTTGTTATTCCGATATATAAGTATACTACTATACTGTCCTCCGTGGTATTTTATTGTGTTAATGTTATGTTATTAACTTATTCTAAAGAGCTTGTGATTATGAATTTATTTTTTTCCACAAATTAATATTTAATCTGTTTAACACGCAATTTTGAACAAATAACCCTATCTATTTAATGAAAAATAATCTTCAAAATATTAAATTGGTTTATTGATTTTTTATATTAACATAACGATTTTTTATTTAAATTACAGAGTTTAGGCTTTCTAAATTCCCAAAACATTGAAATAAATGGTATAACCTCATTAGATAGTCAATTGTACCATATTGTTATTGATGATTGTCGAAACGTGAAAGTGCAAGGGGTTACTATATCTGCCTCGGGTCATAGTCCTAACACCGATGGTATTCATGTACAATCATCAATTGATGTTACAATATCGATTTCGAACATTGCTACGGGAGATGATTGTATCTCAATTGGACCGGGAACTAAAAATTTGTGGATTCAAGATATCACATGTGGTCCCGGTCATGGCGTAAGTATTGGAAGTTTAGGAAAAATTTTAGATGAGGCAAAAGTGCACAATGTAATTAAGTCATGGGGAAGACCAAGTGATGAATTTGTTAGCGATGTTGTCTTTCAGCATCTCACAATGGAGAATGCTCGAAATCCAATCATCATCGACCAAAAATATTGCCCCAATAATAAGGATTGTCCTGTACAGGTATATTAAACTATATACAGGTATATTAAACTATATTTTTATATTCAAGATCTTATTTTAAATTTTTTTTTGTAAATCTTATAAAATGTTATGAAATATTTGTGGATATCCATTATCCTCCTTTGTATAATTCCGAAACAATCTATATCTAGGGTTTATATTCTTATCCAATCAAACCCTAATATATTGTATGTATATATACACCTTATCATACGGAATAAGATACACAGATTAATTCTCTCTCAATCTCTCATCTTTCCCCTCATTTCACAACACGTTATCAGCACCAAAGCTCTAAATCATCAATTAATTAAGATTATATTTCAATCACAATTAGCATACTGGAAAACCCGATTAAAATCCCCAAATTTCAACCTGTTCCGTCATACAACACCGCGGCAACACCATCATCGAAGTTGAAGCAATCCTGATTTCTAACCCGAAAACAACGCCCTTTTATATTTTGTAAAATTAATAGTGTGTCTATCAATGGCAGGGCACTCCAAAATGGGCGATCCTATTAACAACGATATGGTTGCAGGCATTCAACAGAACAAACTTCGATTTCTCGGCGTATTCGTTGAAGATGAAGGTGATACTCGGAATCTCGTAGATGCAGCTTAATTACCCGGTGGTTGCGTTGGATTTAGGGAAAGCATTTTGGGTTAGGTCTTAAAAGGCTTGTTCCTCGTGGCCTTCAAATCCAGAGGTAAACATTAGTATGTTTGTCTTCTCTTTATCTTATCTATTATTATTATTATTATTATTATTATTATTATTATTATTATTATTATTATTATTATCTTTTGAAAGCTCTAAAATATTATATAGTGCTATGCTAGTGAACATGCAGACTATTGATAGATTTTGAATTGAACTCATCTTGGTGAGTGTGTTAAGAGGAATTCTTCTATGATATACGTATGTGGCAAGTATATAGTTGATTTGTATACTTGGTAGATTATTTGCTTTTCGATAGTCTTCTTGGACAATGGTTATTGAGCATGAAGCGTAGTATCTGATTATCCCTACTAGTTTGACTCTTACAGAAATTTAGAATTATTATTGGTATTAATCCTTAAATGTTTATGAATATTTTGTGCGTGAACTGTGGGGTAGCAAATAAATCATTCTTGTTGTTAAAAGTTAGTTGTCATATCTTATTATGAGTGATGCTAAATTATGTGCTACAAATTTTAATTTATGTGTGACCTTGAAATCTCAAGTATGACAGATTTTTCCGCAAACATATGACATGTTAATCTTATGTGCTCATGTGATTGCTTTTGTTTCCCAATCTTTATTTTGGCAAGTATATTTGAGTAGATCTACTAATATATACGTGTTATTTCATTGATGCAAAGTAAATATAGGGGTTTGCCCTTTGATATGCTATTGCCGCTGCCGATAAAATGACTGATGCATACTTTATTGAATGCTTCATTAATTTTATTGAATTTGATTAAATAACCTTATTTCGTATAGTCTCTTGAGTCTTCTATAATAGATCATTTATAAAAGTATTATTGGATAGTGGTTGATACATTGTTAAGGTGTTGATGTCTTGTTTATTTTTACCCCGAAAGCGCAAGACGCCTACTAATAACTTTTTGAAGTGAAATTTCATGTTTTGCCACAATCTAGCATTACTAAGCCGTGTTTGTTTTAACTCAACTTTATTATAAATTTCACCCTTTACTCTCGTGCAATACATCTGTGTTATGTGTTAATTAATTTTGTTTAATTAGATATATATTTTCAGTTGGGTGGTATATTTGTATGACAATTTTCTTATTATGCATAGTCTTTGGACTATATAAGTTTATAATACATTAAACTAATAATGCTTTGGAGCAAATTATGTAACTTTGACGATGGAGTGATGGATTTTCATATTTAATCTACATAATGATCATGTTTTGATTCAATTTAACTTTTATTGATGAAGATGGATGATTGATAGATATGTGATTTATTTCAATTGCATATGAAAAAATATGCGAACTTATTTTGAATGATTGATGTGTCATTTAAATATTAAATAATTATACCATATGGACCTGAAGTTCCTTAAATATTATGAAGGGTCTGAAAGCCCCAAGAATGATATGAAAGACTTATAAATGACAAGAAATTTCTAATAGTTTCTAATGTATGTTGCTTGGATAATCCACCGTTTACATAATTAATGTGTTCCTATACACACAATGTCATGTGAAAATATAAAGATTTTGTATAGTTTATACTTTATATATTATTGTCTTTTGTTTGGATATCCAAGATACCAAATTCTAGCTGAATATTGATAAATAACTAGATATATTCATTCCCAGAAGTGAATGAGAAATTGCGTGCATACTTAATAGAGATTAGCATGCATGCATGATGTTCTTTTGATTGTATATAATTCATGTAAAAGTTCATAAGATAGAATTGCAAATTAACATGAATACATATTATCTTTATGAGCAAGAGATTTAACGTGCATGACATTGTGAGCAACTCACTTGATAAATATGTTTATGCCCATACTTATGAGATATTCCAATTTAAATGAATGAAAGAGGAACACTTGACTTGATACATGACATTACCAAAATAATTTCTGGCTTAAAAGACGCAATATAATTAATTAAAGGTTGTTGAACGATTAATATTATGCCCCCATATGCAAGGATTAGGGGGAGATATTCATTCCGTAAATTTAGGTAATCCTTGCACAAAAACAATAAAATACTTTGATGGTCAGTTTGATACATATATTAACTTAAATATCAACATTTATTTGATAGAGGTGGCCACACGATAATTAAATCTTTAGTATGATACCATCCTGGAGATATATGAACAATTGTACTGTCATTGACTATATACTAGTTGTAAATGCTCCCATTAAAATTTATGTCCCAGAAGGACAATATCAATTGTTAATCAACCAAGGAGACGCCTGAAGCGTGGTAGATTAATGGATACCTATAGATGATATGAATTTTCGAAAAAAAAAAAGAGAAAGAAGCAATTGTTGACAATGACAGATTTAATGAAGTGATAAACTTTATTAGATCACTAGAAGCATCATGTTTAGTAAAATTAAAATTTACCATATTTATATAAAAGACTCCAGATTAGTATGAAATGTCCAACAAGATTATCATGTATCAAGATTATACTTAATACTCCAGCGGAGCTTAATTAAGTTATTATTATCGATCAAGTATTAGTTGGTTGTCTTGCCAAGTGAAGAAAGATATGCATATTATTGTTATTATATCACATTATATTCATGGCCATGTATAAAATACATTTGATAAGGTGATCACATAATTGGAAAACTGACCATATATAGTTTAAATAAAAAGTGATTGAATGTGAAAATTAAATAGGCCATCCGGGTTTAATAAATACCCGTTATGATGAGAACCAGAAATTTCATTTGAAATTAAAGAAATAATGTGCTGACGCTCTCAATGTTAGATATATGAAATGAATTGAATGGCAAGACATAACATTGAGATTGAAATACATTTGAATTGTGGATTTAATAGTTTATTTTGACGAAAAAAAAAATTCAAGAGATTGTATATGTATATATATAAGTTTCTAACAACTTTGTATGGGCATATGTAATGGGTGGCCAGAAGTTCACCAGGATAGTTTATATTTTGTACAGTTTTAGGTGAGTAGAAGCTCACCGTATTAGGTGACTGAAAGCTCACTAAGGCTACTTGTATGTTAAATTTTGAGTAACCAATATCTTATTATTAAAGTTTTTTTTGATGATCCAGGAGATCATTATCTAGTGAATTACATACAAGTGACTTATACTTATATAACAATCTCTTGATTATTGGGGCTATTATCAGTCAGCACAAGAATAAAGATAAGAAATGGTGAACAACTGCACAATATACTCTCCCCCCATGGATAATATTCTCCAGAAGAGATAAATTTTATTGAATATGATCTTCCCAATGAAATAAATTATTTTGCAAATTTATATACTAAGTTGGTCAAGAATTTTAGTGCCCCTATATATGAGCTATTTTACCAACTTAGGGGGAGAAGGGCTAGCATAAGTTGGCAAAATCAAAAAACTTGATGATCCCTGTAACGTAAGTTTGAAAAGTTATATGCCAAATATTGCCTACATATTATCAAGATATGTTGCACATTTATGATTTGATTTGTATTTAGTTATGACTCATGTTGCATAACGTTGAAGATACATTTTGGTCATATTAATTATGTGTATACATTGAGATAAAATCTTGCCAATTATACTTGAATCACTACACCTGTAGTGTAGGTTGTATGATCGGTTCCAAAATAAAGATATGTCTAATATATATGATATATGGCAAGATAGTGCTATTAACACTAATAGTGTAATAGTATATAAATACCATAGTGTATGAAATACCCTAAAAGTGGTATAGATATCTGAATTATTACAATAGATGGCCTATGATATAAGAAAGTTATGATGGTACCAATAAGAAATATATTCAGATATCATTGCAAAATAGCATGCACATTAAAATTGTATCTTGAGGAATTATATGATACCGGTATATGATGGAACCGATATATAATATGCATATGCAGAATGAATGGACTTGTGAATAAGGGATCAGAAATATATGTCCATTTTAATGTCAACATAATGATAATGATCATAAGTTTATCATGGACCAGAAGTCTAATGAAATATGGATTTTAAATCCACACTGTACAATGTCATGTATTATTTTGAGTCTTATGTTTATGTGTATGTGTGAGTCATGGGTTAATGGATTATTTATTACATGTGTAGCAAGTTGTTAAATGCATTACTCATTGTATATTTTGTTTAATATGTTAAATATGTTATCATGTTTTTTATATCTCATATATTGCGTGCATTGATTTCTATACGATAATTGTGGTGTATTCATTATATATATAGTGAGGCATATTTACGGAAAATTAGAAAGACATATTTATATTCCTATGGGCTTATAATTATGATGAAATTATATATGACGTTGATCTAATATTATTTATGAATCATGGAAGAAAGTTCCCGAAGAACTTATATGCAACGTATTTACAACCCTACAAATTTTATATTTTGAATATTGTAATTATTATCAAATTTTTAGTCTATGTGACTACATCATTGACATCTCAACTTGAAGATTGAGAATTACTATATGTATTTGCAAGAGGACTATCATGTCAATTATGAATATTCTAAAGAATATCAACGAGATACTTATGCGTGAGACTATTTTATATATTATGGTCTAGAAGAACCATGATCAATGTATATAATTACATGTGTTATATTAATTCATACGAGATTAAATAGCAACATTATAATATCATGTGTTGCCATTAAGAAATGTTTGATTAAATAATGGTCATCATCTATTATTCACGACCTCCAGAAGAAGGCGTAACCGCATAAGTTTAACTTTTAAAGTAACTTTATTCAAACAGAGGCTTGGAATGATACAGAGATAAATCCATACATGGTGAAATGAAGACACTTGTGTCCACGTGAAGACTTGAAGATGCAAATTCAAATTAGGAGGTTGAAGAGCAAGGAATGATATTCTACTACATATGAGAAGACACCTAGCCATATTGGATTCATTGTTGTTGCACTAGAAGATCTCAAGTTATGTATTTATCAGGGGGAGAAAATACGCGCTGCACTCTTTTTCCCTTAACCATGGTTTTGTCCCACATTGGGTTTTCCTGGTAAGGTTTTTAACGAGGCAACCTCTCGAGCGTATTACGAAGAATGTTGTACTCTTTTTCCTTAATTAGGTTTTTATCCCACAGGGTTTTTCCTAATAAGGTTTTAATGAGGCACAGTCTTCGATAATGGATATCCAAGGGGGAGTGTTATGAAATATTTGTGGATATCCATTATCCTCCTTTGTATCATTCCGAAACAATCTATATCTAGGGTTTATATTCTTATCCAATCAAACCCTAATATATTGTATGTATATATACACCTTATCATACGGAATAAGATACACAGATTAATTCTCTCTCAATCTCTCATCTTTCCCCTCATTTCACAACATAAAATAATTTTTCTTATTTTTTGTGAATAGGTGTCTGGAGTAAGAATAAGTGACGTGACATATGACGACATCCATGGATCTGTAAAATTTGATTGTAGCCCAAAACATCGTTGCTCGGGCATAAAATTGAAGAATATAAATTTGACTACAAACAAGCTTCTTCTTTCTGTAACAATTGTGAGGGATCAACTTTTGGAAATGTTCAACCTAAAAGTTGTTTCGATTGATTTTTATATACACTTTATAATACAAAATTAAAAAATATGTATATACAATAGTTTGTTTATACTGAAAAACACGTTTAGATTATAAAGTTTAAACCCTCAAAGTTAAATGCAATGATTTACTCTTCTAATTTGTATGAACTCTTACCTTATCAAAAGAATACTTTTTCATATTACATAATTTGTAAGAGCTCCATCATAACTTATTCTATTTTGATAGACAATTATCTATACTTATTTTTCTAGATTAAGATATTTTAAGGGTTAGACTAACTATTTATTAGTGTTGACTCTATATAATATATAGCTAGTCTCAAAAAACGAAACTTTGTACTCTCTCCTTTTTCAATTTTATGTACACGTCTGTTCACATTTACTGAGCTGAACTGAACTGATTAGAGCTAAACTGAAGGAAAAATAATAAGTCTTATATAAGACGGGGTTATGTTAATTATATGATGAGATGGAGACAATTTGAGTTAACTATAACAATTTTTAGAGTTAAGTCGACAAAAGAGCCCTATTTTCTTCATTTTTTCATCTTTTAGGTACTCATTTTTTTTTTTCACTCTTTGGATACTGAATCAAGAATTTCGGCAAGTTAACTCTTGTCTAACCTACCTTTAACCTTAGGCAAATTAAAACAAGTAAAATCATTACATTTGGCACAATTTTTTTAAAAACCAACAGTTACAAATGATTGTAACTATCCGTTTTAGCCGAGAAAAATTACTCCTATGAACTTTTTTTTTTTAATTACTCACGAATAAAAATTTTACTATGGCATTTTTTTTTTCTTTTTGGCAACGCCTCCAAAAAAAATGTTCCTGATGAATAATACTGCTACCAAATAATAATCATAGTTACAATTTGACTATCTAACACAAAAACTATCTATAACTAATACTAAAATAACAATCGCTGACATCAGCTCTTTCCCCAAATTGTACACGTGTCAGTTTTTCCTTCAAAATTTTCCCGCCATTTTTTTTTTAAAAAAAAAAAGCTAAATATTGATTACAAATTATTTTTATACAGTACATTATCTAAAGGTATATATATCTAATTTTAAGGAAAACAAATATTAACCCTGTATATATGTCATTACTCTGTCTAATTACAAAGTTTGCCAAATTTTATTGTAGATAGGTATATTTTTGTTTATATTATTTTAATTTGTGTGGTTTGGCTTATGTTAATACAAAGATTTTACATATTTTGAGTGATAATATGGCTTGAAAATGTATACAATTATAATTTTTTTCTATTATGTTTGTGCATCGCACGGGAACTAATCTATTTAAATGTAAATGTCTTCCTTGATTTTCATTCAAAACACATCATTATGATCAAACCCTACTCAACAATGAAAGATACTCCGTAATAAGTGAATACCCAAATGGTGAATAATTGAAAAAGATAAGGCTTAACTCCATTTTTATGGTAACTTTAATTCCATAAGTTTTTAATTTGTAATGAGTTTAATTGTATTTAAATCTGTAATTTCAATTTGATACATATTGTTAAGGCTAATATGATTAATTCAATATACTACGTAGTACATTATAAATGCTTTTTAAGGGTAAATTATATGTTAGGAAAATGGTAAGTTTTGTAATATAAAAGAATAATTTCAAGGAAATTTTGTCAACAACTAACCACCCTTTAATTAAATGACAACTTTTGAAAACAATTACCTAGCGCCTACTTTATAAAATTTCATCTTTGTGTAGGGAAAAAAAATTAATAAAAATTGAAAAGAAAAAAAAAAAAAAAAAAAATCAAACATCGAATCCGCCGAGTTACTTCACTGATTTGAGTAATGTTAAACCTCTTTTCTCCTTATTCTACAATTAAACTGATCCTTCATATAGAGCAACAAAGATTAAGTTAAAAGTCAATTGATCAAGGATACATGCAATTGCAGATTATGGGCATGAAGCAAAAGCAAGGAATCTTTCAATTGAGAAGAATAGGTGCTAAATGATAGAATGCTTCTCACTTATATGAGATGATTAAATACACACTATTATAATTAGTGAAGCTTGTTATATATTAATAGAGATCCTTCATAATTCAATCCAATTAAATCAAGAAAGAGCAAGGTCGTAAATGAACACAAGCTTATTTAGCCTCATGTAAATCTACTTTAATTTTTCATTACGACATGCCAAAAGATGACTTGTTTACTTCACCAGTTTTCTAGTCTCGACGATGAGACTTGGACAGATACATACACTAATGTTCAATCCTCGATGTAACCTAAGCCATCAAATCAGCCCCATGAACTTTGCTAGCTAGGATTTCTATGAAATTATCAATCATCATTAACTTTGGTTCTCTATCAATAAAAAGAAGACTAAATTACCAATCCCCTAAAACAGAGGATTAATCACTTCCAATTACTTCAAAGATGATTTTTTTCCTGCTAACAAACCAGCAGTAACTAGCAATGCACATTATTACTAAAACAATTGTAATAGTAAAGCAAAATCATTAAATAGAAATAACCAAAAAGATGAGATCGACTTGCCCATGTGGTGTTGAAAAATAAAGAAATTAATAGAATAGTGTCCACTTAAAAATATTTCTCAATTTAGTGTCCATGTAGGTTCGAAAATTTACAAACATAGGTTATGGTTAAAAAATCATTAAAGAGAACTTTTTTTTATAATAAAATCCTAATAAATATGTATACCATCATTTTTTTTTTTTTTTAAACACGAAGAGGGTTTCTTTTTCTATTGGTTACTCAAACCTTAATCAAAGAGAATATCAGATATTACAGTAGGTAGGATTTCTTCAAGCCAAACTTTCATTTATGCATATAAGATATATCTTTATTAAGTCAAACATCAATTTTTTTTATCTTAAATAATGCTTATGATATCTTAATTTTATTTAGCATTGAGCCTCATCATTAATGCTTTTGTATTTTATTAATAGTAAAAATGGAATTAAGCACTATGGAGTATGAATATGATGTAGTAATATAAATGTTTAAAAATTTTCTAGCATTTTTTTTTCTTTGACAGCAAGTAACCAAGATAGCTTAAAGTGATCAAAAGTTACCCTTGAAATGAATAAAAGTTACCCCAATATGCATAAAAGTAACCAAATACAAATAAAAATTATCTACGCTTTATTAGTAAAGAATCACATTTTAAATGACAAAAAATCAATTATTAGTGATTGAATGTAATTAAATTACCTTTATAAAACTTTCTTGTTGTCTATTTATATAAAATTTTTATTATGTTTAAAGTTACCCTAAAATTAGCTAAAAGTTACCCTTATATTGCTCGATGTACACTAATATTAGTGTAAACCGGGTGTATACAAAGTTTTTGCCAAGAATATTATTAAGCTAAACTAGAAATATCTAGAAAAATAGCAGAGCTAGTAACCAAGAATTTTATTAAGCTAAACTAGAAATATTTAGCAAAATAGCAGAGCTAATACAAGAAGGATAGTCTTCCACCCAAACTCTCAAATCCTCATAGTTTCTACATACTATTTTGAGCAAGTTTGTGGACAGCCACATTCCCACATCTGTTAACTTCCGAGTAATTAAAGCAGCTAGTTTAAGAATGTCCCTAACGGTGATATGACCAAAGCTAGACATTTCATGCTTCTCCTGTTCCAAATAAGTTAATTGATTGTTGCAGTCCGTTTGTAGCATATTTGTTATGGATATAAATTGTCAAAAATATATAACATGAAACATCAATGTTTGGAACAATGGTGAATTAAAACCATTAGAGAATAGTATTGAGACTCCAATGATTTTTTTATTTAGATTTTAAATACGAAGCGATAAAAATTAGGTTTAGAGCTTTCCAATCCTACGTGAACACTACTTTGAGAAATATTTTAAAGTGAACACTATTTTAGTAATTTCTTTATTTTTTTAGCACCAATTTAGCAAATCGTTCAAAAGATGATGAATAAATAATAAGTAATAACAAGGTTTTAAGTCGCTGATACACATCAAACACTTCAAGAAGAGATTCTAAGCATAAAACAAACATCAAAAGAGAATTTAAAAATCAATACCCTGTCAGTCTGTCACCCATAAGCTTGATTAATGTCGGGTTTGAGAAGCCAAGAACTTCACGGAATGTCAAATTGACTGGAGATTTCACATATTAGCTTTCCATTTTTCCAGTCTTTACTTGATACTCTAACCAGCCCAAATAAACTAAACACAATCTCACAAGTTGAAGATGCCCTGGGTAGCTGGATCAAAGATTTATAGAATGTAAACACGTTCCATAGATGATCTTTTTTATCACACAAGATTACATCAAATTTTATACGCCGTATCTGAAGCTTTTCCAAAACAAGTGCATTACTTAGAATGTACTTAGCAACCTGAGTCATCATTAACAGCTCGTTGTCCGGTTATTATTTCTATTGTCTTCAACTTACTTAAACACTCTGGTACACACCAATTCATGGGAACCGTTACGGGATTTGTATAACCCATATTAGTTAGGCATACCGAAACATGCCTTAAGTTAGGAAAACATCTCATCGAAAGTAGAAAATCCTTCCAGCCACCATAATTTAACCTCGTTTCAAGACGTTCTAGATTAGGAAAGGTCCCGAGATTTACAGAGTTAAGGCAATGATATAGGTTGGTATTCTCTTTACCCGCTAGCAGGAGAGAAAGCTCCCTAACACTAGACAATTGCCAAATAAACTTGAACATTTCCGATCCAAGCGGTACATATAAATAATGCCTCGGATTCCAAAGCAGGTGAATCGATGCTTTGACTAATTTCGACGGATTCTGAATAGAGTAATAATTTGAAGTGAGGCTAGCTAGATTAAGGGTCTCCAATTTAGGTGCATCGATGAGGATTTTGGGCTGTTGGTTGTGCCAACAAATCTATTCGCAACAACCTCAGATTCGGCGCTGATATATTCAGAACAATCTGGGGTTCGGGTTTGGGTTTGGGTTCGGGTTGGGTTATATAGTCTTTGAATATCAAATCTGCATCCATCAAACGTTGACAAGACCTAAATAGATTCCCCAAAAACTCATGAGGGACGCCAACAATATAGTTCAGCCTAGTCTTCCTCAAATTCGGAAGTTGAATATCTGTAATTTCTGGTAAATTAAACTTGATCATACCTTTTAATATCAAAACTACCAGATTCTTGGAAGAAAACAGAAACACCGGAACGGGAAAGCAATTCTTAGAATAAGTGAGATCCGATTCAACAATGATCTGCTCCACGTTTCAGCCACAAACTTCTTGGAAACATGCGTCTGCTACGCTAGGCTTAGATAAGTTGGACAACGAACGTAACTGAAGTTTGAAAACATGGAGGGTCTGATCGAGAGGTCAGTTGTCGAACTATATCGACCACACGGTGGAGAATTTGTTTGAGGCTAGTTTAGAAACGTAAAGTCCATCATTGTCGAATTTGAAAGTGGTGACACCAGTCCAAAGGTAGCACCATCGACGAGATAAGACGGAGGTGGCAACCGCGGAATTGATTTGGAGACGAGAGAGTATATTGGCCAAGATATCATCTGCAAGAGAACTGAATTTGTCTTTCTTGCTCTCCATCTCCTATTGGTTTATTGAAACCCTCCTATTTCTCTCCTTTGTTTCTTGTAAATTCTCCTAAAACTCTATTTCGTACTACGTATTATATAAGCGGGGGTTGTTAGGTAATTGTGTCCTTTACTCTGATGCCTTACGACCTAGCGTTAATAGGTAAGAAAAATTAAAAATTATTCAACATTATATTACTAATTTAAAATCCAATGTAATGCATGGTTGTTAAATATTTTTATAATAATATTACAAAATAAAAAGTAAAGATATGTAGAAATATTTCATTTGAGTATATATGGAATATAATTGTCAAACTGAAAAGAAAATATCATAAGGTATAAATTGTTTATTAAAGATTTTGAAAAAAAAAAAAAAGCCAAAAAGTTGGGAAAATTTTTCACAATGTAATGACAAATGTCATTGGTTATTCGCTTTTAGTATGGAATATAAGTTAATAGATAAAATTATCGACTTTAAATTGGTTTCTTTTTTTTGGTGAAGTTGACTTTAAATTATTGACTTACTATACAATAAACATAGGTAAAGCCGTAAAGGCACTAATAATGGTTATAATTATTTAATATGGAAAGAAATAAAGACATATTTTTTTTTATTTTGATACTTAGAACTAAATCTCCATAAATTAGAAATTAGATATATGAAAAAAAAAAAAAAAAAAAAATTTATCACTGTTACCTGTGCTGGAATTCGAATTTTCTTAGGAATTGTTTGTAAGTATCGTTTGACTATCTTTTACTCCGTATTAATGAAATCCTTTTTCTTCTTGTCAAAAAAAAATTATAATATGAAAAAGATCGAGGTGGTGTTTATCTTTTACTAAAACATGAGGTGGTGTTTATCTTTTACTAAAACAGTACAGCTTGTACAAATGCCCATACTAAATTCTAGAAGTATAGTTCTGCATGAAAACACCAACTGTGACTCGCAAGAATATACACATAATCAAAAAATTTCTAGGGAGTTAATAAATTGGAGTAACAATAACAGTTCTACCGATGAACAAGTACAAAATTAATAAGAATCTCTTATATTTTTGAGATTTTTAAGATGGTTGGTATTGATAAGAATAGACTGTACAAAATTCTCCTTTATCTACAACAATAATAGAGAGATTGCAAGAGAAGAGACCAGCTACACTGCCACCCTTTCTACAAGAAGCAAGAGTCCTAATACTCTTTATCTATCCCCTACATACAGTGCATTGACAAAGGCGAAATATAACACAACAATTGTAATTTTCGGCCCAATTTAACAATGTGGGTAACTTATTGCATCACTAATTAGGTGACTTTGCCCCTAAATTTAATGAGACGGCCCTGATATGGCTTAAATGCTAATGTTCAAACTCACTGGAAAAACAAAACATCTAATTTTTAGAATGGAGTATTAGATTTCTTGCTTCCCCATCTCATGTTTTTACACGCACGTTGTCACGGGTCATCTCCCACACCAAGGATGGGCGTCAAGAGGGTCACTAGGCAGCAAGGCAACATTCGGGGCTAGGGGGCCTGCCTTGGTGCTCAGGTAAGCACTTCCCCCTAAAGAGCTTTATATTGAACCTGCCTTGTATTTCTAGTGAACACCCACTTGACAGTAACACAATAATGGGTCATTTGGACGGGCTAATGAGCTCCAAATGGGCTCAAATTTTGGGGTCCACCATATTTTGGGCCAAGGAAGACCATGGAGGTGTCGGTTTTCCAAACAGAGGTCCTGAAGTATGAGTTTGGGCAGCGGGCAGTCCGGAATACGTGAGAAGTCTCTAGAAGGTTCCGGGCTTATGTAGAGTGTTCTTTTGGAGGAGTATTCTAGAGGGAATGCTAGAATATTCAAGGGTCTTCATGTACATAGTAGAAGGGTCTAGGGTCTTCTTTGTATGTACATAAGTGTTGTACGTTCTAGAATGTTCTAGGGTGGTCTTGAGCATTCTAGACTAGGAAGGATGTAGAAACCTCCTTGTATGTATGTTCCTTTGGAGGTGGGAACGTTCTAGAGTAGTGTAGAGAGTGGTAGTCTAGAACCCTCCAATTAAGGGGGTTAGGAACTCTCTAGATATTTAGGAGGTAGCTTGGATGCCTATAAATAGCCCATCCTCATTTATTTGTACATTCAGCCAACACAAGCCAACACACTTGTAATTTCTCTCAAGCAATCAAAGAATTCCTTTGAAATATCTTGTGAGCATCTTTCTTATCTTACTTAGCCAAATTCGTAGCACACTTAGCCTAGCAAAACAAGGGGAGTCCTGACTAGGAGACTAACGGGTGCTGTCGACTAGTGGATCGCGTATAAGGGGACTTAGGCAAATAAGTCAACACGTGACAACGTGCTATATATATATATATATATATATATATATATATATATATATATATATATATATATATATATATATATATATATATATATATATATATATATATATATATAAGCAAACAGTATATTTCTAACTTGATCTTTCGCCTTAGTTTTGTTTAACCAATTACTTCAAAGATACTTTTCTTCCTGCTTATAAACCAGCATGCAGTAACTGATGATCGTAATTACTAAAACAATTGTTCCAGTAAAGGTTAATTATTACATAGAAATAAATAACCAAAAAGATGAATAAATAACAAAGTCTTTTTCCCCAACCTTTCTAGCACAACAATTTCTACTTTTTTGGCTCCTCAATTTCTTGGCTAGTCTGTATTTTTATTATACACGAAGTACTAGTAACTACAACTCTACAAGCATTCTTTTATAGAAAGAAACCAAACTTCAAGCAACAAAAGAAGAGGAAAAAGGCTTTAAGTTCGGTTTATGTGAGTTGTCGCAAAAGAGCTATTGCAATTGATCAGAATAATAGAATTTTCTCTTAGTATTGGTAAATGAATCATGTGGAGATAAAAGCAAAAGTTTGTATCAGCTACCTCCACAAAAATAACAGGGAGATTGCAAGCGAAGAGACCAGCTACTGCCACCCTTTCTACAAGAAACAGAGCCATACGCAGTGTTACCTAATACTCTTATCTATCCCCTGCGTACAGTACTGTATTGTGAAAGGCGAACAATAACACATCAATGGTAATGTCTGGTCCAATTTAACAATTTAAGTAGCTAATTGCATAGGTAACTCTAGCTTCACATAATCCTAATATGGTCATCAATTCCAGGAGATTGATATTTCAACTAGTCCCCTGAGTCCAAATTAAGCTTAATCATCAACATTCATTTAACTTGTAGCTAAAACCTGTCAAATAGAGAGTAAATCTTGAGCATATGTTGTAAAACAAACTTAGTCTACTAACTACAACTGTTTTCATCATAGCTGATTAAATTTGAAGCAAGTTTTTAATAGAGTCTTGTAGCTTTGACACCCTCAATTGTCATGACAAGTCAAAGGCTTAAGTGGCAACAAACACAAATTATTTTCTTGTACATCACAAGAACATTATCATAGTAGTTCATGTCCAGTAGCAATTTAAAGTTGACAAGCATAAATAACAATTGTCCTACTGGAAGAGCAAATTTAGCAAGGTATGTTGACACACATGTAACACATTGGTTGAAAGCAAAAACTAAACTTGATTTATGAAAGCAAATTCAAAAGGAAATCTAGTAGTCAGTACCTGCCAGCCATATGCATCCTTAAATGTTGGAACTTGGAAGAATACTGTCAATGAACCTGGCTAGGCCATATTACAGGTAAGCTTTCCGTTTTGAAATCAAGATCACTTGATGACCTAATAAACCTACCAGAAAACTCAACATCACAAGTCGAGCTCCTTGGAAGCTTAAACAAGGATATACAAAACTCACATTCCTTCCAGAGTTTTTCTTGTTCAGAATGTCCATCAAACCAAGCATCCAAGTAGAGTTTTTCCAAAACTTTTGCATTACCTAAAATGTACCCAAGCAACTTTGTATATCCTAGGTTAGTTTTCAAAATTATCATGATTTTAATAATTTTTGATTCATTATGTGACATATATCATATGATTTTAAAAAACAAAAACCATAAAACAGAAAGCCACAGCAATGTCAAACAATTTAGAAGTTTGATTTTATAGGTTTTTTGTTTTTTGTTGCGTTTGTTTTCTCTAGTTCTTTGGCTATGTGCCTCCTTTGAATAAAAAAAAAAGATTAAAAAAAAATTAAATTTTAATTACCTTAATAAAAAATAAAAAATAAAAAAAAACTTTCCTTTTGGACCCTACCATGTAATTTTCCGAAAACTTTGTACCCTCTCTAATGTTGCGATTATTACAAAACGAAAGGAGTACTCATTTTTAAATGGTATGAACGACATAAAAGAAGTACTCTGTAAAATACTCCCTATGTACGAATTAATAAACATGGTGTAACAATAACAGTTCTACCAATGAACAAGTAATAGTAAAGAGGGATAATTGCATAGCATGGCTTAAATTCTAACGTTCATACACACTAGCTAGAAAAAGTGAAAAACACAACTTCTGAAGTTAAGAAGCTCGTTGGAAGCTTGAAAAAAGCTTCACTGAATTTATTTTCCTGCCATACCTAGCTTGAGCTTCTTTACTTACATTGTTGCTCCGAACATCTATGAGGAGCTCAACAGTGGTGTTCCTCCACGCCCCCAACCAATTTTTTTTTTCCCCATTCTTTCTAGCACAATAAATTCTAATGTTTTGCTCCTCAATTTCTTGGCTAGTCTGCATTCTTATTATACAGAAAGTACTAGCAATTACAAGTATACTTTTATAGAAAGAAACTAATCAAACTTCAAGTAACCAAAGAAGAAGAAAAGGGCTTAGTATAGTATATGCGACTTGTAGCAAAAGAGCTCATGGATGATCTTACACGAATCTAGGTTGCAATTGATTGATAAGAATAATACAATTTTCTCCTTGAGTTGGTAGATAAATCATGTGGGGATAAAAGCACAAGTTTGTTATCACCTAACTCCACACAAATAAGAGGGAGATTGGAAGAGAACTAGAGAAGAGACAAGCTATGCCACCCTTTCTATAAGAAGCAGCGTTAGCAGCCCCGTGCAGTGTTACGGAGTACTACCTAATACTCTTATATATCCCCTGCATGCACCGTATTGAAAAAGGAGAACTATAATACAGCAGTTGTAATTTTTTGCCCAAACAATTTAGGCAGCTAATTGCATAGCTTAAGTAACTCTGGCTTCCCAGAATCCTATGGTTATTAATTCTATGAGATTGATTTTCAACTATCTCCCCTGAGTCCAATTAATTCTATAAGATTGATTTTTAACTTTGTCTACTAACTACTACTGTTTCCATCCTTGCTAACTAAATTTGAAGCAAACTTTTAACAGAGTCATGTGGCTTTAAGACCCTCAATTGTCACAAGAAGTCAAAGGCTTGAGTGCCAAACTGCCAACAAACATAAATTATTTTCTTGTACGTTATAAGAACATTATCATAGCAGTTTAAGTCCAGTAACATTATAAAATTGACGTGTATAAATAAAATAACAATTCAAGCAAAAAAATACACCATAACCATACAATATATAGATAAGCAAAAGAAGTTGATTTTACAATAACCATTGTCCTACTAGAAGGGCAAATTTAGCAAGGCTTTGTACATTGACACAAATCTAAACACATTGAAAAATCGAATGGAAATCTAGTAGTCAGTACCTGCCAGCCATATGCATCCTTTAACGTTGGAAGAATAATGTCAATGAACCTGGCTAGGCTATTATAGTTATACAGATAAGCTTTCTTTTTTGAAATCAAAAATCACTAGACGTAATAAAGCTACCAGAAAACTCAACACCACAAGTTGACGAGCTCCTTGGAAGCTTAAACACGGACCTACAGAACTCACGTTCCCTCCAGAGTTGTTCTTGTTCAGTACGTTCATGAAACCAAGCATCTAAGTAAAGCTTTTCCAAAACTTTTGCATTACCTAGAATGTACCCTAGCAACTTGAGCCCACCAGTATTCCCGCTAAGTCGTAGTCCCTTTATCTTTATCGTCTTGAGCTTACTTATCAAACAACTCGGTACAATATCTGGTGCACACCAATTCCTCTGCCCCATTTTGCTACTATAATCCATGTCATCGAGCTTTACCCAAAGATGCTTTAAGTTGGGGAAGCATTGCAGCGAAACCAACAAATCCTTGCAATCATTAAGATCAAACCCACCCGACAATGTCGTTTTAAGATGGACAAGATTTGAAAACATGAGCAGATTCACATTCACAGAAAGGTAAGCGAATACATTAAAATGCCTCTCCACCAATATCTTAAGGTTGCTAATACTACCTCAATTTTGAATACCTCGATTTTGGGGGAAGTAAGCTGTCGTAGGATGTTGTTGAGGTAGTCGGTTAGGTTTTGTGATTCATCATTATCAAGGTAGAGCACAAAGCGAGTGACGCCGGTCCAGAGGCGGTGCCAACGGCTGGATAAGATGGAGGTGGAAGCGGCGGAATTGATTGGAAGACGAGAGAGGATTTCAGTGAGGATTTCGTCAGGAAGTGAACTCAATCGATCTTCTCCGTCATCGGTTAAACTCCTGCGGCAGCGTCTGACAAGGTTCCGTCTTTGCCGGTGCCTGTCTTCGGCCATATTTTCCTGAATTTGGAAAGGTGACTTTTGTGTTAGAGAATTGAGTATGAGGGGACTGGAATGATGTATGAATTTCAGTCTCATAATTACACTTCTAGAAGGAAGCTTAAGTTGAAAACTGAAGCATACCAAACAGTTCCAAAAATAAGTAGGTATTGGAAATAATTCATCATGTTCATTTTCCGCATTAAAAAAGAATTGTTGTACATATCGGCGTAAAATTTCATGAAAGCATATTTTCTACTTCATCAGGTTTAAGTAAGTAGGTTATGGAATCGACCTCAATTTTAATTAACAATTTACAATTAAAAAAAATTAAAAACTAAACCTGAATTGTCGTCTGTCGAACAGAATTGAAGATAGAAGGCGAGCAGCCGAGCGCCGGTCGACGGCCAACGGCGGATCTTCAATGGGAGTGAGGAGAGAGGGAGAAGTTAGGGTTTCAAACTTTTAGTAATTGATTTTTTCTGTAATTCATTGATGGATGAGAGAGAATGCTTCAGATTGAAGGATATCCGTTGAGTGTAAGTGAGAGGAGGAGATGTGGAGATGAGGAGAGAGAAAGTTAAAAATGAGTGAAAGAGAATCTAGCCCGATAAATAAATTAAGGCCCCGTTCTTTAGAGTTGCTCTGCTCTGCTGAAATTTGTATAAAAATAATATTTAATATTTAATTATTATAATAATAATTAATATTTAATAATAATAATAATTAATATTGAATCATTATTATAATAATAATAATAATAAATATTTCATAATAATAATAAATAATAATATTTAATAATATTATTATTAAAAATTAATATTTAATATACTAATTATTAATTTTTAACAAAAATAATAATTAAATAATATTTAATAATTATTATAATAATAATTAATATTTAACAATAATATTTAATAATTATAATAATAATGCGACAATATTAATAATAGTTATAGTAGTAGTAGTAGTAGTAATAATAATAATAATAATAATAATAATAATAATAATAATAATAATAATAATAATAATCTGTTCTGCTCCGTTCGGCTCTGCTCTGCTTTGCTTCAATATGCTCTGCTCTGCTAAAATCTTCTCTGCTCTGCCCAGAAGCTCAAAAGAGCAGGGCCTAAGGCTAGGAGAATTTGGTAAATACAAAACCGTCAACACGTTGTTCATACTTCATAAGCCAAAAGTAATAAAAGAGCTACTTTCACGGTTTCACCCCAATTTGGTAAAGAAAGAAAAAGGTGCCGGGTTACCTTTGTCCTAAAATGGTTGGCTTTCACCAGTAGAACGCGCGTTGTAAAGTGAAAATAAGCGCAGAGTATAATACTTATACCAACTTTATTTTTATTTTTATTTTGTTTTGTTAAAAAAAATCCTATTTGTTTTTTTTTTTAAAAGAATCCTATTCATTTTTTCGGATTCAGTATGGGTTCAACTAAAACCGTCACTGGCTCATTGCCATTGACATACTATAAACCTCCAAAATTGTCTTTCAGAAGCCTCCAAACATTTCATTTTTGGAAGCAGGGTTAAGATAGTTTTAATGCTCGTCGTCGTAGATTTCTATTTTGGTCTTTTTAGTTTTCTTTCTATTGTTGCTTTTGTTTTTGTAGTTCTTCTTATATATATAAACAAAAAAAAAAAAAAAAAAAAAAAAAAAAAAAAAAAAAACCCTGATGAATTACATTTATATAAGTTTTATAGGCACGTTTATGCTAGTTTTATAGTTGCTTTTTAGGTCTTTTGGTCTCTTTTTAGGTTGCAAATGCATAAGTTGTCCGTTTTGTGCTCTATTACACTTCGTTTGTGTTTTCTTAATGTTTCAGGTAGTTTTGTAGTTTCAATAACTATTTGGATGAAAAGTCGATGAATCGATATCACTCAATTACAGATATGTGTTTGTGGAAACCTTAGGTTGAGATTTTTATGCGTGAGGAATAATAATAGCATCCGTAAAGGTCGCTATGCACCTTTCGGAATTGAATTTGAGTTAGAAATAGAGAAAAACGATGATTTACAAAGTGACAAAACTGACCTTTGTCCACTCTTTTGATCATAACTTGAGTTCTACATATCGGATTGGAGTTATTCAAGTTACGTTTGAAACTAGACTTGAAGATCTTTCCAACGATAGGTCACACGCTCAAAGAAGCCTTCTAGAACAGAAGTTATGGCCATCTTAATTCGTGTTATGTACCCTGTGACCAAACCCCACGCCCACGCGAACCTCCCAGCACTACTGCCAGGCCCTGGGGCTGACCTGCGCCCGCAGGTTTTGCGAGTGAACAGCAGCCCACGAGGCTTTGTCGCTGTCATGTCCCTCGATTGCATCGATCATCTTCGTGCCACGTCATCGTCTATGGTCCAATAGTATTGCGACTTATGTATTTATTATTTTCTTATTTCTTTTCTTTATTTATTTTTAGATTAGAATTTAGGATTTTATAAATACTCAAGGGATATTATTTTTCCCTTATGCCTTTTATGCTTTTTATTATTTTGCGCTTGTTGTAGTTTTCTCCTGAACCCTAGTTTCTCATGGCATCTCCATGGATCTTCGGTTTATTATTTTAATTCATTGAGGTATTTTATTACTATTTATTGCTTTTAATTATGTTTCATTCCTTAGATCTAGTTTTAATTATTTCTTCCATGTTTGAGTAGTTTTATTTCTAGGGTTTGGGAATCCATGTTTTTATTATGAATCTTGATTGATATTTATTCATGGTTTGATTATTATTTGATTTCTCTAATTGATAGTACTTTATTGTTAATCTTACAACCTGATCAATTGTTTGATTAATTGTTGTTAATAAGAGTTTGAATTGAAAGATCTTACTTTTAAAGGCTTACCTACATTTAGCAATTCTGATTATATTAGCGACCGAACTACATATGTTGAATTGAGAGCGTGAAGACCCGACCGTAGGCTTAGCACTAGTTGATTGATTATTGAATTGTTATAAGTATTTTGATAGATTTAAAATTATAAGCATGGTGAACCATAACCATAGGCCTTTTTATTAGTTTTTATTCCTATTTTAATTTGGACTACTTTTCTATCTGAATTTCGTGACTTGTTTAGTTTCTCCAATTTCTTAGAGGTTAGATTGAATATCATCTCCTTGTGGATTCAACCCAACTTACCCTACGACATTGTTAGTTGGATTTGTTAGGAATTTATTTTTGACAAGTGTACGACAACCTATCAAATCCCCTTAGTAGTAAATTAACATTGACATACTCTCGATGCAACAATTCCAATTTACAATATATGTAACATAGTTTTAACTTAGTATGCCACTGCCATTGACATACTCTCGATTAGGGATCGCAATGGGTAGGGACTGGCAGAGTCTAGTAATACCCGAACCTGTACCCATAAATTTTTTCCCATACCCATACCCTAGATGGACCTTATGGGGTGTTTGGATTGTGGGAATGGAAATTTGGGGATTAAAAGGTGGGAATGAAATTAGGAATCAATTATTTGGAATACATATACATACCATACCCAGACCCGACCCTTATAGGGCATTTGGAAGGTGGAAATGGGAATTTGGGAATTAAAAGGTGGGAATGAGATTAGAAATCAATTATTGGGAATACATAAAAATATGTTCATACCTTTTTTGGATAGTGGTTAGAGATGGAAATATCCAGTGGACCACCCGCCCACCCGCTCCACCCGCCTTATTGGACGGGTGAAAAACCCGGTTTAAACGGATGATAGGAGGGTAACGGATTAACGGATCGGATTCGGGTGGACAATTTTCACCCATCACCCGATCCGTTAACCCGACCCATCACCCGAATATTTCAAAAAATACAACATTCCATGTGTTATTGTTAATTTAAGCTTGGATTTGAAGGCTTTGAGTTTTATTAGAATTTGGATGTTTATGAGTTTATGAGTTCAAAAATCATCCGATAATTCAATAAGTTGATATTTCGATGAGACGTTGACACTTAGGACACACTAAATGTTATATAATTTTTAATTTAAATACTCATATTGTACACCTGATTATCACCCGAACCATCCGTTTTACCCGTGGGTGATGGATGGATGGATTATGTGGATGTTTTAGTGGGTGGTGGATGGATCGGGTGGGGTGGATGGAGGCGGGTGATGATCCACCCGCCCCGAACCCGATCCATTTCCATCTCTAATAGTGGTGGGAATATGTAGGGAGTAAATAATAATTTTACTAAAATACCCTTATTAACATTTTTATTTCATTCTTTTCATTAATGGAAAAATGTCATTCTATTCTCATTCCATCCATTTATTACTTACCCTCCCTAGTCCCTAAATAAAAAAAGGGTGGGAATTTACCTCTAACTATTCTCATTCCCAAACTTCATTTTATTCTCATTCCCATCAAACAAACAAGGCTCTTTTCTTCAATTGGGATTAAATCTCCCAATTCCACCCTTAATTCCAACATACCAAACATTCCCTAGAGGTCTAAAAAATTTTAGACCCTTACCCAAACCCTATGGGTCTAGCAGGGTTTGGACAGGATCCAGGGTCCAAACAGGATCCGTTACCTTTTTTTCCCCTAATTTTTAATCGTCTTTTTTGTATATAGCACGTAAAATAATAATAATTATAATAATACATGAGAATGTTATAATTAATTAGACAAATCGTACAACGAGTATGAAAAAAATAACCCTAATACGAAGTTCAAAATATATTTTAAAACCAGCGATCACTACTAGAAAAAAGCTCATTTTCAACGGAAAAATTCCATCGGAAACACCCAAAAATCTGTCGAAAAACCCGTTTTCGACGGAATTTCCATCGTAACTGGTTGTCGAAAAAGCTTTTGTAGGAAAAATGTCTTCTTCCGACGGAATTTTCCATCGAAAGAGGTTTTCCGGCACCGGAAAAGTCCGTCGAAAATAGGGATTTACGACAAAGTCAGCTATACATGCGCTCATTACTTACTTATGATTTTACTTTTACAAGTATTATTTTATATTATTTTTTTATTTAATTAATTGGGCAGGTCTAAGTACGGGTCTGGGTAGGGTCTAGGTTTGATGGGTCTGCGGGTAAGGTCTGGGTATGAATACATTGTACTCGGACCTTTACCCTACATGAAACCACTTAGACCCATACCCTACCCTTACCCATAGGGCCTAAAAAAATTAGACGAATATCCGTATTTTAGGGTAGGGTTCGACAGGGTTTGGGCAGGGTCCTGGACCCATTGCCATCCTTACTCTCGATGCAACAAATCTAATTTACAATATATGTAACATATAATTATTGCTTACTACTATTTTTTTTTTCCTTTTTTTGGGTGGGGGGGGGGGGGGGTAAAGAGGACTATGACTAGACTTCAACACTCAGTTTTTTTACAATATTTTCGGCTAGGTTCTTAGGGGTAGAGAGGAGGTAAGGGAACCGCTACCCCAACTTCCCGAGCACCCTCACTTAGTTGGAATCGAACCCTCAAGCCTCTATGATGTAAGGTAATAAACTTACCCAGTGAACCAACACTTTGTTGATATCTTATTTTTTTATTTACTGGTGTAAAATTACCAAATATGGCCTTCTTTCGAAAACGAATTTAAGGGAGTAAAAATAAAACAAGATAGTCTACAAAATAAAGTGATGCACTTTTTTTTTGAGACAAGGAAAGTGAATCCTAAAATCAAAGTTATGTTATAAAGATATTCAAGCATGAAAATGACTATTCTCTTTGTCCCCTTAATATACGATATGAAAATGACTAATACCTTTTCAATTATATGTTCAAATGATTTGCATGACTATGTATTTTAAATTTAACTTAAAGTTTTGGATTTATTATGTCAAATTTTAAAATTTAAGTTTATTATTGTATTGTCAATCTTGTTAAAGTACCTCCTTTGTTGTTTAAAGTTGCATTATTATTGTAATTGCAGAATTCTAGACATTTTTTCGAGTAAAGAAAGATAGAGATAATTTATTTACTTAAAATGAAAAGTGGTGTACCTAAATTAAAACTTCTATTTTTAAAAAGTGTTAAAAAAAAAACCCGGAGAAAACAGTAAAATTTTGAACAAGTGCATGCATTACGTGCATATATACGCCTATACAAATGTTTCCCTAGACTCTAGTCTAGGCAACTTCCCCTACACCCCCATGTCCCCATCTAACTAAGTCGTTTTATCCCTCTTTCCCTGCCAGTTTTTTTTTTCTTCTTCTTTATTTTTCATTCAAGCAAGTATATAAGTTTTTCCCTACACCTAATTTCTCTCTCTCTCTCTCTCTCTCTCTCTCTCTCTCTCTCTCCTCTTTTCACCAATTTTAATTTCTCCCTCCTCTTTTCACAGATTTCACTTTCTTTCTCCTACATTTTTTGATTTTTTTTTCCAATTTTTTCTCTTCTTCCATGGAAATTTCTGGCTCAATTACATTTGATCATGACTATGACTCTATTTTTCCTCCTGGAGTTAGTTTACTCGACTCGTTTAAGAATTAATGTGAGTAATTTGTCATAGTCTTTGTAATTGTACGATTACAAATTTTGATTTCATAGTCTTTGTTTATTGATTGGAATATAAATGTTTAAATGATAATCTATCAATTGATTTTGATGTTTTAAATGATAATGTATCAATTGATTTTGATAATGCTATGTTATTCGATTTTAATTGTGCGATTATAATGTTTTAATTTTATAGTTTTTTTGTATTGATTTTAATTGTGATAATGCTCTGGTTTTAGTATTACAATTGTTGTTATTAGTTAAATTATAGTTCCAGTTGTATTATTCTTCTAATTTGATTCTTATTTGTGTTATTGTTTTATTTTGTAATTTTGATTGTAATCTTATTATTTGATGGTTGTCTTTCTAGTTTTGTGCGTCTTATATGAACATCTATAGTTGTTATAATTTTTCTAACCAATTATTTTTATCAGTTTGGTGTGTCGTATAAAAATAAGCTTAGTTAAAAAAAAATGATCACTTGTGTAATAGTAAATGTTCATTTATGTTTAATGTATATATTCTGTAGTAAACTATAGGTTCATTGTAGTTGTATTTGAATCTATATGTTGTACATGTGAATTTCAATTATTTTCATTCTTTTAAAGATACTCATATATATTTTAACTAGTAGTGAACACATTTTAATATTTGTTATTTATTTTATTGTAATAATTTTCAATTATGCAATTATAAATGTTCATTTATATATATATAGTTGTGTTTATGGAATTATAAGTTGTACATGTGACTTTTAATGATTACCACTGCTTTATAGTTTCATAAATAATGTTCAGTTATGTAACTATAGATGATCCTTTTTATATTTACATATGGTAATTTAAGTGTAATTGATTAAATGTATTATTGTAATTGATCATTATTTCTACTATATGTGTTCATTGTTACATGTTTAATTATTGCAGTGGAAAAAGAGGATGCCTTTATTTTTTAAGAAGCAAGTCAGTTTGATTTTTGGGGGAAACAATTTCCTTCTGAAGATGATGCTTATAAAATGTATAATGAGTGTGCTTTTATGAAAGGTTTTGAAATCAAAGTTGGGAGAAGTAAGAGGCGAAGGGATGACTCATTTTCAATAAAAAGGATTTATTTGTTCTAATGAGGGTTATGAAGATAATAAGTGTAGCTTAGAAATATTAGGTCCTAAGAGAGACTTGATACAAGAATTGAATGTTTAGCTTTGATTTTGTACATTTTTCAATTGATCATTCAGGTGTGTTTATGAACATATAGTGTCAAATATTCTAATATATATATAGTTAGTGAATGAATGTTCAAAGTCGACAATTGTAAATGTTCAACTACAAATCCAAGTTGTTATGAACGTTTAGTTTTTTGTTTATGAACATATTTTTTTTTCCTAATATGAACATTATATATATATATATATATATATATATATATATATATATATATATATATATATATATATATATATATATATATATATATATATATAAAAGACCAGGTTATAATGAGAACCAATCCTATAATAGGAACTAGGAACTAATCTGGACCGTCAGATCTAACACAAAAAAGGCGCGCGATCAACGGTCCAAATTAAATCACGCACATTCAATTCATTTCCACGCACTTTCTCGCTCCTCAACCATTTTCTCTCTCCTCCATTGCGATGAGCTTTCTCTATCAAATTGGGTATAATTTGCTGCAAAATCGTCTAGATCTTGCTAAAATTGCTTCAAATTCGTCAAGATCTTGTTGGAAATTCAATTTTTCTTGTTCAATTTGGTGAATACAGGTTAAATTTCTTCTACGACTCTGAATTTTGAGCTGCATTTGAGGTAAGTTTTTTTTTTTCTTCTATTTCTTAAATCAACGAGCTTCATCAATTTCATAGTGTAAATCGAATTTTAATTTACAATTTGAGGTTATGATTGATTTTAAATTACTTTTAATCGTTTCATTAAAAGTTTAATTTCTTTATTCTTATTGCAATTTTAGTTCAATTTGCAGTATTATTTCTAGGTTTATAAGCTAGCTAGCTTGTGATAATTCTTTGTAAATTTGACTGGATTGTGCTGTAAATATCACTTGATTTGATAGTTCAGAACACAATATTGCTCTTGCTAGGAACTTTGTTCTCATTATTTTTTTATTTTTTTTGTGAAATTTGGTTAGTTTTGAACGAATTAAGTTCATTCTTGTACAAATTTATTATTATTGAGTATGTGTGATTTTTGGAATGATTTTAGGTGAATTTGCCAAGGTTTGGGAGAAAGAGGATAAGTTGGTGCGTATAAAATTTTGGAAAAATACACATTAATAATCCCAACTATTGGCGATTTACCTATAATAATCCCAACTAGGGTTTATTTTCTAACAGTCCCAATTTTGCCTCTTATTTTCTTTCAGCGGTCCCAATGACCGCTAACCTGTTGAAAAGGTAATTTTTTTAATTTTTTTATAAATACCACATGTCAACACGTGATTAGTTTAGAATTCAAAAAATTAGAAAAAAAATCAGAAAATTTCATTAAGAATTAGAATTTTTTTTAAAAAAAAACAGAAGATTCAAAAAAATAAGAAAATTCAAAAAAAAAAAAAAATTAAAAAAAATTAATACAAAATCAAAAATTGAAAAAAAAAATCAGAAAATTCATTAAAAAAAATCAGAAAATTAGAAGAAAAAAAATCAAAAAAATTAAAAAAAGTAAAGAAAAAAAGAAAAATCCCAAAATCCACCCAGCCACCCTCCCACCACCTCGTAACCCTAGTCAGCCACCCTCCTTCTTTTTCCTTGCCGGTGGCCAACCCCCATAACCCCCTACAATGGCCGGCCGACACCCACTCATCCCGGAAACCACTTGGCTGGCCAAAAACCACCCCCCGTGACTACCCCCTCGCTATTCCCCGAGCCCCAAAACCACCTCCTCCCTCTTCCCCGACCCCCAAAACAGCCCGTCCTCCTTTCCCCTACCGCTGAAATTATTTCCGAGCTGGGTGGGTGTAGGTCGGCCATTTTAAGGGGTTAAGGGGGTTGGCCGCCGGCGTGGATGGGGAGGGGGGTGGCTGGCTAGGGTTACGGGGTGGTGGGAGGGGTGGCTGGGTGGGTTTTGGGGGTTTTTTTTTTCTTTAAACTTTTTGATTTCTTTTTATAATTTTTTTTATATTTTTTATTAATTTTTTGAAAATTTTCTAATTGTCAGAATTTTTTTTGTAATTTTCGGATTTTTTTTTTTAAATTTTCTGTTTTTTTGAATTTTCTATCTTTTTTAATTATTTTATTTTATTTTTTTAATTTTCTGATTTTTTTTTTGTATTTTCCAATTATTTTAATGACATTTTCTATTTTTTTTTATTTTTTGATTTTTTTTTTATTTTGGACCAATCGTGTGTTGGCATGTAGCATATGACCTGTTGTAATAGGTTGTTGGGACCGTTGGAAGAAAATAAGAGGCAAAGTTGGGACTGTTAGAAAATAATCCTTAGTTGGGATTATTCTAGGTAAATCGCCAATAGTTGGGATTATTAAAGTGTATTTTTCCTAAAAAATTTTGAGTGCACACTAACTATTTGAGAAAATGCATCAATGAATCTTATTATGACAATCAATTGAAAATGTAGATAGAAACAAAGTAAAAGTAAATCAATTATATTATAATGTAAATTGAAAATTTGACATCTGATATATAATTAGTTATTTTAGCTAATTTTGACTAGTTTTGGAAGCTGGTTGGGTTAAAATGATTGTCAATGTTATTTTTCTAGGTAAAACTATTATTTACATTGTGAACTACTAAACGTCGCTCCCATTTTACATACTAACGCTCCCTTTTTGACATGGAAGGAAAATATTGCCCTTTGTGTAAGTTGTAGTGTATAATGATATAATATCATTCCCGACCCCTCCATCTACTACCACGTGGTAAAAAAAATCCCGACACTACCACATCCGACACCGGAAGCTTTGTCAGAGGCTTCTGTAAGTCGTCGTACTTTTTTTTAAAAAAATTTGAAATAAAACATCCGCCTAAAAAATTAGGATCCACTTAAAATTTCCGGACCACCAAGGAAGATTCGGAAATTTTAGGCGGATGTGGGAGATCCACCTAAAATTTCCGGATCTTCCTTGGTGGATTCAGAAATTTTAAGCGGATCCACTTAAAAAATTAGGTGGATCCTAAATTTTTGGGCGGATGTATGGTGTTGTTGTTGTTGTTTTTTTTTTTTTTTAATTGATTAATTAATCAAGTTTATTATTGTAATCTTTGTATTATTATTATTATTTTATTATGATTATTATTCATTTTGTGATTAATTGAGTAATTAGTATTAGTACTTTTATTGTTGTTGTGATCAATGTTGTGGCTTTTTTTTTCCTGATTTTACATATTTTTTTTTTGGATTTTAGAGAGATAAAATGAGAGTGAATGAGAGTATGAGAGTGAAGTATGAGAATTGTGAGTGCCGTGGAGTGAGTCATGGGTATTTATTTGATAGGGGTAAAAATGGAAAATCCTAAAAAAATGCGAGCGATGCCTAGTAAAAGGGGAGCGACATTTAACAACCCCCTTTACATTAAATGTCCGTGTCGCGGGGAGGCCCTAGAAATGATAATGTATGCTCTTTTTTTCAGTGTACTGAAGCTCGGATGATATGGTATGTTTCCCCCCTTCGTTTAGTTGTTCCTAACAATTCTTCATGCTCTTCTTTTGAAAGGTTAAATTCCATTGTTACTATTTTTAAGAATAAGAACTGGTGGGATTTGTTTTGGGGTTTATTGTGGGGAATTTAGCTTAAAAGAAATGTTGCTATGTTTGTTGTTGTAGATGGCAGGAGGTTTTGAGGTTTAAACTTTAAAGGAGGCCCTTAATGTAATTCTACTTAAAGTAAACTAGATATCTTTTAAAGTAAACCAAACTCCTCTTAAAGTAGATAATCAAATAGACCACTCTACGAAGGTTGAGTAATTTGTTATGTGTTGTGCTAGTGTGCATGTGCTTTCTTGGCTTGAGGTAGATGTGATGTGCATGTACAACTAGATTAATGAGAACCAAGGCTATATTGACGTGCAAATGTAGGTATTCTTAACTTTGTATTCTGTATACTTGAGACCAATGTTGTGAAAGATCTTATTTCTATTGCAAGTTCACATTAAGTTTGCTTAGAAAGCCAAGAGTTAGTAATAATTACTAGCTGCAGAATATTGTTTCAGAACGGATGGGTGGAAATGTCGAAACAATTCTATTGTAGTTTAAACAAAACCTTAAACTTTGCTTTTGGGAGGCATAGACCCTTATATTTACACAATCACAATTGGATATAAAAAGTAATTGGGTATGCAACATTGAGTGTATGCCATTCAATGTTTCTATCCTTTTTCAGAAAATAGCTAAGAAAAATGAGTTAGGGTGGCATTTCAGGTTGAGATTTAACATTTCCTGTCATTATTTTACCTTCTCGTACCTACTCATTTCTCTTACATTTGAGTTTGTTATATCAGCTGCTGCTGAGTGTTGATTTTTTCAATATCTCTGTTTTTCCCTTCTTCCTTTGATAAACAATTAGTTATAGCTATGATCCTTAATTGTGGCATGACACTAATTGCAATGATACCTTTTCTTGTTGTAGGTAAAAGAAAAAGAATTAGAAAAACAGAAGGCAATACTTAAAGCACAAGCTGCCAAACTACAGGTATACACTTCTATTTTTAATATGTATGTGTTTATGCATGAAAAAAGCCAAATTGTTGTAGAATTCCAAAGATTTCAGATGAAGCTATTAGATATTGAAAAGAATATCACAAAACGGAACAATGACAAGATACTTAAAAATCAACAGGGACCGGTTTATACACTTTATTGTATCTAAACACATCTTATTAGTTCAAGTGGTTTTTGGTATGAAAAAGTAAATAAAAAAAAGACTTTGAAGTGAATAAAAAAGACTTCAAAGTAAACCTATTAGCTCAAGTAATAGAGCACTATGCGGATGCATAGATGTGTAAGTTCAATTCCTACATAGGTTATTTTAAAAAATAATTACAAACACTCTAAAGTTATTTAAAATATCTCAAAAGTAAATCAAAATATCTCAAAAGTAGAAAAACTAAAAATAGTACATTAATTTATGTCAAAAGTAAATCATAATTATTCTAAAGTAAACAAATAGTGCTACAAAGTAAATCAAAAAATCCTCCTCCCCCTATGGGTTATGCTAAAGTCACCACTGATGGTGCTTGGGTTTCAATCAACAACGCTACTGGTGGTGGTTATGTGAGGGCTGAGAATGGTGATTGGTGTATTGGATTTTGAGCAAATATAATGAAATCTCCCCTCTTGAACTTGAACTTCTAGCTGTCAAGGAAGGCCTGCACATTGCCAAGGTTTTTGGAATTCAAGAAGGTGGTTGTGGAAACGGATGCTCTTTCTCTCAAGGTGATGTTTGATACCATTGGCGGCCAGGTACATCATAAGCTGTTGCTCTTATCAATGAAGTGGTTGAACTAACTACGGAGTTCGAGGTTGTGGAGATTGAATACATAAGGAGAATGGATAACCTCATGGCACATCGTCTTGCTAAGCTTGGAATCACAATGGTCGTTGGTCATATGGACCACTCTACGATCCCTTACTGGATTAAAGTCATGTTCGAAGTGCAAATGGCTACTTTCAATGCTCTCAAAATACCTCAAAAGTAAATCAAAATCTCTCAAAAGTAAGTAGAAAAACTAAAGAAAAGTAAATTAATATATTTCAAAAGTAAATCATATATACTGTAAAGTAAATAAATAATGCTAAAAAGTAAATCAAGGTATCATTGAAGTAAATCAAATTAACTCTAAAGTATATGAATAATAAATTATCTTGAAATGCAAAATGATTATGGAAACTTTGTTATAGCACAAAAACTCCGAGTCATTGACTTTCATATTCTTACAAGATGAGTCAAATTATAAGAAACAAATATATTGGTTCAATATGATGTAGAGGTTTTCAAATTAAAAGTAATAAAACTATATAAAAAGTAAACGAAAAAAAGAAGAAATCTAATAAAACATTACGAATTCTAATCTTCAGATTTCTTACATAAACCTACGTGGGATTCGAACCCACATCTTTTGTGCACTTGCACAATGCTCTACCTATTGAGCTAGTAGGCTAGTATATATTATACATTGGAAGTAAAAGTAAATCAATATACCTCAAAAGTAAATAAAAAAGACTAAAAAGTAAATTAAAACATCATTAAAGTAAATAAATAATATTGCTTCTGCTGCTCCTTATCACAGGCGTCTTAGGTGCACAGGCTGCACTCTTGCACACAACAGCTTCCCGTTTTGCTCTACTCTAAGAACTCTCGAGTAACATGTACAGCAGCAGAGCAGAAGTAGCATAGCAACAACAGGCAGCAAAACAGAAATGGCATAGAAACAGCAAGCCATGACAAGGCAGCAGCAAGCCATGGCAGGAGCAGCAGCAGCCTAAGCAGGGCCGGCAGCTACGGAAGCAGCCTTGGCAGGGCCAGCAGCTGCGGCAGCCCTTACACTCCTTCCTTTGTCGTGCTATAAAAAAGCCTGGATACTTAGGACACTCAACCTGAATATACACAAAGTATCAAAATTATTAGAGATAAAGCTGACTAAAATATCATTACATAATGCAGCAATACTGTAATGGAATGCACAAAATGCATTAAGGTCCAGACTGAACATATGACAAGACTTAAAAAAACCAAAAGGGAGAAGAATGAAATAGACTTTGCTTTTGATCAGCAGGATCACACAACAAAAAATATAATGCAAGTTGGAGAATACCATGACGACAACAAAATGATCTGTAGTAGGCTCTGGTCCAATATGAGCTCCTGTTGGAAGTCAAACAGCAAAGAGAACATCAAATAACCAAAATACATTATAATGAAATACTAGAAAGCTGACAAAGGACAAAACTTTGGCAAAATAGCACACCTTTTAGGAAAATTTATGTGATTATCAGCCCATTGCTTGCATTTGAAATATTTCTAGTTATAATGGCAACAAAAACTAGCTCCATTTACCCCACATTAAACTCCCCACATAGCTACTACCATCAACTCCATGCACACAAGTATATACCAAACTCAGTCACTGCCATCAACTCAAAAGTAATTACAATTAACTTAAAAGTAAATAAGACTAACTCAAAAGTAAATAAGATAACTCGAAAGTAAATAGAATTTCACTAACATCTAGGCAATTCTCCAAGCTATCACAAGTTAGCGAAAAATCCAATTTGAAAAGAATGACATATATCATAGAATCCAACACCACTTAGATACCATGAGGCATAAGCTAGGTAGCTGAAACATAATAAAAAGAACACATAATCAATTAAGTCAAATACAACAAAATATCAATTGTGATTTTTTAAACTTCATGTGTTGCATAAAAAAGACTTAAAAAGTAAAATAAATAAATACTCAAAATTAAACTACATCAAATTATACCAGGAGCTAGTATATCAAAGTCTCTCAAAAGTAAGTTATATCAACTCAAAAGTAATGATATCAATTGCTTTAATTAAAGCATAAACATGTGGATGCTTTGAAAAATTCAACAACAGATTTTGCCAATCAAGTCTGGCAGTTCCAGTAGTATTAGAGTTTAACAAATACATCGTGGTTGGCCACAAATTGATCAAAATATAAGTATCATAAAGAGTTTTAGGCAACTACCAATCACAACAGAAACAACCCTGTGCTAACATCTAAGCTCAAAAAAGTAAATTACATAATCTAATACTTCGTATAAATCAATTGAAATACATAAACATATTAAATCCCTAATATATCAATGGAAATCACAAAATTCGAACAAACAATTCAATCGCGAGAAACCCTAATTTTCCCAATCGAAAACCGCATAACCAGATTTTCGCAAAAACCCTAATTTTCGCAATCAAAATCGAAAAAACATGTTTCAAAATCAAGAAAATTCATTATTAAACCGAAATTTACATACCTTAGCTAATTATCACGAGAAATTGAAGAGCAAAAGCGAACAATTTGAAGAGCGAAGAAAAAAAATCGCCTCTTTAGAGAACCGGGAGGAAGAGAGAGAAAATCTAAAGAAGAGAGAGAAAGAAAATGAAGCGGCGCATGAATCAAAAGGGAGGTCATTCAATCGAACAAATTACGAAAATACCCTTAATGAAATTTAAAAAGGCGGGTGAAACGTGAGCCGTCTGATTGAAAGCGATCAGCGGTCACGATGAGTTCCTAGTTCCTATTATAGACCTTGATTATATATATATATATATATAGAAAGAAAGAATTGAGATCATGTGAGAACCAAGGTGAATAATAGTAACTAGGAATTAATCTCAGCCATTGATTGCACTCCATCTAATGACTCACATTGCACCCGCTCTCATTAATGACATTCTCGTAATTTTGCTATTTTAAAACTTTTTTCCAGTTTTTTTTAACTTTTAAGGCAATTTCATTTACTTTTACTAAATTTTCATTTACTTTTGAGAAATGAAACTGGAAACTACTTTATAAGGTTAAAATATTACAAAAATGCCATTATATTAAAATATACATCACAATTCCACACATATTATTATACACAATGAATTCTCGATCAAAATTGAAAAATTCAAGCTCGTGTTATTGGTTCATGTTTTGCGAATCCATGCCTTCTTGATTTTCTTATTTTGTCTTCCCTTTTTTTCCTTCCTATTGTGTGGTGTAACTCACTATATCCACGATTCTTTGTTTAACTAATAGACAAAAACAAATTATTATTAGTTAGATTTGAGCAAGAAGAAGTGTTGAATGAATTGAAGCAATTTTCATATGAATAACAGTATAACAATTGAAATGAACATATATTAATATAGAATGAACATATATTAGTGTAGAAATGATCATCTATTAATATGGAAATGAACAACTATTAATACATAAATGAACATATTTACATAATTGAATATGAAAATGAACATCTATTAATATATAAATGAACATGCATTAGTTTAAAAATATCTATGAAAGATATCAATCAATGAACATGAAATATATACGTAAATAACTCTTGAAGCTATCAATACGTGATTTACCATACATCCATATGAAAAGACATATATTGAAACTCAAAACTGATCCGAGCATGAAATATTTTAAGAAGATCACCAAAATATAAATATTTATCAAAATTCTAATAATCGTATATTAATATGTGAAAGCCATATACATTTATATGATTGAATATCTGCCAAAATACAAATGAACATTCATCAAACTAATTTTCCACTCTAAACTATGAAAAAGAATGAACATAATATTATGACTATGTAGTAATATATAATTGAACATTTATATTAATCATTTATTTTGTGAATGACTATATACTAATATATAAATGAACATTTATCAAAATGGAAATGAACATTCATTTAAAAAATAAATAAATAAATAAATAAATAACCCATTACGTAATTTATTTAATGCTTACTTTTCTCCAGATTCTTTGATGTTCTTCTCTGAAACTATTTCCTTCGCATTGCCAAAAAAAATAAAATAAATAAATAAATAAAAAAGAAAAAGAAGAAAGAAAAAAGAAAAAAAAAATGAAATACTTCATATACTCAAAAATCAAGATGTACTAGTTCAGATTACTAGTTTTTAAACGAAAATTATTAAAAATTACTAAAATGCAATAGTTCATACTCTTTTTCCATGTTTTATGCTTCATGATGTTCCTGTAACACAATTGCAAAAAAAATTATTAAAACTAGGGTTTATACTCTTTTTCGAACTAAATATGTATAAGATCACTTACTTCCTGTAACACAAACTTTGTCTACTGACTAGTACTGCTTTCTGAGTCCTGTACTCCTGTGGCTTTCAGACCCTCAATTGTCACAAAAAGTTTAAACTGTTGGAAGTTCTTGATATAAAATAAGAGAGTTGGGGAAAAACAAGAAAGAGGGAAAAAACAAATGAAAGGGGAAAACCCCACATTGGTTGGGGGAAAAGGTTTTTCCTTGTTTTTATATTGTAGTGTCTTAGCACTACTTAGTTGAGTGAGTGGGAGGTAAGTGTTACTCCACACACACACGCGCGCGCGCCGAGCCGGGTCGGGTCTTGGGGAATGCGATGCGCGGGCGTGGGTCCTTGTTATCTGTTTGGAGAAATTTTATTTCCTTTTCTTTGTTAAACAGAATATTCCTTTTTGTCTGTTGGGATTATTCTTTTCTGACTGTTGGGGTTACGGAATTAAATCAGTCATTAATCCCTTGATTGGAGCTGATGATTTAATTCCTTGTCTATTGCTTCTGTTGTTGACTGGCTTAATGAATCTGGTCGTTTCCTTAGCCAGATTCTTTCCTCGTTTTATGCTTCTTGTCTCCCTTCTACTGCCTATATATACTTGTTGTTTTTCCCAGTCAAATACAACAACACAATCAGTCTTCTCTCTTCTCTAAAATTCTCTAAACATGAGTTTAAACTGTTCTGTATTCTGGGCAAGTGTTCTGAGTTCCAGTCGGGTTTGTGAGTGCACATAAACTTCGGCGCCGTGCTTATCCTGGAGGGCGACCGCTTCTAGTCTACTGCACCGGGAGGTAGCTCGGAATCGTCTTTTAGGTCAGTGGTTCTCCACGACGCGGCTATTGTCACTTTGGTTCACGCATCAAGAGATAAGTAATTTCTGTTTTATTGCTTAGTAGTTTAACATAAACTTGAGTGAAAACAAACACGAATTGCTTTCTTTAAAACCGACATTACAAGAACATTAGTAATTCATGTTCCTTAGCATTTTAAAATTGACATGCATAAAACTAAACAATTCAAGTAAGAAAATACACCATAACCATATTATATAGATCGAGAAGCAAAAGAACCCGACTTTACAATAGCCATTGTCCTAGTAGAAGGCAAGTTTACAGTTCCATAGCAAGCTAAGGCTTTGTATATTGACACAGATCTAACACATTGATTGAGAAGCGGTTGTAAGCTTAAACCAAACTAAATTTAACAAAGCAAAATCAAAAGGAAATTTAGTAATCAGTACCTGCTGGCCATATATATGCATCCTTTAATATTGGAAGAATATTGTCAATGAATCTTATGGCTAGTACATTTGACATGTAAGCCTTCCATTTTTGAAAGTATCACTTGAAGATGTAATAAACCTACCCAAAAACATAACCTCACAAATCGATGAGCTCCTTGGAAGCTTAAACAAGGACTTACAGAACTCTTGTTCCTTCCAGAGCTTTTCTTGGTCAGAATTTTCTTCAAACCTAACATTTAAATCAAGCTTTTTCAAAACTTTTGCATTACCTAGAATGTACTTTAGCAACTTGAGTGCACCAGCATTCCCAAAAAGTCCGTTTATCTCTATCGTCTTGAGCTTACTTTTCAAACAACTTGGTACAAAATCTGGCGCACACCAATTCCTCTGCTCCATTTGATTATCACAATCCATAATGACATCTACCCAAATATGCTTTAACTTTGGGAAGCATTTCAGTGAAACCAACAAATCCTTGCAATCATTAAGATCAAACATATACAAGATTGTTCTAATATTGACTAGATTTGAAAACATGGGCGGATTCACACTCAAAGAAAGGTAAATGTATACATTACAACACTTCTTCACCTCTAGTTCAAGGTTGTATATACTAGACATTCCTCTGAAAAATTCAGAGAACCGGTGAATCTCCTCATCCTCATTAACCTCGAATCCATCCTCTTCCATTTCATCTTCACCCTTCCTCTTTAAATTAATGCACGCCTCGACTAATGCTGTTGAATAATGGCGAAAGCTATAAGGTAAAGTGGAGCCAAATAAATGATTAATTTCAAGGTGTGTTAATTTGGGTGCATCAATAGATATCTCATCAACGCCCGGCTTCGAACTGTAAGTCTCAACTACCAACTTCAAAGACTTTAAATTCGGAAAATAAAGATTTAGAAGAGGCATTGCATTTAGAGGCTGTGCGTTACATAAGAGATCAAACTTCAAAGTTAATTCTTCTAACAAAGGGGAAGATTCATATAAAGATCCTAACCAAGAAGGCACTTCTATAATGCGGCTTAAAGTAAGTTTCTTGAGATTAGGAAGTGGAAGTTGAACAACTCTTTTTTTATGCGAATCATACTCAAACTCAAAATAACCAAACAATTCTAAAATAACCAGAGATTTGCAATTAAGCAAGCAAGAAGGTATTGGAACAAATTCATCATCAATTTCCCCTTTAAAAATGAATTGTTGTACATTTCGGCAACAAATTTCATGAAAGCATGATTCTACTTCATCAGGTTCAAGTGAAGAGGTTATGGACCTGACATCTATTTTGAAAACGTCGAGTTTCGGGGAAGTCAGATGCAGTAGAATGTTGCTGAGAAATTCGGTGAGGTTTGGTGATTCGTTAATGCAGAGATCAAAGCGAGTGACTCCGGTCCAGAGGTGGCGCCAACGGCGGGATAAGACGGAGGTGGAAGCGGCGGAATTAATTGGAAGGCAAGAGAGGATTTCGGTGAGGATTTCGTCTGGAAGTGAACTCAATCGATCTTCTCCGTCATCGGTTACAGGGTTGAGGTTTTCAGACATTTTTTGATGTGGATCAAACCACGGAAAGGGATATTAGCAATTAAAGTAAACCTAATTCAATAAAGTTTGATCTTTTTGACTAAATAAAATAAGAAGTAATGTAATGTAAATTTTGATCTTTATAAAGAAAAGCAACGTTTTGAAATCAATTCGATTAAGTCGAACTAACTCACAATTTTCATATTTTCATAAACTCAATCAACCTCCCTAAGGCATACAATCCCATAAAGATAAACAAATCTAAAATATAAAATTAAATCCTAACATTCTAACAGTATCTTCTAAAAAGATAAATATTATCCTAAGTAAATCATATGACTACGAAAAAGATAAAATAACAAACTACTATCATTTAGACTAGAATTTTGATGCTTGATCCGCATCATTCTCCCTCTCTTGAAAAAAACTTGTCCCAAGTTTTCTCCGTATAGTAAAAGACCAAGGAATCATCCAAATTAAACGAACAAAACATGAAAACATATTTTCTTGAAGATTATTCTTTTCACCAAAAGCTATCCCAATTTTGAGTGTGGTTGCTTCCATATGCAAACAATTAGGAAAATATATATATCATGAATAACCAAGTCTAATTTTCTCATAGAAATATGTTGTATTGCTCGAATCTTCTGTTCATCTTGATTAATTGTTTGGGTTGCATCAATTAATGGACAAGACAGAGCTAAATCTAATTCATCATCTAGCACCTCGATTTCTTCTTCATCTTGCACAACTAGATTTAAAATATTATCAACCTTGTTCATAGAATTAAAGTCAACCACCTTCTTTTGTGCTCTTTTTGTCCTTTCATACTCTTGCATCTCAATCCAAATTTGTAGGCATTTTTGTGTTGCTTGTTGCAATTGTTGATTCAATTCCAACATTCTATCCATAATTATAATTTGGTCACCCATATTGAACAACAAAATTGCATTAACAAAGACTAGCTAACAGCAAGCAATCACGAACCCGACTCAAAACTGACCTGTTGGCAGAAACTGACCCAGTTTAATAGCAAACGTTTTCGAAAAATTCTGAAATTTTGTATGTGAAAACTAGAAAAGAAAAGAAAAGAAAAAAAAAAAAAAAAACCAGATTCAAAAAAAGAATCGTTGAAAAAGCTTTTGTAATGAAGGAGATATAGCCACTAGAAGTTGACCTTCGAAACTGACCAAAACTGACGAAATTAGAACACTTCAAAGATCGTGAGAATTGAAAATTTCTTCAAAAAAACCTTGGCTCTTGATACTAATTTGATGTGGATCAAACCACGGAAAGGGATACTAGCAATTAGGGTGAACCTAATTCAATAAAGTTTGATCTTTTCGACTAAAATAAGAAGAAAAGCAATGTAAATTTTGATTTTTTTCAAAGAAAACAAGAACAAACTACTATCATCTAGACTAGAATTTTGATCCTTGATCCGCATCATTTTTTTTTTCTTGTGGTTTGCAAAGGTGATTTTTGGGTTAGAGACCCTAGAATATGAGAGGATTTGGAAGATGTATGACTTTGGACTTTCAAATTTTCATTTCTTTTTTTTTTTTTTTTTTTTTTGAACTTTCAACTTACTACGGACTTACGGTTAGTCGATTACGGAGTAGGAGTTCAATTCAATTTTCAAATATCTTTGTTGGAAATGACTCAATGAGTCACTCACTTACTCATCAATCGTCACTAAGTCCCAAGTCCCATAGAAAATCTTGATCATTATTATAGATCTAAGATTTATGCACACGTAACTGGCATTATATTCAATATAGTGACCCCTAATTTTAATATAGTAACCTTATTTTTAACATATTAATCTTTTTTAATACTTGTGTGACCTTTAATGTTATTATGAACTTAAAATACGATATTGTGTTGAATAGTGACCTAATTTTAACTTAGTCGTCTTTATTATTCATATTGACCATTATATTTAAAATTTCATTAAAAAATTAACCTCTTATAGCTTTTAAAGTCACACTTACTTTTATTTCCACATAATAACCTTTATTTTAATATAGTGACCTTTTTTATTAATAAAACAATCATATTTTATCTAGAGCTATCAAAAGCTGACCCGACCCAAAATACCGACCCGAACCCGATTATTAACCGACCCATCTGAACCCGAAAAAATGGTGACCCAAACCCGAACGGAAACCAACCCTAGACCCGAGTTGACCCGAGTATGTGAGACCCAAACCCGAACATGAACTGACCTTGAGATGACCCAACCCGAATGTAACCCGTAAATTATTGACCTGAACCGAACCCGACTTGAACTGAAATTGACCCAAACCCGTTTTAACCCGTCAAAATCCGAATTTAACCCGACTTGTGATTAATCCGACCTGAATTCAACCCGTCTTGTTACTAACCTAACTCGAAATTCAACCCGACCTGTTACAAACCCGACCCGAAATCAACCCGACTTGTTATTGACCAGACCCAAATTCAACTCGAATTGTTGTTGACCCGACCCGAATTTTACCCGACCTATTACTAACCCGACTCAAAAATTCAACTCGATCTGTTACTAACTCGACTCGAAATCAACACGACTTGTTATTGACCCGAACTAAATTCAACTCAAATTGTTCTTGATCCAATTTCAATTCAAATCACCTTAAATTCAATTTAGACCACCTTATTATTGTTGATCAAAGCATTTTGTCTAGGGAGACCAAGTCGGTACTCTGTATATATTTGTTGTATGGTCAAAGAAGATAATTATCTTTCTAAATTATAAGTTATATTTCCCTAGTATGTTGCCATACATATTATAGTCAAAGGAAATAATTAGCTTGATAAAAATGATAATTATCTATTTATAGTTAAATGAATCCGAATATGACCCGACTTGGAAATGACCCGACCTAATTGTAACCCGCAAATTATTGACTTGAACATAACCCGAGTTGAACCCGATAATGATCCGACTTGGAAATGACCCAACCTAATTATAACCCGCAAATTATTGACTTGAACCGAACCCGACTTGAACCCGAGAATGACTCGACTTGGAAATGACCCGACCTGATTATAACCCGCAAATTATTGACTAGAACCGAAGCCGACTCAAACCCAAGAATGACCCGACTTGATTCTAACCCGCAAATTATTGACTTGAATCGAACCCGACTCGAACCCCAAAATTACCCTAACCCGTTTTAATCCGTGAAAACCCGAATTAAACCCGACATATTGTTCACCCGACCCGAATGTAACCCGACTTGTTATTAACCCAACCCAAACACGATAAGATGTATGACCCGACATGACCCGACTCAAGCATGACCCAACTCGAACCCGACCCGCATAGGTTACAGCATTAACCCGAATTGACCCAAAAAAGCCGTTACAAATTTTCTTTGAAAACCTGTTTGATCCAAAAAAACGAATATGTAATTTTAAATCTTGTTTGTGTATAAGGAATACCCAACTACAAATAGGATATTACCTGTATAAGGAATTTATCCAAATACAAATATACTTTTATATGCCTAAACCAATGCAACCAATTAAGAAGATTTATATCCAAAAAAAAACGTTAGAATTAATAATGGAATATTGTAATAGATTTTTTGTAAGTAACCTAATTATATGAGATTACTTAATGATCTTTACAAATCTTATCAAATCGTTTATTGATTTTTAATTATTACCTTTTTTAGGCGCAACTATTTTTTTAATGTTATAAAATATAAAGAAATATAAGAGAGATTGACAGAGAATTAATCTGTGTATTTCATTCCATATGATAAGGTATATATATACATACAATATAGTTAGGGCTTGATTGGATAAGAATATAAACCCTATCTAGATTGTTCCGGAATGATACAAAGGAGGATAATGGTCATCCACACGATATTTCATAACACTCCCCCTTGGATGTCCATTATCGAAGACTGTGCCTCGTTAAAACCTTATTAGGAAAAACCCTGTGGGATAAAAACCTAATGAAGGAAAAAGAGTACAACATTCTTCGTATATACGCTTGATATGCTGCCTCATTAAAAATCTTACCAGGAAAACCCAATGTGGGACAAAATCATGGTCAAGGGAAAAAGAGTGCAGCGCGTATTCTCCCCCTAATGAATACATAACTTGAGATCTTCTAGCGCCGCAACAATGTATCCAATATGTTTGCATATCTTCTCATATGTAGTAAGTAAAATATCATTAGTTGATCTTCAATTCTCTTACGCTGAAGTTGCATCTTCAATTCTTCAAGTCTTCTCGTGAACATGTGAAGTGTCTTCATTTCACCACACATGTGTTTATCTCTAATATCATTATTTCAAATCTCTGTTTAATAGTTGATTTAAAACTTATGCGGTTATGACTTCTGCTGGAAGTCGTTATTGATGATCATTATTTGATCAAACATTCTTTAATAATAATATGATGACAAAACTTGATATTATCAATGTCGTTCTTCAATCTCATATGAATTATAATATGAGACATATAATTATATACGCTAATCATGGTTCTTCTGGACCATAAGAAAACATTCTCACGCATAAGTATTCCATTGATATTCTTTAGACGTTTCATAATTGACACGATAGCTCTCTTGCAAACATGAATAGTAAATCAACTCTCATATGCTCAAACTTCAGGTTGAGATGTCAATGATTTAGTCACATAGACTAAAAGTTTAATAATACTTACAATATTCAAAATATATATATTTTTTTTTTGTAGGGCTGGATATATAAGTGCGTCGTACATAAATTCTTCATGAACTCTTCTTCTTACATGATTCATAACATGCAATTGAATCGGCGTCATCAATAATTTCATCACAATTATAAGCCCACTAGAATATAAATATTTCTTTCTCAGTTTCCATCAGAGTTGTAAAATATGTCTTACTATACTTTGAATGAACATTGACATACATCACAATTATTATATAGAAATTAATTAAAGCATGCAATATGAGATATAAAAATATGATAACATAATTAACAAATTATACAATGAGTAATGCATTTACAACATCGAACATATGTAATGAATAATCCAATAACCTAAGACTCACACATGCATATGAATATAAATAAGACTCGAAATAATGCAAGACACTGTACATTGTGGATTTTAAAAATCCATATTTCTTTGGACTTCTGGTCCATGATAAACTTTTATTATTATCATTATGTCGACATTAAAATGGACATATATTTCAGATCCCTTATTCACTAGTCCATTATATCATGCACATGCATTATTTATCGGTTCCATCATATACCGGTATCATCATATTATTACTCAAGGTACAATTTTAATTTGCATGCTATTTTGACAATGATATCTGAATACATTTCTCATTGGTACCATCATAATTTTTCTTACATCATAGGCCATCTATTATAATAATTCAGATATTTATACCACTTTCAGGATATTTCATTCACTATGGTATTTATATACTATTACACTATTAGTGTTAACTGCACTATCTTGCCAAATATCATATCTATTAAACATATCTTTATTTTGGAACCGATCATATACAACCTACATTTCAGGTGTAGTGATTCAAGTACAATTGGCAAGATTTTATCTCAATATATACACATAATATGACCAAAATGTATCTTCAACGCTATGCAACATGAGTCATAACTGAATACAAATCAAATTATAAATGTGCAACATATCTTGATAATATATATACAAAAGCTGGCATATATATAACTTTTCAAACTACCATTATAGGGATCATAAATATTCTTTCTTTATTTATTTTTTCCAACTTTTGCTAATTCGTTCTTCTCCCCCTAAGTTGGTAAAATATCTCATTTATAGGGGCGTCTTATTATATACCAACTTAGTAGATAAATTTGCATTAATAAAATTTACTTCATTAGGAAAATCACAATCAAAATTTATTTCTCAGAAGTTTTGTATTAAACAAGCTTTAATCTCTTTTAGAGAGCAATTTTTAAATCATTTCTTCATTAACTATACATTGCATAACACATATGTATTTATTATTAAATCTATCATAATTTGTTCTCTTCAGGAGATCAATAATTCAACATCAATGGGGAGACATATGTTGTGCAGTTGAATTTCCTTCTTTTCTATTTCTTATGTGCTGACATACAATAGCCCCAATCAATAAAATTGTTATACAAATATAAACTTTCTTGCAATTTCACTAGGTGGTGATCTTCGGGATCACTAGAAACATTGATAGTATGATACTAGTTACTTAAAATCTCCGCATATTACTTGTACGTAGTGAGCTTCTGGTCACCTAATATTTGTCAATATATAAATTATTCTAGTGAATTTTTGGTCAGCAATTATTCAGAAAAACCAATATATTATCTCTTGGACTTTTCTTTTAATACAAACTATTTAAAATCACAATCCAAATATAACTCAATCTCAATGTTATGTCTTGCCATTCAATTTATTTCATATATTTAACATGAGAGAGTGTCAGCACACTATTTCTTTCATATCAAATGAAACTTCAGGTTTCCATAACGGGAATTTATTAAACCCGGATGGCCTAATTTAATTATCACATCTAATCACTTCTCTAAATTTGAACTCTAGTCAGTTTTCCAACACTAGTGATCACTTTATTAAACTTACTATATGCATGGCCATGAATATGATGTGATATTTGAACACCAACATTTTTTTTTTATACCATTGGCAAGACAATCAACTAATATTTTATCCAATAATTACTTATACTCTGCTGGAGTTTTGACTATAATCTTGATACATGTTAATCTTGTTGGATATTTCATACTCTTCTGGATTTTATTAATTATATAATCATGAAACATATAAATCTTACTAAAAGTGATTTCTTCTAAAAATGTAATGAGATTTATCATTTTCTCAAATTTGTCATTGTCAATAGTTGCTCCATTCCTTTTTCGAAGGTTGTTATATTTTAACTCTATTGGACTACAACGCTTTAGACAAACTTTAGGTTCATTAGTAATCGATGTTGTCCTTCTGGGACAATAATTTTAATTGGAGCATTTATAATTAGTATATGATCAATGACATTTATATCCATCTTCAAGATGATATCATTTCAAAATATTTAAATAACATGTGGCCACTTCTATTAAATAAATCGTTAATATTTAAGTTAAAATGTACCAAACTGACCATCAATATATTTTATTATTTATGTGCAAGGATAAAATAATGGAATAATTAAAACAGTCTCCCCCTGATCCTTGCACGTAGGACATGAAATGAATCCAACAACATTTAAATCTCATCCATAGGGTATAAATTCTTTTAGCAATACATGTATCAAGCATAATAAAGTTATCCGTATAAACTTAATTGTTCTTACTCGTAACTGTTGCCCAATTATATTAATCTTTGTATCGAAAATTCTTAAAACTATGGGCAAAATAAATATAAAATTCAAGCAAGTTTCTCACGATGTCATGTTTAATTACTTGAACTCATAACACACTTTTTGCTATATATTTAATTAATTAAGGAACTTCAAGTCTGTATGTACGAGAACATATACCAATCCATCTACATTTTTCAGAAAGAGAAGGTAAAAATAAGACATAACATAATCATTTCGAGCTTTAGTCAAAACATACCTTATTCGATCCACTCAACTATACTAGCCAAAATTAAGCTTTGGAAACAAAATTAAAATTGATTAATAATTCTAAATTCCCTTTCATTGTCAACTGTCAAGTTAATCGAGATTTGACACAAAAAATGTATGTATGCACACCATATACAATACAAAATAATGCATTAATACAATAAGGTATAATGAATTGAGAGTCGTACCGTTTAGCACTTTAAAGCAATATATGTTATGTACTTGAAACAAAATTACCCTTGGCTAATCAATAAAACATAAACAACCTTAATCATAAAACCAAATATGATGTATACGAAGGGTAATTGATCAGCAAAATACAAAATTGCTTTCACGATTGTAACAGAGTGCCTACTACATACTATACTCACTAAAGCCAAGTGACAAAGTGGGATTCAAGACCAAACAATTGTCAGATACAATAAACAATCAACTTAATGCTTTGTTTGAAAGAAATTCACATGATAAATTAATAAGATAAAATAATAATATTTTATCATTTATCAAACTCAAATGTATTATAATTATAGGAAATAATTATTTGGCATTACTATTGAATCCGTAATTATATTGGACGTACCTTTACTAGTGCAGAAGATATAATTTGCAAATTGATCACTTCAAAACCAGCTCCATATGTAATTATGACTCTTATAAAGATATGATTTGATAATACCTTTTATTTCTTGAGTATATACCACCAAAAAGATTAATATGATATAATAACTTGATATAATTAATTAATGTCTACATTCCTCAAGATACTGTTACTTGATTTATCATATAATCAATTACAAATACAATTGTTATATATTTAGTGAACCAAAATCAATGTTTCAAATTAATAAACACAAGCATATACATATATATATATATATATATATATATATATATATATATATATATATATATATTTCAAATAAATGATAATATTGATAAGGATATTACTATTCAAGACTGTTGCTTCACGGTTCTGTTATTAATATTGTTAAGCATGTAAATCAATCTTGTATAGCTCCGGATAAGAATTCTAATTCCTAGCTTTTTGTTGTAACTGGTTACGTATCTACAAATTCCATAGCAAATTACCAAACAAAAGTGAAGGCTTATATGGAATTAATATTATCGGAGTAAGCATATAGAGAGTAATAACTTCTTGACAACCGTATCAAAAATGAAACATATTCAACAAATGAAATTCATAAAACATTGAATTAACCAGTTTGATCAATACCCCACTTGCTTGAACAGTATCAATCTCCAACAAAATATAAGACCCACTAATCCACTTAAGTACTTGAACATTATTAATTTGCGTCATAATATAGTGTAGTCATAGACCTCATAGTGGTACATCTTAATTTGAATCATTGGTAGCTAATCCAAATACTCATACTCTTTACATCAATTTGATAATTAATATAAATAGTACATAATGTATGCGTACCTTTATTACTATTGGGATCTCAATGTGGAGAAACATAAGAGATTGAGAGGGGAATTGATCTATTAATTAATACTTATAACAGTTATAAGATTGATATACTATTCACACATCAAAAACCACCAAAATTCTTAAAATTTAAGGTAGTGGAATATCGTGAGAGATTATGTAAACTAACAATTATGTAACCACATACACGTGAAATTAGGATATGTAATGTTAATTATAGAGAAAATAATGATAACTTATCATTTAACTACAACACAAAACAAAGAGATAATGCGAGTTCAATCATCGAATATGGGCACGAAACTTATAAAAGGAATCTACATACCAAAGCGAGAACATATAACTCATCAAGTAGAAAGCCCAAATATCCCCATCTAAATAATCTAGTTACTAATGAATACAAATTAATTGAACTATTAAACTAACAGAACAAGTTCAATATATTTATTTAGGTGAATGAATCAATCGAATAATCCTAAACATTAACGACATCATATAGTTCCTTCAATTAGATCTCTCATCATTCAAAAAAAAAAAAAATCCGAACAACTCAATTGGATACCAAACCATAGAAGAGATAACCATATTCATCATTTCGCGAACAAATAAAATACGAAAAAAAAAATTGAAGAGATCATACCCATGAGAGAAGTATCGAGAAGACTGCGAGTAAACAAAACCTGATCAGTGGGATTAATAGTACCAGGCTCAATTTACGTTGTTGAAAAGTGAGAATGCTTGACATGCCGGTAACGAGCAAAACAAGAATGGTGCCGCCAACAGTGGTGATGACAACAGGTCCATAAAATATAAAGAAATATAAGAGAGATTGACAGAGAATTAATCTGTGTATTTCATTCCATATGATAAGGTATATATATACATACAATATAGTTAGGGCTTGATTGGATAAGAATATAAACCCTATCTAGATTGTTCCGGAATGATACGGATAATGGTCATCCACACGATATTTCATAACATTTAATGCTTTTTTTTTTTTTTTACAGATATATATGAAGTATTTTGTTTACAAAAAAAGTGTGACTATACATAATATATACTACAGTATTTTTTTCCTAAAAATAAGCAATCAACAGCTAATTATTATCATACAGGCAATATTTTTTGTAAATTGATCTTAAATTTAACACGTGCCATTATTAACTTAAAGCTTGTTTGGCATCGTTTTTTGTTTTCAGTTTTCATACAAACAATCATTTCTCATACATCTAACATATATACAAAGAGAACTGTATAAATAAAGTTACAAAGTCCAATAGTTTGTTTACTAGAACAACCTACGAAAGGCCCCATAATAAAAAATAACATGAATTACATACATTAATACAAGTACATATCATGAAAGATCCAAACTCAACTAAAAATCAAAACAATTATATTAAGGAAAATATAAAAGTTAGAGTATAACTAATTTAGCAGTTGGAGGTATCCACTTATTGAACTTTTGAGCTTTCTTTCTATAAGCACGAGGATTCTTCTTACTTGTTAGCTTGCATTCTATAAAGCCAACGACAAGCTGCTCAAGCAATGGAGAAATACTGAGCAAGTGCTGACCAAGTTCCATTTCAAAGGAACCTCCACTTTCAAGTTCAGCAAACTGCATCGACATTTCAAGCCCCAACCTACAATTATTCAACACGACACTGACAAGGCGACTTATACTACCTCCGTTTCATATTAGTTACAACTTTGGATACTATTTGTGAGATATAAAATATTCCAAAGTTGCAACTAATATGAAATGGAAGTAGTACATGAAATTCGAAAGAGTGATCAAGGAAGTGTAGGTGTGGACACTGAAGAGAGATGCCAATGCATAGGTGGGTGATAGGTCCAGTAAATTCTCTAACCCTCACTTTTCTGAACATGAGATAGATAATCTTAACTAAGAATCACAAGGAATGCTTTAATTTTACCTTTATTGAAAATTTCTGCAGGGATGGAGCAGCATTTATCAGCATGATTAGCCAAAGGTAAGGGTGAGAACTCCACCGATCTGGTACCACTTCAACTATTAACTGCTCAAGCCTTACGAGTTTAGGAAATTCCAGCAGGTAATCTACGGAGTTTTTTTGCTGTGCAAGAATTGATATCCAGCTTAAGCCTCTTGAGTTGAGAGATGTAATTGATAAAAGCCCCCCACCATTTCTTAGGAAGCTTCGGGAGTATAAAGAGCCTATAGAAAGTTGAGATAAAAGGGGAATATAATCTAGTTCAAGGCATTCCTCAAAACCACTACTGTATCGCAAATACATGAGATTTGGTGATGAGATCTGAATTACAGATATTAAATATAATAGTTAGAGTATAACTAATTTAGCAGTCGGAGGTAGCCACTTATTGAACTTTTGAGCTTTCATTCTATATTCTTCAACACTATCATAAAGAGCACAAGGTTTCTTCTTACTTGTTCTGTAAAACCCGCTAACGACAAGCTGCTCAAGCAATGGAGAAATACTGAGCAAGTGCTGACCAAGTTCCATTTCAAAGGAACCTCCACTAAATTTCAGCATCTCAATGAACTTGAGGCTTGGATGACGTACTTTCCCAATAATGTTAAGTAAGTTTTTGTGATAATAATCCTACACAAATACAAATTCAGTTTAGCACATAATAGTAATTGAAACACAAATGTATATTTATTACCAAGAATATAGATAGATCACCTCATCAGGATCAGGATCCACCTCCACCCTGTTCAGCTACCAAAAATACGTAACAGAATTAGTATGAATATATACAACTATAAAATCAGATCAAAGGAGTTAGAATTAGTTACAACTTTGGATACTATTTGTGAGATATAAAATATTCCAAAGTTGCAACTAATATGAAATGGAAGTAGTACATGAAATTCGAAAGAGTGATCAAGGAAGTGTAGGTGTGGACACTGAACAGAGATGCCAATGCATAGGTGGGTGATAGGTCCAGTAAATTCTCTAACCCTCACTTTTCTGAACATGAGATAGATAATCTTAACTAAGAATCACAAGGAATGCTTTAATTTTACCTTAATTGAAAATTTCTGCAGGGATGGAGCAGCCTTTATCAGCATGATTAGCCAAAGGTAAGGGTGAGAACTCCAACAATCTGGTTCCACTTCAACTTCCAACTGCTCAAGCTTTATGAGTTTAGGAAGTTCCAGCAGGTAATCTACGGAGCATTCTTCTACGCAAGAATCGATATCCAGCTTAAGCCTCTTGAGTTGAGAGATGCAATTGATAAAAAGCCGAGCTCCATTGCTTAGGAAACTTGGGCAGTATGAAGAGCCTATAGAAAGTTGAGATAAAAGGGGAACATAATCTAGTTCAAGGCATTCCTCAAAATCACTACTGTATCACAAATATATGAGATTTGGTGATGAGATCTGAATCCTTCTATAAAAACAATCGACAAACTCTAGGCTCTTCAACTTAGAGGATTGTGTGCAGACTCTAATATTATGCACCAAACTTGATTCCCACACAGCTAAGCGCTCAAGAGATGGACAGTTTGACAGAATACAGTCGATAACCTCCCCCGAAACATTTATAGACTTAAAGCAAACATCTCTAAGGTTATGTATTTCAGAATACTTATGTATAGCTGGAAAAGTGTAATTTTTGAGACTAGCACCCAATGATGAAAAGTCCAGATGAAGGCGAGTAACCTTGTTTGTAAGCGCAATTTGAACCCACCTATTGACGGCTTGATAACTACTACCAGTAAAGGAATTGAAATTGAAACGAATAGCTAGCTGATCGAATGTTGGCTTAACAACTTCCAAAATACGACTTATTCCCTTTGCTAGGATGGGTTGTCTTAACCTTAGTCTAAAATCATAATCATGTGTAGCGGGATATGAAAAGATCAATTTGGAGCCAATGCTTTCAGTCCACAAGTTGCGCCATCTACGGGAAAGGGCACTTGTTGCCACGGCTTCCCTCAAGGACAATCGAGACAATATATGACACACAATAATATCATCGCTCAACCGGCTGAAATTGTCGACTACACTCGGGCACTGCACATGAAATCAGTGACGCAATCAATGTAGAGTACTTGTATATGACAACCAAATAAGTTATTGTAATAAAACAATGACAAGTTCACCTTTCGCAATGGTAATGGTACTGGTTGCCATGTTCTTGGAGCTGTCTTATTATTAGTCTTGCGCTCACTGCTACGGTTACGCTTAGGTAATTCCGCGGCTTATTGACTTAATTCAGATCTCTTACGCTTAGCAGACATAATTAGCGCAGTTTTTTTTGTTGTTGGTTTATTCAAACAAATATCTGCTACCAATCAAAATAGAATAACATTATTTGCCATTCACGATTTCAAATCAATCCAACGGATGATTTAATTAATTGATCAATTAATGTAAGATGCAAATAGTTGAGATTTAGCAAATTTCATCCTAAGCAAGCAATCATAATCAATTCCAAACACAAATATATACTTCGTAGTTGAGATTTAGCAAATTTCATCTTAAGCAATAATAATCAATTCTAAACACGAATATATAGTTAAGATTTAGCAAATTTCAACTTAAGCGAGCAATAATAATCAATTGTAAACACGAATATATAGTTGAGATTTAGCAAATTTCATCTTAAGCGAGCCATTCTAAACCATTCATCTCAGCAATAACAAAACTAAAACAGGCATACATACTTTTGAATCCAAAAATAAAATAAATTTTGCTCATCTTTACCTCTGAAAGTTTGTTCTGGTATTATGTGTTCACTGCTTCTGAAAGTTTTGCTGAATTTAATTTATAATATAGGGAGGACAGAGAAAGATAAGGGTTTTCTTAATTCCAACACATACAGGATTTATATGGTCAGCCGATTTTATTGGATTTTTATTTTCCAAAAATTCTTGTGTGGACTGGTCTGCATTAACTATTAATGTGAACCAAAAGCCCATGCCAAACGGCCCAAACCTCAAACCGTTACTTTTTACCTCCCAACTAGGGGAGCATATTCTTGGCTGCATGTTTGTACGGGTAGAATAGATGCAAGTCATGCAACACCCCTTAAATGCAACTTTTAGTATATGAAAGTATGAAACACAATCCATCTCTTTCTTCTTTCTTTTTTAATTAATGTTCTTCCTGTGATTTTTCTTTCCTTTTTAACTTTTTTCCTTATTTTTAAAAAAAAATTCTCTCTCTTCACTTTTTATTCCTATAATAATTTTATCAAAATTTTCTCCAATTTCCATACTTTTATGGTTTCATTTTCATAAACATTTTCTCTCTCCTCTGTTTTTTCTATTTTTATCTTCCATTAATTTCGTGAAATTGAAAGATGAATTTGATTGTCATTTTCGAAGAGATTGAATTTGCTGTGATGGATATCAATTAGATTGATGAATTTGGGATTAATTTGAGATGAACTTGATTATTTGAATATTAATTCAATTGTTGAATCTGTGATGAATGTCCTTTGATTATGTGGATATTAGGTTTAATTTGTAATCGATATTGCAGAAATTATGATCGATGAATTTGTGATGAATTATCGAATTGCTACATCTTAAATTTGTTTGTTATTACAATTTTTGATTTTTGATTTTAATTATGTTGCTAATATTTGTGTATAATTTTTGGAAATATATATATATATATATACATATATATATATATATATATATATATATACATACATATATATATACATACATATATATATACATACATATATATATATATATATATATATATATATATATATATATAAACATGGGCAACGGGCCGTGCCGTGCCGCCGCGGGCCGTGCCGCGGTGGGGGCGTGCCATGTTGTGCCTTGCCGGCTCCGAGGCGGGCCGTGCCGTGCCTAATTTTGGCACACCCCAGCCCACGGCACGGCACGGCCCACGTGCCTGGCGGGCCGTGTCGCGCCGGGCCGCGGGTCAAACCGTGCCACTTAATTTATTTTTTTTATTTTAATATATATATATAAAAAAATTGATTTATTGTGTTATAATAATTAATTAAGTTTATTTATATAAACTTAATTAAATAAGTTTATATAAATAAACTTATTTATTTATTAATTAAATAAGTTTATATAAATAAACTTAATTAATTAAGTTTTATTTGGGCATGGGCCGTGCCGACGACCATGCCCGTGCCGAATTTCAATTTTTCGTTCACGGCACGGCCCACGGCCCACAAGTGGGCCGCCGTGCCGTGCCGTGCCAGTGGCCGTGCCGCCCGAGTGCCGGCACGGCCCATGCCCATCTTTATATATATATATATATATGAAATGCACACAAGTGACACAACTATCGAATCATATAATTAATGGGAATTTTAATTATCATCTTAATTTGATAATTGAATCATATTTGGCCTTTATGTGACATTGTGACCTATACCAAAATACATGCACACAACTATCGAATTCTATAATTAATGTGGGATCCTCAACCATGATCACATGACATGTTTAGTACTCAGGTGATAAAACACAAGATAAACACTTGTTTCTGCTAGTATAAGGACTTGCTTGGTTGACAAACAAATTTATGGAATTTTAATTTCCTAGAAAATGAATATATGCATACTTGTTTGGTTGCCAATAATGTAGGAATTGGAACTTTCTAGGAAGTTCAACTTTCCACAAAATGGAGGAATTCACTTACCTGGCCCTCCCTAGGTAAGTGGAATTTCCCACGGAAAGTAAAAATTCCTGCATCCAACCAAACAACTTTTGGGATTTCGTAGGAATTACAATTTCATAGGAATTGAGATTTCATGGAATTTTTGCTTACATCCAACCAAATAAGGCCTAAAACATTACATTGCAAATCACAAGTACACCATAATTATACCAACAGTTCATTTTTTGTACAGTAGTATTTTAAAGTTACAAGTACGAAACAATACATAGCAGATTACAAGTACATATAGAGAGTACCAAGCTAAACTTGGTTTAGTGGCAAGATTGTCACCTTCCAACCTTGAGGTTGGGAATTCAATCTCCACTATAGGCACTTTGATGGTGGGGATCCCTTACTCTACCCCCTTACTCTTTAAGTGTCTGACCCGCAAGTACCAGACAAAAAAAAAAAAAAAAAAAAAAAAAAAAAAAAAAAACCGTAAAGATTGAGGTACGGTTGTAAAATTTCTTTTGGAGTACTCTCTATTAACCCGATCCAAGTTTAGGGGTTTTAGACAAGCATTTTCGATCCAACCCAACCCAACATGATGGACTTTCCGACTCACTCGCCCTCCCAATCAAAAAGGCCTATTAATTACTCTTTAATTCCTTCTAAAGAATATTTATATATGATCAAAAATTGAAGTCACACTTACAAAATTCTTTTCTTAACAAATGAAACTCCAAGAGATTGATCCCACAACCAGCAACAATGGCAGACGCCTTCGCCGGAAACTAAACAACGAAGAACAAGATCGATTAAGCTCACTTCCAGACTCCATTCTCACCGACATACTCTCTCTTCTCCCAACCAATTCCGCCGCCACCACCTCCGTCTTATCCCGCCGTTGGCGCCACCTCTGGACCACCATCACCTGCTTCCAATTCGACTTCGATCTCTCCGAACAAACCTCATCATACATCCTCTTAATCGTCAACAACATCTTACAACAGATGATCGCCCCAAAACTCCATGGATTTCACCTTGTATTTCCTTCGGAATCTAACTTAGTGTCAGATAATATGAAACTCCTCGATCAGAGTGATTTCCATTGATCAATATTTATAGGGTTACAATGAGAAACCTAATCATATTAGGTAACATAAGATATGTATAGATATCAAAGATAATCTTATACAAAATATATCCTAAACCTAAGATGAGAATATTATATGGATATTCTCTATCACACCCCCGCAGTCGGAGCGGGAGAAAATCGGATGCTCAGACTGGATCTGAATCACGCATCGAGCGGTAAGGATAGTATGGTAACCCATGATCAAAAGGGAAGTAGTAGACATGTGTCGATGATGACGATGAGAAGCAATAGCCACGACCTACGTAGAGTAGAGATAAGCACTGCTAGGCCGGAGGAGAAGGAGAAGAGTCGCACACAGGCTTGGGCTAAGTTGCAGATCCAGAGAAGAAGAAGTTAAGGGATCAAACCATCATCGGGGAGAAGACACTACACTACTACGTGAAATCACAGTTGAAGAAAAACAAATAAAATTGCGCAAGAAAAGATTAAATCCCACCGCTTGAAATTAATCAATTCTCAAAAGAGAAACCACGTAGCAAGAATTAATACTCCACAAAGATTCCAAGTGCTGCAACAATAAAAGGAGCAAACTTGATAGCAAAAGAGATGTGCAAAAGTTGACCTTATTGTGATATACCACCACCAAAACAAAATCTATATGATTATGTGTAAAAAAAAAACCAATGAGGCAATGTAAGAATCATTGTTGGTCATGGGGAGGTGGAAATAGAGTGCGGCACATGGAGTAGGTTGGCAGATGTGGTTACTGCCAGTAGTGGGAGGCGGTAGTGTATGCGATTGCCAACAACGATGGAGGAGGCTTTCGCGATTGCTACTGTTGGTAGGAGGCGCAAGGTTACATAAAGATTCTAAAAAAAAAAAACTTTGAGAAAAGAAAAAAAAATCTATATGTGTGTTTGCGGAAGCATAAAAAACTTTGTATATCCCGCCGGTGGGTTTAATTTTCTAACCCACCGGCAGGGTGAGAATTTTTTGTATATGATCCCAAGATCTCACCTAAGATCTCAACCTGATGCTACTGAACAATGCTTTCGAACAATTTTTCGCCGAAAAGTTGAGCAAATTGTGTTCAATGCAGGATTCAGGAGCTTCTTTAGGGTTCCTGCTGCTTGTTTGTTTGATTCGCAGTCTCTGGTAAGTTTGAAATTGATTGGTATGCTTAAGATTGAATTGCCTGAGAATGTTGAAATTCGGCTTCCTAATTTGAAGAAGCTTAGTTTATGCTATCTTCTCGATGTTCCGATCATGTTGCGTAATATGTTTGAGTTTTGTCCATTGTTGGAAGATGTGCAATTGAGTTTTGACTTGATTTCTTTGCCACAACCCCAGAATCCACATTCTTTGGTGAATGTGTTTTCGCCGAATTTGAAATCGTTGGATATATGTATGAATTCGTGGTGGCATCTGATACGGAGTCGGATTTTTATTGATGCGCCGAAATTGGCAAACATTAGGATTAGTGATTGTTATTCGTTTTATAACTTTGTCCAAAATCCAACTTCATTAGCTAGTGCTTGTATTGATTTGAGAGGGAATTCAATAATCGAGTCTAATGATGATGAGTTACAAGATGAAGAGGATTTGTATGTTAACGGAATGTTCGAGTTTTTGGAAAGAATGTCTAGTGTTGACAACCTTGAGCTAATGGTAAGAAAACGTACCAATATATTTACCCGTCTTGGGGTGGATATGCCAATCTTTAATAATCTAGCGCGTCTTAAAACAAATCGTTTCAAGGATGTGATTCGTTGTTTACATTATTTTCCAAAGTTAGAGCATCTTGAGATGAGCTTATGTTCGGAAGATTATGATGTTCCAACAGAACATAGGGATCGGTGTGCACCAGATATTGTACCAGATTGTTTGGTTAGTAAGCTTAAGACTGTACGAATAGAGGGACTTAAGGGGATTGACGATGACCTTAAGTTGCTAGCGTACATTCTACGCAATGCAATGGTTTTGGAAACTCTTTGCACAACAATTCGTTTTAAGGCCGTACATAGAATGGGTTCTAAAATGTTGAAGGAATGCCAATTCTATAAATTCTTGTACAATCTTCCGAGGAGCTCCTCAACTTGTGAGGTTGTGGTTCCAAAGAGTGTGACAGCATCAAGTGATGTCTTCAAAAATGGATATGCAACTTCTTGCTGTCCAAATACCAATATTTAAGCTGTTGTAGATATTTACTACTCAATTTATAATTCTTTTACTCATACAATGGCTGTTTTATTTTCTGTATGTTAACTTCTTTTACTTAATGGCGGCTGTAAATAATACGAGTTATTGTTGGCTTATATTATTCATACAATGGCTATTGTAATTACTAAATGTTATCTTATTTTTTACTCATACAATGGTGGCTCTTTGATCCATGTATGCCTCAAATTGTTTTCTGTAATGGGATAACATACATCATACACATGAATTTAGCTTTGTTAGACATAAATTAACAAATCAGGGGATTAAGATGCTTGAATTCTCTTTTTACCTTTGATTTTGTTTGAGGTTATTTGACGAAATTATAGACTAGCCTTGAACCCAAGAGAAACAAGGAAGAAGATGGCAAATAATTAACTGTGCTAATAGGGTATGAGACTGAAGCCTTGACATTGCAGAATCTAGTTCTCTCCTTTCCATATGTTTATGGTGTAACCTTAAATTCTAAAAATAGTATCATTCCTACGCAATCAGAGATTCAGAGGTCATAGATAGTTTCAGTGAAGCACATAAGTAAATAACATTCAGCTTATCTCTGTCACTAGTCTTTCTGCTCTCTTTAGCTGCTCTTAAGTTCAGATTCAAAATCTTGGCCACTTCTTTATACTGCAAGCAGCCTCAAATTATTACCTCAAAATTCCGAAGATAAAGCACATTCAAAGACCGATTGCTGCACTTTAGAACACAATTAATATATATCATTATATTCCCCATTAGCTGAACCTATCTGTTGTGTACAATTCATTCTGAAATATAAACAACAAAAATTTCCTTTTTCCACATCTTTTAAACCTACGAAATAGATGTTCTGAATGATAAAGAGTAAAACATTGTATTGCATGGATTCGTTAGATTCAGAGAGAGATATTACATCTCTAAGAAACATGTGGAAATTAGGTAATGTTGAAAGAGTATTAAGAAACTCTTACTCCCTAAATTTCAAGACTATCTTTACTAATTCCCAAAACTAAAATGAGCTCAAATCAAGTGCACCAATACAGCTTTAATATACCATCAATTAAATAAATTTCATGAAATTAACATTAAATACCTTCACCTACAAAACTTTTGCTATTTTCAACCATTATTTCTAGCAGCAGTATTACAGTAAGGACATCTAAGTCCATTTTGGCCAGAAAAAGGGATGGGAGCCTGAAAGAAATTCTTTTGCTGCCCGATGGAGTATAGCAAAACCACCAAATCATGCGACCTTCAAAGTACCCAGTATTTGTAAGACGTATGCAAAGGCATCCATAGCAAATTGGTCAATGCAAAACCATACTAGATGCTGATTCTGACGCAATAAATGTGTCATCCCTGTGAACTAAGTAGGTGACAGTTGCACGAACTGTTGATGCTCATTTCACCAATGACCTCAGATCAGCCTCAACATCAGCAAGTGGCTGACCAGCATAAAGCTTTAATTCTCCCTTCCTTAGAACAAATACTTTGTTTTCAAGAGTTTCTGCCATTTCTTTGAATTCCTGCAAAAATCACAGCCCATCATGTTACAAAAATATGGACAGTTCAATATGCCTAGCCTACTAGTGATATAAAGGTCTATGCACAGCTATGCGGGGAGAAAAAAAAAAAGAGAGAGAGAGTTGTGATAAGGTATTTTTTCATTCCTATAATTTATAGATCACTACTATCCTTAATAGTTTACATCTCCATCATTCTAATGTAGTCTTACAAATTTTTTTGTTAAAGGTATCATTATTGCTGGAAAATCACACATTTTAATTTAGCTATAGTTTGATTAGGAAAGGGTATAATAGAAATTTGGCCTATTATTTAGGGATAGAGGAAGTATATTAGATTAATATTTCAGGCTATGGATAGCAACTTCAAGATACCACAGGCTAGCTGCCATAATGAATAACTTATAAATAACTACTATTTCCGTCACAAAAAAAGAATGGAAATACAGCATATTTTGAGCTTTACCTTTGTTGAAATAGGAGCAATATCTACAGCAGCATCAGGTAGATCCTCAAAAGCAGATTCCAGAAGATAACTGAAGTTCTTAGCATCATTGCGATCTTCAAAAGCAACAGTGTAAGACGAGTAAGACTGATTCTCTGCATCAGTGTAGATCCTTATGTTATAGAATCCCCTCTGTGCTTCATCACCTATACCATTTTGCATCAAAATGACCTAGAAAGAGTGTTGCTCATCAGGACAAATACAGTAAATTGAGAGTGCAATGGCAGATAAGAGTTGTAAAGATTTTGATACAGGTCTCCCAGTTTGAAAGATGAACAGTTGGCAAATGCTATCACAAATCCATAACAGCAAGTGAGTTGAAGCAAAGATTTCTATTTCAGAGAAGCACAAAATGCACTTTTAATCAACAAAATTTCAGAAGCTATTCTGAGATTTCTGATAGCTAAATATTAAGATAATTTACAAGAATGTCCTGTTACAGTTGCACATTTAAAACTGCTATTGCGTATTTAGATAATACTTCGTATCATTTTCCCGTAAATCATCATCTACAACAATCCAAGCTGCTATTACAATAGTCTAGACTAGGATAAAGACTGTGTAAAAAAGGCATTCAGTTTAGAGTTCAACAAGGGACATAGAATGTAGATGTTAGAATAAGTTCAAGAACATAGTAGCTTGTAATAGAGGACTTTAGGGGAGAAAATCCATAAAAATGGAAAAATAACATACAAGTATACAACAACAGATTTCACCAAGCTCAACAAAAAAAGGATCTACAATCTCTGTCCAAATTAAAATGCTATTCGAACTAGTTATCATGATGACAATTATTTACAAACATTCGTTAAGAGATTTAGTGAAAATGGAAAGGCTTAATCAAAGCAAGAATAAAAATACAGATTCATGTCCTACATCAACCATCAGTACTCCAAAATACTAGTAGAAACATTAAAAAAAGCCTCCCATAGTCCCATCTGCCTCAGTTATTTCCCTTTCCAGTAAATTAGTAAAAATAATAGGCAAGACATCACAACACTAAATTGTCTGCTTCCCACCAGTAAACGCAAAATACTAAATTGTAGTCACAAATTCAGCTTGCAAGATCCACAAGTTAAAAATTAAGTTTGAAATAAACAGTAAGAAAAAATGAGCAAAAAAGGTTGGCCGGAGTTATTTACTCACAAGAACATATGGAAGTTTTGACCACCAAGGATTAACATTCTCTAGGTCATCCTTGTCAATGATCCGGGGTAGTTTGCTTTCTAGTTTGTTAGGATTGGGATGACCTTTTCTTCGTGGCATCATAGGTGACTCGGGTGTTGTTGAGGCAGCAAGATCAGTCATCTTCTTTTTGCCTTCAGTTGCAATAGTGCTGGACATTTTGGCTCCGGATTCCTCATCCAAACTGTTTCCATCACTAGAGTCCTGGACAAGACCTAAAGATTTAACAAATAACTGAAAGATGCACAAATAATTTTTCCCAATTGCAAAGATAAGACCTAGTATTCTCTGAGTGAATCCAATTAGTGTAAACTATAGACCAGCACTTCTAGGCGTTCTAGCAACTGCAATTAGATGACTTGAATGTCTTGAAAGCAATAGGAGGCATGAAAGAATAGCCATCCTCAATCTTTCCTTCTTGAAGTTTATTATCATACCATAGCTTTCTCAGAAATTCTTGCAGGTTGAGCTTTCAAATTTCCTTTAAATAGATTGCTACAAATACAGTATACATTATACGAGACTTTTTTTTTTTTTTTTTTTTTTTTTCACCATTGTATGAAGCATAGGAAGATCTAAATTCTTCTATTATTCATGTAAGATAAGCAACACAGCCTTACATTTCTTAGTTTCAAATCTTTCTCAGCCACCTCCATAAAGTCTAATCTTTAGTGTATAACTATCTTCGTCCTAAGATTTTATTTATTCCCACGAAATTATTCAGCCCAGTTTGTAAGAAAAGAAAAGGTACGCAATTATCAAGGAAAACCGTATCCAAAATGATGAGCCTTGTTGGGGTTTTTGTAAAATAAGCAATGAACTTAGGTAATGATCCATCATTTACTCAAAAGAGTAATTAACAAATCCACACTATACCTCCATGATAACAACTTGTGATGAAATAAGAGTACCATTTTAACTCCCAAAAACTCAGGTAACAAAATCTACACTATACCTCTAGGGCAACGAAAACACTATCGAAATGAAATCCTTTTCTTCTATTCTACACACCTATTGATGAACCTACACACCTATTGATGGACCTAGGTCCTAGCTCTCTGCCACTAGAATCGAAGCTTTCATATATCATATATGTTACACTATCTAAAAACATTTGTCAAGCCATGATATAAAGCTTCCCATACAAATGTAACAACTTAAGAGCCATTTTCAGAAGAAAAAAAAATACTAATCTGAAGGAGGAAAAAAAACTCGGCAATCATATTTGAAAAACATAAGAAGGCTAGGATATATATTAGATGACAGCACATGAAACACCAGGATTACCTTTTACTGGTTTGGCACCCTCATTTATTTCCTTGCTCAGCTTTTTTGCTGTCCTGCTGCTTCCCAAGGCAGATGAACCATTTCCTGGGTTGGCACCCTCATTGCTTCCCTTGCTCGCTTTTTTTGTTGTGCCATTGCTTCCTGAGGAAATTGAGCCATTGATTCCCTTGTCCAACTTCTTTCTTGCATCAAAGCTTCCAAACCCTTTCCCAGGACCTTTCAATTGTGCAGAACTTTGAGGTACTGGTATCTTCCCTTCTTTATCCATAAAATTATTGCGGCTTTCAGGAATCGTTTCCTCGAGAACATCTAGTATCTGACTATTATCATCACCACTTTCTGATCCCTTGACTGGTTTTTCATCATTTCCACTACTATGTTTCTCTCTTACACCAGCAATATTTGGAAATCCTTTTGGTTTTTCTTCAGGTTTAGTCAAATGACTTCTAAATTTATGCTTCATCTTAAACAATAACATACTATCTTCTTCTGTACCATTCAAAGCCTCATTTTTCTCCTCCTTCCCAGACCCCTCTGATTTATTTAAAAAATTAACATTCAGCGAAGGTGCTGGATATTTTTTCTTCAACTTACTTAACCTTACATCAACTTCCTTCACAATACCACTATTGATCTTAGAATCATTACTCTCAAAATCCTCACCATCATCGTCATCATCACTCTCATCATCTAAATCTGCTTCACCCTTCTCTACCTTCTTCCTCTTTTCAGCCTCTCTTACCTCCCAAGCCAACTTTCTAATTTCAGAAATCTTAGCTTCCATTTCAGACTCGTCCACATCCAAACCAGCCCAATCCTTCACAAAAGCATTCCCATTAATTCCCACTTTCCCTTCTCGTATCCCCAGCCTAAGCTCCTTTTTCCGATCCCCAACTACCAAACTCCTATTATTCTCATCAGACTTATTAGAACCCATTACCCAAACAGCAACAACAGTCTGTAAAACAAATAAACCCACAAATGAACCAACAATCTTATCAATGGTACTGCCTGAAATTCCACCATAACCCATCAAACTTCGAGCCTCTGAATCCCTAACAACTTCTAGTTTACTCAAACCAGATTCATTCTCTGATTCTTTGATAAACCTAGAACTCGATTGTTCCTTAGTGGAAGCCAAAGGAACCTCAGCATTTGGTTCAATTGGCTGAATGGGAGCTTCTATATGATCATCCAAAGGAATATTGTAGGGTTTACTAAGGGTTTTAAGGATCTTAGGGCGCAAGTAGTTTTTCCTCTTAGCACGCCTCAAAGACGACGAAGGTACACGAAGCGAGCATCGAATCATCATTATTCTAGGTGACTTGTGAGCCTTGTATGAGACAAAGGTGGCAAAGGGATAAGGCAAACTCGCCAATGACACCATTTTTCCCACTCAAAATTCAACTTAATCAATCTTATCCTTCAATTTCAATGTAAAGTCCAATATAATTCTCAATATTCAATCAAATTAAACAACCAGCAAACAATTGAATACTATTATATTGTTACTTTCATTAAAATGCCAATTATAAACAAAATTGAAGAACCCTAATCCCCCATCAGTAAAAAGCAATACCCAGTTCAGCAAATCATCAACCTAAACATTCCCAAATGTTACAGCCAGTAAATTCCTCTTTTTTCTCATAAAAATTAGCAATTAAATTAGGCCAAAATAACAACATACAGAACTGAAAGAGATGGAAATCCGTTGAAATTTCTCGGCAATAAAAGCTTGAATTTGAATTCGAATTCGATACCAAGTGAGTGAATTTAGAGGCGGAGAAGATGTATTCGGCTCCGTCGTCTACTTCAGAAGACCACAGCACAGGTAGAGAAAGAAAGAGAGGGAAGGAGAGAGAGGAGAGAAAGATGCATAGGAAATTGAATTATTTGAATGGGCTTATCCCCAATTCGGGTTTTCAATTCAGAAATTTTGAGTTAGCCCCTGTAGTTGTTGTTAGCTACACCCCTTTAGGCATAATTGCCTACACACACCCCCCACGCCACTAAATTACCATCATAATATAATATGTACAAGTGGTACAACCCCTCCCCCTTAGTTTCCTACATTTTCTCTATTCTCTAATAAATTAATTTTCTTCATAATTTTACTAACATTTGAAATTTCTTCCTCATCATAATTTTACCACTTTCTCTCTCCTCATAATTTTATCACTTTCTCTCTCCTAAACTAGCACAATCTTCTAAATATTTCTTGAAAAATAAATCAAAATAATCTTAGATCTCTACTTGTAAAAGAAAAAATAAAAAAATCGAAGAAAATTTCTACAAAAGAATGACCATCATTCAAATTGTAAGTTGATAATTTTGTTTATTTTTCGAAAAAAGATCAAATCCTAACTTTTTGTTTGCCTTATTCTTCAATAATACGAAGTATGAAATTTCAATAGTAGTAGTTCATGATTTCTTATAATTTTACTTGGTAATAATGATTTCTTAATATTATAGTATAATCATGTTTTATATACTCTATTTTAAGTTGATTTAACGTGTTATTAGCCTATATAATTACTGGACAAAAAATTAAAAATAGAGTTCAATTGCCCTAATATATATAATGAATAATTTGATTTATTTCGCAGAATTATAGAAGTGTAAATTTAGTTCATAATGGACTTTTTTTTTAATGAATGTTCATTTTCATTTTGGTAAATGTTCATTTATATACTAGTATATGATCATTTACTTAGTAATAAATAATCATTAGAATTCTTCACACATCTAATAAGAATTTCAATTAGAGATTGTAGTTTTTAATGGAAATGATTCTTTTTATAATAATTATATTATGTTACAAGAATTTTCCGTAATTATATTATAATTTAATTAAAATTGTTATTCGACGAATTTTGGCTAGTACATTTATTCTATCGTAAATGTTCATTTTAGATGGACTTTATGTTCATTTGTAGAAGGATTAATGTTCATTTAGATAATATATTTGTTCATTTTCTAGCAATGTGTTCAAATTTGGTTTTGTGAATGATTATTGTCATATTTTGTTTAATGGAAGTGATTTAAATGTTCATTTAGAATACAATACATGTTCATTTAGATTTTATACATTTTCATTCTCATACATTGAAAGATTTTTATATCTTTATAGTGTGTTCATTTATGAATTCTGATTGTTATTTATGCGTAAATATTCAATTTTGAATCCTTAGATTTCACATACTTTTGTTTGGAATGTGTTGTTATTATTAGTATTATTATTTTTTTTTTTTTTTTTTTTTGAAAAAACTTGATCGATCTCTCATTGTATAGAATAATAAAGTTAGAAAGTTGAAGGCAACATATATATTGTGCTCAGATTATATTTTTCGTGGAAAACATACAAGTATATGATTAGAGTTGCAACAAGGAGGATATATATATATATATGCAAACACTTTAATATATCAAATGTAACAAATAATGTTCATTTAGCAAGACACATATGTACATTTGGTTCAATTTCATGTTTATGGAACAATTACATGTAATAGTATAGCGCGTTATCATTGTAATTAAATTAATTTATATTATATTGGAAATTATTTGTTAACAGCGTTTTATTTAAATAAATAGAAATTTAAGACGTATGTATTTGCATACATCTTACTATGAAACTTATACATAACTCTTGAAATGAACATTTGATGATACAAAAATGAACATCTGTTGAAACACGGATAAACAAAAATGAACATTGGATGATGCAATACTTCTTATAATAAAAATGATATGAATGCAGTTTTCCTTATAAATAAATTTGCTCTCATCTTTATTTATAAAAAATTCTTAAAATTCAATTCAAAACATATATTAATTTGAACAAAAAACTCCTTGTTATAAAAATGAACATCTTATGATATACAAATGAACATTTACCAATACATAAATGAACATTTTATAAAAATTTGCAGAAAATTCGTAAATGAAAGGGGCAGGGGCTCAACACCCGCGGATGGTGGGGGGTGCAGGCAGTGTTCCCTACCGTGGGGTGTAGGTAAAAATTTGTACGTTTACACTCTCAAAGGTTAGTATATTTCATTCATTAAAGTCATTCGGCATCTACACTTATTAATTAACAAATTTAATAAAATCAAACAAGAATTAATCGGTTTGATCTGCTTTTACAATAAAGATTGAATATTATTATTATTATTATTATTATTATTATTATTATTATTATTATTATTATTATTTTAAATAAGTTCTTTGAATGAAGAACAAACTACAATCTATCAGGGATACTACCAACACACAAACAGGAAAAGAAAACCTTATGAACCTTAGTTGAGGCACCATGTGTAAACAAAAACATAGACAACCAAGGTATGGAGTTGGGATGAAGACCACCAATTGCATAACACCTTTGACTTCGGAGCCGAGAAAACCAAGAGAAACTAATTGAAACTTTATTGTGGACCGGGAATTGTCAAATTAATCGAAAAACTCGAGATGGACGAGTGAAGAAAACTGAAACTTGCAAAAAAAAACAAAGAAAATTCAAAAGGGAAGTTGTAGTGACTACCACCAACCGAAATAATGCACCGTGTTGTAGAAAAACGAACCGTTAACACCACTCCACTCTCAGGAATGGCAAAGCGTAATTACGGGTTTGTTCTATTAACCTGATTTTTACTTATCTGAACGTATCTTAACTTACCTGAACTTTTGTAAACTTATTAGACTTTATTAAAACTTATTTTAGTTGTAATTTTAACTTGAGAAACCCTTATCAGAACTTATTTTTTCTTATCTGAACTTAACTAAACTTATCATAACTTATTAAACTTAAAATATGTGAAAATAAGATGATCATAACGCACCCTACACCTAGGGGTCTAAGAACACAATCAAAAGAGTAATACTACTCCCTCCATACCCTTTTTTTTTTTCTTTATGTTTTCATTTATTTGGACTGTTTTAGTTAATCAAGATATTGACTGGACTGGCTTCATTTCTTTGATAGGGGTGAACATGAACTAGTTTGGTGCGGTTTAGAAACCAAAACATTAAAATACGGTTTACCAATTTTTCAAACCAAACCAAACCATATTTCATGTTAAACCGAACCAAACCAACCAAACCGCATTAAAATGGTTTGGTGCGCTTTGATTTACGGTTTTACATTCCTTTGATTTATTTTTATAAATTTTTTTTTTAAAAAAATATTAAATAATGTTAATAGTTTAACTAGACAACTTAAAATGACGAGAAAAAAAAAATCATCATAGTAAAATAAATCACATACATCAATTAGATTAATAATTTTTTTTAAATGAATATAATATTTAATGTATAAAATGGTTTATTATGGTTTGCAATTTGATTTGTTTCAACTAGAGCTAGGCATCGTGCTGTGCCGGGCCGCCACGAGACATGCCTCGTCGTGTCAGGAGGTGGATCGTGCCTTGCCGTGTTGGGCCACCAAATAGCACACCCTAACCCACAGCACGGCCCACATGCCTGGCGGGCTTAGAGTTGAAAGTATTCGGATTAAAATCGAATCGAACCGAAAACCAAACCAAATTAGTAATTCGGTTTGGATTTTATTTTAATTTGGATTGGATCGGTTTGGAAAAATTAAAAAGTATGGATTAGGATTGGATTCAGTTTGGGATTTTAAAAAACCGAATTACGAACCGAATTTTGACCCATTACATTAAGCCTATTTTCTTTTCCAAAGTATCTCAACCCCTTTCTCTTTTCATATATAAACCAAAAAAAAATAACTTAATTCTCAAATTTCTTTTCTCAATACTCTCTCACAAAGAATATAATTAACAAGAAAAGGTTGAATGATTGCAAGAATTTTTTGGGTAAAGTCCGGGTTTCGGGTTTGAATGTTGCAAAAGGGAACAAATTTCGGTTTGGATTGGATTCTAACTAGAAAACCGAATTAATTCAGTTTGGTTTGGATTGGATTGAATCTTAATTTGGTTTGGATTCGGATTGAGATTTCTGAAACCGAATTAATTTGGATTTGATTATAATCCAAACTGCAAACCGAACTTTCACCCCTGAGTCGTTTCGGGCCACTGGCTAGCCCATTATTTTTATTATTAATTAATTTTAATATTTATATTATTTATAGTTCTTTTATATTGTTATGGTTTGTTTTTATTATTTTTATTTTTTCTCTTTTAATTATTTATATATTTTTTTATTATTTTTATTATTATGGGTCGTGTTAGCGGCCGTGCTGACGGACAAAAAGTTGAGCCGGCCCGGCCCATGTCCAACTTTAGTTTCAACTTTTCAAGAAAACAGCAATTTGATTGACGGTTTTACATTCCTTTTGCCTTCTTCTGTAAACCCAAGAGCTAAAAAACGATACAGAGAGAGCGAGAGTGAAAAGTGAATAGTGAGGAGTGAGATTGATGGAGAAATTGAGAACGGGCGATAGCAAAATCATGAAATACTATGTCAGAAAACGGCCCAGGAGATCAAATGAAGAAGACAGGTTGAGTTCACTTCCAGACGCCATTCTCACCGACATTCTCTCCCGCCTTTCAATCCATTCCGCCGCCACCACCTCCGTCTTATCCCACCATTGGCGCCGCCTCTGGACCGCCGTCACCCACGTTGATCTCCACGTTTACAATCGACCACAATCCACGGCCAAAATCAACTCCATCCTACGCCAGCTTACTTGTCGGAAACTCCGCCACTTTGGTCTCACTCTCGAAGAATCGGAAGAGGAGTTCGATTCTCCAGCAATTTGTGTATCAGAATCAGATTCATGGTTACACCAAGTTTGCAGCCGAAATGCTGAAAATATCAGTGTAAATGCAGGGTATGATGTTTCCTTTTCATTACCCGCTTTTCTGTTCATTTCTCAATCTTTGGTAACTTTGAAATTACTGGGTTTGCTTGAATTTCCGAAAATTAAAGATTTGTGTGTTAATCTCCCTAATTTGAAGAAGCTTTCCCTAGACCAGCTTGATGATGTCCCTCTTTGTTTGGAGACTTTAATTAAGTCTTGTTCACTTTTGGAATATTTGGATTTAGTGTTCAATCTAAATATGTCTAGTCATGTTGTGAATATAATTGCTTCCAACTTGAAGTCGTTGTCTATAAGAATGCTAGACAGTACTCGGGCCACTAGAGTATATATTGATGCACCCAAATTGGTAAACCTTAACATTGAAGATTGGAGTTCAATTTATTACTTTCTCCAGAATCCATCTACATTAGTCAAAGCGTGTGTTGAATTGAAGATTGATGACGGGTTTATGCTGGAATTAGAAGATGAAGAGGAGGATGAGCAGGATTACGGCTCATTATATGGACCACGAAAAGAATATATTTACCAGATGACCAAGTTTGTTGGAGGATTGTCTAGTGTTACCAATCTTGAGCTGAAGCTAGATAGTTGGACCAATATTTTGAGATATTTTAATTATGTGAATCTGCCAATCTTCTCAAATTTATCCTGTCTTAAAACAAATTGCTTTAAGGATTTGCTCATTTCTTTAAATTGTTTTCCCAACTTAGAGCATCTTCAGGTCTGCTTAAAATTAAATGATGATAAAATGGAGAAAAGGAGTTGGTGTGCACTGGATTCAGTTCCAGATTGTTTAGTAACTAAGCTAAAGACTATACTAATAACGGGACTAAAGGGCATTGATGATGAACTCAGGCTTCTAGCATACATTCTGAGTAATGCAATTGTTTTGGAAAAGCTTCTTGTACATATTTGTACAGTGGATGGGACATATGTTGAAAATGAACGTGAAAAAGCATATGCAGTGTGGAAGGAATGTCAGTTTTGTAGGTCATTGTTAAACCTTCCAAGGAGCTCCTCGATGTGTGAGGTTGTGGTTTCTGGTAGGTCAGTCACAGCATCAGGTAATGCCGTACAAGGAAAATTCCTTACATGTCGAATGTATTTGGGTGAATATACCTGAAAGATGCAACTTGTTTTCCAATGCAACATTCTAGCGTATGGGTTGCAGACTTGCAGGTCTTGACTACTAAGTTCTGATTGATTTTTGGTTTATGCATAATTACATATAATTTTGGTTTAGGCATAACAATGTTTCTAGAAATTCTGGATATGTATCAGGGTATCATAACCTTGCAATGTATTTTACTCTTTTCTATAAAGTTTATATGATATATTCAAGTTCATTTACTTCTCTATGCATGGTAGATCTTTCATTTATTAATGCCTTAGTGTATGTAGTATGAGCTCTGAAGTACATCTATAAATGTAAGGAAATAATCCAAAAGCTCACTGGTGTATCAATAGATTAAGAAGCTTAAATTCCGAAGTTGTTCTAAGCTAATTTTATGACTATCATTTCCCTATATATTAACATTTATAGCTGACTAATGAGAACAGGGTTCTTCACAACTGGTGATCTATTTGTAAATACTAGATAGAAAAATATGGCAGAAGATCAAAGTAAGAAACTGCTAGACATTTTTATCTGTATAGAATCTATAGATATTTGACATCTTATATGGAGTAAAGATTACTTAAAAAAAGGTGGGGTGGGGATTTTTTTTACATAAAGAGTGCTGAAGCTGCCTCTGTGATGGAAGTTTCGGAAACCTGTATATTCCCTTTCTGTTTAGAATGCGAAAGTTGGCAGCTTCTCTTTGTGCTTAAACAGTCAAACTCAGATCTTTGCTAATATCCATCACTGGCTTATATCCAATTATAAAGAAGAAAAGTATTTACTAGGGATCTTTGCTAATTTCTGTATTCAAGACTGTTATGTTTCTTGAACTACTAGCAGTTGCAACTGCTCTGGTTTCTCCATTTACTAGTCTGTAGCTTTGATTGGGCCTGTTAATGGACCCCATGATTTTCCTGATATAACTATTGATTAACTGGTCTTGTTTCTCCATTTTCCAGATTGCTTGATAAGTAAGCTTGAAACAATAGTAATTAAAGGACTTAAGGGAGTTGGATAACCTCAGAGTCTCAGACTGCTAGCGTACATTATGAGTAATGCAATTGTCTTAAAAAGCTTAGCTAAGATCAGTTAGATGTCCTTATGAATGTCTGGGGTTTTATAACCAATGATGAACTTGAAACAGCAGATGCACGGTAGATGAAAATGTCGCTTCTGTAGGTCATTGTTCAAGCTTCCAAGGAGATCCTCTGCTTGTGAGGTTTTGTGGTTTCAGGTAGGTGATGCCTTAAGTGACAGATACCATGCCAAATGTAAGTGGGTCGATAGACTTGATATATGCAACTTTTTGTATCCCAATTCCCAAATGCCAGCTTTCAAGTACGGGGCTTACAGGTATTGGCTTCTAAGTTCCTGTTGTTTTCTATGTATACATATAGTTTTGTTTGGGCTTAACAATGCTTCCTCCGTAAGTGTTATCGAGCCACTACGGAATTCAACGGTTCAACTTATAAATTTACACAAGCAGCAAGCACTAGGAAAAATTATACTTCGAGGACGGGTTTGATCTCATCTAAGTTGGAAGTTAAATTAGCAAACACTCCGAGCTTATTATACTGTTGTGTACGTCATGATATTCATGAAGCTATCAATAGGAAGGTATGGCAAGGTGTCCAAAGTCCATGTATTGTGTACATAGCAACATCCATTTGTTAGTTGTATGCTTTATGTTATGTTGATATTATTACATGATAATGTTACAATATAAGTGCAACTTTGGATTATATTAATCTTAGTCCACACAAAAACAAAACAATGATTTTCCTGTGCTAAAAGCAGGATTAAAGGACCCTAACCCTACTTTATATCCATGACCAACGTAAATGCACCCATCACTCACTGATACACCTCCATAGATGGTAGCTCCAGTATCATATGACCATAAAATATTACCAACCTTCGCATCAATTGCATAAATAGGTCCTGTTACATTATTAGTTGATCCGGCGAAAACAACCCCATTAGCCACCGTAACAGGACCTTGTGTGGAGGCATTGCTAGGGTTCCCTAAAGACCATAACACCTTACCAGTTGAAGCTTCCATTGCCACCCATCCACCTGCGGTAGTGCTTTTGTTAGAAGGACGAAGGATGAAATTCTGTTGATCGGTGTTGGCTATGTTGGTGTATACTCTTTTTCCATCTGTGGCTGATCCCCAAATACCACCTCCTCCCAATCCTCCTGGTCCAGCTTCCTACATTATTTTGACTGACATATATGTCAATGCATAACTTTGACCATTAATATCTTTTATATTCTAGAAGTAAAAAAGAAAAAAAAAACATAAAAACAAAGTTGATAATATGAAAATATATATTGTGACTAATCCAATAACATGTTACAAGATTAGTATACGAATAATGCAAAAGTCAAAATGATGCACTTAAAAAAAATCATAGAGTAGTAAAGTAATCATACCGTACTCCAAACCAGGTCCCCGATGTCCCTATCAAGAGCCCAAGTGAACCCGCTTTTTTGAGTAGCAACTGCAATATCCTTCCTAGTTGAGTTAATCTTAACAGTAAGTAACATTGGTGCCTCACCAAAATCAGCATCAGGGTTAGGCCCTGGAGGACAATCAGGACTGCTAGAGATATTATGACAAGCAAAGAACCAAACATCATATCCACCTATTTGGTGATACCATTTTATGTTTCCAGTGTCTAATTCCAAGGCCAAAAATGAATTAGAGTGATTTTCAGGCTCTACACACGACGTCGGTGTTAGTAGGGAATGTTTGGTTGTTTTCTCTTTCCGAGCAATCTCTAATTCGTTGAGGGGCGGAGTAGAGGTTCCCGGTGGCTATGTACACAAGTTTTCTTGGTACGTCGATGGGTGGACTACTTCCCCAAATTGCTGCCCCGGCATACTCCCCTCGTTGTCCATTGTTGTTAGGTAACATGTACGTTTTCCAAAGTATGACACCAGTTTTAGCGTCTAATTTTACAAAGCTACCACGAAAGTGGCAACATTCTTCTATGCTTCTTTCTTCTTCTAGTGATGATACTCCCACGTAAAAGGCCCTGAAATGGAGTAAAATTATGGATTTAAGGATTAGATTCATTGCCTCTTTATATCACTAATTCACTATTACAATTATACCTACTCTCCTTACTCCTTACAAGTTACCATATACTACATCCGTTAAATGTTATGTACAATTTTGGGGTATTATTTGTAACATATAAAATATTCCAAAGTTGCACATAACATTTAACGGAGGTAGTATTCGCTTAGACATACCCTCATTCTCTCTTCAATATTTAAATGCCTCATTTTGACTTTGACGTTATTTCATTTTTACATGCACAACTTCGACCAATATTTTTGTTTTATACATAAGATTAAATATAGTAATGTGGGTATTTGGTAGATCGTCTCAATGCATGATTTTCAATAACTTTTTATAATTTATGCTTATAGATAACTAAAGATATCATTAGTCAAAATTATGCATTGATAAATGTATTGGTCAAAATGTCAAAGAGAGGCACTTAAATAAAAAATAAATAAAAGATAGAGGGAGCAATAAATAGCAATGGTCAAAGTAAAGTGGATGAATAATGTCAAAAGTAAAATTAAATCTAGAGTGAGAATGAGATATTTAGGGCATATAATGTTCACCTTATTTTCACTTATTTAAGATTTGATAATTTTTATTAAGTTCAATTTAAGAAAAATAAGTTTTGACTACTTAAGTTAAACTTACAAGTTAAATAGATTTTAATAAGGTCGATCTAACAAATACAAATAAAAAAAATAAGTTTAGATTAGTGATAATCAGGTGAATTGAACACGCCCTTATTTTAACGAATACTACATACCTCTTGTAATATGTCCCGGACATGGTAATAAGACTATCAATATGAGCGTCCAATTTAGTCATCCAAACCAGTGAACCGTCGTTGATTCTTAGACCAAGCACATAAGACGGTCCATAAAGGCCAACAATAAGTAAACCCAAGTCCGGAGCCACCGTAGGTGTTGCCCGAGCCACGGTCACATTCACATTAACAATTAAGCCCGTCGAAGGGATACCAGTGAGCTCTTGAATGAACTGCTTCCACACTAGGGAACCACTAGAAGCCTTAACTGCATATATATAGCCATCCCAACTAGGAAAATACAAAATTCCATTGTATATTGCTGGGGTTGCTGTTATATCGTTTTGAGCCTCAAATTTCCACTTTAGTTTCATATTTTGAACCGTTTTTGGACTAATCTTGGTCTCTTTTGAGGCATATCTCATATTTTGTAGGTCACCTCCATGATTTGGCCAATTTTCCTATCATAATCAAGAATTAATAAGCATGATGATATGATTATGTTAGTATAGGAAGAATAATGTCATGATACATACACTCTTTGCCCTTAAATTTTCTCTTCATCTTAGAAAATAATATTTCAATTTTAATTAGAAAAAAAAAATAGTCTATATACGTACCGAAAAAAAAAAGAAGTTTAGTGGTTGTTTGAATATATCTTAAAAATGATCGATGATCAATTAACAAATACAACAAAAAGAAATAGTACAAACAAGTTTTGATCAAAAGATTAAGTTATAATTAAGTGAAAATCTATCAATATATCAAAGTTATGTAATTTTACTAATTACTAATTAGCAACTATCATATCCATATTGAAATAATCAAATTTGTGCATGAACAATCGTGAAAGTCAAATGGATGCAACTATCTTCTTCCCCAACCCATTCACTCGCCAAAATTTCATCCATCCCAACATAATTGGGCAGATAGTTAAGGGACAAATCTCGACCAACCCACGTTTATCTCTACTTAAAGGGGGTGATGTAGTAGTAATGTGCACCTAAAATAACAAAACCGCTCTTAGTTTTTACAAGCTCTTCTAATATTGTTGGTGTATATAAATTTAAAATCTAAAGTATGCATTCCGTGTATATAGATGTAGTTATAATCTAGTTAACTTGAATTCAGCCCGTACATTTAACTAAATTCAAAACATAATCTAGTTAACTTGAATTCAGCCCGTACATTTAACTAAATTCAAAACACATAGTTATATTGCACAAATACAAGAAAATACCCTTATATTCACCCTTCACCACCCCAATTTTTGTTTTTGTTTCTTATCTAGTTTTCACTTTTCTAACAGAAATAGTGCATTCCAAAATTAAATTATTTAAGGCAAAATAGAAGAAATAAAGAAAAAAAAAACATAAAAAGTAATAAAAGAAAATTGGTAAGAACTTACAAGGGAAGAATTTACAGTGACAAGAATCCATAAAAACGCAATAGGTAGGAGGAGGATAGAAGAATTGCTTAATCGTCTTGCCATTTTCAAATCAAATTAAACAAGTTTAATTATGAAACCATATGGAATTAATTAGATAATGTCCCTGCCCCAATTTTATACTAGATATGATATAAAGATCAAACTTAATTTTAATTACTACGTTAAGCACTATGACTACTACCATTACATATTATTTTAAGCTTGCTTCCTTCGAATTAGTCATTGCATATTTCGTAATCAACCATTTTAATTTTTTGACTTTTGGACGGTTGTGACTTGCAAAGATCAATCATCATATATAAAACATAAAATGTGCCAATTACACCAAAAATATACATAAAAAAACTTGTTGATGTTTGACACTAGGTTAAATTAATTTATATCATAAGATTTTATTTTATTTTATCTTTTTTTTTCTTTTTTGAAAGAAGAATATTATTATAAGTTTACTGGCTTAATTATAAGTTGAATTTGCATCTATAACTAATATTAAAGTAACAACCGCTGATGTCATCTTTTTTCAAAGTTGCACATGTGGCACTATTTCATGAAAAGATTTCCGCTCAAATGCTAATTATTATTATTATTTTTTTTAAAACAAAATGCTAATTAATTTTAAACATATAGTAGCTATTATTTAGGTAATTAATTTAAAGCAAATACCTATTATTTTGGTAATTTATGTTGATATATTTTTTTTGATCCAAATGAGGAACAAGTCCGAGCAAAAACAAACAATTTAGGTTGATATTAGGTTGTTGGAGTCTTTATAGGAGTTGTAAGTTGTTAGCATAGTTGAGGTCAATTAATTTGAACTTATGAACATTTTAAACTCAAAAAAAAATTACAAAGATAAATTACTAATAAGTGTTAACCTAGTTATGTAAAAATTTTTTTCCATATATACATGTATATGTGGACAAAGTTGAAGGACTACACGTGGCGAAGTTATTGTTTTTTGTGATTAATCTTGCTTTTTATGAAATCTACGTTTTTATATAAATTAATCAATGTGTGAAATTATGTTGCTAGCATATGATTTTTGAAATTCCACTATTTTTTGACGAAAGAATTCCACTAATTAAATAAATACGTAATACCCAAATCCTACTTAAACATCATTTGATACGGAGTATGATGTTTCCCATAATTTATGCAAGTATAACTTTTGACTAATGCTATTTATGTAATAGATTAATAAATAATGATAATTAACAAGTCATTACTCATAGCTCATAAGTGTAGGCTGGCCATTCTGACCATGACCAAAAAAAATGTAATACAATAGACTTGCTTGGCAAGACGTTAATGAAGCAACCTGCTAGAAATTTTTATGTTATTTGAAGAAAGCAATTGCAAGCATTGTCAGAGAATAGATGATAATCTTAATATAATATTTCCTCGTTTCCTTAATATTAATTGAAACAAAGAGAGGAGGCACAAATTTTAAGGCGAAAAGAGAGATAGAGAGAAATAAATACGGAGTATAGGAACTCGTGTAATAAGGAGAAATAGAGAGAAATCATGTGCAAATAGACTAATTGAGTAATGTTGCAATATTTATGAAACTTTCTAAAATGAAAATTGTTGCAACATTAAGGAAACAGTGAAAGGAATATCGATCTAGGTATAAGTATTATAACACTGTATATGCCTTGTTTTACAAATTATTAGTAAATCAATATAACTACTATGTATTAAAAACAAGCAAGATTATTTGACTTACTTGAATTGGTATGAGACTTATCTTAGGTCCTAGAGGTTTAGTGTTCGAATTTCACCAAATGTGGGTATGTGGAGATATGGATCCCCAATCTTATCTCCTACTTTAAATTATTAAATGGCTACCCCCGCTATTATTTTGGTGGTTGATGTATTTTTAAGGTAAGATACATGGATCGGAGAAAATTAAGAATGTCTTCTCATAAAAATGTCTATTTATCTAGGAAACTATAATCAGAAAATTTACTATCAATAAAAAGATGATATCTTGATGAGTTAGAGTAGAATAACTGAGAGATGCAACATAATCTGCTACTCTATTTAATTTGCGAAAAAAGTATGTTGAGACTTGAAATTTGTGAAAGATTCTAAAACGAAAAATGATGGGGTCTTTTATGTATAAGAAGACAACATGAAGTTGCATGGTGGAAGATTGATTTGAGCAGCAATGGTGCCTTGCAATCGACATTAACAAAAATGCCTTTGATGTTGGAGCAAGATCTTAGGCTTTGCTTTAGGTTTTTTTGATGCAAAAGAGGGAAAACCAGAACAAAACTAAACAAATTAACTAACAAAACGGGGTGAATTAATCCCAACTAAGTCCTCCCACAGAAGTTTTTTTTATTTCGATTGGAGGAACATCGAAATAAACTATCCTCTCTTCGAGAACTAAGTTAGCCAAGCGGTCGGTCACTTAGGTAGATGAACATTGGCACCTTATATGCTTTTTTTTTTTTGGTTTTTTTGGGGGGGGGGGGGGGGGGGAAGCACTTGCTACATGTCAGAAACTCCATTGCTACAAGGACATCCTCCATTGCTCCTCAAATAGCTTGAGAACTCGACACTTCGATTGGATTCTATCGAAAGCACAACTGTACTTTAGTCAAGCTAAGGTCTCCCGGCCATCACAGGATCCATGTATCTATCAAAAGCACGAACAGTATACTTGCCTTGTTTATACAGTAGGTTCCCTTCTTTCAAAGAGTTAACAAGCACAATTGCCTTGTCCAAAGTCAAAAAAAATGTTAAGTAGTTCATCTTGACACAATGTATTTATCTTAAACCATTTCAATCTTCAGAATGGTACAATCTATTCTTCACAAAACAGACTGATCATCAAGAAAAAACAAATACAGAAAAAAGGGAGCGAAAATTTGAGTATTTCAGCCCAGAATTTACAAAATGGTAACAACCATTATGAACATTAAGAATAAAAGATTAGCAGCAGCTTTTACAGAACCATAACTTGAACCAGACCCGGAACCTGAGCTACTGCTTGCCCCTGCACCTGGATCACTCTTGATCTGAACAATAAATCGACATGTCCCAGCAGACGGATCTTTTGTTGTGACAGCAGAGATACCACCAGGGAACTGACATGCCTTATCCTGCTGGTTTTGTTCCTGATAATACATATTAAACGCGTAAGATATATTTCCTGGTGCATCTAGATTGCTGCATGACGTTCCATACCCAAGGCTCGTACAATCAGCATGTCCACAGGCATAGCTCACACTCGAGACTACTTGAGGATCACTTATATTAGCTGTGGAAGACAAAACACACCATTTTTTTGCCAGATATTCAACCCCTTTTGCTGGAATCAGAGTCCCAGTCTTTGTCAAGCCAAGGTTAAGCTGGTACTTGGGGGTCCCGTCATAGTTAAAGATCCCCCAATGCCTCTCAAAGTTTCCTGGTAGGATACTTTTGTTATCTTCGTCGATGAGGCTAAACAGGTAAACATCAATAGGACCACTGGGCCTCATAGGCGTACCTGTAACGAGTAAAACAATAACATTATGGACATACACTAACATTATCCAATGAAAGTGTTGTTATAACAGTATACTCTTGATATTACCTTTGCCTCCTGAGAGATGAGTAATTAACCCTTGGTTGAACTTCCGAGCACTGGTAGGATTAGCATTCCTGTCTCCATCAGTAGGCCACCCAATCTCTCCTACTATGATTGTCATGTTTGAAAATCCATTCTTCTGAAGGGACCAAACGAGTGTGTCGTAGTTAGCATCGAAAACATTGGTATATGTCTTTCCATTGTCATCCAGGGGAGATGAAAATCCATCAAAGAAGGCGTAGTCTACAGGGAAATTGGGGTCATTGTAGAGGCTTATGAAGGGGTATATGTTTATGGTGACAGGACACGCATTGTCATTCAAGAATTTGATGATTTTCAACATGAGATCACTGATGTCAGAACGAAAGTCCCCACCAGAAGGGACATTGGATGCAGTTTCATATACATCGGCATTTAGAGGGATAGTGACCTTCACTTGATTGGCTAGGCCAGCTTTTATTAGTGCTGATTGGATGTTCTGAAGGGCGGGAAGTGTCATGGCATCATAGGTTCCATTCAATGTCTTCAAAAATGGTTCATTGCCAACCGCAACATATCTGATGGGAAAAAAAAAATGCAACAACAATGCTACAGCATCAGAACTCAGAATAGAGTAGTCTAACCACATAAACCATTAAACCATTTGTTAGTGGCTTAGTAGTCAAGTGTGTATGAGAAGTATATTACTGCATAAATTTTCATGAATTGGAAGACAAAAAAAAAAAAAAAAAAAAAAAAAAAAAAAAAAAAAAAAAAAAAAAAAAAATCTAGATCACGATATTAGACAGGCTCATCATCAATTAGCTCTTATTTCACAAGAGATATCCATTCTTTCTGAGCAAATAAATAATCTTGCACTTAGGGATCATACATCCATGCTGATATTATACAAAGTACAAGGTTTCAAAAGCTCAAAAAATTTGACAAACTTGGTAAATCGTGAGTATCTACTTTATTTCAAATGAACAAGATACAGTATATAATTGGAACTATTTTATACGGAGTAGCAAGCATCAGACACCAGGAACACAGAATGATCGATATACATTTTTCTGCAGTTCTGCCCACGATTTCCTATGAAACAACCAAAAGAGATTAATACTGTCACACAACACAGTAAAACTCTCATTCTCACATCTGCCACTTTTTTACTCCAAAATCTCACTTTCAAAAAACAAAGAAAGGAGATGTGTAGATAATTAAGTTCATCTCATTAGAAGTAGTTCCTTCAGTATAAACATCGCAAGCTAGTGGAGGTGGAGAAAGGCATGCACCTGTCTCCTCTTCAGACGAGCCTTGTGATTTCAGTTTCTGCTTTGGGGGCAGGCTAGCACAGCATTTGCATTTGAAATCGAAAACTTCAAATTTTCAAACTTCTTGGGGAGTATGGACCTAAAGGAGGGTGGCTATTGCTGCACACTAATTAACTATAATTCCCTTAGGCCATAGTCTAGAAGTCTAGCTTGCAAATATATATACATACTTTGTCAATCAATTAACCTATACTAAAAGTGAACCTAAAATGACACTTGTCACAATGTCATTAACAATTTTCCCGCCTATTTTACTTTCTGTTTTTAAGAAGATTCTTTAAGGAAATTATTTTATAATAATGAATAATATCTTTTTTCCAGTTAAAATTCTTAACAATAATAACTCTCCATATAAACCCAACTAATATATTTTTATATTTACTTTTGAATTAATATTATGTGTATAATTTTTTTATAAAATTCAATATAATAATATCTCTTTAAAAAATTAATAACAACCGTGCATTGTACGGGATTTAAACTAGTATATTTCTACAATTCTACTACAAGGCAACAGCCAACATATTAATAAGGCAAATTAGGCAATAACCCAAACTAGAAGAAAATCTTTTGAATCAAATAGAAGAAACCGTACGAATTAACTAATGAAAAAGAAGTAAATAAATTCTCTCTTGATTGAAATTTTTTGAAACAGAAGTCAATCAACTCTTGACCAGTACCTTTAATTTAACCAAAGTACCCTATTGTATAGACAGCCAGAAATTTTTGGATTTAGATGAACTTTACTCGATCACACGTCTTGAGTACCATCCTACATACAACTTTCCTTGTCCAATTTTCCTTTTTTTAAAGATAATCTTGCTACCTAAAACAAAACTCAATATGTAAAGACAAAACTTGAAGGTAAAATACATTATAAACAAAGATTTATAACACACACAAGCACCAAAAAAAATGATTAAAATAACCAATAACCTATAGAGAAAGCATTACTTCATTGAAACTACTACAAAAACACCCTAAGAAAATGTTTTTTTTTTTTTTTTCTTTCTAAACACTTGTTACATCTAAAATGAAAACTATAACTAAATCACTCTTTATGCTCATTTGCTCAAGTTGAAACCAAACAAAAAAAATACAATGATTAAATCTCAGGTCTTAAGTAACCAACTATCAACTACGAAGTAAATATAGCAGACATAACTTAATCTCAGGTTTTAAGTATTACCCCAAACTTAACCAACTATCAATTACGGAGTAGAAATAGTAGACATAATTTAATCTTAGGTCTTAAGTATTACCTCGAACTTTACCAGCTACGGCATACAAAGAGTAGACATAAATTTAATGATCTTTACCAAACCATAAGTCATCAATAATATAAAATCAATAGTAAAAAAATAATTAATAGTACCTGACGTTAACTCCATGGGAAGAAACATAAGTGGACAAATTTTTGGCAACCCAATTTTCAGCAGCTTTCATATCACTTGACAAAGGAGCCAACAAATCATTTGGAATACCAATCATAACCTCAATTCCTGATTTTCCCAAAGCTTTCAAAGCATAAGGATCTGGCTCAAACAATTTCACCTTTGTAATTCCATTATCTTTTAACAATTGAACCAATATATTTCCTGGTAATGGATGTGTTGCTTGTGTTCCCAAATTTACCCCTATACTATTTCCATTTACACCCATCACCATTAAAACCAACCCCATCATAACTACCATGCAACTTACTTCACCATATAAACACCGTCCCATCTTCTTCATTTTTTTTTTTTTTTTTTTTTTGGGAAAGTTTACAACTTTTTTTCACCAACCCGATAGAATTGAAACACTTGGGATTTTCTTACAAAAAATACACAAAAAATGGATTTTTTTACAAAATATTGTGGGAAGTTCTAGAAATTCAACAACACTTGGGATTTTTAGTTTTTAGAGATTAATGAAACCCACAAAAGGGTTTTTCACAAAAAGAATAAAAATTTGTGGGAAGATGGAAATATATGGCAATTAATTTGCTGGTTAAGTATTATGAGTGGTATCAGAAACAGGGGAAAGGTGAATTATTGTTGGAAAAAGAGAGAAAAAGGAATCAAGAATGGATATTTATGTAGAAAGTGGATTATTATGATGAAATGATTGTAGGAAAAATAGGAAGTGGGGGCAGTAGTAAAGCTAAGTAGTGGTATGTATATGTATATAAAGAGGAGCAAAACAAAGAAAAGTAAAGGCAAAGTTGATACAATAATAAAGTGATGAGAAAGCAGGGGAAGGACAGAGGAATGAAGTGATGAAACAGAGGAAGAATGTTGAGCTTAGCAAGTTATCATAATTGTGCACCTAACCAAAAAGTTGTATTTTTCAAGTCTCAATCAACTTGAGAAAATCTAATATATATATATATATATATATATATGAATTTTTTCCCTAATTTTTAGAGAGACATGTAGGATTTAATTTTTTCACCGCGTCAAATAGGATAATAAATTTTAGTGGTAGCCAATAAAATACGAGATTATTAATTTCTTTTAAAATTAAATAATTTAAATAACACGTAAGCAAAATTGGCGAATGAAATTTCCCACTTTAAATTAATTAAATATAAAATATTATCTTTTGATATCCGGAATTTTATCTAAATATATAAAAAAATTTAGCACATAAAATGTATATATATATATATAATTCAAACAAACCGTAAATCGTATGAGATTCATCTAGTTAGTTTTTTAACATCAAGTTTACCTTAGCAAGTTAGCATAGTGGTTAAGGTTAGGGGTGAGCAAACCGGGTACCCGGCCAAAATTTTAGGACCCGGACTTGGAATTGGTTGGAACCGGGTCCTAAAATTCGGAACCGGAATTGGAATTGGTTTAACCGGGTCCTAAAATTTAGGAATTGGAATTGGTACCACCGGGTACCGGTTCCGGTTCCGGGTACCCACTTATGTATGTAATTTTTAAAATATAATACAAAATTATCATTCTTATTTTAGCTAGTATCATTATTAGTGTTTAATACTTATATTTATATATGCATTAAGCTATTTGTATTCATGTTAGGTATTAATAATACTTTTTATTTTACAAATTAGATACATTTAACATATTTTTATTATCTAAAATTTATTTAGTTTAGGATATATTGGGTAACCGGGTACCCAACCGGTTCCGGTTCCAAAAAGTTGAGAATTGGAATTGGAATTGGTTATAACCGGGTCCTTAATTTATTACCCGGGATTGGAACCACCGGGTCCAATCTCGGTTCCGTACCCGCCGGTTCCTAACCAGTTCCGGTTCCAATTCCGGGTACCCGGAATTTTTGCTCACCCCTAGTTAAGGTTCTAGTTTTTTTCTTTTTTTTTTTTTTTTTTTTTGGACAAATAAGGTTCTAATTTTGGTAAATCTTTTGTGTCGTAGCTTTATCACCAAAATATAAATCCTTTACAAAATACTCGTAGATTATGGTTCGCTGTAATATATCTTTACTTAGTTAATCTTCCTAAAATATTTGTAATTAAATCAATTTAATTTTACGAGTAAATAGGATGATGGGGCTCACCTTAATTAAGGATGTCCCTTATATTTATAATGAATAATACGTATACGACCTAGTTAATGACATGACCTCCGAGAATTTAAAGGGGACCATATTAGGTATTACTAATGTTTTGCTTTAAAAGACGTGATGGGCCGTTATCAGGTATGATTCATATCAAAGGATGAAAATAGTATAAAAATCAATAATAACAGTATAATAATAAAAAAAATACTCTCTTTTCCTCTTTCCTTCTTTCTTAATCAAAAATCTCGTTGGAATTGTAACAGTATAAAATAAAAGATAACAGTACAAACTCAACAATAACAATATAAACAAAAACAAAAAAAGAAAATTTGATATAAATCATACCACGTATGTGCCTATACTTACTCATCAATTGCTACGTACTTCGTATTAGTTTTAAGTCCAGCACCTACTAGACCAGGCTACCAGTCAGCAACCATGCACGTGTGACATGGTACTTTGGTACATACGCATAGGATTAATCCTTCATTAACCTTTAAAATATTTAGTTAAGGACTTTAGTCAAACAATTAAACAAAATCTGAGGACTAATATGTTGGCATGTAGTGGGGACACTTGCCACTTCTGTATTGCACATGATAATAAAATGGATAGAGGCTTCTAGTTCTAAGTCTTCTTTGTTTGTGGAGAAGGGAAGGGATTTTTTTTTTTTTTTTTTAATGCTCTTTTAATTTAATTTAGTTTAATTGTGGAGTATCAAACAATATTCTAGAGGCAAGTGTCATGTAAAATTCCTAGGATAAGCTTTGTCTTATAGATTTGTTTAACTTCATATATTATACTTAATCATTTTCGTATTAATCACTACTTTAATAATTTTATCACCGATATTTTAATTGTTATTTTTGTCAAACACTCATTTTATCGACACTTACTTTGACAACTAATCTTTACCTTCTACCGGTTGACATTTACTCGCTACTCTAAAAGCTATCTGCAACTTGACCGCTAAAAGATACCGCTATCGTTAGTATTATCAAATAATATAGCCCTATTCAGAGTCCATTTTACTATTAAAAAAAAAATTATTGAGTACTCCGTATACAAATAATGACATAGGACAAGGCATTTTAATTAAAAAAATCCAAAGACAATGTCGCTTGGTTGAGTGAAAGAAGTAATAATGCATTATAATTATGTACTTGTACATAATATGGTAACTTCGTAGGTATTTCAAAAGTTAAAATTGGTACCACTTAGAGCCTGTTCTCATACGATTATTTTCAATTCAATTCAGCGCAAATTATAAGGTACACCATGGTATACCTTAAACTGTGTGCACCACCAATGAATTGACGCCACGTAGTTATTAGTTGCCAGTAGCTTTGTTCTTTTAAATTATTCTATCTCGGTATTTTCTCTCTCCTCTGTTCCCCTCACTCACATTTTCTTAATTTCTGGTTTCTCTCTCCTCCATCTTCTCTCTCTTCTATTTTTCTCTCTCTTAAATTAATTCATTAGTTTGTTTTTTATTTAATTTCTTCATCATCATTGACCATTGTTGATCACCATAGATTGAGATCTTTCATCTCCCCCTCTTACAATTCATAATTTCTGATTTCTCTCTCCTCTATTTTCTTAAATTCATTCATTATTTTGTTGTTGGTTTAATTCCTTCATCACCATTGTTGATTGTCATATATTAATTTCAAAGTTCATTTTCTTCAATCTTCAATTTGAAGCTTTATTAATGGAGTTTTTGCAATGAAGTGAAGTTAAAAATGGCGGATTTGACGAGGAGAAGGTGGTTAAGACGACGGAGATGATAATTTTCCGATGAGACTCCATTATCTAAATCACTATGGCTAGGTTTGAGTTTCGAAATATGTAGCTTTTATATTATTTTGATTTTTTAGTGATATTTGTGTATTCTATAATGAACAGTTCTGTTTTTGGTTATATTTTGATACTTTGAACATTTTAAGTTTAAAATATGAACGTAGGATACGTTTCCTATAAATATATTTTTTTACTAACATGTATTTTTGTGTTATGAACATCTTAATTATAATTCTGAACAAGTGATACATTACTTATGAACTATTTTTAGATCTATGTATTTTGTAATCATTTTTTTAAAAAAAAAATTGGCATTTTGTACTTTATAAGGAGAGTCTGAAGGCTGAGCAGCATTCTGAGCAGTGTCTTCAGGTGTAGAAGTTTTTGAAGGGTGTTCAGTAGTTTGTGGTTAGGGTTCAAAAGTTTTTATAGGGAGTTCAGAGGTATTTGTAGGGTGTTCTATGGTTTGTGGTTGGGGTCCAAAAGTTTTTGTAGGGGATTCATAGGTATTTATAAAGTGTTCAGTGGTTTGTGGTTGGAGTTCAGAAGTTTTTGTAGGGGGTTCAATGATTTGTGGTTGGGGTTCAATGATTTGTGGTTGGGGTTCATAAGTTTTTGTAGGGGGTCAGAGGTTTTTGTAGGGTGCTCAGTGGTTTGTGGTTGGGGTTTAGAAGTTTTGGTAGGGGGTTCAGAGGTTATTGTAGGGTGTTAAATGGTTTGTGGTTGGGATTCAAAAATTTTTGTAGGGTGTTCAAAGGTTTTTGTAAGGTGTTCAGTGGTTTGTAGTTGGAGTTCAAAAGTTTTTGTAAGGGGTTCAGAGGTTTTTGTAGGGTGTTCAAATATTTTTGTAGGGTTTTCAGTGGTTTATGGTTGGAATTCAGAGGTTTTTTGAAGTGGTTTAATTCTTTTTGAACAGGGGCGGATGGAGGGGGGGACATGGGGGGACAGCTGTCCCCCCACTTTTAAAAAAAAATTTCAGAATTTTCTATTTAAAAAAAAAAGAAAAAAAAACAAATAAACAAAACTTACGAAAGACAAGTTTACCACAATTCCACAAAAGTCTGACAAAATCAACTAACCAAGCAAGCATAGAAATAAAAGTGTGAAAGTGACAGGAGAGTGGTAGAAAATTATGGGATGACATCATATCAAACAAAAAATATAAAACAATAAAAACTTACTAAAAGACAAAACAAATAAAGTTAAAAAGTATAAAGGTTATTTTTATTTTTTAATTAAGCTTTCTTGACTCTCGTACAACCCAATTCGGCAATTCCCACAATTGACGAGTGACGACCACCTGACTGCCGGACTCCGAAGTACGACGACCGCGGACGTCGACGCTGCCGCCACCACCGCACAAGCATATATTGTGAAAGACAAATCTCTTTGGATTTTTCCCCAATTCATTGTAAGTAACTTATAATTTTAAATTATCCCTTCAAACCCTAAATCTTATTTTAATTAATTGTTTAAGTGCTAATTTTTTAATTAAGTGTGAATTTTTAATTGTTTAAATTCTGAATATTTTTTTTAAATGGTTGATTGTTTGTATTCCAATGTTAGGCTAGGGTTCTCAATTCTCAAATTGTTCACTTTATAAAATTATAACTTGTTATTTGTGTTAAATTGATTGGTAATATTGATTGTATGACATGATGGTAATTGAATTATTATTGATTCATTGTTTTTATTTTTATTGATTTAATTAGGACATGTCAAACAATTCACCTAATTCAAACAATTCTAAGGGAAAACAACCCGATCTTCGACAATTCTTGTTTAAAAGAATGAAATCTCAAGGACATGAACCCACTTCATTTTAGTTGTGAAATTTTAACTACAAAACTATCTTTGCGTTTATTTTTTTTATTTAAATATTTTTGTCAAATGATGCAATGTTTAGTTGTCGTCCCCCCGGTTATATATTCCTGGCTCCGCCACTGTTTTTGAAGGGTATTCAGTGGTTTGTAACAGGGGTTCATGAGTTTTTGTAGGAGGTTCAGCAGGTTTTGAGGTTTTTGTGTTATTAGAAGTTTCCGGGGGCTTTTGTGTTGCTTCTAGTGTCTTATAAGAAGTTTAGGGGCTTTTCTATTTGCTCTTGTGTCTGATCAGAAGTTTCAGGTAGCTAATTTGAACAATAAATTACTTACACATTTTCATCCTCTTTAGTAGGAGTAGATAATTTCGCTTTTCTACCAAAAAAAAATTGAAAGAAAAAAATCAAAAAGACAATTATATCGTAGAATATAGTTTCAATTTTACAATTTGTTCATCTTTTGAGTGATGTTTTTGTGTGTTCTTCGTCTTTTGTCATGGTAGATTGTAGTTTTTAGAGAGAGAAAAATGGTGAGAGGAGAGAGAAAATACAAAAGAATTAATTGAGAAAGGGTTTTAATTTATGAGAAGAGAGAAATTTTTTAAAATGAAACAAAAAAAAAAATAGATATGACGGTTAGAGAGAGGAGGAACAGTTATTTAAAAAAAAAAAAAAAACTGAACTCCAAGTGGGCTTCTTTCGTCTTGGGCTTCCTCTGTTGGGCACAGGTAGATTGGGCCTGGTGCACCTATTTCTAAGTGCACCATGGTGCACATAATACTAATTGTTCAGTTCAGTTCGGTTCAGTTCAGTTCTAATAAGTTCAGTTCAGCTCTAATAAGTTCAGTTCAGTTTAGTTCAATTCAGCTCCTAATTTCCTTCTCTTATAAAATATTCATTTCAATTCAGTTCAGTTCTAATAAGTTCAGTTCAATTCAGCTCAATTCAGTCAATGAGAACAGACCCTTAGTTGCAAAATGTGCCATTGATATTGGAATAATATTACTACATATAATGGTTATAATGGTATAAATATTGTTAGGTTGTGTATTCATGCCTTAAGTATTACATACAATAGTATTAACCGGTTGTAATCATGCTAACATTTTTTTTTTAAAATCACCTATGGATAATAATATTAATAGAGGTCAATTTCCGCCAAAGTTAAGAAGCTTTGAGGGAAAGGACCTATACAAACACGTTCGTTACAACCATTAGAGTTCCACCTAGCTACGTTATGAGCTAAGGTATTACCCGCACGTTTTACATGTAAAATCGAAAAAGCAACAAAATTACGAGAAAGAACACAAATCTCATCCACAAGCAGAGAAAAAAGAGTGAAAGTGGCAGCATTTTTCTTCACCCCATCCACGACCATGGCAGCGTCACTCTCCAAGATAACCGAGTTGTAGCCCAACCTTGCAGCCAACTGTAAGCCATAGCGGCAGGCCGCTGCCTCAGCACAGTCAGACGACTATCCAGCCCTCTCATGACGCACATTAGCCACCAATAAGTTGCCCATTTTGTCCCTAATTACCACCCCCAAGCCTGTCACGCCCCCTACAGGAGCATCACAATTTATCTTCACCATACCACTGCAAGGCCGAGACCAAGAACTGGTAAATTGCTGTCTCGGTACGCTCTGCCCCATAAATACATTTTTTGCATACTCACCATACTCGGAGACAGATTTCAGCAGATTAGACGCAACACTAACCGAACACACAATTGCATTTTCAAAGATCACCATGTTTCGGCACCACCACGCAGCCCAGGCAAGCGTGACCATCTTTCTCAATTCATTGCTACTGACTTGGGAGGCTAACCATAGGATTCTGTCAATAAATCCAGATGAAGGGGCTTGGGAAATCAGAGTGGGAAAGTTGTTGGCCGCCCAAATGCTCTTCGTAGCATTACACTCAAAGAGAGTGTGGATCACGGTTTCATCTCCACATCCACATATAGAGCATAACTTGCTTTCGACCAAAAGCCGAAAATGTAGTCGTTCCCGGACTGCTAGGAAGCCTTTGCAAGCTCTCCAAAGAAAATGAGCCAGCTTTGGAGGACCCTTGATTCCCCAAATTAATCTCCAAACATCATTGATAGCCTGGGATTGCACATTTGAAGGACCCTGCTTTGCCAACCAACACCCAGATTTCACTGAGTATTCCCCTCCTTTTGCTGGCCACCAATACATTATATCCTTCGTAGCTCTTAAGGATAATGGAATTGACAGGACTAGCGACTGTTCTACAACATTAAAATTCTCCCTGATCACATCTTCCCGCCAGACCATTGCTTCATGATCAATTAAATCACTCACACGCAAACCCAAATTACTATGAGGCAATGGTGGTGGCACACAAACGGACGAGCACCCTGGCAGCCATGCCGAGTCCCACACCGAAATACTACAACCATTCCCGACTCTCCATTTCAAACCATCAAGAAGCAAAGACTTAGCACCATACTCCTCCAAGTATAACTCGGGTCAAAACCCCTATAAGCCTCTAAAACATCACAATGTTTAAAATACTTTGCTTTCAAGATAGAATGTAAGAGAGTACCTTGATTATGGCGAAGTCGCCAATATTGTTTAGACAAAAGAGCTTGGTTGAAACATCTTAAATCACGAAAACCCATACCGCCAAGACTTTTCGGTTTACACAAGTCCTCCCATTTTTGCCAATGGAGCTTTTTCCTCGATGCCGTAGAACCCCACCAAAATCGAGCAAAAAGAGAATGTATTTCATCGATAATACCATCCGGGATCCTTAGGATGCTCATCATATATGTTGGAATTGGTTGAGCCACCACTTTAATCAAAACTTCCTTCCTGGGCATAGACAAAAGTTTCTCTTTCCAACCCTGCAACTTATACCATAATCGTTCCTTCAATCCGGCAAAAATAGCATGCTTTGATCTGCCAATGATCGTTGGTAAGCCAAGATACTTCTCATGTTTCTCTACTTCCCGAACCTCCAAAGTATCGACAATTTCTTTCCAACGGTTGATGCAAACTTTTTTGCTAAACGCAACTTCAATTTTGTTTAAATTAATTTTCTGGCCCGAAACTCTTTCATACTTGCTAATTATATTAGCTATCACAGAGCACTCTTGAGTATTAGCTCTAGCAAAAAGAATACTGTCATTGGCAAAGAATAAATGTGACACCCGGGGGGCACCTCTGCAAATCCTGGCACCATGGATAAGACCATCTCTAGCCGCCTTATTCAACAGACACGAAAAAGTGTCAGCACTTAATAAAAATAAGTATGGGGAAATTGGATCCCTTGGCGGAGGCCCCTTGTCGGAGAGACTGATCCTGAAATCTGCCCATTAGGGCCTGTTCACATTTACTGAACTGAGCTGAAGTGAACTGATTGGAGCTGAACTGAACTGAACTGAGCTGAAATGAATATTTTATGAGAGAGGGAAATTAAGAACTGAACTGAACAGCACTGATTGGAGCTGAACTGAACTGAAATTAAGTAAATGTGAACAGACCCTTAATCTTAAATGCAAACTGAACACTTTCTTATTTTACTAAATTGCCATTATATCCTTATTATTTTTTTTTTTTTTTTGGAAAGTAAGATACATGGAAAAAATTAGAAACGTCTTCTCACAAGACCGTGCCCTAACTTATCTTGTAATAAAAAATATGAAAACTTGCTATCCAAGAATGGATCAATATCTTGGTGGATCGGAGTAGAATAACCCAGAGATGCAACATAGTCTGCTGCTCTATTTCCTTCACAAAAGATGTGTTAAGATTTATATCCTTATTATTATGTACCAACAAATACGAAGTATGTATTAGTAATACTCCCTTCAGAATTCCACCAGTTCAATTTCATTGTAATACTATGTTATTTGTCAGATGAGTTTACTTTATGCTGAAGGGCCCTATGTGCGTTGGAGCTGTGATGCGGTGGCTAATTCAAATACCTTTCAGTTACAATTGACAAGATTCATAAGATCATCACCTAAAAGTTCTTTTAGGATACACTTGTAAAGTACATATTCCAAGCAATCAATTATAAGTGTATCCAAAAATATGTGTTTATTGCTAACCATTCATACAAGAATTTGTGAATATGACAACTATTTTTATAATCTTCATGATTACACCCAACAGCATGGAGTATTTTAATTTTGTCAAAATATTTTTTTAGTAAGAAAATGGACAATTTTTGTTAAGATGTCATATTGTCAAGTTCGTGTCAATAATATAAATGGTTTAAAGCTTACATAATTTTCTCAATAATTATTTGTCAACTAAATTCTTGAGAAAGTTAAATTTTTTTTTTAATGGTGTATTCAAAAATAAGATTCACCCTTACTGAAAAAAATTATTAGAGTAAATAGATAAGTGGATAAATTAAGTCTTTGTATATGTTTCATGAAGGTACAAATTATCTTATAGATCATATTTTTTGTAATTTGTTCAATAGTCTACTAAATTCTGTATTTTATTGAAATTACTTATTGTGTACTGAAGGATAAGATGCATTCTTAGCTCTCACGTTTAACAAAAAAAAAAGTAAATAATTTTGGTATAAGCTGGATTGCTTTATGTCTTTGTGGGTGTTTCATGAAAGTGCAAATTATCTCAGATTAATGTTGTAAAGGGATAAAATAAAAGGGAATTGTTTTCGAATAGTATTAGAAATTATTATTCATTTATGGTTTATTTTATTAATAACTAGATTAGTGCCCGTGCGACGCACGGATTTAACAAAAAAATTAATTTTGCTTGAATCAAAGTTGTATATTATTGAAATAATTTTAAAATCAAGACGTAACTTACTACAATAATAATAATAATGATAATGTTTGATAATCTAGTCCTTAATTTAATGGTACATGCGAAGTGAAAAAGAAAAACAAACAAAATAGGGATGTGATATGGTAAAATGAGATTAAATAGAGGAAATGGAGTTTAGTTAATAGTCAAAGTGATCTTGCAATTTTTTGGAGAAAAGAAAATAGTTACATTAATTTATTTTTCCCAATACAATGTAAAATGCATCTCATTAAATATTAAATGCATCTCATTAAATAAAAAATGCATCTCATCATATAAAAAAACATGATTATCCAAAAAAATGATGACCAAATAGGAAATCGATCATATTATACAAATATTCTTTTAAAAGATTTTGTCAAGAAAAGATACGAATTATAATATTTAGAATAAAATTTTAGTTAAATGTGTATATATAGAATATATAAGAAAACCAATAATAACAAATCATATTATATAAATATTCTCTAAAGCGTTTCTGGCAAGAGAAGATGGAGGATAGTTTTGGAGGGAAAATGACAGCACCAAAAAATGGCATGTGTCATTCTTGGTGTCTGTTTTAATATTATGTTATTGATGAGACTAATTATGTTCCAGCATGTCTATTTGGAATTGTTCAATTATACTACTTTGTGTTTATTATTTCGGGTAATGCTATATGTAGCCCTAAGGGCTATATATAATCATTAAATACACTCTCGGAATTTGTATAAAATTAGGAATTCATGACAAAAACACGCGTAAATCAGTGTAATTAGTGTTTATATTTTTATAATTTCTTAACTTTTTACGATTTTCAAGTGTAAATTTAATGCTTTTATGTAGCCCTAAGGGTTATGTATAGCATTTTCCTATTATTTATAATATATTTCCAACAAACCTCATTTACATAATACTGTTTAAAATTATGTTCTGATTAATTAAACTGATACACTTAAGAGTAACACATAAGTGAACTTATATGTAACAGTATACTGGAAATTTTATCAAGAACTACCCCATAAATGACCAGTTTTGTGAACAAATACCCAAATACTTATTATTTATGAACAACTACCCCTAAGATGTAAAATTTTTATCAAACACTACCTTATAACGGTTTCCGTCCAATATTCTATTTGTGGGGCCCACAATTACGTTTATCCACCCAATTAACTCATTTTCTACCTGTCGTAATGTCATTCTTTTTCCCCAATCACAACAAAATAATTCCACGAACCATAAATATGAGCAATTAAAGACATTTACGTTATTCACCAAATCAAGTAATTTTTTAAGTTATTGTTGGCAATACAGTTGGTTTAGGAGTTTTTAATTTTCTTCAATTATCATAAGTAAGGATTCAACTTAGTGTTTTTGGCTTCAATTGAATAAGGGGTTTGAATTAAAATAGGGGTTTTATATCTTTTGAGGTTAAGGTTTATGGCTTCAATTAAATGAAAAGACCACAAGTTTCATATCAATTACTACATTGTACCTCCTTGGTCCTTGTTTTCCCTTACTAATTTGAGTCACTGACATAGACCTACCCAACAAAGTAAGAAAATAAGTAGGAAAGAGATAGAGTGTGAGAAAAAGGATGCATGTTTAACCTGTTAATTAACAGAAATTGGTAAGAAATTTGGAGTAATAAGATTTCATTAGTTAACTAGGTTGTGGCTTGGACAATGTTCCGGGTTTTGTTTAAATACAAAATGAAAAAATTGCCTTAACTTTGAATAATATTTTGAAAACATTATCTTAAGTTTAAAATTAATTCAGAAAATGGAAAAAATATATGGGAATTGCTTAACTAATATTCAATCTAGAAAATTACGCATAACATCCATGGAATCAATAGCCATTAGTATGTGATTGATTTCTTACAAATTAATTGAAGTTTATTATTGTACAACAATTACTTAGAAGTTACATTCGATAGGAAAATTAAATACGAAAGTTACACATGTGAAAAGGTTTAGAGTGATGACACATAAGGTGACATGTGAGAGTGATGTGACGCCAAATCATATTAATGCAACAGTGACACATGGCTTTATCATGTTGTCTCTTTGTGTTTTAATAAGATTATAGATGTGTTTTAATAAGATTATAGATTTAAAGAGAGTGAAAGGTGAAAGGTAAAAGGATGAAGAAAAATTTAGGGAAATTTTTGAAGGAGAAGGGATGTAGTTGGGAAAGGAGATAATTGGGTGGGAAAACGTAGTTGTGTTGTGGGCCACACAAACGAAAAATTGGACAGAAACTGTTAAAAGGTAGTGTTAGACAAAGTTTTTACATCTTAGATAGTTGTGTACAAATAAAAAAAAAATTCAGGTAGTTTTTCACAAAATAGGCCATATATGGGTAGTTCCTGACAAAATTTTCTAACTCAATTTGGTTGGAAACTCTTTGATGAACATTTTTTTTTTAAATTTCACACACACATACAACTTTTTAGGCATGATACAAATTGTTCATATTAAACCTGAATGTATCACGCACACTATATCTCCACATTCACTTTTTGTTTCCATTTTACATCTTTCTTATACAAGTAATTGATTAAAGGTAGAGAGTCTAGACATATGGTATACCCGATCACCTAAAATTCAATCAAAATGTTCAATCTCAAGGATTACCAAAACAAATCCCAAATTGAAAAGAAAATTAAAAATAATCTTTATCACAAATCCTATTATGAAAAACTTGTTCAAAAACCTGGCCACAAATTAGATATCTATAGCTTATACAAGATTTGAACCCACGACCTTAACTTTTAAAAGTATATTGTTAGCCACCAAGCTATAACCATATTATTTGTCATTTATAAATAAGGATTTCAATCATGGAATTAATGTAGTATCTCAAGGCATCGCACAAACTTAAAAAGTAAAAACTAGTTCTAGATTATATATAGAATGTATTACGTAGTAAAAACTTTACTACTAGTCTACCACAACAAAGAAATAGAGTTAAATCATTTACACTCATTAATTTGTTGAAAAGATTTGTACTACTCGTTATGTTTTAGATCACTGTAATTTTTTTTTTTTTTTTTTTTTTTTTTTTTTTTTTTTACTTAAGGTCAATTACTATCGGGAATTCAGTGTGACAAATTATTAGCGATAATTTTTCCCGAAATTATTAGCGATAATTTTTCCCGAAATTATTAGCGATAATTTTTCCCGCAGGCCATAGTCTCAACTCTCGATGACTTGACGTTGTTCCGACGGTCCCACCCAACAACCCAAGCAAATGACTGAACCATAACCCATGTGCTCTTAACTCCAAAACCCTAAATCATTCTCATTTCATCTTCATTTAAACCCTAACCCCTCCCAAAACCCTACTTTCTTCCCCCCTTTCTTCTTCTTCTCTCTCTACTTTCTCTCTCTTCCCCAATCGGCAGAAGAAGATGCCGCTTGGTGAAAGAAATGGCGACAAAGAATCCCGCTATTGCGGCGTCGAAACCGACTTCAGCAATGACATGCCGCAGCTTCTTGAGTACAGCATTAAAGGCGGATTCGACTTCGTTCTTGCTACTTTGGTTCGTATGAATTTCCTACATTTTTCCTTTTTATATTCATCCATTTTGATTTTTGAATTGTGGGTTTTGTTTGATTTGATTGTTTTTTGATTTGGTGACTAAATTAGCTGTTGACATTTTAATCTATATGTGTATAGTCAGTCAGTCACCTAAATTGATTTGATTTATGGCAGCTAAAAAGTTATTATTATACTTTTAATCATCAATGTGGGGTTTTATTTCACTTTGGTGGGCCGTTATTCAGCTATATTTTGATGTACATTGTTGGGATTGAAATTGGTTATTGCTGATTTTTTTTTGTTCAATGTATTGTCAATTAGCGGGTTATAAAGAGCGAAATGTTCGGTAATCGTATAATGCTGAGGAGTAAACTAGTGTGCAAACCGGTTCCTGCGTAATAGCTTAGCAGCAGGGCTGCTATTACTTTGTGCCTAAGCCAACCTTGTACACTGTTATTAGCAAATTACACTGGTTTTATGGGTTTTTTGACTGTAGGAAGTATATATTATGTTGAGAATTTATAGTGTGATTGGTGGAAGAGGATTGATTGGAAGTTAGTAAATGGTGCATATTGGAAAGATGTTTCATTATATTGAGATTATTATGACATTATTCCACTATTCCTACCAAAGGATACCCTCGGTGAATAGGAGCTCATGGGCCATCTTGGCTACTCAGTGTGATTTCTGATGAAAACTTTGCTTTAGTTTTAGCTCCTTTATCTTCATGAGCTACTTCTGCTTTTGAAGGATTGTTTAAGTTCTAGCCTTGAGGTAGTCATTATTAGTGGTTGCTCTTTGGGCATAAGGCTTCAAAAGTTGGTATAAAAGGATTAAGGATGGTTAAAGATGTTTGTGGTGAATGATCAATTGATCAGCTAGCCACATCTGGATGTGTGAATATTCAGTTAGTCACTTAAATGGACATGGTTATGGAAGAAATATGTGCTGAGTTATTTGGGTGTTACGTTTTACATTCACCTATTCTATTTCCTTGAGCTACATTGACAAAGGTGAAAGTCAATATGGAACAATTAAAAAGAATTGGGAAGTCTTAGTGTACACTGTCAATGTATATTTCTTATAGTCTTAACTTAAAGATGATTAAAGATTTTAATGATAAAAAAGAAGATAAAGACTGTATATTAATTCATTAGATGAAAAATAGGATTTAGTAATTAAAGTGTAGACCTTGCTAATCTGATCCCACCCTAAAACCCAAACTCTGCTTGAAATCGCTTTTCTTGACTTGGCCCAACTTGATAGGACAATAATTGTGTATAATAAAGATTAAATGATCAAAATAAGCGAAATGCAATAGAATTGATGTGACCTGACCAGCTCAAGCCCCCCCCCCCCCCCCCCCCCCCCCCCCCCCCCCCCCCCAAAAAAAAAAAAAAAAAAAAATCAATTATGACCCGAAATCTGATTTCCATCACTTAAGTGGAATACAATTCTATAAGTGAATTCCAATTTCAGATTATTCAGCTCTTTATGCCATATATACTCACCTTTAGTATATATTTTATACTGTTGTAGGGGATTGTTACCTTCTTATGTCTGTTATAAACTATACAAGTAAATTAAGTTTGACTGTCTGCTGTCTTATGGAGGCACATAGTCAAACTTGAATATGGTGACTAATTAGCCAGTCACATGTCAGCTGAATGGTTGGATTTGTGTGGTTGGTCAGTAAGCTCACCGATAGCATCAAGATGATAAAGCCAATATAGTGAAGTTGGTATAAGCAAAGCTTCACTTTCTGCCTGTCATCAACATTTGTATTTTGCTTTTTCTATTGAAAAATTAATTGAATTCGAAACATTGAAAAAGATTGCTGCACATATTTGTGTCATTAGATCTTTTTTGTAAAATATGTCTCATGAGCTTGATTGCTTGATTTCATCTTAACTATTTAAAGCATTAAAGAACATGTGCGAGTGTATGCCTTTCTATTATTGCACTCTTAGTTAGTACAGTAAATGAAGTCTGACTGTTTGCATTCTTATAAAAGCTTATAGTTATTCTTGGATCCGGTGGCTAATTAGCCAGCCACATATCAACTAAATGGTTGTTTTCATGTGTGGTTGGTCAGTAAGCTCACCAATATTATCTAGTTGATAAAGCCAATATAGTGAAGTTGGTATAAGCTAAGCTTCACTATCATTAACATTATTAATATTTTTAACAATAAAAATCAATTGAGCTCTAAACCATTGAAATTATTGTTGCACATGTTTGTGTTGTTAGTCTCTTGTGTAATTAGTCAGGAGTGTTATCCTCGAGGGAAGTACGCTTCGTTTCTATGGTCTCTTAGTTAATTTACAAAATCCCTGTGCATGCTTTCCGAGTGAAGCGTTGTCATCGATTGAATTGGCCTCACGTGACCTTAGAAAAGTGTTCCGGGCTTAACCGTTTCGTCAGTTCGACCGGTATCATGCATATAAGAAGAGAATCTATATCGGCAACAATGAAAGGACGCCTTAGACTTTGACAAGTGAACGGCACTCCGGTCAGGAGGGCGGAGCCCCATAAAGGGTGCCACAGCATATACCTCCACTGCTTATGTCACTGGTGATGAACGGCTCCCCTTCTTTGTGTCCTTTGATTGAGTCCTTTTAAAAGACCCAACTGATCCCCCGCGGCGTCATCAATCCTTCCGGAATGTCCGGCTCCCACTTTTTTAGCATTCCAAACAATCCACAAACGACCTCTCATGTATTTTATCACTTGATTTCACCTATTTAATTGTTTAAAGCATTAGGATAAAAACACATATAACTAGCCCGATTGTAGGAAATTCTATTGTTGCTCTTGTAGTACAAGTAAATGAAGTATGGCAATATGCTTTTTTACGATCTGGTGGCTAATTAGCCAGTCACATAACAACTGAATGGTTGTTTTCATGTGTGTTTGGTCAGTAAGCTCACCAATAGCATCAAGATGATATAGCCAATATAGTGAAGCTGTTGGTATAAGCTAAACTTCACTTTCTGCCTATCATTGACATTATTATTATTATTGTTATTGTTATTGTTATTGTTATTATTATTATTATTATTATTATTATTATTATATTTTATTTTATTTTATTTTATGATTTTTTTTTTCGAAAAATCAATTCAGCTCTAAACCTTGAAAATTAATGTTGCACATGTTTGTGTCATTGTTCTCCTGTGTACATATGTTTCATGAGCTTTATCACTCGATTTCATCTACTTTATTGTTTAAAGCGTGAAGGAGTAAATATGTACGAGTTTATGGATTTCTATTGGATCTGGTGGCTAATTAGCCAGTCACATATCAGCGGAATGGTTGTTTTCATGTGTGGTTGGTCAGTAAGCTCACCAATAGTATCAAGATGATGTAAGCAGTATAGTGAAGCTGTTATAACTTTTTAAGCAAAGCTTCACTTCCTTTCTATCAACAACATTAATATTTTGTTCTAAACCTTGAAAAAAAAAGGTGCTGAACATATTTGTTAAATATGTCACTCACTTGATCTCATCTGCTTTTCCCCCCCTTTTCTTTCAATTTTTTTAAGCATTAGGGAAAACATATATGACTCTCTAACGTCGATTTGACAGTATGTTAAAATAATTTGTTGCATTTTCCTTGAGGGGAAATTTACTTAAGATGCCTTTAAATTTTATTATAATTACACAGCAAACTATATAATCAGATCTGGCTTTGATTGGTATTCTGTTTACTTTCTTGCTCATTTTGTTTGAAAAGTAACCCTCTAATTTGATTCTGTAGGTTGATCCTGCATACCGGCCTAGCCTGGAAAGTAGTAACAATCTGGGATCTGGTGCCCTGCCAGTAGCTGGTTCAGACTTGGTTTTAAGCCCTGCTCAGTGGAGTAGTCATGTTGTTGGTATGAATCTTTTTTATCATCATAATGATTGTATTTGCATTATTTTTTTTAATTTTATTTGGAAATTCACTCACCTTTATTCGATTTATCTTAAGTCATTAGCAAAGCTGCTTATGGAGAAACTTAGGCATATGGGTTAAGCATCATTCTTAATGTCTTCTCATATTTACTTGATTTTCATATGAAGCTATTCTTTTGCTGGCTTCATATTGGATTTGGAGGAAGGTAGAATGGCTGTATGGGTTTTTCAATGTTTCAAATATTCTATGATATGGATCTATGCCTGCAGCATTTGTCATCTAGATGTTAATCTTTGTTTCAGAGTCTCAATTAAGTTATTTCTCCCTCTGTTTCACTCAGGATTTCATAGTTGAAATTAGTACCCTAATTTTTTTTTTTAAAATTTTTGTAGTTATAGTGTATTTTAGCAGAGTAGTACAATTGGTGCATAATCTGATAATAAGCATTTGAGGGACTTTTGAAACATTTTTATTTTGGAAAGATTCAAGTCTCAGGGAAATGTGTTTTGATTTATCAATTGAATTAGCTAAATTATGTGGTCCAATTGAAACTTTGATACATCATTTGAAATAATGATTACATCAAGTATGTTGCAATGTCAGGAAATAAACATTATTTTCCTGAATAGCAGTAGATTATGAGTGAATATCTGATGGTAGAGAAAGTGATTTTTTTTTTTTTACTGTAGATTGTTTTAGTTGGGATTAAGGGCTAGCGTAATAATTTGTTAAGGGGTTTCTTTGTATGAATCTAATATTCACATACCTTATCGGTTGTGGGCACCTCTTTATTGGAAGTGTGGTATTGTTGAATTTGGTAGAAAAATGTTACTATTATTTCCAATTTGATGGGTTATAAACTTATAATATTAATATCTGCTATTAAATCATGTCACTTCAACATTTTATTCTGTGGAGATTATCTGGTTTTTGCATTGGACTGTGATTAGATTTCTGAACAGTTCTGATTACTTATTTCGATTTAAAAAATCTTGCCATGTTATTTTAACAAGATGTTAATTCATTAATGTGATATCGTTGTTTTCAAGTCTTCATGTTTTATCTTGTATTGAAGCCAATGTTGTCTGTTGTTGTGGATCTGCTTAAAAATCATAAATACCTAAATCTTTTCTTTATGATAGGAAAAATCAGCTCATGGATTGACTTGGATTCCGATGATGAAATTCTTAGGAGAGATTCTGAGATCTGTCTGAAGCAAGAAGTTGCTTGGGCTTCCCATCTCTCGCTACAGGTCTGTGAATGTGCCCCAATCCTTTGTGCGTGCATGTGTGTGTGTATGTGTCAGATGCCTGAGTTTAGCCTAAATGTCTTCTGATTCATGTCTGCGTATTATAATGGAAAAGCTTTCTTCTGTAAAAGATTTTCATGCTGCAATTTTTTCCCTAATTATTATTTGTCCTATCATGATTGTCGAAGCTGCACAGCATATTTGATATATGATACTAGCAGCACTGATATCTGAAATGACAAGACGATTTGATCTTTTTCTACTTTAGGGAAATTTTCAGACATTCAGTAACTTCTGCTATATAAGCATAAAGTTGTGGCATTGATCTGTTCACTAAGCTGTTATCTGTTAACGTAGGATGAACTTGTTCACACTTTGTTCTAAAGGTTTGTAAATTGGAGAATGTACCCCCCCCCCCCCCCCCCCCCCGCGTGGTGGTTTATTTTGCTCATGACTTCATGAGTATTAATGGTCAAACAATTGTTTATTACCAAGATGAGAATAGATTCTACATTCTTTTGCTGTGTTCTGTCTTTGTTTGCTTGCTGTTTCTTCCCTGCTTGGCTTTTCTAGGACAAGAAGCTCATTATATGATCTAGCCTTTCCCTTCATCAATCAAATCTCTTTTGTTATCTTATTAAACAGGCTTTGACCAAGTTGTAATGATTGTTGATTTGAAATTTGCTTATTATGATGTTTATTTCCTTTACAAAAGGAAAACGTTTGGTGTTGAATTTTTACACGTTTAACAGGCATGCCTTCTTCCAGTCCCTAAGGGTCAGTCATGTGCCAATTATTCAAGATGTGTGAATCAGATTCTGCAAAGCTCAAACAACATGCAGGTAACTTTTTGAGGATCTTTCTGTTGTGAAATATCATCTACATATCTTATTTAACATTCTTATCAATGTTATACTACAGTTGTGGCTCAGAATTCCTTTGCGAAAGCACGAAGACGGTGACCCTATGGATGATCAATCATTGGTAAGTGATGCCCTATATTCTCCTCAATTTTATTGCACTGCATTTGGAGAGGAGTGTTTAATACAAAGTAGATGGAGACATAAGTGTTGGTTGGATCTAATTTGTGAATTTGACTAGTCAATTTTACTCATTTGTAGGAGGAGTGTATTGAAGCAGTTTTGCTGAAAAGATAAAATTATAAAATACTCTGTATAACCCTTAGAATATCGATTATTTACCTTACGCAACATTGAAAGAAGATACACTCATGCCCTTAGGTTTTAGTTTTTCATTCCACAACTGATTTTTCAGCTGGGTTGTCAAAGATTGATGGAATGGAGACAAGAGGGTAGGCTGAAAAGGAAATATGAGTTTCTATTTTTGACATTTGGTTGGAAGTTTGAAGTTAATTTGGAACACAGAGACTCGAGAGAGTATTAAATTTGGCCATTACTTTCACAGAATCTGCTATAATGCTGGTCAAATTTCCTATTATGATATGCTATCTGCTAATTGCCAAGGCCCAACAGTTCAAGGTCGGTATTGATTTTCTGATTATAAATTAGTCTGTAATTTAAAAAAGGCATTATATGTAACTCAAAACCTTCTGAGGCAACCAAACTTTTCTTGAATAAGAGTACACAATAGAGTGTTGAAAAAGCTGTATGTGCACTGAAATTTATACTACCTCCGTTTCATATTATTTGCAACGAGTTGACATAAAGTAGAGAGGAAAAATGTCTAATCGTTGTAAATAATATGAAACGGAGGTAGTATTAGGTTTGATCCTTACTACTGTTACTAGTGCAATTGTAAAACTTTTCACTTAGCCCTTGTCTTACTTCCAATACAGGGTGGAGATCCTATTGATTCTTGGGAGACATGGAATTCATTTCGTCTTCTTTGTGAACATAACAGCCAACTCTCAGTTGCGCTTGATGTCCTGTAAGTTACATGCCCCATTTTGACCGAGTGTGATGATTGATACATGATGCACTAGAATTTTGTTTAGCTATTATTTTATTTTATTTTACTTTATGTTTCACATCAGGGGTTCCCTTCCATCTACAAATTCTTTGGGTCGCTGGATTGGAGAGCCAGTACGAGCAGCAATTATTCATACTAATGTAAGTTAAGTGGATTTCTTCTTAACTGTTTTACCTGTGTATTGTTTGCATTTTCACTGTGATGTTTACTTGTTGACAGTCTTTTCTTACAAATGCCCGTGGGCACCCTTGCTTATCAAAGCGTCATCAACAGCTACTCACACTGTTCTTCAACCATTCAGTACAGGTAGCTCCCTGAATTCATTTGAGTGATTCTGGTTATATAGCCTTCAATTCTCGTGGCATCTCTTCTAATGGTTGCTTTTACCCATTTGTGGCTGTATTTGAAACTTATGACCAGGTAGTCATTTCTGGAGGATTGGCACACCTTGTTCCTATAAAATCACTGGAATCAGCTACTAATGATGTTAACAGTGAGTTTCTGAATTTGGTTGCAGATGGTTTGGCATTTTGCTTTATAATAAATTGTGCTTGTGACTTTGTGAGGCATAGGGAAAACATAAAAATGGTTGTAACTGTCAATGTATTTTATGCAATGGTTTCAGAAACTGACATCTTGCTTGTCTTCAAAGGTCTCAGATTTTGGAGAGTTAAATAATCATTTTTTTTTTTCGAGAGTTAATTAATCAGGACAATTTTTTAAATTCAATTGTGAACAACTTTCTCTTCTCATAAGAAAAGAGACTTTCTAAGCATTTATGAATAAAAGGTTAACACTTTTTTTTTTTTTTTAATTTTTTTATATTTATTACATTTGGTAGTATAGGTATGTCTAATTTAGTGATGGATTGTGGTGGGTCTCATCACTCGCATAATGACTATTGTTATAGCTTTTTTCTGATATTCTTGTTTTCGTGTCTGACGAGTCAATCGCCTTATTTACTTAGCAATAGCTCATACTGTGGATTTAATATAAAAGCCTTTGCTATTTTCTTTGTTTTTTATCCAATTCTGTATGAATTTCCCAAGCCACTGAAACTGATGCTTTGGGTGTACATTGAAATCTAATAATTCACTTCTAACTTTTATTTCTTGGTTATAATATTTTTTCATCTTGACTTATGATAGCTTTCTCTTAGGTGATGTAGGGCATCCTTTGAGAGCATACTTGTACTATATTGGTTATCTTTACCAAAAGATGGATCCACTCCCTGAACAGGAGCTCTATGAGGTAGTGCATCAGTTTGATTCAGTGTCTGAATGTTATTAGTTCTCAAAATTTTGAAGGTTTAAGTGCTCTAATTTGTCCTTTCTCTTTCTTATTGCAGCTTAGTTACAGGGACTTTTTGCAGAGTCCATTGCAGGTAACTTCTGCGCTTCCGTGTTGCATTTTAAGTTGGTTATCATAACATCTCTGATTTCATATAGGTTAGAGGCCTTAGAGCAATCACGACTTGTTTCTTTTTTTTTTCTTTGCACGGCTGTATTACTCATGTTGCTGTTTGCAGCCTCTTATGGATAACTTGGAGGCGCAAACGTATGAGACATTTGAAAAGGATACAGTAAAGTATCTTCAGGTGAGACTTTATTGTTGTTGTTTACATTATAAGTCTATAGTCTACATGTATAAGCTTCCGTTAATGTTGAGAAGTTTGTTGCTGTATAAAGGCTGCCCATTTACTGATCCAGTAGCTGCTTTGCTTGATGACTTTCATTCTTGCCAAGCAATAACTGCTATAATTAATAATACAATCATTTTGCACATGATATATGAGAAGTATCCAGTTTGGCAATTTCATTTCCTCTATACTTTGTTAATTTTTCATTTGGGAACCCTTTGGCTGACTAGATTTGGAAACTTATAAATTTTATTTACAATTGGAGTCATCAAATTTAGATTTTGTAGGGAATTTTGAATTTCTGGCTGGTATGTGTTGAGGTTGCCCAAATCAATGTATCATGTTTGCTTAACAAAATTTAGATGTTGATACCAGTGAGTCCCAATCCTAGAAAGCCCATTTGATGTGTGCTCAATAAGATTAGGATTTTGATCCAGTGAGGCCCACTCCTTGGAAGCCCAGGCATTTATTTTTCATACCATATGAACGATATGTCTTTCTTAAACTTTGTCAAGGATGATAACAATGACTATCTCATCACCCACAACCATCAGCATTGTCGCTATTGCCTCCTCTTCTCCCCCTAGTTGTCGCTTCCTCTACCCAGCATTTCCCTACTTGCTCTCTTTCTCCCACCATAATCGCCACTGTGCATTGCAATTATCACTACCATGACTGATGGAAAGGTGCATCAACTTTTATTCTTTTCAATCTGTATCAATAATCGTTTTTCACCACATATATCTAGGTCTAGAACTTAAGTAGGAAATAGACAAAGAGCAACTTTCCGATGGTTCATGATCAGGAGGACAAAAAGGTGATATTGGGGGTGAGGGGAGTGTGATTGATTTTAAGGGAGTATATAAGAGAAAGAAGTATGATAGAGGGAGAGGATGGAAAGAGATAATAATGGAGGGAAGATTTAAAGGAGAAAGGTGAGAGAGAGAAAGAGTGTAATGAAAGGATAGAGGTGTTGGAGGAGAAGAGGAGAGAGATGAATGATAGATTGTGGTAGAAAAGAGTGAAAATATGGAAGCTAAGAGGCCATGATGAAGGTGGGGAGAGAGAGAGAGGCTGTTTTGGGGAGTAGGAGTGTGTCAAAGAGAAAAAGAGTTGGTTAAAGTGAGGAGTAGATCATAGGTGTTGGGATGGGGATGGAGGGGGGTTTTACTTTTTCACGAACTCTAAGTTTATGGTATTGAGCAGTGTATAAGAAACCTCAATGTGCACTAAGGTGATGGGGGCCCTGTTTCGCTTAGTTGTGCCTCATTGAAGTGAGGTGCACTATGTAATAATTCAAATAAATTGATTGATATGCATCTCAGAGTTGTGTATGCCTCCTAGATTAAAAAAAAAAAAAAGCGCTCTATCTCAATTGCCTAGCGCCTCCACGCCTTAGTTGTGCTTTTCCATACACTGGTATTGAGTTTAAAAATTATCCATTTAACACATGGGTTTGACTTCTATCCCCGGAGGCAAACTAAGAAGGCCTTAATTTGTGCTTTACTTTTATGAAAATTATATACTTGTATTATATTTGACAACTCTATTTGGGCCAAGGGAGTATGTATTCTCATGTGCTGATGACTTTTCTTGGGCAGTATCAAAGGGCGGTCGGTAAAGCTTTGCTGGACAGGGTTCCTGATGAGAAAGCATCCAGTGTAACCTCTGTAAGTGATATGTAATATTTTTGCTTTCTGTGCTGGATGCTAGCATTTCTGAATTACGTCTGTAAAATATGTGTTTATGTGCCTTTTTTTCCTCTCTACCATGCATCCAGTTGGACTGTGACATTATTTACGGATATCTAAATTTATTGTTGCCAGGTTTTGATGGTCGTTGGAGCTGGAAGGGGGCCTCTTGTCAGAGCATCTTTAGAGGTTGGTCTGGATATGATTCTAGAATTCTAGTTGATAGTTAGTTTATTTATGTTCTGATTGCCAAAATGTGGGATCTTGTTATAATTGCCTCAATGTATATTTTTATAATATAAACTGAAATTTTATAATTATTTACGGTTAGAGATATTAATCATTGAACTTATGCGCTTGCAAACGTGACAAAGTAAATGTGTCAACTAAAAAACGGAGGAAGCATATTTGAGATATTTATGGGTGGACAAACATTATCATTGTGGGATTTTAGAGAGAAAAACAATATCACAATCCAGAAGTATTTTACTTACAATTCTCCTACCCTGTGCATCACGGGTATAGAGCTAGATTATAAATCAGAGTTAATTGTTTGTGGACAAAGCGTTATCACTTGACGTGATTTTCCTGGTAACATTTGTGAGTATAGATGCTGTAGAGTGCACTCTGGCTTCAATTGTGCTTATATATGCTTCACATTTACTTCTCTTAAAAAGTGTTACATGCCAAAAAAAAAAAAAAAACATAAAAAAAAAACATGACTTACTGTATCCAGTCATTTACGACAAATGCTTCAAAACTTACCTAGCTATTTCGGTGTCTATTGAGCATATGGGTTCCTTAGTTCTAATATTGGTCAGTAGTCCTTGATAGGCCTGGATAAAGTGTTTTATAGGAGTTGATTTTAGATTTTCTTATAATTTTTTACATTAAGATCATTCTGTACCGCTTTGTTAATTTTTCTTATTTGTTTTGAACACAGGCAGCTAAAGAAACAGGCAGAACTTTAAAAGTTTATGCTGTGGAGAAAAATCCTAATGCTGTGATAACTCTTCATGTAAGTTGCATTTAGTTGTTCCAGCTTGTTACAGTCAACTGCCCAACTTTATCTGTTGTTTTTGTAAATAATCATCTCTGTTATGGAATTTGTGATAACTTAACCATTTATCAAGTTTCTTCTATTTTCTTAAAAGTTGATATAATGGGATTTGATAACTGAAATAAGGTGTATGTGATTCTTGCTGTCTACCTTTTCGCTTAGCTTTGTAAAGTTGGACTTCATCATACCACTTAACTTCATTGATACCACTTCACATGTTGCAACTTATGAGAGATGTGCCATCCTTCATGATTAGTGGTGTTCTATGCTGTTTCTGTACAAAGAGAATTTCATATAATTTAACTTTGATTTATATGAGGCTATTTGCTACTCCTACCCCAGATTAGTTGCAGTGTTGCACATAGCAAGTTGAGAATAGCTCTGAATGATTATTGTTATTTTATTTTTATTATTTATTTATTTATTTTATAAATCCAGAGCCTGATTAAACTTGAAGGATGGGAAAAAATTGTTACCATAGTGTCTAGTGACATGCGTCATTGGGATGCCCCTGAGAAAGCTGACATTTTGGTAAGTTTTCCGTGGGAATGTTATTGTGTTCAAATTCTGTTCATGTATTCTTGTTATTTACTCTGCTCTATTACGTTGGTTTTAGGTTAGTGAGCTGTTGGGTTCTTTTGGTGATAATGAACTTTCTCCTGAGTGTCTTGATGGGGCTCAAAGATTTCTGAAGCCAGATGGCATTTCTATCCCATCATCGTATGTATCAGATACTAAATTTTGCCTCGCTTGATTTGGCTACTGATTTTGTTTAGTTTTAAATTGTCATCAAATTGTTGCTGCTGAAATTTTAGATGTAGCTAGGATTTTAACATTTGTTGATGGCATTTCTGTTTTCACTCAGGTACACGAGTTTTTTCCAACCCATCACAAGCACCAAGTTGTATAATGATGTATGTACCTTTGGCATACTAATCTGACTTTGTCAATTTCCTTCCCATCATCTAACTTGACTTGCCTTTTGCTTCTGGTATAGGTTAAAGCACATAAAGATCTAGTGCACTTTGAAACTCCTTATGTGGTAAAATTACACAAAGTAGCAAGGCTTGCTCCATGTCAGCCAGTAAGTCCCTTCCCTCATATCCACTCCCATGGGCCGGAAAAAAAAATGATGAAAATGATATAGGTTTCTACTGCCAAAAAAAAAAAAAAAAAAAAAAAAAAAAGGTTACCTTTTTGTGAGCTTGGATCCTTCCTGTCCTGTCTTTTTGCTAGTGAAATTCTTTTAATTTACTCTTTGGCTATCCATAGCTGTGCTGGTAGATTAATTGTTCTTGAGTAACAATATTTACTTGTTTGTCACTTACAGGTCTTTACTTTTGTCCATCCTGAGTATTCTCCAAGCAATGACAATCAACGTTATACGAAACTTAAGTTCGAGATACCTGAAGACACAGGGTCGACATTGGTTCATGGTATGTCTAATTGCCAATTTACAGTTATGGTGAATGAAATAGTATACTCAAGAGTTTAAAATTGTAATCTGGAAGAGTAGCTAGCTCTGTTGTTAATTTACCTAATAAGACTGCTTTGAATACTAGGTTTGTGTTGGTGCTTGATATAGTTACCATTTCACGTCATAATTAATTTGTATCTGTTTTATCTAGGGACCAGAAATATATATAAAAGCTTTACCGATGACCTACTAAGTTCAGATATCATATGTAACCATGTGGACACCATTGAATTTACATGTTGGGTTTTACAGTGCTTTCTTTTCCATTCAATATTCATTTCTTTGTTTTATTCAAAGAAATTTTTAGTAAAGAGCTTTGCTGTCTATTTTGCTTGCCAGGGTTTGCTGGGTACTTTGATGCTACTCTCTACAAAGATGTACATCTTGGTATAGAACCTACAATGCCAACACCAAATATGTTTAGCTGGTATGTGCTGTAGCTCTCTTTCCAGTTATTTTCCGAGTTTTGCTATTAAGCATCAACCCCCTCTTTCACTTCTCCCCCCATATTGTCAGACAATATGCTAGGTTAAGATTTGTGTGTTAAAATATTGATGGCCTATATATAGTTAGGGATATCATTGGGGTCTGTAAACGTTGTATTTTTTGTACTCCATATGGTATTCTAATTTAGAAAAGGTTTTACGTTGGAGACAGCCGATGTTCAATGTAGTGTTTCACTAGAGAGTAACAATTTACAATGTATATGTAGTATTACTTGCTGTTATGTTGAAGTAATGTGAAATATGTGGTGCTGTTTTAATTTCTCTTGCCTTTTATAGTCAACTGTTGCAGTTTTATATGTTTTCAAAAGAAACTCCAAGTTTCATATGATGCGAATCTTGTCGGTGCTTCTGAAGTGCTGAGTTTTAACGCACATTTGTTTTGATAATATAATTCAAAGGGGGTGCTTGCCTCATTACGACCTCTGATTGCTATTATTAATGTGATTTGTGTGTTTTAGTTTCCATCGTTTTATTTGAGTGGGAGACTTTCTGTGTTGTGTGCTTGATTTTGGTATGGTTGCATGATAAACAGAGATGAGGTGCTGGGTGTAGGTTTTAAAATAAAATGAAAGGATAAACTGCTTACCCGTTTGTCTCAGCTTTCTGCTTTGTCTCTCCGTTGGCCTTTTCCATTTCCACCCTCTTACCCATTTAGATTTTCCAGTTACTGACTGAATTTCCTTTCATTTCAAAATTAACTTCACTTTTTATTTTGGAGTATCTCAAAAAGAACTTCATATTGTGTTTTCATACTCTTCCCTCGTCTATAATACCCTCTTTCAATTTTTATTTTATGTGTATATTCTATTCCTAATTTTTGTGCCAATCTTAAGTGGGATATCATGGGAGTATGGGACAGGAGTAGTATTTTTGCTTGTATTATCCATTTATGCATCAGTTGAAACGAGTCTCAAGTTTTATTATTGCTTTAGCACACCCAAGCTCCGCATTGAAGTCTGCTTAATGATTCTCTGCTTCTCTCTTGTTTAGGTTTCCTATCTTCTTCCCATTAAGGGCACCAGTGTGCGTACGTCCAGGAGTCCCTCTAGAAGTTCATATTTGGCGATGTTCAGGTTCAACAAAGGTAAAATCCCCCTTCTCTCCCTTCCCTCTTACATCACTGATTTCATCTGAGCTGAGCTGAGTTGGCTTTCAATTGGATGCAGGTTTGGTATGAGTGGTGTGTTGCTTCTCCTTCCTCATCACCCATTCATAATAGCAAAGGGCGATCATACTGGGTTGGTCTTTGATTTGTCAACCCTGTAAATCTAGCTTTCAGAAGGGCACATGAAATGTTAAGACTTACGCTTTCAGGAGTGAAACATTGAAAGCAGATACTATTTCTCAGAAAGACAGTGACTTGCAGCTAACTCTAGTCTTCCAAGGTATGGGAAGAAAACATCTTATATCTGCAGCGAAGGAGAACTATAAAGGTCAAGAGCTTTTGCCACAAGTCTTTCATGAGCAGAGGTGGAATTTGTGTTCCTGCAAACCAGACCAAGATGTGTTAGATTTTACCTGAGCAGAGAAGTTGCGGTTGTACTCCGAAAGCTTTATACATATAATTTTCTTGAAATTTTCATGCTACATTGAAAGCATTGTGCATTCATTCTTTCAAGTTTTTGTAGCATATTAGTGTTGTATCATAGAAACAGAGGGAATAATGGGTCTTTCTATTAGATCTATTTAAGCAATTTGTCCCATATAAATAACCATTTCATACCATTTCAATATTCATCTTTACAAATGAAATTTGACTCTGTTTATTAAAGTTGGTGTTCATTAAGTGTTAGAACGCTGGAACTTAGGATTGATATCAAAATTTTCAACTAAATTACCTGGTTATCAAGTTGAGAAGTAAAGGGCGGCATTATCTTAAATTAAAATTGTTTTTTTTTTTTTTTATTGGGAAATGCTTTTAGTCTAAACTCTTCACTACCATTTAACCAAGGGTGGTTCGTGCAGGCGGATGCATGATCCGCATGGTGCATCCGTTTCAAAACTATAAAAAGACATAATCTACATGCAGTTATATTCTAATGTACATGGGTATATAAAAGAATATAATGTTAATTTATAATGTACATGGATATATATACTTTGTATAAAATAAAATAATGTTCATTTATAATGTACACGAGATTTTTGTGCAACAATTTTGTATATTTTTTGAATTTTTTTTTTTTTTACATTCGGAATTGATAAATAGTACGGTAATTATTATTTTTTACCATACATCAATTACAAATCATTTTTTTTAAAACCAAAAGTTCACTTTCTCTCTCCAAACAAAACTTTAAACCCATTTAAATTCCTCAAACCTTAAGCAAAATTTCCAGAAATTCGAAATTTTGAGTCCAAAATTGTTCAAGATGACACATAAAAACGAAAGGTAAGACCAGATTCGACATTCATACTTGTTTATTTTGAGTTTGAGTGTTTTTTATAAATTTGGTTGAAAATTGTAATTTTTGGTTTTATTAGGAATTAATTTGCTATTAATGTGGTTTTGTTGTTGCAATGAGAAATAAAATGAAGTTCTTGAAGAAGAACGACCAATTAATACATTTTGGAAGAAGAAAGCAAGCAAATAGACAAATTCAGAATAATTTGTAGATCCAAATAATACAATGTACATTAAAATACAATAAAATGTTCTTTTTCATATACTTGCATGATCCAAATAATACAATGTACATTAAACCTGTAAGCAACATTATAACACATATGTTCATTAGAATATAATACAATGTATATTATAATACAGTAAAATGTTATTTTTCATATACTTACAAGATCATTTATACCAAATGTACATTTAATATATGAATGATGTTCTTTAATATTATCATGTTCTTTATTAATATTATAAATGTTCTTTAGATTTACAAAAAAAAAAAAAGAAAAAAAAAAAAAAAAAAAAAAAAAAAACATATAAAACTGGATGTTCCTTATAAAATAACTATATGTTTTTTACAAAACAACTATATGTTCATTACAATACAACTATATGTGATGTTCTTTACAAAATAGCTAGATGTTCTTTATAAAATAATTGTATGTTCTTTACCGAACAATTAAGGGCTTGTTTGGTTGCCTCTAGTTTCCATAGACATTCAAAATTCCCATGAATTTCCTTTTGGGTATGTTGTTTGGTTGAAATTAAAAAGCAAAAATGGGAGAAGTTACAATTCATGAGAATTTTCACTTCCACAATGGGAAGTTACTTACCCACCCCTCCCTTGGTCATTCACAATTTCCATGATTTACAAATTCCCACATGACAACCAAACATATTTATGTAATTCTTAGGAATTTTAATAAAGGAAGTAATTTCCCATGAATAAGAAATTCCCATGGGAATTTACTTCCCACATCAACCAAACAAGCCTAAAATGTTCATTCCGCCTTTTTTTTTTTAAAAAAAATGGATGCACGGAACAACGTGCATCCGTCTCTATGGAAAAATTTTGACCATCTAACTCCTTGCAAACCAATTTACTCGAATCCATAATGTAGAAATGATTCGCTTTGATAACGTAAGCTCAGAACAATCAGAAAAATATAATTCTCTTTTCCTCACTGGAAGCTTGTGGCTAAGGTTGTGTATTAGGTTAAGGTATTCTTGTGAAAATTGTAAGTGAATATAGCACTTCATTCATGCATAATTTTTTTAGGTATAAGGGTAATTAACTTTAACTGAATATTTCAAGCAAGAACTAACCTAGCTAAAACCCTATGGCCTCTTCGAGCTTTTGCTTCTACTCTCTCCCATTCAAGGGTTCCAAACCTTGTGATGGCTTTAGCTTAATTATATGTGTTGTGATTAAAGTAAACTTTCTTGATTAAATTAGTACTTTGTGTAAATGCTTTTGATCTAAAAGGTTAATTTAGAACTAACTTTTAACCTCACCTTTTGATTGAAGTAAATGGTTAAAAACACTTTTCATACAACATTCTAACTACTTAATCTAAGTAAATTAATCGTTTCTGCAATTAGGTAGTATTTTATTCACTTGAATTTCATATATCTTATACATAGTATTATCTTACCGTATTAGTCATGAACTTATTAGCTGTTATCTTAGCTAGTCTAAAATTGTCAACCCTTATTAGACCATATTGGATCTTATCAACTCCTAATAGACCTTATCATCTTATCTAAACTTATATTATTAAAACTTATTGAGCTTTATTGGTCCTTGTATATGGTGCTATTAGACCTTATTAGAATTTATTTTTTCCTGCCTTATTTTATATGAGCTTATTAACCTTAATTTATATTATTTGAAATTATTAGCCTTAAGATGTAGAAATAGAGTGGTACATGTTTGAATATAGTCAAATACACACAAATAATGTATTTCTTTTTTTTTAGTGCATCAAACTGATCAGAGTATCACTTTCCTAAATCTATGTGCCAGTCAAACTGATATCTCTTTTCTATTACTCAATATCTTAATCATTTCAAATCGTTTTCCTAAAATCACGTGCCGTTCAAATTTACATAAGATTAAAGTTTTTATCAAATTAAGCAATCAAATCAGATTTTAGCTTTGACAGCTTGCATGTGTGGATTGAGAAATCTCCCATAGAGGTAGTGAACTTTGTACTGGCTGATTAAAAAAAAAAAAAGTTACATAAGATTAAAGTTTTCCTAAAATCATGTGTTGTTCTGTTAAATTTGCTTTTGCTTTGCGTAAAACATAAAAAAACAATCAAATCAGATTAAAAGAAAAAGAAAAGAAAAGTTGTTGGGAATAATTCGACTTTTTCAAAATAATCCCACATTTCGATTATTTTTTAATAATGCGACCATTGAGAGCAGATTGAGTATAAAGGTCGGATTATTAAAAAATAATCGAAAGGTGAGATTTATTTTGAGCTTATGAGACAAAGGTCAGATCATATCCGGCAATTTTTCCGTAAAAAAATATAGATTATGACATTATAATTTCTATATTTAATGTGTATGTTTTATCAAATTTATTTGTTAGATATTCTTACAAAAATTAGACTTACCATACATGGCACGGGCCTTAAGTTAGTAATAATAATAATCTTCACAAAAAAAATAATAATATTAAATCAGTCAATCAAATAAGTAAAAATAAAATGACCGGTAGTGCATATAAAACCTTAATCATTGGCAAACATCTATAGAGTACTCTTGAGCGAATTAAACCGACTTATAATCGGATCAAATTACTCTTTATCTTAAACGTTTCTTTAAAGGGTAAAATCGTAGAATTACTCTTATCATACGAAGGAGGAAATAGTATCATCTTTCATCTACGATATTTTTGCACCCTTTTTTTTAGGTTAAGTGAGGTTTAGTTCTTATCATCATAAACATAGATTTGTCCTATTTCTCTCTCAGATTCCCATTCAACCGCACTCCATTCATATACCTCTCTTCCATTCAAGCAGCTTTTAAGGTAACATGTTTCTTTCTTTTTGTAATTATTATCGAATTTCAATTTCACAATCTAGGGTTTTCTCGTTGATTTTATTCTCGTTATACTCAATCAATTCAGGGGTTTTTGAACTCTGACCCTTATTTGATAATTGAATCAAATTTGGTTGCTAATGTGTTGCAGAACCCTTTAATGTTAATATCATACTATGAAATTGGGATTTGATTGCTGTTTGATTTGCTAAAGTTTGGGATTATTTTGATTGTTGCAGTGGTTTGTTTGAATCAAGATGTATAATGGGATAGGGTTACAGACACCAAGGGGTTCGGGAACAAATGGGTATGTTCAAACCAACAAGTTTTTGATTCGGGGGAAAACCTCGAAAGTGGTTACGGATGGAAACCTGGGGTTTGGCCCTGATCAGGGTATGGGTGGTATTAGCAAGAAGGCGAACAAGGAGATTTTGGAACACGATCGAAAGCGTCAAATCGAGCTTAAGCTTGTGATCTTGGAGGACAAGCTTAGTGAACAGGGCTACACTGATGCTGAGATTGCTGAGAAGTGTGAGGAGCTTCGGCATAAGCTCGAAGCGGAGGCTTCTGCTATGGCTGAGGATGGTTATGGCGGTGGCGCTATTGTTTCTGATAAGAAGTAAGTTACTTGTGTTGGGTTGTTTTTGTATAGTGTTTAGATGTGATATTACAGGGAATTTGTTAGGCTAACATGAATGTTTTGTGCCTTGTGTGTTTCGGAATGTGAGGTTAGCATAGGGCATCCAAGTTCTTGTTTTGTTTTGTGTAATGTTTGATTGATAACATAGATTGAGAGTTTAGAGCTTTAGACGATGAAATCGGTGAATGTTAGAGTTTATTGTATGTTTCTCATATTTTTACTAGTATTGATTAAAAGTAATTTTGATGGTGATTATTGTATTATGAACTGTTTAACTCTTAGTCCGTGCATGATTATGCAAAGGAAGCCATGGGATTTTCCCTAATTTACTTAGTTTTTCCTGGCGAGTGTGGTTCTTGTTTACCTTTCTTGATACTTTTCAAGTACTTATAAGTTAAAGTGATGTTAAGATTGAAAATGAAGTGTAGTTGTTAAGATTGAAATTTTCGGTTTGCGAGGGAACTGATTTTTGTGATACTGCAGTTAGATTTTTAGATGGTGATTGATATTATTGAAAATATTTTAACTTGAAAATTATCTTACTCTATTGCTAAGACGCTCAATCATTCAATTGAATTTGGGCGATTCCTATGTGCTGATAACAACCTTTAACATTTCATTTCCGTAACAGAAATCAATTCCATGGTCTCTATCTCATTGTTTTCACATTTGAAATTCCCAGGTCTTAAATTTGCATGATCTGTAACTTATGAAACAACTAGCAATGAGCATTATTCAATTCTAGAGGATTATTCACTCTTCCTATTGAACTGTCCATAGACATATAACTTCAATATATGGTCATAGGGAGTGTCGATAAAATCATTCTGTTAAAATTTAATTTTAAATATTTTCGTTCCTTGCCCAGGGTATCAGATACAGAAACTCACCAAATTGCTGCTAGGAAAGAAAAGCAAATGGAAAAATTAAGAGCAGCTCTTGGGATTGAAGATAAACCTGTTGATTTAGATATTGATGACAGCAACGAAAGGGAAGAGGGTGAAATTTTGCATGATGATGAGTTTGTGAAGATTGAGAAGAATTATCAAGATGGAATCAAGAATCAAGAGGGGAAACCTAAAAAGAACGAAAACAGGAAAAGGCATGGCAGTGAGTCTTCTGATCCAGAAAGTACAGATAACAGCAGTGATTCAGAAACTGATTATGATCGGAAAACTAAGAGAAAGCAAAAATCTACCAGGAAGTCCAAGAAAAATGTCTCTGATGGTAGTGACTCTGATTCTGATAGGGATCAGTCTTACAGAGGGCGAACAAAGGACGGAGACAGATATGCTAGAGTGTCAAAAAGGCGTGATTCGAGCAGTGATTCTGATGATAGCAGTAGGTCCCCTGGTCACAAAACCATGAAATCTGAGCAACATTTGCCAAAAAATAGACATAATTCTGGCAATGAGCTTACTGATACTTACAAGAAGAGAACTACATCTGTTAGAGAGTTGAACAGGGGCAAGAGACATGATTTAGATAGGGATGATAAAGGCAGAAGACATGAGGATGATTACTATAAGAGCTCTGATGATTCTGGTCATGGTACAAAGGCACTAGAACCTGAAAGAAGTAAAATAAGTAGGAGGTATGATCCCGATGAAGATGCTGTTGATTCAGGTGAAGAAGAAATAAAGGATAAGAGTTGTAGAAGAGGAAGGCACGATTCTGAGAATGATGATTCTGATGTTGAAACAGAAGAAAATGAAAATGTGAACAATAAAGAGAAGCAATCAAGGTATCTAAGAAGCCAAACTGACTCAAAGATGAAAGGAAGTGAGAAGGAGCCTGGTAATCATGCAGAACGAAGTAAACATGAGCACGGTGACAGCAAGAGGACAAATAAGAGGGTTGAAGATGAACAAATTTATAGGAAGCACGAGAGAAACGAGGCAGAAGATGGAATTAGGAAGCGTGAAAAGAGATCAGAAGGTGAGCATGTTAGTAGTAGAAGACATGAAGTTAGGGAGGAAGACTTGCAGGGAGGCAGAAAGCATTCAAAGAAGGAAAATATTGACCTAGATAGGAGAAAGTGGGAGAAGAAGTTGGAAGATGATCCTGAAAGGAGAAAGTCATATGGGGACAAAGATGACTACAATTGGAGAAAGATAGAAAGGGAGGAAATAGATGTGCATGAAATAAGAGAGGAGGATGAGTCACTAAAGAGAAAGCTGGAAAGGAGGAAGGACGATGAGGAGGAAAAGGAGGCGGATGAATATAGAAGTAAAAAGCGTAGCAGACGAGATGAAGATGAACGGGTTGTAAGAAAACGGGAAAGTAGGGAAGATGATGGTAAGTTAGGAAGGAATCTGGAGAAGAGAGATGGAGATGAGCGTGCTAGCAGAAAGTCAGAAAAGGAGGTGGATGAATACAGAAGTAAAAGACGTGAAAGAGAGGAGAGTGAGCTGGGAAGAAGAAAGAGGGAAAGTAGGGAAGAAGATGGTAAGCTAGGAAGGAGTTTGGAGAGGGAGGAAGATGATCATGCTAGCAGAAAGCATGGGAGAGGGGAAGAAGAACAGGAAAGCAGTAAGCGGGAGAAGCAGGATGAAGACCATGGAGGTAAATATCGGGAAAAAAGAGATCAAGAGCAAAAAAGTAGAAATGAAAGGAAGGAGCAAGATAGGTATGAACGCAAAGGCAGGGAGAGGCTGGATGAGGAAGATCGCAGAAATAAAAGGCATGAAAAGGAAGAGGATTCTCCAAGGAAGCATGAGTCAAACCGACGTGATGATGGTCATAGGAGACGTTGATTTTGCTGGAGCTGGTAGCCGGTGGTAGGTAATATACGTCCATCTAATAATCACTTTGTAGTTTTATTATATCTATAATTTTGAATAGTAGTGGACACAATTATGTTAAAAAAACCAATGAACTGCATGAGTACACGGTCCATTATATGGCTTTCATCGCTAACTGATGGGCATTATAAAATCTAAGCCAATTTTTAGGTTTGCTCTATCCTTTCTCTGATATATGTTTGCACTTCGTATCACTGAGTAACCTTTCAAGCACTTTTAGAGCAAGCTACATAAGTGCAAGCAAACATGTACATTATTTGGTCGTGGATCATGTTTCCTTTGCTGATAATAGTTTCTCATAATCACATGGTGGAGTTGAGTATATTGGAACAAGATTAGTCTTGCTCTATCTTAGTTTAATTGCAGTTCAGTTTCTATATAATTACGCCCAATTTCCAGTGTAAGGCTTAGCTAGTTCAGTGTGTCAAGAAAAATAGATCACTTATGATATAGTCCTTGTCTTGGCAGGAGGAACAGTACAACATGCTGGAAGCTTGTAGATCTGCTGGTGATTTTTTTATGCAATTTCAATGCTTAACAGAAACATCCAGAATCTTACATGCTTAATGTCGTTATGCTCTCTTTCGCTGTTTTTTTTTTCTTGGTTGTAACATCATCCTTTCAGGTTATATGTATATGTTGCCTACTTTTGTAATGCTTATTTTGAGCTCTGGCTATTTGTTGATGGCTAAGACATCTGCTGTACTGGTTTATCCAACAACTTTTGCTTTACATTTTAAGCAGAATTTTTGTATTACTATTTCACTTATGAGCAGAATTTCTGTTTTGTTGGTGCAAAAAAAGGTGAAGATTTTAGGTTTTTACTCTATGGCATGTGCCCTTCTTTCTCTCTCTAGTCTTTAGCTTTCTCATTGCTAGTGACAAAAGTTGCTCGTACTCTGAATTAACCTCATATTAAAGGGGTACCTAACTCATTTTTTCGTAGTAATAGAAGAGAACAGATCACTATAAACTTTAAGCAAATTAAACATGGAGGAGTGTATTATTAGCTATGAAATTCGTTGTCCGATTTCTCTTCAGAAATAAGTGGTGAAGAGGGTTTTATTGGACTTCAGAAATTTCTTTCCTACTATCTCAAATGCTAAAATCGTCGATCATTCATGGGTACTTGATAGTTTTAGTGACTTAGTGGGTAGAGGCTAGACCTGGCAATGGGTCATTCGGGTCAGGTATGGGTTGGGTCATTTCGGGTCGGGTCAAAAGGTTATCGGGTCGTTTCAGGTTGATTTCGGGTCAATTGATAATCGAGTCGGGTTGGGTTTCAAGTCAACATTTTGGGTCGAGTTCTAGTTGGGTCAAGTTTGGGTCGGGTCAGTTTGGGTTGGGTCAATTTTCGGGTCAAATCAGTTCGGGTTGGGTCGATTTTCGGGTCAACTTCGGGTTGAGTCATATTCGGGTCGATGCATTGGGTTAAATTCAACTCTATATATATATTTATATATTTTTTGACGAGAAACTCACTATATTTATTAAAGCTACTTTTTTCATGGAATACAGTAATTGTTTGACTTTAGAGTATTTTGTAATTCATTTGGTATGGAACATTATGTTATGTATGCATTATTATTGTACCATTTTTTATTTTTTTTTTTGTAGACTTGTGAGAATTGTGACTTTTATTTCGAGATTTAGTTAATTTTTTTAATCTTATGGACAAACTCCGTAGAATAGTCGTTAAATTTCAATCTTTTTACGAATTTTTAATAACTTATAGAGATAAAGGCCGAAGAAATCGAGAAAAGTAATGCTCAAAATATGTAAATTACTTACACTGTTACACATTACAAATTAATAAGAAAAAATTAAGTCATTTTGATTGCGGTTTTTTTCTATTTCGGTTTGCTTAGGTCAAGTCTTTAGCATAAATAGATTCTAGTCATTTAAGGTATAAGATAATTTTGGTTCGGGTCACTTTGGGTTTCGAGTCTATTTCAGTCAATTAATTCAAGTTAAAGGTCGGGTCACTTTGGGTATCGGGTCAACTTCGGGTCTTGGGTCGGGTCGTTTCGGGTCATCTCGGGTCGGGTCATTTTGGGTCGGGTCAGTTCGGGTTTCGGGTTAAGGTCGGGTCAATTCCACTTTGGGTTGGGTATGGGTCGGGTCGGGTCGGGTTGATTCGGATTTTGGATCAATTTCGAATCACTGTTTTTGGGTCGATTTCAGGTCATGGGTCGGGTCATCAGGTTCGGGTCAGAATTGCCAGGTCTAGTAGAGGCACACATTGTCACTAGATATAGAGTTGGATGTGATAGATTTGGCCTACAAAATTATGGTTACTATGATGATTTCTAATGAAGAAACTCAAATATTTATTTACAAATTACAATGTATAGCCATTAAAGTTAAACCTTTTTTTCTTTCTTCTTTTTTATTTTTGATTAAGAAGTAAGATACATAGAGTAGATTATGAACGTCTTCTTACAAGACCGTATCCTATCTATCTAAAAGTAAAAAGTAAAAAAAAAAAAAAATTGCTATCCATAAAAGGGTCTATATCTTGGTGTGTCAGAGTGGAATATCCAAGAGAGGCAATATAATGTGCTGCTCGATTTCTTTCACGGTAAATATGCGACACCTGAAGATCCAGAATGAATCCAAAATGCTCTTGACATCATCCATTAGCAGTTGGAGTTTTCACGGGCAGTTATAGTGACCTTGCAAAATAATAATAATAGTAAGATTATCATCTTCAATAAAAATATGGGTGATATCATGCTCCCTACCTAGGAGGAGACCATTACGAAGGGCAATGTCTTCAACAAGAAATGATAGGCAGGAGTCTAAATTATAAGAACGACTAGCAATATAATTCCCTAAATGGTACTGTATAACAACACCAGTAGAGGCTGAATTGTAAATGCCGGAACCATCAAAATTGCGTTTATAGTAGCCCTCAAGAGGGGAGGACCAAGATATAATAGGAGGGAGGATTGGACGTTAGTAGGAACATACTTATTGCTTGAACGGTGAATATCATTCAAGATAAAACAAGCCTGCCATTCCTAAAAAAGAGAAAAGGCACGGATATAGATAAACTTAAAATCACCAATAGTAGAGGGAAGAGTTAATGTAGTTCCTAAGTTTCTATTATTTTATTTGAGACACATATATCATTTAACTAGACAAATAACATGGTTATGATGAGGTTAACAATCATAACATTATTATCAAGTTCTTCTCTGGACTAGAACAATAATTTAACAAATTTTTAAGGATTTTGCTAACGAGCGTTCCTAGGGTGTTAGATAACTAATATTGCTTTAAATAGTCAATTCACGCATTAATCAGTGTAAGTATTGTCTTATTTTACTTTAATCTTCTAACTCTTAGTTCTCTTATGTAACATCTCGGAAGCGCTCATTAGCTTCTAATAATTTTTAATATTATCCTCATTAATACTTTTCCATGAACCACAAATGCACTTTTTATTCTTAAAATAAGTTAGCAATGTTTAATACTAGCCCTCTCCAAAAAATTACTAGCCCTCATGTTTTTTGTAAAAGAAAAATGAGATTACATTGTATTTGTCTCACACTTATAATCAAGTAAAGATCCTCTTTTTCCCCCTTTTTTAACGAACTTAATTCTAAACCTCTAAAGCTTACTATTGTACGGAGTAGTAGCATGCATGTTTATCGAAACTTTTTTTAAATCATTGTAGGCGTTGAAGGCTAACTCTTACAAATAGACTACTACATTAAAATTCATCAGAAATTCAAGCTTAGCTTATTTATTCTCAAGATTCGGCTGAAGTACCATTGCATATAGTACTTTTGGTGTAGAAAAACAAATTAAATACTTCATCTGTTTTTTAAGATGCAACACTTTCATAATCGTCCAATTTTCTTTTTAACATAACGTTTTTTAAATATATAAAAAGATTATACACAGTCGTAATATAATTTCACTACTTACATGGTCTCCATTTTTACCTTTTTCAATATATATTTTTTTTCTCTTACATCTCTTATTTATACTTTTTTCGAATTCATCAAATCCCATTTAAACAATACATAACAAATTCAACTCAAATCATATAAAATCCTGGGTGAGAGTTAAAATGTTGCATTTTAAAAAAAACAGGAGTAGTATTTCGTATAAAGAACAATATATATCTATCAATGCCTATTAGCCTCGTCACAATAAAACTTTGTGGGAAAAGTGGTATATTATATCACCATCAATGGAATTAGTCTTACGTAATTACATCATTTCATGAATTGTATCAATCGATGAAGCATTAAACTATTAACCTACCATTATCAAGCTTATTAAACGTCAATAATGTTCAAAAAGAATAATTTTATCAATCAACTATACTCTTACTAATTAAACATTAAACTATAAGCATAAATTGGGTGTGATAATTTTATCTAGTGAAGTGAATTATTTATTTTTCAATCATCTTAGTATATATTGACTTTTTGGTTGGCACGTACTTGATTTTGTTTGTTCATAAATTTCAACTCTACACGAGATAATTAGATTCTCAACGGTTGATAGAGATTAATAATTGTATAGAATATGAAGAAATAATTTTCCTAAAATAATTGAATAAATATAATGTACAATTAAGTACGAATAATTGTACAATTGAAATAGGCTACCCATGTATAGCAGTGTTCAATCCGTGTATGCAAAAATTCAACCTCTGGCAGCCGTGGCAAATTCTTATTACTCAATGAGTGCTTCTCCAAATGCATAATTTCATTAAAATAAATCAAAATAAAGGTCAAATTTTGTTGTTTTGCTCCAATCTAGTAAAGATATTAATCTAATAGAGATATTATTCTCTCGGATCTTAGATAATATAAAGCACTTCGTAACTTTCTACTTCAAATACGTTTTTTTGTTCAGCTGACACGTTTCATTCTATACATAACTTCAACAAATAATAATTATTAAAAGTAGAGGTTAACTTGGCAAGCTTAAAGCCAAAATAACCAAATATTGAGAGTTCTAGCTAACATATTTGTTTTAGAGCCCGATGGTTTGAAATTAGAATACTATGGAGTAATAAAATATCATAAAAAAAAAAAAAAAAAAAAAAATTTACAAAATAACCTGTAAAGAAAAAACCAACTAGATTAGGACGAGATTAATCTTAGCTTTGTCCTTGGGATAATATTAGCTCCACTATACATTCTTGATGGGATTGCTATGCTATGAACACAAATAACACGATTATTGAGAGAATTTGCTTAGAGGAAGAAGATTATAAAATTGATAACCCTCATTTTGCCATCTTTACAGATTTTATTTAGAAATAAAATGACAGTTTATAAGATAATTTCTTTGATTAATTATATAGTGAATTTATGGTTAAAATTTAGTTGTGCAAGAAAATACAAATAGATACTATATTATGGAATGGGGGAATACTTCGTGATAAGAATAAATGATTTCCCTTGGCTCTTTGCAAACAAATAATATGGAAACTATTTTATACAATCACTAACTAATCAATAATAGAAACTATCAGTTTTCAAAAATAAGAGAAACTTTCTGTCAAAAAAAAAAAAAAAAAAATAGAAACTATCTAATATAATCATTGTCGAGAAGTACAATTATTTCAATTTAATTGGCCTATTTAAAAACAAAAATAATTTAGGAAATTATATGGTGCAAAGTATATTTCCGCATCTCAAGTTTTTATAAATAGCACTATAGCAGTACCGATAGGTCTTGGTTTAGTGACAAAAACTGAGATCAAACAAGTGTACGAATGTACGATCATTCATTCATTTGTAATGTTCTTGTGAGTTGTGGGCATTGTAACTTAATTGCAATAAAAAAAAAAAAAGAGGTTTAAATAGTGGTGGGGTTTGTTTTATGTGATTTAGGCTAATTGTTTTTATTAACCTTGGTTTATACAAGTATTAAGATGATGTAAGTATGTGTGTACACTTGTGTTATTGTTTCCTAAGCTATGTATGTTGACATGACTTAAAATTTGAAATGCTCAAATGGTTTTTTGTACTTTAAAATTCTTGGGTATGATTTCATAAATGGATTTGCCAACCTATAAACGATTCTTTGACTTTATATGACCCATAGTTTTGTACAAGTAATGTGTATACATATATACCAATAATATACCATTTTTCTGGCACCTCTCAGAGGTTTAGACAGTCCAGCTCCGCAGGTCATCGCTTGACAGTAGAGGAGGGAGGTAAGGGAATCCCCCTACTCCCAAGCATTTTTGTACTTGGTGGGGCTCGAACTTGCGATCTCAAAGTCACAAGATGAATTTTCCACCAACTCCACCAAACTTTGCTTAGTTACCAATAATATACCATGTACGGTTGGAAATAGTTTTACTCAATTTGTACGATTAAGTCAATCCTTCGTACATCAAAAGTGACTAGGTTTTCAATTAGTATTTTAATTTTTAATTTATTTTTCTCTAGAGGCATATTGTATATGTATGCCTTAGTTGGAGGCTGCCCCGGTTGATTTATTTTTTTAATTCACAAAACTTGTCAATCTGTTGCAAAGTAGTACTCCCTCCGCATTTGTTTAAGTATTACACTTTAACTACTCAAACTATAATTAATTAAATAAATTTAAATAAAATAAGTAAATAAGAAGCAAGTGGGGTACTTGGAGCATTAAAAAAATGTAAAAGAAAGATAGTGAGGTTGATAATTTACTACGTACTGAAAAGTATTGAATGCGAGAAACACGAAATTATTATAATAAAAAGTAGTAGTGGTTTGGGTGGGGACTATAATAGGAGAGAGAGATAGTATTTAAATGTAGTTTTTTGCTAAAAGTGCACCTTATGTAATACTTAAAAAAAACACGAAGAGATCATAAAGATCAAGCACTACACAAACTTTTAAAAAAAATTAGGTGTACAATAATTATTGTACATCCATTATAAAGATAGCCTAAAGTAGTGATAAAAAATTACCCCTGAAATGAATAAAAGTTACCCCAATATGCATAAAAGTAACCCAATACAATAAAAATTATCTACGCTTTATTAGTAAAAAATCACATTTTAAATGACTAAAAATCAATTATTAGTGATTGAATGTGATTAAATTACCTTTGTAAAACTTTTCTTATTGTCTATTTATATAAAAATTGTATTATGTTTAAAGTTACCAAAAAAAAAGGCAAAAAGTTACCCTAAAATTATCTAAAAGTTACCCTTATACTGCTCGAATGATGTACACTAATATTAGTGTAAACCGGGTGTATACAAAAGTTTTTCCAACCACTATAAGCATTGATAAAAGACAATTTTGTAAATACTAGGTTTTACTTTCCTCCCCGCCCCCCCCCCCCCCCCCCCCCTCTTTTATCAAAGCTCCTCCGTGGAAGCTACTCCATTCAAAGCGACCATTTCCACCACCACTTTTCAGCGGCTTCACCGCCTAATTAAAAGAAAACCTTATTATAAATAGAGAAATAAAAAGCATGGTTAATCTAAAGGGGAAAGGTTTCCATTGCAAGTACTCGTGAGCTTTGGTTCCTCCATTGAAACTCTTCGATATACAGGTATGGAGGAATGAGTGGAAGACAGCAGCCTGTCAATTACAATTTATAGCATGTAAAGACAAATATAACCTCTTGATTGACGAATTTTGTTAATCAAATAGATCAACTTAATTGTATTTTCTCGCCGTAATTGTCTAGTATTATCGGCCTCTTAGGGGAAAGTGTCCACTGTAAAGGAATTTTTGTAACAAGTATTATTAATGTTTTGGACAGTGTTTCAGAGCATACACCTTTATTTTTGGTTACATATACTGGTATGAATATATTTAGTCAATTCACTTTTAGTTGTAGCATTTTGACCTAAAAACTATCACACTTTTAGCCTAAGCGATCCTATACCCTAGAGGTATAGATTGCCAAGTTTTCTTAGCTCGCTTATCAAAAGTTAATTTAACTTATATATCTTGAGCTAACCATGAAAAATTTAGTTTATTTTCGAAATTTTTTCTGATAAAAATATTAATGATCAGATTTATTCATGACAAATGTAAAAATCAACATGTAACATTTAAAAGTAAACATACAAGACAAAATGATATGCATAATTTATTTCATACCGTAGTATTCTAAAAAAGGCAGTTAAGTTGACTTTAAAAATGCTCAATAATTGTATAAAAAAACCCTTAAAAACTCCTACGGCTCATGAAATCTGCCCAAAGGCCAAGAACAACTCCGCATCTAATGGAATCATTAACAATTAATTAATTACATGTTTAGGTCCCACATTTCTTCTCTTTATAAACCCTTTCATCAGCCTTCTTCCTTTACTTCTTCCTAGTTTGTAAGTAGCTTCCCATGTTTTAGTGTTTAACGCCAAAACACAAAAAAATTACAAACTAAAAATTATTGTAAATGCCAAAGAGTAACATAAGCAGCAATCCTGATTCTGATGAGGGTCAAGGGAAGACGACAAGGTTGCGTCGTCATGATTCCCTTGATCTTGAATCCTCTAATGTCAAAGGCCACCATGCCGGAGGGCATTCCACAGCGGTATGCATCATTTTTATCTCTACAGAGTTTTTTTAAAATTAGTTGTCATCTCGCCTTAACTTTAATTTTATATTGTATTAATGTGTCATTGAACAAGTTTAATTTATAGGGTTTATATGAGCACGTACTAAAATTGTAGTGTTATAATTGTAAAGTTTGTAAATCAAAATGTCCGTTCTGATTTAGTGTTTACCATTGAGCTATTGTGTTGTCTAAAAATTAAGGTGAGTTATTGTAAAAGTCAAGGGTTGTAATAGGAATATTGAAGAAAGTTTAGGGAGAAGATCTAATTTCGAAAGTATGGACTAATATATTTAATTAGTACCTTAATCATTCTTTAAAAGTAAATTAGTATTGAATAATAAAGATTCGGTATTATTCTGTTCGAGGAAATTAAGAATATGACTTAGCTAGGAAACCTAGGAATAGGTGAGTTGGTGTCTACAGATAATGTAACAATTATAAATTTGTTGGAGTCTTGGAGATTGGAGAAGCTAGCTTAGCTTCATGATGCATGCATCTTTAGAATTTTAATATTTGTTATTTCTGAGTATTTTTTTTTTTAAATGCAAAGTTCTTAGAATGAAATAGCAAAAAAAAAAAAAAAAAAAAGAAAAGAAAAAAGGTAAATAAATACTTCGTATAAAATATAATAATAAAACTCTATTCAAATTTTGATTCAATAATTAAATTATAAGATTTAGCATTTAATTTGATAGTTTAAATTTTATTTATTAAAAAACGATTATATTACTAATTAGATTATTCAGCGTAACCAAAACTATGTTAGATATATAGAGTTTAATCATGCTAGATAATCATATAAACATCACCTATTTGGCTATTTACAAGTTAACTTTATGTTTATAATAGTATACCATACACAACATTTACAAATGTTTTGTCTTCCAAAATGAGCGAGGTCATTCACAAATCGATAAAATATGATTTAAAAAAAAAAAAAGATTTAAATTTTGGCTGATTTAAATGTCCCAAATGAAGAAAATATTTGTTTTTGCTAGATATTTTTAACTGTCCATAAGACATAAATATCTCTTATCTATAAAAGTATTCTAACAAATATGAGATTCTTTCCATAATTAAATTAAAATATTTTTAAAAATTTAACATAATTAATGATATATGTATTATTTTTATTTTATTTTATTTTTTTATTTATTTTGTTTTTTATGGTGCAAAGAAAGACATAAAAGTTGTGTTTTTTTAACCAAGTAAGCTACTCCCTCTGTCCCATAATATAATTCATGTTTTCCTATTTTAGAGTGTCAAAACATTGTTCCTATTTCTATTTTTAGCTAATATGTAAAGATCATTATACCCTCACTTTTTTAACTTTATTCTACTTCCTATGTTACCCTTAAATAATTTTGCACATGCTTTGTACTTTTCTCCATTTTTTCTCTCTAACTTTTATCTATAATTGTACTTTTCACATGCTTCGGTGTCGGCGAGATCTTTCTCTCTCTTTCTCCCTTTCTTTCTTTCTCTCTCTTCCCCTTTTTTTTTGCTGTTTCTGTCATGAAAAGCAAGGGTGGGAGGTTTTGTTTTTCAAATTTTTGCGATGGAAAGTAATTCTGTCGGAAAATGTAGTTCCGACGGAAATTTCCGTCGTAAATAAATTTGCTACGAAATATTCTGTCAGAAAATACATTTTCCGACAGAAATGTATTCCGTCGGAAATTCTGCGAGGGAATTTCCGTCGCAAACTAATATTTCCGACTGATTTTTATGACAACCTTAATTCTGTCGTTTAATTTAAATTTTGTGACGGAAAATGAGGTCCGTCGGAAACAGGCCTTTTCTAGTAGTGAGCTAAAGTAGAAGGATTAAATTAAAAATTAACATTAATTACACTGATGACGCGTGATTTTGTCATGCTTTCCCAAATTAATAACATTTTAAGTAATATTTTAAATGCTTATCCAATGTCCCGGAAGCGTTCGTTAGCAAGATTTTATGTTTTTTTTTTGTTGAAAAAACATAACTTATTAATCCTGAAATAAGTGGAAATAAGGTGAACAGAACAAGGCCTTACTTCCTTTGTTTTTTATAGCTACACCTTTCTATTTCACGCTTGTCAACGCATGTTTTTAACGATTAATATATCTAATTATCAACATTGTAAAATTATAAAAAATAGATATTAATAAAATATACATTGCAACGATTCAAACAAGATCCAACATGAATATGTTTTATCGTATCCATAAACTACAAAAGCGAGTCAAAGCATATTGTGTAAATAGTGTAAAAGTCAAACGATGTCAACTAAAAAAAACAGAGGAAGTATAAAGCATGTGCCCATGGATTGATAGACAAAGCATATAAATTAATTTATACTCCCTGCGAGTCTTTTTAGGAAATTTATAAAGTACTCCGTAGGGAGTATCATATTGTAATATCGTACTAACTACTGTTAACCATATGATACTCACGGCAAATCAAGATTCAATGCATTTCTTCACCACAAAAAATAAAAACATAAAAAATAAAATAAAAAAAATCAATGCATTTGAATTATTTATGTAGCAAACTTGTAATAATAAAGCTTAATATCATATTTAATTATTGATTAAGTACAAAAAAAAACTTTATCATAAACAAATCTTAAAATCTCCCAGTATATGCTATTGCAAAAAAGGGGGGGGGGGGGGGGATTAAAATTTTCATAAATAGTTAATTCTCTTATTATTTTATTTTATTTTTTTCATAATAAATAAATGGGTAAATAGTTTAATATTGATCTACTATTTCTTCTTTTGTTTTTCTTATTTTGTTTGTATGTTTGTGATTTTGGGTTGAACAGAATGCAAGTTGGGCAGTGGTGCTAAGTTTGGCCTTTCAAAGTCTTGGTGTTATATATGGAGATATTGGTACTTCGCCTCTTTATGTTTATGCAAGCACCTTCACTAGCGGAATTAAGCATAAAGATGATATTTTGGGAGTTCTTTCTCTCATATATTACACCATTACTTTACTACCCGTTATCAAGTATGTCTTTATCGTGTTACGGGCCAATGACAATGGAAAGGGTAATAATTCAACCTTTCTTTGACCTATTGCTACATTTTTTTTAGATAGTTTCAAGATTATTATTACAACATTACCTTATACTGTTTGTTGCTTGATCTATTTATATCTGTCTCTCATCGCATATATAAGTATATAACAGGAAAAAAGTGAGAATTATTATGTACATATATTTTTCTTTCACAAAATAAATTATTGGTATATATAAACAAAATTGAATTTTAATACCTAGAAAAAAATTCAAGAAAAGTAAGAAGTTTATATACTACGTAATATATATGAATAGGCCTAGCTATCTAATATATAGTTCATTTTACAACTTTTCTTAAATTTTGTCTATTTTCTTAATTTCTATGCACAACAATTATGATACTAAATCTCATCACAATGTTGATTATATATAAGAGTTGTTTTATTTTTGGTTTTATTATGAAATTAGAATATTTTAAAAGCGATTGCAATTAAACGAAAAAAACACCTTTTTCCATTTTATCTTTTCTGTAAAATAGTTGATGGATTTTCTCTCAAATCTTAAGTACCTTAGCAAAAAAAGGAAAAAAAAAATCCTTTTTTTTTTCTACTAATAATATTTTGCTCCAAAATAACAGACGGGGTGAAATGGCCATCTTCTTACAAAATTTGGTTAATCGGATAATGAGTTTTAAAGTTAAAAATTGAGTAATTATTTAGAAATAAAGGGAGTAAATATAATGATTAGGGTAGTGGTATTGCTTAAGAATATTCCAAAAGCAATTTTAAGTATTTAAAGTACACTTGGCATTATTAAATAAATGATCATAAGTGGCATTATTGATTATAATACTACAGTAGTAAGCTAAGCTAGTACGGCATTACAGAAATGCGTAAGCAATCGTGTCCTTTTATTTGTATAACGTTGTACTAGTATCTACCTGAAATTAATTCTAATCTAATCATTAATCAATCATTATTATAATCAATAAGACCGAGTTCATCTTAAGCACTCCTTGACCATGCCATCTCACCAACCAAAGGTTATTATTTACACCCAAATACCTAAGTGTATATAAGAATCTCATTTAATATATTACGTTACTTCACAATAAATTATAAGTTATAGTACATATAACTCTTCTAATAGTATAACTTATTTTATTTTTAGAATTACAATGTAAAAAGTTATAACACTTGTCATTTTACATTTTAGACTATTGATATCTTAATTATTTTATAGTTTGAATTATTAAAGTTTATATTGTAAAAGCATCTTTGAGACAAATTTAATTAGTTTCTGATATAATAATGTTTTTCTTGACTTATAAAACACGCAAGACATTCAAAAGAGAGTACATAAATTGTGTAAAATCTCAAACATTGCAATTAAAAAGAGAGGATTTTTTTTAATTCTTTCTTTGACAGCTTAAATTTGTTTGATATGGAGTAATTAGAGCTCTATTTGATTATGTCAGATTTTTTTTTTTTTGAAGTTAAATGAACTTATTTTATTTTATATGAACTTTCAATGAACTTATATTATATTTTGTTTATTCTAAACTTGTAATATTTTAATTGATTTTATTTCATTTGAAATTTTTTTGCATTTATTTTTTCTGATTTATTTTATTGAATTTACTTTATTTAACAATTTTGAAAATATTTTTTCTAAACTCATTTCATATTATCTGAACATATTTTTTTTGAAATTAATTTTTTTTGTTTGAATTTATATGAATAATTTTTCTTTTGAAATAAGATACTCCGTAAATAAGTTAAAATAAGATGAAACAAATATACCCTTAATCTTAACGGTAGAATTGTAATAATACTCTATATTTTTTTTGTTTTTCTTTTTAATTGATTGAGATACTTTAGCTTATGGAGTTAATTAATGTAATCATCAATTAGTTTACATTGATTCCTATCAGTATTTGGAATAAAAACACCATATTGGTTTAGGTTACAGAGTTACATCAAGGTCGTTTATATTATATTCTCCACATATACAATTTAATGTAAACGGATGTATTGTAATTAAAAAAAAAATGATAATTATAAAAGAACGTATCCTATTTCTTGAATTGTTCAATGTTCTTTTACAATAACTTTGTGTTCTTTATTGTTTTGAAATGTATTATATTCTTTCACTGTATATTCTTGTATTATGAATTGTGTTTTCAAGAATTAAAATGATACATATGGAGTACAAATATATTCTATTAAGCTAAGTATATGCATCATGTTCTCTAGTAGTGTATATATCGTCTAAACATTCTCCGTGGTATACATCGCTCTTTGCTATTTGAAGAAATATAATGTGAAAAAATAAATATTAGTATAAATTTTGTATGATGCACTCGGATGTATAATATTGTAATAATGTAAATTCGATTCTATCAAAAAGGGATTAATTGTAAGATTTTAGAGGTCTCGTTAATTAATTTATGTTAGGTTTCTTTGTTTTTACTTATAGGTGGAACATTTGCCTTGTATTCCCTTCTATGTCGAAATGCAAAAGTTGGTTTACTACCTAGTCAACAAATTGAAGATCAAGAAGTATCGAACTACCAACTTGAATTGCCAACCAAATGCAATCAATTAGGTGTATCATTGAAGCTCAAAACCTTCTTGGAAAACAACAAGCTTTCCAAGTACATTCTTTTGATTGTTACAATGCTTTCTACTTCCTTGGTCATCGGTGATGGTGTCCTCACTCCATCCATCTCAGGTTTTATATCTTTCCTTATAAAGTACGGAGTCAATTACGTTACAAATTGTGATCTATTTAGTTATTCAAACTAAACTTATCTCCCACCCTTATTTGTAATAATTTTAGGGGTAAGTTATGATGTCATCTGACTTTTAATTAATGATTTGATTTTTATATTTTAAAAATCTTAACTAGTGAAGGTTGAAGAAACAACTAATTATTTTTAAGAGATATTTCACATACTTTGAAGTAGTAGAATTCTTCACTAAACTCAAATATGTATATGTCATGAATATTATTATATTAAATATTTTAGCTATCATCTATGAGAAATGATTTTTTTAATTGTCTTAATTAGAATACTCAACCTTAATAAAAGTCAAATTTGGACAATTTTCTTTTTGCTAGGTGTATCTTGTTAGAAAAATGCTTCACTTGTGACAATGACTATTAATTTGACATAGTTTGGATTATAAGAAACTAATTTATTTCTAACTAGGGCAGTTGACGCGCGCGATGCGCGCGAAGTGATTTGCCCTTTCTTGATGTTTATATTGGGTTGTGTTAAACTTTTCGCAACATTGGGATTTTAGGGAAAATAGTTTGATAAATTAATGGAATGTGTATTTAAAGTTTTCGTTTTTTAATTTCCTGCACAACCTTTCTTCAAGAAACATCTATGCAATTATTCAACAGTGTAATATTACAAAAACATATACAAACTTAATTAGAAATGGATTAAATACAATTCAAAAATCATAGAGCACATATTATATACTAAAAGAAGTAATTTAACATTACATATGCAATAGTAGAACAATTTTTCGGATCATTACTATTTGAAAGTCTATACTCTTACCCAACCTAGTAATTACTCTACATAAATTATACTTCCTCCGTTTCTTTTTACTTGCAACACAGCCTTGTGGCACGTGTTTTGAGGTCGGTTTAATGTAATGTAAACGGATAAATTATTCATTATAATTTTTACAAATGATACTTAACCCTATTCTAATTTTCGTGTAAAAATTATATTGATAAAATCGCTCGTTTACCCTCACTAATCATCTCCTAAAACTGCGTGCCTAAAAGGTGTGTTGCAAGTAAAAGAAAACGGAGGAAGTATGAGATTAACTATATGAAACTAAAAAAGAGAAACAATTACACCCTACAACTCGCATAAACATTAACATTCAGGCAACAATTAGATAAAATAATCCCTTGGTAGTTGGTAATAAATCATCTATTCGTACATACAATTTTTTTTTTCATTTTAAATAAAAATAATATCATATGAAGTGTAAAGCATTAATTTTTTTTAATTAGTAAAAAAAAAGCATTACATATATTTTATTAAAAAAAAACCGAATTAATTGATGATATATGTTTAATGAAAAAAAAACATTAAATGTATTAATGATAGTAAACATATTATTGAGGATAAAAAAGTAAATACACATTTTGCACACAATTTTGTACACAATAGTGAGGGTATAATTGGTAGCACACTATTCCTAAGAGTTACTTTCTACTTTTTATAAGGTAGGGAAATAAAAATAATATCATATGAAGTGTAAAGCATTAATTTTTTTTAATTAGTAAAAAAAAAGCATTACATATATTTTATTAAAAAAAAACCGAATTAATTGATGATATATGTTTAATGAAAAAAAAACATTAAATGTATTAATGATAGTAAACATATTATTGAGGGTAAAAAAGTAAATACACATTTTGCACACAATTTTATACACAATAGTGAGGGTATAATTGGTAGCACACTATTCCTAAGAGTTACTTTCTACTTTTTATAAGGTAGGGAAGACTATAAACAAAAATATATCTATTTAATGTAATAATGTATGATTTAATTTCTTTTGTCCCTCTTCTTTACTTGTCCTTTTGTTTTTACATCTTCAATAATTTAAAACGTTTCTAATTATAATAATTGAAGCTAAGAATTTTCAAAAAAAGCTAAAATAATCTCAAATGATGACAATATGGACGTAAAAGTGATGTGTTTATTTGTGACAATAATACTCCGTATTTGTTTATGACAACTTGTGACCTTCATTAGCATCACTCTAATGATAATCTATTTTTTAATCTCCAGTTTTATCAGCTATAAGTGGGCTAAAAGGAGCTTCGCCTGTTTTTACTGAAGGTATAGTCTCTAGTCTTTATTTTCATTATTCACTGGTGTGTGATCCGGGCTTTACTCTAGTGTTACTTCGAGTGATTTTATTTTTTATTTTTTTTATTATTAGATGTTTTAAAAGACTTATTAATTTTTTAACGTGGGTAATTAAGAATATAATGACAACGATAACTTATTTTTGGATTTTATTCTACAATCTAATACATGTACTTAGGGATGTCATTGGGGCGGGACGGATGTTGGCCTTCCCATCCCCATCCCCATCCCCACCTAACATTTTCATTTCCATCCCCATCCTCGCGGCGGGTCCAAAATTCATACCCATTCCCGCCCCGGCAGGTACAATTCCAAAACCATCCTTGCCTCACCCCCACTTGGATATCCATCCCCACCTAATTCCTACCCAAGACCCGCCTAATTTTCGTCTCTCAAATACACAATCCTACATAATTAATATAGATTACAATAAAAAAAAAAAGAATTCATTCTTAATATTACACACTTTTTTGTTTATAATATAAACATGTGTGTGTGTGTGTGTGTGGGGGGGGGGGGGGGGGGGGGAGGGGTATGAGGTAAGGATGAGACGGGTACAAAATCCAGCCCCACCCCATCACCCATGGTGAGTATGGTTTTCAGCTCCATCCCCGCCCCACCACTCGCCAGACCGAGACCCATTCTCGCCCCACTGGGGCAGATCTCCTAATTGACCCACCCTACTGACATAGTGACATCCCTACATGTACTTTTTTTTTTAGTTGCAACACTTCTCTTTTCACCCTTGCCGATGCATGTTTTCAATCATTAATATTTTTAATTATCAGCATGTAAAAATTATAAACATTTTAATTAAAATTGAATAAATTGAGAAGAATCTAACAAGATCCTACATGACTATATTTTTATTTAAGTATAAACTGTCTAACCTAGTTAAAGTGAAACAAATGAATAGTATAAAAGTCAAATTGTTGCAACTATTTAAACATAAATAACGGAGGTAATATGTCTTTATAAATGTGGATTAATGGTGCATAATTTAATTCTAGCTAAGATGGTAATACATGTGGTTTCCATTCAATAATGATGTGACATAATGCTAAAGGTTGTTAAATGATCATGTATTGTATATCGTAATACTGGTGTAAAAAGAGATACACGTGGCAGATGTCTTTGGCACATATACAATTTTATAAATGTCTTTTAATATATAGTATAGTTAAGTATAGATTATAATAATTAATAGCCAAAGTGAAAGTGTGTAAAAAGTGTCCGTTTAGGCTTGGATGTTGGAATGTTGGATAACCCATTTTGAATTTTTGATAAATTAGGAATTTTGGGATGCATATATATGAAAATGTGCTAGATTTCTGTAATTATATACATTGCATGTGAACAATATTATTTAAAATTTAATTTAATTTATTTTGTTTTGCAGGAAGAGTTGTTTGGATATCAATAGGCATATTAGTTCTACTATTTTCAGCTCAAAGATTTGGGACTGATAAAGTAGGATATAGTTTTGCTCCAATTGTAACTGTATGGTTTGCATTTAATGCTGGAATTGGTGTCTACAATTTCATAAAATATGATCCTACTGTTATTAAGGCAGTAAATCCATGGTACATTATTCAGTATTTTCAAAGGAATGGTAGAGATGCTTGGATCTCCCTTGGTGGTGTCTTCCTTTGTATCACAGGTTTGTCATATCACTACTTACTCATGATTTTGTACAAATGTACAATAATGTTCTTTTAATAATTGCATGATGCATTATTTATGTCTTGCGTTAAATAAACATACATGTATAATATATATAGGATCTTATAAGCATTTCTAACTATATGATGAATTGCTAAAATCGCAATATTGATAAGTTTGTTGCTTACATAATTCACATTGTCTTTGTATGTGCAGGGACTGAAGCATTATTTGCTGATGTTGGACATTTTTCAGTTAAATCAATCCAAATAAGTATGTCTTTTGTTACATATCCCGCGCTTATGCTAACATACTCGGGGCAAGCTTCATTCCTTCGCGTGAACCAAAATCTAGTTAAAGATACCTTCTATGAATGCATACCAGGTGAATGATTATGGTTACTCTATTTTTTCTTCTACTGATCTTATCGTTTATGTATTTTATCGTAAATAACAATGCACTTTGTATACAATTGTGACATATAAGGATATAACACAATATAGTAATATGCTTTTATGAATGGTGTTTTCATCTAACATAAACAGTATATCTTACATATCTTAATTTGGTTTAATTTGTTTTATCAGGTCCATTGTACTGGCCAATGTTTGTCATAGCTGTTCTAGCTACAATCGTAGCAAGTCAAGCCATGATTTCGGGAACATTCTCTATCATCCAACAATCCCTTGCTCTAGGATGCTTCCCTCGTGTTCAAGTCGTTCATACATCAGCCAAATACGAAGGCCAAGTTTACATCCCGGAGATTAATTACTTCCTTATGTTGGCTTGTGTAGGTGTCACACTTGCTTTTAGAACAACCGAAAATATTGGTCATGCCTATGGTAAGTTACCTTAAATCTTTCTTCATTTTACTTTCTTGTGTTATTTTTCTAATATCAACTATGTGACAGGCATTGCTGTTGCACTTGCTGAGACGATCACATCAGGTTTCATGATACTTGTTATACTCGTTATTTGGAAAAAACACATAGCAGTAGCCATCATATACGCGTGCTGCATTTGGTCAGTCGAGTTGGTTTACTTGAGTTCGGTGCTCTACAAGTTTCCTCATGGTGGATATTTTCCAATAGCATTAGCTAGTGTCTTTCTTGGCCTTATGGTCATATGGAACTATGTATATCGAAAGAAGTACCACTACGAGATGGACCACAAAATCTCACCTAATACTTTTAGGGATCTTGCTAATCAAAGCAATTGTAGTCGTATCCCAGGGCTAGCAATCTTCTACTCCGAACTTGTCGATGGAATCCCTCCTATTTTCGGCCATTATGTGGAGAACATCTCTGTTTTGCACTCTGTACTAGTCTTTGCATCAGTCAAGTCGTTGCCTATTAGTACAGTTCCACCAGAGGAACGATTTCTCTTTCGTAGAGTGCACCCAAGGGACCTCTATGTGTTCCGTTGTGTGGTAAGATATGGATACACTGATGCTCGTAATGAGGAAGAACCTTTTGAGAGGCTGTTAATTGACAGATTGAAGGAATTTATGAAGGACGAGTTTTGGGTTTATGTACAAATGGATCATCCCGAAAGCATACAAGTCCAAGAACACGACGAAAGTGACCAAATTCACCATGGTGATGGTAACCAACATGTGTTAACAAGGGCTCAAGAGGAAGTGTTAGAGAAAGATATCGAGGTGATCGACAAGGCATGGAATGCAGGGGTTGTACACATGATGGGTGAAAGTGAAGTAACTGCTAACAAATCATCTGGTATTGGAAAGAGGATTGTCATTGATTTTGCTTTCAATTTTATGAAGAAGAATTTAAGACAAAGTGATAAGATGTTCGATATTCCTCGTAAGCGATTGCTTAAAGTTGGGATGACATATGAGCTGTAGAGATGGTGAAGGTTGATAATCAACTACATCTTCTAGGCAACAACTTCTAATTCAATCGGATTGATGACATTGTGGTGTATTACACTTAACTACATATATTTATCAGTGTGAAAATATATTTTGATTTTAATTTGAAAATTAATATTTTGATTTTAACTTTTCATATATATATATAAAAAGCAATTGTGAGTTGTGACAAGTATTAGTACTTATACCTATTGACTTGTGTAAAAAAAAAAAAACCTATTACACTATATATTGTGTTAAATGGTTATGAAGAATGCCATGTTTACATATTAAGAATCAACGTTATAAGTTGATGAATGAATATTATACTAAACTTATATATCATTCTCTCTTATTCATTCCGTTCTTATAATTAACACACTAACTTGCACGTAAAGTTTTGTAGGACTTTTTAGAATTAAATATTAGGATATATGATGAGGAAAATAATAAAGAATGTAACAATAAATACGATCAAGACAGATAAATGATTAAAATATCAAAGTGGAGATTACCTTTAATTTATTTAATTTTGTAAAATTTCATGATCAATTCAAACAACGAATAAGATTATATCGTGTTCATTCAATTTATTGTGCTAAATATAATTGCTTTGAAGTTATTGAGGGTCCTAAATAACAAATTGAAAACTAACAAAATAATCTAAGTAATAAAACTATTAGAAATTGGTGTCATTTGTTTAAAGTTTAGGTTGTCTAGCCTGGTATGGCTTGGGCAAGTTTGCTAGATACGGTTTGAACCTTTGTTATGGTTGTCACGATGGCAAAACTGGTGGTCTTTTTGGGATGGATGTTGATGCGGTTGTTTATGCATAGGGGGGCATTTGTGGCTTAGTTACAAGTCTTTTTGATAAAATTAACAATAGTTGTATTAGCAGAATCAGTTGCAAAGGAAGAAAAAGAAAGCTGTGAAGAAGAAGAAGAGGTGACGAGCCATTATTGTATTACCGAAGTGTCTACTTTCATACTCCTTCCTCCGCTTTTATTTTATTACTTGCTTCATTTTCTTCTTAGAAACTTTTAATAATATTTTATTATTTTTTCTCTCTACTACTAGTCCCCTTATATTATATTTTAACATTTTCTCAAAAAAAAAAAAAAAAAAAATTTTTTTTTTTTTTTTTTTTTTTTTTTATATTTTCTCTCCTCTCCACTTATATAGTTATACTCACTTTTCTTTTTCACATTTTTGTGTTTGGAAACTTTGTCAGATTTTGTATTCTTCAACTAACCTTGCTTCCATCATAAAATGCTACTTTCTACTATTTTTCTTAAAATTTTGTATTTATAAAAATGAAGCAATTAATAAAATACAAAGAGAGTAATTAAACTTTCAAATGGGAAAAACAAAATGAACATAAGAGGATTCAGTAGCAATTTTGAAAGAACAAAGTAAATACAAAATGTTAAAGTAGAACAACAAAAGCATAACTTAAGGATTTGGATTCGATTCTTGAGAATACAACAATACTTGTTGAGAGAACTTTCTCTCCAATTAAGGATTGACCCTACTCAAATCCGAACTAATAAAAGTAATAAAAGTCTAACAGTCTCTGCTCTCTATATTACTGAATTCACATTTAAAAAAAAAAATACAAGTTTTTAGACTTGTTACGGTCTGTTATACCTGAAATTTTGTACTAAAAAAATCGGTCGCAATCCTTATCCATCATCATGAGATCACTTCCAGTCTTCCACACAAAAATGGTGATCCTACTTAATCCTTTCTTTCTTTCTCAAAAAAAAAAAAAAAAAAAAAAAAAAAAAAAAAAAAGAAAAAAAAAAAAAAAAAAAACTTTCTTTTCTATTAAAAATCTTTCTTTTATTCCTTTTCTGGCGGAATATCAGAAAGTAATTTTTCGCAATTCAATTTACTTCTTTGTGTTTTAATAAAATTTCCGTCAAATTGAAGATTTCTGTAATTTCCCATATTCCCAATTGTTCTGTAATTGTGAATTTTGGAGGAAATGCAAATGCGATATTGTGGAAGCCATGAAATTTTCAAATTACCTACCAATCTCTATAATTTCCCTTCTACCAGGTTATTTTTCTGCAATTTTATCTTCAAATAAATGGCCCCTTTTTATATTTATGGGATTTACAAGTTAATTTCCTCTTATTTTAACTGCTATTTTCATGATTTATCCGTTTAAATTAATTTCATGTAAAAGTTGTTATTTTAAAATTTCTAGCTATAATAGAATACATTGAGAGTTTAAATACCAAATGTTGAAATTAATAGTCATGTTCATAGTGTAATGTAAATTAGTAATGTGACAACTGAAGTCGGACGGATCCACTGATAGGTAGAGTAGTAGGTACTTGTAGCAGAGAGCTGCTGTGTAAATGTAATGGATAAGTGTACTTTTATTGTCCTATATTTTCAGTTTTGAGTACTTTACTTTATCAGCCATTCACCAATTCTGATTGTTCTTAATTGATTGTACTTTAGCTTTAATTTCTAATTGTTTGGGAAGGAAAATTGTATTTGATGTGTTATTTGTGATTTATCATGGTAAATATTTTTTACAAAGTATTTGGAATGACAATATAATTGGTGAAACCTTGTGAGATTTAGGGCCTGTTCAAATTTACTGAGCTGAACTAAACTGAACTAATTGGAGCTGAACTGAACTGATTGGAGCGGAAATGAGAAATGAACTGAGCTGAAATGAAATGAATATTTTATGAGAGAGGAAAATTAGGAGCTGAACTGAACTGATTGGAGCTAAAATGAACTGAACTGAACTGAACTGATTGGAGCTGAACTGAACTGAAATTAAGTAAATGTGAACAACCCTTATTCTCATCAATTGGTATGTCCTTCAAAGCACGAAAATTCTGGGATTTGAGATTTCCTCATTTCGAAACCCCAATTGTTTCCATGCTAATGAAGTCTGGATTTGGCTGTGACTTGAGGCTTTCTCGTTTCGGAAACGTTTCTATTTCTGCGCTGCATAGTTTAATAAGATTATGAATATGTAATGGATGTTATTATCCTTTGAATTCATGGGTGAAAATATGTACTTCTGAGCTTTGATGACCTTATATTTGTTGCATTTAAAATTACTTCACATTTTTGATGTCTAGTCCTTTGTGTTTATATTCATTACTTGTGATGATCATAATTTATGCAGACATATGTTATTGAGTTTGACAATCTTGTTTTTCAGGAAGGTGGTTGATGTCATCCAAGTTATTAAAGACGATTCTACCAATTCAAAAGTAAAAAGGGCTCTTTTAGGAGCCAAAAAGAAGGAAAGAATCAAGTTGCCTTCTTACAAGAATGCTTGTGTTGGCGAAATGTATCACATTAGTCAATTTTTGAAGCACCCGATTGGAGTCGAAGCAATGCTGAATGTAAATGCTCTTGAAAGTTATGTTCTGATTGATACCAACACATATAGGTACTGTTTGTTTCTTGGTTCTTATCTTCTTCAATCATGTTTATTTTATCGTTGCGTTTTCTTGGTTAACCTATCATTCTTGGGGATTTTTATTGTTATGTTTCTCAAAATTATGATTTTTTAGATCATGTTGTGAAATTTGTTCGATAAATTAATCATCTTGGACTGTCAGTATACTAATATTAAAAACACCGTTCTTGTCTATTTGGAAATTGTAATCATGCTGCCGTGCTTTTCACCATGTAACTGCTTAATATGACTTAGTTTTTAGACTATCTTCTTAAATTGGGGAATTTATAAATTTTATTTGATGTCATCAGCCAGTTTGTTCGATCTTTGTGCCACTTATTTGTGATAGCTTGGTAGGAGGGGACATGATCAGAGTTCCTTGAGCTCTTTGATTCAGTATTTAGGACTGGAGAGGAAGGAAATTTATCATGCACATTCTGATCTATTGATAATGTAAAGGGATCACTATGCCCTCCTATACCCTGCTTCCCTCCGCTTGATGATAAATTATTGAACAATGGTAAGAAATGGTGCACCGCTTTCCTTTCTTGCCTAGTACCATGAAAACAATTTCAAACGTACGTAGGATTAGAAGAATAAAGAAAGAAATAGACCATCTCACTTAACTCTTACTAACAGCCCTATTCTAACGAAGAAATGTTACATCAAGCACATTTGAAGTTTCTGGACCTGGATTAAAGTGACTGATTATGGTTTGCAACTATACATTGACAACCATTTTTAGCAGGGTTTGTGGAGGCCAAATGGAACAATCACTAAGATTGGGCCTGTTTTGAACTATGAGACATTTAGTGGTATACTGGTATGGTACCTTGTTAGAATTTTGTTCATTCTAAACTCTGAAAATTCTTTGGTGAGTTAGTGGGTTTATCTTAGCAGACCGGCTTAAAGCACTAATTATAACAAAAGAACCATGGCATTGTAATTAACAGGGAGAGGCTTTGGGCCTTATCCTTGGGTTGATTCAAATTACTTCTGAATTTCTGATCACAATCAATTTGATTATTAGAGAAACCATCCACATTTTGACCACGAAAACAGAAAAAGTTTTCATTGCAACCACCCACCGTATCATTCAAAAAGATCGCTGGAATGTTGATGCCTTCATTAATGTCCTTATGCTGGAAATTTGTGGACATGACATTCCTATGTTTTATCTTTGTAGGTGCAAGCTTCCACCAATCCAACTTCTGAACTTTGAGGTGGCCCCTGTCCTGGACTTGGAAGTGACTCCAGCCAGTGAATGTTGCATTGTTGAGCTGCTGTCTTGTAAGGTTAGTTGTAATCTTGAGCTAATTGCGTAAGGTTCATTTATTATTATTTTTTTCCGGGGGTGGGGGACTGGGGAGGGAGGGACACAATTGTTTGCCACTTGCAAACTAGTGGCTAAAAAGTTAATGAAAAAGAATGTTGGTTTGGACATGAAGAAGTAAATTGTTATTTGTGTTGCGTTCCTGTGCCTATAGTGATTTGTGAATAAGAGAAAAGATATACCGAAGCACATGAATTGTATAAGTGTAAATGTATTGGGGCTTTGGATGGAAAGGAAGATTCACTATTTAGGTGCTTTCTGCATTGTGTTTGTTTCGGTATACTGTAGTGTCATGCTTTTCTACTTGAATTTTTCTTGGTTTTATAGCATGACCAATATTCCATTTTCCATGTTCCTTTTTCTGCTTATGCTTGCTTCTAATAAATTATAAAGGTGCTTTGCTTTATATTTTTTTTTTTAGAACATCCTTGAGGTTTTTCCTCTTTCTTGTCTTTCTCTTTTGAAGGTCTTTCTTCTCTCATCAATAGAATATATGACCTCTCCAAGAGCGACATCGACCACACAGTAACAACCATACTGGTATTTCCTTGTTCTTTTGACTGATGTCTAATGAACGGGAAGAGCATAGGAATTGCAATTTGGTGTAACTGAACAATAAATGTGGCTGTGAAGGAACACATATTAAAGAGGAGAATAGGAAATAATTGTGTAAATATGGCTAGGCTATGATGAATTCCATGACACTTTAGGCTTCATTCTCAATTTGGCTGCCATATTTTGTAAAGGAAGCTCAATTGCCAACTTCTACATTCAGTTAGAGTACTCAATTCTTGCTTTATGCCTGTTCATGAGCAAAGAGAAAACTTATCTATTTAAAAGCCACTTATTTCATTTTTGTGCATTGCAGTTTGAGGGCTCAGAAATAGTGGAGAACCAGAACCAATATTTCTCAGGTTGGCTTGAATCCAAATCTATTCACTGTGCTAAATGTATCTATTAACATTTGCTGCTGTACCCTTCAGACTTTCAGAGGATATCTCTTACTGAACTAAACATATGTATTTGGAAGTAAAATATTAGAATTATGACTTGCTACACACATGCACACACGCGCAAAGGTGGATTAATATCTGCTGGTTTTACCTGTGAATGTTTTTCCTTAAATTTTGTTTATATATATTTATATTTATTTTTCTGGAATAGATATTGTTTTCGTTGCTTACTGCAACTACAATCTCCCTCTAGAATGTCAAGATGGTAGATGCAAAAATTGTTAGCACCCTGGATTTCAATTGACTGATCTGCTATCTCTAATGTCTGCTTTTGATTGCAGCAACCATGAAAAATTTCATAAGTTGGAACATAACTGGTTCAGAATCATTTCTGGAGGTTGATGTGAAGTTGAATATCACTCTTGAGGTCTTAATCCTTTCCTTTCAATACATTTAATGAAAAATGTTCCTATGACATTTCTGTTAAGAAATTTCAAATGGGAAGGTTATTTTCTAGCTTCTGGAGGTCTTGATCTGATGTATATTCATCAATAGCTTTATGATTAGAAAGTGTTGTATCTTTCGAGTGCTACACTTTGATGGTCATGTACTTGGTGGTTAGGGACATTCTTTTGTCAAAGAGCTCAATAAATGCTATGAGAATGCTCAAGATTGAACCTTTTTTTTTTTTTGACAGGAAGATTGAACCTTGTTTTAGTATGATTCTACTTAAAAATGAACTTTTCTGTTCTGTAGATGCTCTTCCTGAAAACAAACTCATTGCATCTACAATAATATGATGTATGGTATAGGACTCCTGGGAGTAGGAATGTGTGTGAAAATTATACATTTTTGTTAATGCATTGCAAACCAATTTGATCATGACTCGTGCGTATGAGAAGCAAGACCAGTCTTAAAAGAAAGCCAATTTAATCTATAGTTGTGTGATTTCAACTATAGATCTATAATAATAGTTTCTGTTGACTTGTTGAGCCCCTTTAATTTTAGGTGCTATATTGCTATTTGTCCTTCCAAGTACCCTCTTTGTCTTGGTTTATCGTTCCAAACCCCAAGTAATACTGAACATAAAACCAATCCATTTGTTTTAGCACCATAGTAAGTAACTATGTACTAAAATTCTTTCAAATTAAACTGTATGAAAATACTTTATTTTATCTACTACTCATTATTATCGTGACATTCATGTCTTAGATGAACACTGATCAATAGCTCATTATCCAATTCACCTACTGTGTTGATTTAAGAGCTGCCTTCCTGGCTTCTCGCTCACTTGTCTATCAATCTCAAGTGTCAACCCAAAAAAAATCTTAAATCTTATGATGCTAAATTGCTAATGTTATCATAGACCATTATACAAAGTTGCTATTTGTTTGATTTTAATTTGGATTTTTTTCTTAGTATCAATTTGCATTGTCATTTTTTTGTAAAATTACTTATTCATGATTCTGTTTTTTTAACTTATATTTGTTTGAACGACTTTCGTTCAATGAACTTTATAACTTCCCATCGAGTTCTGCGACAGTGATTTATCCCATCTTTTACTCTTTGGCAGTGGCTGATCAAGCTATATATTTTTGCATGCAGATTTACAATAGGCCCTTTACCCTGTTGCCTGTATCTACTGTTGAACGCCCTGGAAATTTGTAAGCCAATTAATCTTATCTTTTCATTTTATACACTTCCATTTTGTGATATAGCTTCTCCTTTAGCAGTTATATTCTATATAGTGTGCAACATGAGCCGAATGCATGGTATTACATGTAACAAGTAGATTAGTGGACAAAAAGGTCTTTTCACTGCATCCTTTTTATCTTTCAGCTTGATTTGTGTTTGACTTGCTTTGAGTGGATATAGGCTGCCTAGACTGTTTATAAACAACAATTCCAAAGCCTTAATCCATGGGTATCGGCTATATATGTTTTAACTTTTAAGTGGACTTTTTTTCTTTTTTTTTTTTTTTTTTTTTTTTCTTTTGGGAGAGGGGAATAATGTGTTCGTACTTCCTCCTTTTTTTTATATAGTTGCAATATTTTGACTTATACAGTATTCACATACGTCACTGTGACTAGCTTTGATAATTTATGTTGGAGAAAAAAATAGTCATGTGGGATATTATTAGAAACATTTTGATTTATACTTTCATAATATCATATTTTTGTATCCTGTCAAAAAAAAAAAAAAAAAATCATATTTTTGTAAATTTTACATGTGGATAATTAGAACAAAGTAGTTATTATTAGTAGTAATACCTAATACTATTATTACTTTCGTCATCAAGAAAAGCTTTACATCTATCTTGTTTTTAAACTTTTTTGTGGATGCTTATTCAGTGCTCTTCACATGCAGAGTTTTGCAAGCACTCTTGGACAGGTTTGTTCCTCTTCTCTTGCAGCAATTGTTACAAGACTATGATGCTTGGATTACACAACAACGTAGAAATCTTCCATAACTCCAGGTTGGTAGTTTGGTGTATGTATAGTCATATAGATGGTATACTATAACCAAGTGTGCTTCTGGTGGTGCTTTCTTGACAACTTCGGCGAACAATGGGTCTAACTATTTGTTCACATAAATGGAACATTTTAGAACATTAATTTGTTATCGGTCATGAGTATTATGAAAGAATTTGCATAAAAACCTTGTAATTATTGGATTTATTGTTTGGAAAATTTGCAAATTGCAGCCATTTAAAGTTTGTATTTTGCAAATTGCAGCCATTTAAATAAGAAATTGCAAATTGCAGCCCAAAAGTTCGTATAAATTGTAAATTGCAGCCCGATTCAATTTTTTCATTGGTTTTACATGTCGAAAAATTTTCAGTAAATATTTTAGGGGTCATTTTAGTTCTTAAGGGACCGAATTGAGCTCGGAATTAGCAAAAAATTAACCTAAGTGTTTCATTATTACAGTTCTTCATAAATCGATTCATTTTTGTTACGCAAAACAAGACACTAACATTATTTTTTTTTTGCTGATTCCGAGCTCAATTGGGACCCTTAAGGGCTAAAATGACCCTTAAAACCTTTACCGAAGATTTTTCGACATGTAAACTGATGAAAAAGTTGAATCGGGCTGCAATTTACAATTTATACAAACTTTTGGGCTGCAATTTGCAATTTTTTTTTAAATGGCTGCAATTTGCAAAATACGAACTTTAAATGGCTGTAATTTGCAAATTTTCCTTATTGTTTGTTTCATTTTTCCATTAAAATGACTGTTGGACGCTTATAAATTCTGTTTTGTGTTCTCTCTCTTTTGGTTTAGAATGATCATTTATCAGTGAAAAGTTTGACATATATTTTGCAACCAATGCATTATTTTGGGTTTAATAGTGCAAGTTTTAGTGATCTCAGCATCATTCTTTATAGAGACCTTATCTACCAGACTCTTGTTAATCACAGTGCTTTATTTGTGGAATATTTGCAGGTAAACTTGTCAGCTCAGTTTATTTGTCTACTGCAATGCAAGTTTGCTAACACCGGCATCAATTGTGGATCCTGGTGGAAATTGATCAAGTTGGAAACTTCAAAGATGGATAAGAATGTACTCGAGTTGCCAGTTAGAATTACAGTGCTGAAACCTATAGATCACATAGGAGGTAAATAAATGTTGGAATTCTCAGAAGCAGAAGCTGCATGAGTGATTATGTATTTGGCTGATGAAATCCGAGCTTCTGAAACAGTGGAACCTGAAGAGTGAATTGGATTCACACTTCACACTAACATTGCATTTCTGTAAAATGCCGAGAAAGAGTTACTGAACTTGAACGAAGTAGCAAAATAAACAAAAATACATGTGATTATGTGAACGAACTAACTTACAAATATCATGGATACATCCAATGATTTTTGTAAGCAAAGCTTTATGTGAGAAAAACTTTCAAATCCGGAAGGGTGTTGAGTAGTCAATACTTGCAGCTCATGTAATTGATGAGCAATCAACCAAAGTTCAGTTGACATATAATTGTAAGGTATTTGAAGTTTTAATTTATAGTTTACATTGGTATCCCACCTGAAAACACAATTATGCAAGCAAATGAGCTGCTTAGATGCTTGAACAAGGTAATGCAAAGCTCCTCTCACCTTTCATGGCAGTTTTTCTTTCATCCGTGACCATAACAATGATGCATATCAATGCAAAACTGCTTTAGAACAATTGTGTTATGTTGAATGTACTCTAGCAATTTGAAACTGTCTTTGTTCCCCTGATCTTATTAGCCTACTGATTATAAAAGTCTTGAGCTTCCTAGCCAAACAATCCGGGACAAATTCTAGTGCATAATCCATAACTGCGACCAACTACTTTTAAGGTTCTATGCATTAGAGGACTAGACATACCATGAACAAAATTGGACCCTCCATCTATTAAGATTGCCTCATATAATAAAATGGATGCTCCAATTAATTTGTCTCATTCAATTTTTAGTTTAATTTATTCACACAACTTTACAATTTTACATCTCTTGTGCACCACAAAAGACAAAAAAATGAACCTCGCATGCTTTTAAATAAAAAGGGTATGAAGTGGCATACTACATAAGTATTTCATTTGTCGATAGTTGGCTAGTTGCATTGACTAACTCATTGTATTCAGGACAAAGTGATGAAGGGGTTATTTGCCAATCGGTTGTTGGTTGATTTGTTTGGCTTGTTTAACCAGCTAGAAATATTAGCTATATGGATTGGCTTTATAAATTGGTTGTATAAGCTAGCTGCTTACAAAAGTGTGTGGCAAAATTAATTGTGCGTGTTAGTTGTTTCTTAGTGAAAAGTTGGGTCAATAGAAAAAACTACTTTTATTGGCTTTTAGCTTTTGGCTGAAAAACTAGTTTAAAAACCAACAAAAAAAACCAACAACCAAACTTATTTTTTGGCAATTTGATCAAACTAAAAAGTCAAAAGCTAAAGGCCAAGCAAAAAGCTATGCCAAACACCACAAAATAAACTAAACTTAGATTATTGTCTTTTGCCATTGGTTATCAAACCCCTGATAGCTAGCCCTTTGGTTATGAGATTTACCTCGAACACTTAATATTTTTTTTATTGAAGTCCCAGACACTTAATTTATTACCCCTATTTTGCTCTTTATCACCATAATAACATTATATTAATTTTTTTTTTCGAATTAAGTATTAGGTATATTAAGTTTTTAAGGTAAACTAAACAAGGCGTAATGAGGGTCTGTTCTCTTCAGCTTAATTTCTGTTCATTTCAGTTCAGTTCCTAATTTCCTTCTCTCATAAAATATTTATTTCAACTCTATTCAGTTCAATTCAGTTCAGCTCCAATCAGTTCTGTAAATCAAAACAGGTCCTAACACCCCCAATTAATCATCTATGATTAATTTTGTCAATGGTAGAAAGTGAACCTAAATTTCTTTGAAAATTTTTACCATGTAATAAACCCAGAAAAATTGCAGCAAGTGGCGCGCAAAAATACCAAAAGGATCATCTCCTTTAACCATCTTTTTCTCTCTCCTCCGCCATTGTTGTCTTTCTTGAAAAACTCCAAGAAATTTCAACCATTTCTTCCTCATCATCACTTCCAAAATGCCCGAAAACAACCAATCTTCCTTCTCTTCACTCAACGATAACCTTCTCGAATTCGACCGTTTTGTCAACCCTAACCCTAACCCTAATTCCGATGATTTAAACCCTAACAATGATAATAATAATCCAAATGAACATTCGAATATAATTTCTCAATCGTTTTCGAGCTTCAATGTCAGCTGTTCCGAGCCTAGTACATCCAGCAATCTTCTCACTCTCACTATCCCTCGAAAACGACGTCGTGGGAGGCCTCGAATTACGCTTCCTTCTTACAAGCAGGTATTTTCGATTCCTCAAATTTATGGTAATTCTGTTGATGTTAGTAATGGTAGCTCTGTTAATGCCCAATTTTCGAAACCCAATTTGCAATTGAACCCTAGTTCAGTAGATTTGTCTGAGGATATTATTGTGATTAATCGGGAAGCTACGGCCGAGGCGCTGACCGCGCTTACGGCCGGGTTTCCTGCTGATTCTGTTACTGATGAGGAAATTGATGCTGGTGTGTTGCCAGTAGTTGGGGGGATTGAACAGGTTAATTATATTTTGATTAGGAATCATATTATTACGAAATGGAGGGAGAATGTGTCGAATTGGGTTTCGAAGGAGATGTTTCTTAATGTAATTCCGAAGCATTGTCATTGGCTTTTAGATACCGCGTATGATTTCTTGGTGTCTCATGGGTATGTTAATTTCGGGGTTGCATCCGCGATTAAGGAAAGGTTTCCGATTGAGCCTAGTAAGGGGAGTGTTATTGTTATTGGGGCGGGGTTGGCTGGATTGGCAGCTGCCCGGCAGTTGATGCGTTTTGGGTTTAAGGTGACTGTTTTGGAGGGAAGGAAGCGTGCTGGAGGTAGGGTTTATACAAAGAAGATGGAGGGATCAAATAAGGTTGCTGCTGCAGATTTAGGGGGTAGTGTTTTGACAGGTACCCTTGGCAATCCACTCGGGATTTTGGCCCGGCAATTGGCGTATTCCCTTCATAAGATAAGGGATAAGTGCCCTATATATCGTGTTGATGGATCACCAGTTGACCCTATTTTGGATTCTAAGGTGGAGAATGCTTTTAATAAGCTTCTAGATAAAGCTAGCCGCCTGCGGCAGTTGATGGGGGAGGTTTCGCAGGATGTTTCTTTAGGGGCTGCATTGGATACCTTTAGTCAACTGTGTGGAGAATCAGTTACCGATGAGGAGAAGAACTTGTTTAATTGGCACTTTGCTAATTTAGAATATGCAAATGCTGGTTTGCTTTCGAAGCTTTCTCTTGCATTTTGGGACCAAGATGACCCTTATGATATGGGTGGGGATCATTGTTTTTTGTCTGGAGGAAATGGAAGATTGGTGCACGCTTTGACAGAAAATGTACCAATCATGTATGAAAAAACTGTTACTTCAATTCGCTATGGTAGTGATGGGGTTCAGGTCACTGCTGGAAACCAAGTTTTTGAAGGTGAAATGGTTTTGTGCACCGTCCCATTAGGGGTGTTGAAATCTGGCTCCATTAAGTTTGTACCTGAGCTACCTCAGAGGAAACTTGACGGAATAAAGAGGTTGGGTTTTGGGTGTTTAAACAAAGTTGCCATGCTCTTCCCCCATGTCTTTTGGGGCACAGATCTTGATACATTTGGTCATCTATCTGATGATCCTCTTCGCCGAGGAGAATTTTTTCTTTTCTACAGCTATGCAACTGTTGCTGGTGGACCTCTTTTAATAGCTTTAGTTGCTGGAGAAGCTGCACACAAGTTTGAGTCAATGCCTCCTACCGATGCTGTGACGCATGTTCTTCAAATTCTTAGGGGTATGAAATCCTTCTCAGTATCTTACCACATTATTCATGACTTGAAGCAAGCGGTTCTGCTTCAAGCTCTCGCTTGGTGTGCGTTCATAATCATCGGCTTCCACATTACTGTATCTGATATCAGTTATATTCTGTATTTCTTGTTTATGAACAAAATTCCTCACTTTTCTTTCTGCTTGTCCAAAAATATAATTTTTTGTCCTGTGAAACAGCTGTTGCTAATCGTTATAATTTTAGAAAAAAGACTTAAAGCCTGTTTGGTAAACAGTGTGTTGCCTTCAAATTAGCCTTTTGGACCTACTTTAGCGGATTGAATGGTCAAACCAGATACTCCTATTGGTTGTTGATGAGCAGATTAGGAAAACAGATTGGTACCAAACTGCTGATTCTCAAATTGCTCAATATAGCAGTGGTCTGTAATTAGCAGTTTGGAATCTCATTTAAAACTACATTAGCTTCCATTCTTTGCTGTTTAGCTTCTCCATCCTTCTACTCAACATATATTATATATAATGTATGTTGAAATTTTAATAAATTCAACCAAATGAGAGTGAAGCATGAAAATTTAACCTTGATTGATATTTCTAATAAAATGTTTTGGCGAGTAGACCCTGTAAAAATATTTTGTTTAGATCTAATAGATATGCTTGATTGGTCCTTATAGTATGGAATCCTAGTTGGTTGTTGGAGTCTTCATGCATGTAAAGCAATTCTTGGAGGCTTAGATTTGTCAGATAATTGAATATGGATTATTATATTCAAAATTAAATTTAATGGTCACATCTACAAAATTTCAATGGTCTTTCAATGCTATAGTGGAATTTGTTTCAATTATTCATTATTAGTAAAATGTACTTCGTATATCCTATATTCATTTTGAACTCACCATATTATAAAATGATATATTTTGTATTTTCTATCAAAAATTCCAATGCCAACAATAAATTGTATCCATGTCCTTATTGGTTATTTCAAACCATCATAGTAGCTATCAACTATATACCAAACACTTATAGACAAACAGTGGATGACACAAATGGATAATCGCTTGAACTCAAAGGAGCTCGTATTACAAGAAAGGAATAGGCTCATGAAAAAACAACTAGATTTTGCACTGTTAGGTCTAAAAATCTGAAATGTGAAGAATAAAAATGCAGGAGTACGAGTGTGTGACTGAGAACCCCACAGCAATACAGCATGTCATGTGCTGTTAAATTGTTAATCGAATTTTTATTAGTAATGATTACCATTTCTTAAAGCAAAGAAATAGAACATGTTGTAACAGCTATTGGCATAATGGCTATCACCATGCTAATGGATTGATACTGCTGGATTGTTTTCTGTGGCTGAAATTGAAGAAATTGTGTCATTTAAAATTAACTTGGTAGACTAGGGAAACAGAAGCTATATCAATGTGTGCTTGATTCTTTCCTTGGACTTCATCATTGTGTCTTCATTAGGTAGTGGATTCTTGTGCTGTGGTTGCATCATGATTGATTTTCGCAGTGTTCTCAAATTTGCATTTCATCACTGATTGAGTCCTTTCTTCTAAATATCCATATAGGAATCTATGAACCACAAGGAATCACCGTCCCAGAACCTATCCAAACAGTCTGTACCAGATGGGGCAGCGACCCCTTCTGTCTGGGTTCTTATTCTAATGTAGCTGTAGGTGCTTCGGGAGATGACTATGATATACTAGCAGAAACTGTGGGAGAAGGTAGACTATTTTTTGCCGGAGAGGCAACAACAAGAAGATATCCTGCAACCATGCATGGAGCCTTTCTCAGTGGTCTTCGAGAAGCCGCCAACATGGCACATTATGCTAGTTCACGATCTTTGAAATTTAAAATTGAGAGGTGTCCCTCCAAAAATGCCCATACATGTGCTTCACTTCTTGCCGATCTTTTTAGAGAACCTGATCTAGAATTCGGGAGCTTTTCTGTTATTTTTGAGAAGGATAATGCTGACCCCAAGTCAAGTGTTATTCTAAGGGTTACTTTTACTGAACCTCGAAAGAAGAGCCAAGATAGTTCAAAAGCTGATACTATGCATTCGAAAAAATTGCTTTTCCAGCAGCTTCAATCACATTTCAATGATAAGCAACAAATTCATGTTTACACATTGCTAACTAGACAACAAGCACTTGAGTTGAGAGAAGTCAGAGGTGGTGATGATATGAGGTTGCATTACCTCTCTGAAAAACTCGGGATTAAGTTGGTGGGAAGAAAGGGTCTCGGTCCCACAGCTGATGCTGTTATTGCTTCCATTAAAGCAGAAAGGGGCAGTCGCAAAACTGCTTCACCTTCTGTAGCTGTGAAATCAGGTGTTTTTTATAGCCTAGTTTCAATTTTAAATTGCTTTCTATTATACTTTTTTGTTATTTGTTGGAATTCATTAACATATATTGTTTTGCTTTAGAGGAAATGTTAAGACCCAAAGGATCTGCTGAAAAGCGGAAAATGATCAGGTATGAGTTGAAAGATTTTCTAATTTTCTTCCATGTAGCTCCTTCCAACACTTTTACTAAAAGTAACTGTCCATTGCAGAAAAGCTAAAGTAATCAGAAACGGTAGTGTTCCAGTGCCATCTAATTCTGGGGGAAATTATAATGGCCTCGCGCCACATTCTAAAGGGGAAGGCAGCAATGGATTAAGCACTCCTCTGAAATTAGCGTCTAGTGAAAGCTCCCCGATGTCATCTGAGGCAATTGGTCGTGCTGATGTGCCAAATTCTTCTGAAGCTGTAGGCTGTGACAATGGGTTGTTGCCTTCTAATAATGCAATCATGGATGTTGAGACTAATATCACTGCTCCAAGGTGTTTAAATGTGTCCTTTGACAAAATTCCAGAAGACAAAATTGGGTCTTCTGAATTGTCGTGATCATGGTATAAGGAGAACCATCTGTTAATTACTTAATTGGTTGCTTCTGATGCTACTAGGTTCCACATGAAGATTGACTTGTAGACGTTGTAGTGTAAATCTCTTTCACGAAGTTAGGTTGCTGCGTACTCTGGTAAAACCAATCACCTGTGGATTCTCATATTTTATTGTTGCTTGTACAAGTTTATACCTTGGGTCATTTTGCTGGTCGGGTTTGGAAGTGTATTTGGTAAATGTGGATTGACATGTGACCCAGACCTCCTGCTTTGAAAACTGGAAACATCTACAATCTTGTTATTGAAGAGGTACGAATGCTGCCTTCCATCCTCAGCCAGGAATGTGACATACATTTGGGAAGTGTATAATTCATCATTCATCCTTATTTGTGGCGTTACTTGACTCTAGAGTCTAGACTATCTAATTGAGCTGGATTTGGAGCTTGAATATGTCGTAACTTCTTGAGAGTACTGAAGCTAGACTCCAGAACGAGATGGCAAAATTATTCCTCGGGAGTCGCATCTGTTACCACCCCCTTCAGCAACTTGGGAGGGCAATTATAGGAGTTTGCTCTCTTAAAAGTGACCATGTAGATTGTAGAATCACGCTTCTATTTAGATTCACCTCTAGATCATCAGCATTCAGTAGCAGCCCGCTTAACAGTGTCCTTGTTGTGTTACTTGGAAGTGAGTAAAGACAGTCATTGTATGTTAATTCACTGTAAGCTATTGTTGTTGTATAGTATTTCTAATTATTGGTAATATCATTGAATGATTATCGTTTTTTTTTTTTTTTGTTAAATAGTGATTGATTATTGTACCTTTTTGAATTTTAACATGGCTCTTTGTATACAAACAACCCAAAAACAATTAGAGACAAACTTGCTCAAAAAATTTACCAAATAAATCATTTTTTATAAAAGAGATGTTCTAGATAATTTTCTAAAATATAAAAGAAAAGGTCGAACTCGCTTATGTAGTTAAACACCAAAATATTTTTAGAGTACCACCCTGAGTCATTTCCTGAATTCCTGGCCATACAATAGTTTCTTGTTAATAGATATTAGTATCTCTATTCTAATAACCCACACCACACACTGTAGAGTTTCCATATTATCAAATATGGCCACGAAAATCCGAGATTCAATTGAGTAGTGGTGATTGAGCGAAAGTTAGTTGCAATTGAGCAAAGATGGAGAAGGATGTACTAGTTAGAGGGTGAATTTTTGTTAAGTACTTGGTCATGGACTCATGGTGGCACGAGGTGGTGTTGTGAAAATGAGGGTGATTGACTGATTGTAGAGGTCATAACCATGGCCCAATCCGACCCGAAAATAGGGTGGATTTGGACAAGCAAAAAAGCAATTTTAAGTTAAAAACTCAAACCTTGTCTAAAAAAAGCCCAAAAACCCACTTAACCCAACAAATATATCACATGTTTGCGAGTTTTAGCATGACATTTGATATTAAGGTCTAACCTGATTTTTTTATCGCTTCTTTGTGATTGTCATGTTAATTTGAAATGGATTCAACTATCTTTCATGTCAAACCAAATATATTTGATAGTTGAATACTTGAATGGGTTTTGATATCTTTCCTTTCATTTCTCCTTGTTTCCCTTCCACTCCTCACTTCAGAGTCCAGCCCATGCATTATTTTTTCAGTAAACAAACCTTAATTATATACTCCTTCCGTTCCTAATTGTTTGACCCATGTTCAATTTTTTACTTTATTAAGTTTTGGTTGAGTGAATTGATGAGAGAGAAAAGTAGTGAGACATAAAGTGGGTTTTTATATATATAAGAGTAAAAGTGGTAGCCCTCATAAACATTTAAGGTATGGATCAATCTTTAAGGGACATCCATATATGAAAAATGGGATAAATAAATAGGGACAAAATGAGTACTTCATATGAAGTAATAATGTAAATCAGCCTACTTCAATATAGAATATTCCCAAAAACTCATGCATAGCCTAATGTAGTACAAAGCAGATTTTTTTTTTCTTTTTTTTTTTTTTTTTTTTTATATGAATTTACCGTTCACTCATGTAACACCTCCGAATTTCTTTATATGAATACAGTAGAATAATACATACAAAATATTGTAGAGAGATGTTTGAGCGAATTACCGCCACGTAATTATGTAACTTTAAAAACCATTAACTTACTAACATTGGCCAAAAAAAAAAAAAAAAAAAAAAACTCTAATTGTATTATTAATTAAAAATTAATCATTATTATTGAAGAATAAACCAGTATACTTTTTTTAAATGAACATAGATACTTTTATATATAAGTTTACAAAAACATAAAAGAACTACTCCTTTTGTCTCTATTTTTCTGCTCCATTTAACTTTTCATGGTCTCTAAGACACATCTTAAAACGTACATATTTTCTTTTTCATACACGTAAAAATTATAAAAACGTGATATTAATAAAATATGCAATGAGTCGAATCTAACAAGAACACTCATGACTATATTATCTCTTATAGATTAACGGTTATTTACAATCACAATTTACAAAGCTTGACCCAAAAAATAACAATGGGGCAAAAATAAAGGAATGGAGGGAGTAACCGCCAACGGACAGATTTCCAAACAAGGCCTTTCAAATTTTGGTTGGGTAAAAAGTGAAAGAAAAACCATTTGTCAAGAATTTGATCAAATTGCTTAGCCATTGAACTAGTTAAAAGATTGCTCCAATCTCCAACCTCTCCTTTCCTAAATAAAGCTTTGTTTTCAACCCAATCCACATAAAATTTTCCATTTTTATTAACCTCCATTTCTTTCATACTTTTAAGGCTACAAAGCTCAATAATATCATCTATAACACTTTCTTTCTCCTCCTTTTCAGAAAACGGGCGGCCAATTTTTTCAAATGAACTTTTGGTTCCTTTTTTAGCCCTTCATATTCTATGAACAACACATGTTGTGGATTCCTTTTGCTCTCCTTCCAATACCCTAACACATGATCTTCGTAAGGCCCGAACGGGCGCAATACTTACTTATATGTCCTTCCACCATTTCCTTATCCGGGTTAGTACCCTTGATTGCGTCGAACTGAAGATTAATAAAATGCCACAATGTCGTATCATGAGCTAGCTAATATGATATCGGTATAATGAGCTTGAAAGTGGGTTTTAAATGCGATTATGCCCTCAAAATATGCACTTAAACACCAATAACCATGATAAAGATGCATTGGAGACCCAAACCATCTCTCATTAGGAAGAGATACTTGAAGATCTTCGATTTCCTCATTTAACTTTTAGTGTTTGAGTTTTTGGGTTCTGATAATGGTGATGCCATGTAACAAAATATAAGATTGAGAGGATTATGTTTTTGTGGTATTCTACTTATATCACGTTTATAAATTGTCACGCGTGGTTTGAATTGAGAGGGTCCCTTTTATACTTTCGCTTATTTTAACCACAAGTTTTTATATATAACTGGTCACACCGTGTGACCGAGGTTAGTTATTATAGGGTTATTTATGTATGAATTTATTGGTCAGTCATGAGTTATTTATTCAAGATAGATGGGTTACTTACACACAGACAACGTGCTAACTGATTGAGTAACCCCAAAATAAGTAACCCTTCACCGACTAAGTAACCCCTAAACAAGTAACTCCGTCGAAAACGCGCTAACTGATTGAATAACCCCTGAATAAGTAACTCTTGACTGACTAAGTAACCCTTAAATAAATACTCCCGACCTTGAATAAGTAACCCCTGCGAAACACGCTAACTGACATGTAATCCCCCATATTTTAAAATATTTTATAAATGAAATTTTATTTTATTTATAATATTTATTTGTATTTTTTCCGGAATTTATTCTATAGGTTTCAAATTATTTTAGGTTGATAAACGATTTTGTTATAAAAGGATTTTTAATTGTCAATTTTACAATATATGTCCAAACAAACAAAGCCTAGTTCATTTTTATTTCTTAATTGGCCCATTATTTTTATGAGGTCCAATATTCTTATTTACCCTACAACTCTCTCTCTCCTATAAATACCCCATACATTCCCAAAATTTTCCCCACACAAAAAGGTTAGTAAATTCTCTTCTCTTTATTTTATTTCTTTCTTTTTCCTTTATTTTTCTTTTCTTTTTCCTTTTTCTTTCTTTTCTTTTTCTTTCTTTCTTTTTTCTCTTTACGTGAGTTTTCACTCACTGCTTCCCTGCTCGGACTGCCACCCCTGCCCACCGGATTCCGACGCTGCTTCCCCCTGGTCGCCGGCGGACCACCAGCCTAGCCACCGTGGCTATCTCTTCTCCTTCCCCCTTTGTTTTATTTACCTTGTATGAATTTTAATGTATTAGTTTTGGGTTTTGATTTTATGGTATAAAGATTATATTTTTAGTATCAAATTCATGTTTTTAATAGCTTAAACTTATAATTTCAGATTTTATTTATGTTATAAATTTTCAGATTTAAATTGTGTATATTTTAGGGTTTAAATTGTGAAGTTTGAAGGTTTGATTAAGTTCTTATGAAACTAATTGAATTCCAATCATGTATTTCAAGTTTAAATTATTGTATTTATACATTCTATTACTTAATCAAATTTTCGGATTTTAGGATATTGTTTTTGAAGCCTCTAAATGCATTGAATTGGTGAATTTTTGGATTTAAAGCCTACTAACTTAACATATAATGTAAGTAGTTTCAAAGATTACTATAATTTTGAGGTTTCATGAATAAAATAAATTTTTAGATTTTTATTAAACTTTAAACTTGCTGTAATTTCATGTATAAGAGTGCATTTTAAGATATTTTGAAGAAAATTTAAAGAACTATATATAAGCTTTTGATTTTAATTAAAGGGAAGGTTTTAAAGTGTTGTTTGATTTGGATTTTGAAGGTTTTAAAGTAAGTTAGTATTGCTGTAAATTTGATTGATTGGGTATTGATTGAGATGTTATTGTTTGGTTTAGGAGAGGACTTTATAGAAGGTGATTTCTAGTTGGTTAAGTGGCCAACCAACTCGTTTATACAAGGTACGTACGAGTTACGAAACCTTGTCTTTAGATGCATGTTTAGGGATGTATCGAAAACCTAGTATCATGTATAGAGAAGACTGGGCTAAATTGTTTGTTTATACATTGTGATTTCCGTATATTGTGTATGAGGCATGTTTCAAATATAAGTATATGACTACGGTTGTGGGTGATGTATAAGTGATTGTCTTATCAATTGGATATGTTAAGATGAACTAAAGGTTATGGATTCTTGGTTGTCTATAAGTGGAATTAATTTTGATAATGGTTCTATGAGGTTAATTTTTAATATTCTTTCATGAATTAATTATGATTTGAGTAGAGGGAGTTTATTAAAGTCTTTTAAGATGAGGTTTAGGATTTGAAGTGCCCTATGCACTTAAGGTGTTTATACACCGAGATAGTTAAAGGATTTAATACTAAATATTGTTTGCCACCAATAAATCAAGAATTGAATTGGTGATATGTCCATTTTATATAGTATTTTACCCCCGTCCCTTGGTCATAATTAGTAGTGTTTTTGGCTCCTTAGAGCCACTTTTGTTACTAATATGCATTTTCTAGTGTTTTCGTAGTGTTAGTTGAGTTTTGTAGGAAATTGCACCTTTGGAGCACTTTCCCGGGATTTTATGAAGCTACTACGAGCATTGGAGGAGTATGACCGTCGTTGAAGCCCAAGGCCGGCTAGAGCCATCGAGCCGGTGATTAAGGGCTCGGTATTTGGAATACCGAGGTTTGGACCAAGCATTCAAGACCCGAAGAGGAGATTTGGATTGGGCCGAGGAGTCGAGCCCAATCGGAAGTCCAAGCCTCGAGGAGCCACAAGGGCCCGATCGGGCAAGCTACGCTCGATCGGGCAAGGCGTGCAACAAAGGGGCTGGTGCAAGCTATAGGCGCGCCCGATCGGGTGTAATGTTAGCTCGATCGGGCGCAGCGGCTTACAAGGCATTGCGAGAAAAAGGCGCGCCCGATCGGGCGACCCTTAGCCCGATCGGGCGCGTGTTTCTGGAAGTGCTTGTTTGTCGAGGCACTTAGCTTCTAATTAGGAGTTGTTTAGAATTTCGTTTAAGTACGTTTTAGGATAATTATTTTTAGATACTCTTTCCTTTTCACTTTCTCTCTCTACTCAATTTTTCTCTCTCTAGACTTTTCTCTCTACTTTACTTCTCATCTCGACTCTATTGTAATTCCGCCGTCTTGGTACGATTTCTCTCTTAATTAATCTCAGTATTTTATTCATTATATTCCTTCATGTCTTGTTTAATTATTATGCATGTTTTAGTTTTAATTATGTCTGAGTAGTTTAATTCTAGGGTTTAGGGGGATCCGTAATTAATATGAAGGGATAATTTGTTATTGTTGATTATTGATATTTCATGATAATTTCTTATTGAATTGTTTTAATTCTTTGCAATTGAATTATGAATCGAGCAGATGTAATTTGATTGTGAATGTCTAGCAATATTAAGTTGATGAATCGAGCAGATGTTAATTTGATATTAAAGGCTATTTTCAATAGGAACTTAGATCTAGTAAATTGCGAGAGCCTGTTAGATCTATGTTGGTTAATAAATTGCGAGAGCCTGTTAATCATGTTATTTATGTAATGTTGATTGATTGATTGTTATGTTTTATCCCGGAATATTAATTATTGGTGAACCTATGACCCTAGGCCTTCTTATTATTGATTTTCTCCCTGAACTTGATCTCCGTAGAATAGTTTCACATTATATACAACAAATTGGTTACTTTAATAATTTAGACTATATTAATTAATTAGGAGTAGAAAGACCAGTTTCCCTGTGGATTCGACCCTACTTCCCTATCTACTTTAGTTAGAGGATTTAGGTAATACTTTTGATTAGGTGATACGACTTTACCCTGTCAAAATTTGGCGCCGTTGCCGGGGAAACGGTTTTATTTTTATTTCTAATTGTTTTTGTAGTTTTAGATTATTTTTCCTTTTGCCTCAAAGGACATTAGTTCTTTGAGGTAGTTCTAATATCTGTCTTTTTAGTTCTTTGTTTATGCCCAGGTGTTCCAGATCAGGTTACATTCCATTCGATCCTGAGATCGAACGCTCGTTTCATAGACAGAAGAATTTTTATAGGCAGATCCTAGCAGGTTCTGGGAGTAATAATATTCCTAGAAATCCATTACCTACTTCTAGTGATTCGGAGCACTCTTCTGATTCAGAACTAGAGATGGGTACACCACCACCACCTCCACCTCGCAAGCTTAGCAATTATTCGCAGCCATCTCTGACGGATTTTCCGCATCTTTCTCCTACACCCGATCTCGAGGGAGTCCAGTTCGAGATCAAGCCCCATTTCATAACGATGATAGAAAGAAAGCAGTTCAGTGGAGCTAAGGGTGAAGATCCTAATCTTCACATTGCAGATTTCTGTCAATACTGCAATACTATTAGGCAGAATGGGGTAACGCAGGACCAAATCAGGGAGATTCTTTTTCCCTTTTCTTTATGTGGAAAAGCTAAATTGTGGTTTAATGGTTTGAATAGAGCTGCACTTGGTATTACTAACTAGGAGACACTTGCTTTGAATTTTTATAATAAATATTACCCTGCAGAGAAAACAGCTTTATTGAGAAGTGCCATCCAGAATTTTGCCCAAGAGACAGATGAAGCACTATATGAAGCTTGGGAAAGATTCAAGGATCTGCAGAGGGAGTGTCCCCACCACAACTTGGCAAAGTGGCAGCTAATTCAAGCTTTTTACAATGGATTAGGAAATGCATCTAGGACAATTTTAGACTCCGCAGCTAGCAGTAGATTTATGAATTTAAATGTTGATGATGCAGGTCAGGTTATTGAAGATATGGCGATCCATAATTCCCAATATGGGAATGCTAGAGGTTATGCTAACAAGGGCAAGCATCATGTTGATTCAGTAACCCTATTGCAAGCCCAGCTTACTTCTATTTGCCAGAAACTAGATAACCTTACTACTAACAATCCTAATTCTGTTGCTAATGTTTCTGCTGTTTCTAATAATGCTAATGATGCTTTTTGTGAAAATTGTGGAAGTGTAGGTCATTATGAACAAGATTGCAGGAGTTCAATGGAGCAAGTTAATGCTTTTCAAACCTACAAGCAAAATAACCCATACTCCAATTCCTACAATCCTGGCTACCGGAACCATCCCTACCTATCTTACCGTAGCACTAATGTTCAAAATCCTCCACCTCCACAACAACCACAACAAGCACCCCCTCCACAGCAGAAATATTATCACCCTCATGCTAACCAGAACCCCCCATCACAAGCCCCTACTACATCTTCTGACCCTGCTTTATCAGAAATTAGGGCAATGCTGACCAGTATGCAAAAACATATGGAGAGTAGAGATCAACAGATTGACTCTATTATAGCCCATAATAAAGTCATGGACACCCAAATAGCCCAATTGTCCTCTACCCTTCAATCTCGTCAGCAGGGAGCTTTACCAGCACAGGGAATTCAACCTACGGATCATGCTAATGCAATCACCCTAAGGAGTGGTTCACACTACGATGGGCCCCAAATGCCCAAAGAGGATGAACCTGATTTAATTAATATTGCTAATCCTGATTCCGTTGTACCAATTTCCCCTGCAGGGCTGCAGGGTAAAATTCCTGATACTAATATTTCTGATGTTTCATTGCAGGGTACAACCTCAGGGAAGGATGCACCCCAGGAGAAGAGTAGGGAAGCACCACCAGTTATCAAGCTACCTTTCCCCAACCGTCACTTGAAGACTAAGTTGGATAAGCAGTTTGGTAAGTTTTTGGAGGTAGTAAAAAATTTGCAGGTAACAGTTCCTTTCACAGAACTTATTACTCAGGTTCCTGCATATGCTAAATTCATGAAAGACATATTGACTAGGAAAAGGGCCTTTAATGAAGTAGAAACTGTAGCATTCACTGAGGAATGTAGTGCACTTTTACAAAATAAATCCCCTCCTAAATTAAAGGATCCCGGTAGTTTTTCTATCCCCTGTCATATTGGAAGTGTTTTCATTGATAAAGCATTATGTGATCTAGGTGCTTCTGTTAGTGTGATGCCATCGTCTGTTTGTGCTAAATTAAATATGGGTGATTTAAAAGTTACTAATATAACATTGCAAATGGCAGACCATTCTGTTAAATACCCCTTAGGTATTTTAGAGGATGTACCTGTTAGAGTTGGTAAATTTTTTATCCCTGTTGATTGTTGTTTTAGACATGGCTGAGGACACACAAATTCCCATTATATTAGGTAGACCTTTTCTCCATACTGCAGGAGCCATTATTGATGTAAAAAATGGTAAACTAACCCTTTCTGTTGGCGATGATAATATCACTTTTAATTTAGGGAAAGTTTTGAAAGGTCCAATGCTTGAAGAAAATTGTTATTTAATTGATGTGCTTGATGTAATGGATGATATTTGTGAGGAGAGCTTACCACAGGTTCTTGCAAGAGACCCCTTGGAGGAAATTTTTTGTGGAAATTTGTCTGCAGGTGACATGAGCGTATGGAGCAAGGAGGTGGATGACATAGAAAGAGCTCTTGCCACCGAGGAATTTGATCCTAATGATTGTGTGAAGGTAGTAAATTTGGTTCAGGAATCAAAACCTGCAGAGGTGAAGAAACCTGAACTAAAACCTCTCCCTTCTCATTTAAAATATGTTTTCCTTGATGAGCAGGAATTGTACCCTGTGATCATTAGTACTGCACTGGATGACCCACAAACTTCCCAACTTCTAGAGGTTCTAAGAACCCACAAAAGGGCAATAGGGTACAATATTGATGATCTCAAGGGTATAAGCCCTGATTTTTGTATGCACAGGATACACTTAGAGGACAACTACAAACCCTGTATTCAACCTCAGAGGAGGTTGAATCCTAATATGCAAGAGGTAGTCAAGAAAGAGGTTATGAAATTACTTGATGCCGGTATTATCTATCCTATTTCTGACTCTAAATGGGTAAGTCCTGTACAGGTGGTTCCTAAGAAGGGTGGGATGACTGTTGTTAAAAATGATAAAAACGAATTAATTCCCACTAGAACTGTTACAGGGTGGCGTATGTGCATTGACTATCGTAGATTAAATATCGCCACTAAAAAGGACTATTTCCCTCTCCCCTTTATTGATCAAATGCTTGAGAGGTTAGCAAATCATAAGTTCTTTTGCTATTTGGATGGGTATTCGGGATTTTTCCAAATCCCGATCCACCCTGACGATCAGGAAAAGACTACATTTACATGCCCTTATGGCACTTTTGCATATCGTAGAATGTCTTTTGGTTTATGTAATGCACCTGCTACATTTCAACGTTGCATGATGAGTATCTTTTCTGAGTTCATAGAGTCTATCATGGAAGTCTTTATGGATGATTTTAGTGTTTATGGTTCTTCATTTGATGCATGCTTATCTAACCTTGCTAAAATCTTGAAAAGATGTGAAGAATGCAATTTGGTTTTAAATTGGGAGAAGTGTCACTTTATGGTGACAGAGGGAGTAGTCCTGGGTCACATTGTATCTGATAAGGGCATACAGGTAGACAAAGCTAAGATTTCAGTGATTGAGCAATTACCTCCCCCAGTTAATGTTAAGGGAGTTAGGAGTTTCTTGGGTCATGCGGGGTTTTATCGCCGTTTTATCAAAGATTTTTCTAAAATATCTAAACCACTAACTCAGCTTTTGCTTAAGGATGCCCCTTTTGTTTTTACTGACGAGTGTCTTGAGGCTTTTGACAGGATTAAGCAGGCTTTGATATCGGCACCCATCATATGTGCACCCGATTGGAACCTTCCATTCGAGATTATGTGTGATGCAAGTGACTTTGCTCTAGGAGCCGTGCTTGGACAAAGGAAGGATAAAGTTTTGCACGCTATTTATTATGCAAGCAAAACTTTAGATGAGGCCCAAGTCAACTATGCCACCACGGAAAAGGAGTTACTTGCTGTTATATATGCTTTAGAAAAATTTAGATCATATCTTGTTGGTTCTAAAGTCATTGTTTTTACTGACCATGCAGCTCTGAAATATCTAATAGCTAAGGCGGAATCCAAGCCAAGGCTACCCCGGTGGGTTCTTTTGCTCCAAGATTTCAATATCGAGATAAAGGATAAAAAGGGAGCAGAGAACGTAGTGGCAGATCACTTGTCACGTATCAGGTATGATGAGGGTAAGGATTCTCTTCCTATAGATGATTCGTTCCCTGATGACAACCTGTATGCAGTAGTAGAGAATCACCCTTGGTATGCGGACTTTGCTAATTATTTAGTGGGTGGTACTCTACCTCCTAACTTGTCCTACCAACAGAAAAAGAAATTCCTTTCTGATGTTAAACATTATTTTTGGGATGATCCTTTTTTGTTTCGTGAGCGTGCAGATGGATTATTTCGCAGGTGTGTTCCCGAAAGGGAGGTTCACGGCGTTCTTACAAGTTGCCACACTTCGCCCTATGGTGGACATCATGGCCCCACCAAAACGGTGGCTAAAATTAACGAGTCAGGCTTCTTTTGGCCTACCATGTTTAAAGACGCTAACACTTTTGTGCAGGCATGTGACTCTTGCCAGAGGACTGGCAACATTTCGCGGAGGCATGAGATGCCCCAAACTGGGATTCTTGAAGTTGAAATATTTGACGTTTGGGGTATCGATTATATGGGGCCGTTCCCATCTTCCAATGGGAATTGTTACATACTTGTAGCCGTAGACTATGTGTCCAAATGGGTTGAAACCATAGCCTCACCAACAAATGACTCTAAGGTAGTCATCAAGCTATTCAAGAAGATCATATTTCCCAGGTTTGGTGTTCCACGAGCCATTATTAGTGATGGGGGTACCCACTTTCACGAGAGACAACTGGACAACTTACTTAGGAAGTATGGTGTGTATCATAGAACCGGGCTTAGTTACCATCCCCAAAATAGCGGTCAAGTTGAGGTCTCTAATAGGGAAATCAAGGCGATCTTAGAGAAGGTAGTAGCCAAGTCTAGGAAGGATTGGAGTATGAAGCTAGATGACACACTTTGGGCATACCGAATAGCATTTAAGACACCGATTGGTACCTCACCTTATAGACTAGTTTATGGTAAGGCATGTCATCTTCCCGTAGAGTTGGAGTACAAAGCTTTTTGGGCAATCAAGGAGCTTAATATGGATTCTAAGGCCGCGGGTAAGAAGAGACTTCTCCAACTCAATGAGTTGGATGAGTTTAGATTGTCGGCATATGACAGTGCACGCATCTACAAGGAGAAGACCAAGAAGTGGCATGACAAGAGGATCTTACCGAAAGAGTTTGCACCGGGCGATAAGGTTCTTCTCTTTAACTCTAGATTAAAGATTTTTCCAGGAAAGTTGAAATCTAGGTGGTCCGGTCCCTTCACTGTCACAAAGGTGAATAAGTTTGGTTCGGTGGAGTTGGTGAATGACAAGGGTGAAGAGTTCAAGGTAAATGGCCAAAGGTTGAAAGTGTATCATGAAGGTGCTACTATTAGAGATGTGGAGGAGACTCTCCTAACTCCACTTCCTAAATGAGCTCAAGGGTGGTAAGAAGGTCGTGCGGGACCTAGATAAACCAGCGCTTTGCGGGAGGCAACCCGTATTTCTTGCTTTCTAGACTAGTTTCCTTTTCTCTTTTTATTTTTATTTTAGAGAGGTGAGAAGAGTGATAATTTTACCATTTACAAGTGTTGTTGTACAGGTATGAATTTGACAGGTAAAGGACTTAGAAAAATTTGAAGAAGAAAAGAATTCGGAGTGCCTAGGGCCAGGTACGGGCCCGATCGGGCGAGGCTCGCCCGATCGGGCGCGCAAGTGAGGCGAAAATCGGGGCAAAAATTCGCCCGAACGGGCGAATAAACCCGATCGGGCGAGCAAGAAGAGCTAATTTCGGGGACAATTTTGCCCGATCGGGCGAAGCTTGCCCGATCGGGCGCATTTTTGTGGAAAATCGAGTGAAGGAAAAGAAATGTCGGGCGAAGCTTGCCCGATCGGGCGAAATTCACCTTCGAGTTCGCGCCCGATCGGGCGGAGTTCGCCCGATCGGGCGCGCATCTATCATCCAAAAAATGCGCAACCTCGCCCGATCGGGCGCGCCTCCAGGCCGTCCCCCCTTATTTTCCTTTCCTCTTCTTTCTTTCCTTACTTTCTCCTTATTTCATCTTCTTCATCTTACTTTCTCTCTCTAAAACCTCCATTTTCAAACCTTCAACTCCTACTTCAATCTTAGATCTTCCCAAATTCCTCCATCAAAACTCAAAAATTCTTACATTTTCCAACTCCTCTCATCTTCCCCTACAATCTACACTAAATTTTCAACACTTTCTCTCAATTTTCACTCAAACCCTAAGAGAGAGAAAGCTTCAATTCCTACCAATCATCAAAGAAAATGGCATCAAAGAGGTCTAGAATGCAAAGGGGTGAAAGCTCAAGGCAACAAGCACCAAGTGTTGACCCGGAGCTTCAAATTCCGGGGTGGGAGAGGGTGGTCATCACCACCCAAGAGCAAAGGCTACGGATGCTCAACCTCATCGCGAGGCAGGTAATTCCTACCCGTTTCATTCACCACCCTACATTATCTAGACTAGGAATTGATAAATATGTTGAAAAATTGTTTAAAGGAATAGGCATGAGTGGTTTGTTCAAATTACATTATGATACATATGATTATTTGACCTTAGAATTTATTTCTAGTTTCAATGTCATTAAATCAGATGCTTTAATCTCTCATGTTCAATTTCGTTTGTTCAATAATGATATTAGATTGTCTTTGAAAGAATTTGGAAAATTGTTTGATTTAAAATCGGATAGACCAATTGAACCACCCCAAGATAACATCACCTTTGTTTATCATGCTTTAACGGGGAACCCTAATCTAAACCTCCAACATGCCAAGGGCACTTGGATTCAACATCCCGTGCCAAAACTTTGGCAACGGTTTGTTGGCCTCACCATTTTTGGGAGGCATGAACCCGCGAATGTTAGGAGAGATGAACTTGAATTGTTAGGGTCTTATATGATCCCTAGGAGTGACAAGTTGAACATAGTTCATAGGATGGCCCAACATTTCCAACGGGTGGCCAATGCGGCCGAGTCGGGTAGGTCTAGGGTCCCGATTTACTTTGGAGGGTTAGTAACCCACATAGCGGTCAAACACCTAGGTTGGACCCCTAGCGGCGATGGTAAGGTGGCCGGCTCAACCCTTATGGACGGACCTTATTTAGGAGGGCTTAACTGGATAAATGTGATAGGGGGTGAGACTTGGTGGGTTATTCATAGGGAGTCGGGTAGACGGGAGAATGCCTTCACTTTGCCTAACCCGACCATAACTAAATTTGAGAAGGGTCTTCCCTCCTACACCTTCGAATTAGGAGACCTAGGAGAAGCCCAACCTCACCACCAAGCACCTCCCTCACCACCACACACATAACATTCCCACTTCCTCAACCAACTACAACATCGACCCTAACGCCCCGTATGACTTCTCGGCTTTTAGAAGCCAATTAGACCGGATAGAGAGTGGGCAAGGGAGGATAGAGGGTATGGTTAGGAACTTGGACACTAGGGTAGAATCCCTAGATTCTAGAGTTGGGGTGGTGGAGAGGAACCTAGGGCGGGGTTTATACCCCATGTATGATGATTATGCCCGTCGGGGGGCTATTCCCCCCGAATCACTAGTTCCCGATTGGTTCCAACCTCCCCAAGGGGGGTACACGGACCCAAGTGCCTATGGTACCTATGTGGACTATTCATCGGTCCATGGATATGGGACCGATGCTCCTTTTGGTGGGCTTGGGGGGAATGTGGAACCTAACTATTTTGCAGGTGGTTCGGGTTATGGTGGTGGTTCGAGCTATAGAGGGGTCGGTCCTAGCCATGGTGGGAGCGGCTATTCGAGGATGGATGAGGATGAGGAGTAGGTTACACTCCCAAGTCAATGAGGGCATTGCTTGATTCTTTCGCTTGGTAACTCTTTTTCCTTTCTCTCTTTTTACTTTTTTTTAGTGTAGTTTTATTTGCTTTCTAGATTAGTTTTATTGCTTTCCTCGTTTGAAAAATACAAAAAAATTGAAAAAAACAAAAAAATAAAAAAAATACGAACCAATGAACTGTAAATCATGCTTCCCTGTGCCCCATACTTGAGAAAATTGTTTTGATTCTTGGTATTTGATTTTGAGCATTGTGAATTTGTTGATCATGATTTGAAGTTTAATTACTTGGATTCCTAAACTTACGTCAATTTTGTCCAACTACATGTGAATATAGTGCTTGACTAGTTGACTTGGTTAGGAATGTGTGATTAGTTCCTGGTATGTCAATGAATTTGAGTATTGGTTTGCAACTATGAGTATTGTTTCATGACTCAATATTATGCACATGTGGAGGACAAAGGCATTTGTTCTTTAGGTAGCCTTCAGATGATTTTAGATACATTTGTTCCCTTCTTGCTACCCATGTTGTTGCCTTGACTTTTTATTGTTTTTAGCCACACTACAAGCCATATTTGCCCCATTGGTTACTAGTCTCAAGCTTGGCTTGGGGGAGCTATTAGTGAGTGAGGTGAGGGAGTTTGTAGTGTGCACATTATTTGCACAATTTGGGTGGGTTTGAGAAGTTATTTGTTCTTGAGCATATTTTTGTTTTGATGAGTTTAAAAGTGTATATATTTGAGAAAAATAAAAGTGTGATGAAAAAAAAGAGAAGTTCAAGAAAAAAAAAGTGAGAAATTTGTTGAAAAAAAAAAAGAAAGTGAACTTCTAGAAAAAAAAGAAAAAAAATGAAAAAAGGGCAAAAGAAAAGAAAAAAAATGTTTGATGTTCAAATTGTCTAAACGAAGGTTGATCAAAAGAAAAGAAAGAAAAAAAAGAGGTTGAGTTTCAATGAAAAAAAAATTCAAGTATAATAGTAAAGTTTGTTTATTCACTCAAGTTCTACATTGTTATATTTTTACGAGTGAATTTGTAAGTGTTGGGATTGTTTATATTGTTTGGAGTATATTTGGTGGATTGCTATTGGAGTTGGTTATGTTGGAGATGTGTATGATCATTATATTTGATCATGGGTTTATTAGGATATGGCTCCCTTTTAGCATAGCTTTTCTCTCACATTTCCCCAAATTCATCCTACCCTTTTCCCTAGCCTTACATTACAAGCTTTAAAGACCTTTTGACCTTGTGCATAGAGTTGTGTAAATGTGAAAGTGTTGTTTATCAATGCAAGTTATGACTTGACATATTCCGAGTCGACTATTAGGTTGAGTGTATGTCTTTTCAAACACACGAGTGTTGTGAGTTTGGGAGGGCATTGTTCACATAAAGGGGTTGGGACGGAGAGCGATCGAGTACATCTTTTACTCGCCACATAAATGAGAGTAGAGTGTGTGAGTACTAGTCTTGAATTCTATATGCTCTTGTGGTTTGCTTTACTTGACAATTGTTGGGGAGGAAGGGTGATTAGATGAATAAGATTGGTTGATTTTGAAGTATGTTCTCTTGATTTGCCTTGAATCGTTTGTGCTTGATTTTTATATTGGGGTGAGGCATGTTTTATTGTTCATTGAGGAGCTCTTTGCTTAGGGACAAGCAAAGGTTTGGCTTGGGGGAGTTTGATATGTCCATTTTATATAGTATTTTACCCCTGTCCCTTGGTCATAATTAGTAGTGTTTATGGCTCCTTAGAGCCACTTTTGTTACTAATATGCATTTTCTAGTGTTTTCGTAGTGTTAGTTGAGTTTTGTAGGAAATTGCACCTTTGGATCACTTTCCCGGGATTTTATGAAGCTACTACGAGCATTGGAGGAGTATGACCGTCGTTGAAGCCCAAGGCCGGCTAGAGCCATCGAGCCGGTGATTAAGGGCTCGGTATTTGGAATACCGAGGTTTGGACCAAGCATTCAAGACCCGAAGAGGAGATTTGGATTGGGCCGAGGAGTCGAGCCCAATCGGAAGTCCAAGCCTCGAGGAGCCACAAGGGCCCGATCGGGCAAGCTACGCTCGATCGGGCAAGGCGTGCAACAAAGGGGCTGGTGCAAGCTATAGGCGCGCCCGATCGGGTGTAATGTTAGCTCGATCAGGCGCAGCGGCTTACAAGGCATTGCGAGAAAAGGCGCGCCTGATCGGGCGACCCTTAGCCCGATCGGGCGCGTGTTTCTAGAAGTGCTTGTTTGTCGAGGCACTTAGTTTCTAATTAGGAGTTGTTTAGAATTTCGTTTAAGTACGTTTTAGGATAATTATTTTTAGATACTCTTTCCTTTTCACTTTCTCTCTCTACTCAATTTTTCTCTCTCTAGACTTTTCTCTCTACTTTACTTCTCATCTCGACTCTATTGTAATTCCGCCGTCTTGGTACGATTTCTCTCTTAATTAATCTCAGTATTTTATTCATTTTATTCCTTCATGTCTTGTTTAATTATTATGCATGTTTTAGTTTTAATTATGTCTGAGTAGTTTAATTCTAGGGTTTAAGGGGGATCCGTAATTAATATGAAGGGATAATTTGTTATTGTTGATTATTGATATTTCATGATAATTTCTTATTGAATTGTTTTAATTCTTTGCAATTGAATTATGAATCGAGCAGATGTAATTTGATTGTGAATGTCTAGCAATATTAAGTTGATGAATCGAGCAGATGTTAATTTGATATTAAAGGCTATTTTCAATAGGAACTTAGATCTAGTAAATTGCGAGAGCCTGTTAGATCTATGTTGGTTAATAAATTGCGAGAGCCTGTTAATCATGTTATTTATGTAATGTTGATTGATTGATTGTTATGTTTTATCCCGGAATATTAATTATTGGTGAACCTATGACCCTAGGCCTTCTTATTATTGATTTTCTCCCTAAACTTGATCTCCGTAGAATAGTTTCACATTATATACAACAAATTGGTTACTTTAATAATTTAGAATATATTAATTAATTAGGAGTAGAAAGACCAGTTTCCCTGTGGATTCGACCCTACTTCCCTCTCTACTTTAGTTAGAGGATTTAGGTAATACTTTTGATTAGGTGATACGACTTTACCCTGTCAATTGGAAATTTGGATTGCTTGGAATGATGTGATACTTGATTGATTATATTGTTTTGCATATGAGTCATCACCAATTCTAAACTTGTAAATCACGTAACGTACAAGATGGATGAGCCCTAAAACTCTGGATTTGTGCACATCTAGAGTATTGACAATCAGGGGTTGGGGTACACGGGGTATTAGCCGTGCACTTTTCTAGAGGTCGTCTGATCTACGAGTCTCTTATTTCAAATACTTTTCAAAAACTAGGAGTTATATGAGATCTCATACTAGCTACGGTCACGGAGTCGCGCCCATGGTCGTTGGATGTTTTATTGATGTTTCCGAAAGGAGACATGGGGTTTTTCTTTATTGATGGACAACCTTGTCTTTTGCTTAATCCGATGAATAAAATGAAATGATTTATATATTATTAATTAGTGAGGACTTAGTAATGTAAACAGTTGAGTCATGTGTTTGAGTCTATAATTAAGTTGTATTTGATGATTGAATATTAGTAGCATGCTAGGGAATTCTTATTATATTTCGTAGCTTGTATGTACTCAGCTTTGCTGATTGCGTATTTTTGTGTGTCTTTCTTTTTTCATGGCCTTCGCCTTTCAATGACCTTGTGACGATCCAACTTTTACACTTATAATATTGGGAAGCAGATTAACCACAGGTTTTTACATGTTCAGAACTTGCATCAAGGTGGTGGGATTTTGAGTGGAGTGTTGGTTACCATTTACGGTTTACTTTATTTCTTACTTTTGAATTTATTTAGACTCGGTTTCATTTACCTATCACTTTTATTATTTTGGGTTTTGAATAAGGGCCTTAATGGTTCCAAGTTGTAAGACTTAATTTGGTTTTGATCGTTGGTTTTGAAACTTATTTTGAACTGAGTTAATTTTTCCGCTGCTAAATTCTGAATTAGCCTTAAAGTTTGAACACGTGGCGGTGACACATCAGTAATTCTCTTAGGTTTTATTAAAGGTATTTAAAGGTTTAAAGAGAGAATTATTGGGGTGTTACATGACGAGTAACCCCAGACTAAGTAACCTTTGACCGACTTAGTAACCCCTAAATATGTAACTCAGGCCACACAATATGGTCAGCCAGAACAAGCACCGTATTTTATAATTTGCTCCATTTTTCTGGACGTGGTATTTTAGGAGGAATATTAAAAATATTATTCTATTACTTGCTCCATTGAACTAAATTGTTGATAATCGTTATTCATTTATAGGCGTCGGTATCATACATTCAATGTACAAATAAATGCAATATTTAACTACAACCTAAATTATTGGTAATCGTTAGTCATTTAATTATATAAAAGTATACAATTAGCCCAAAGGGTGAACCGAGCGATGTAGGGAATATTTCAAGCATCCCACACTTGAGTCTCACTGTGATCATACACTTAAGCATGGTGGCGTCCAAAGGGAAGGAAGCTAGAGTAAAAGAGTCGCCAACAAGTTTTAGGAACTTGTAAACCGTTCACAGGGTGAAGGTTACACCCCTTCACGATCCATGAGATCGCTAACTCCATAAGTCTGGAACCATGACTGGATATTCGGGGATGAAGGTACAAATTCAACCTAAAAGAGATTGAACCTGCCCTAAATAGGCCTCTACTTTATTCTTTTCATATTCATGTGCGCTTTCTGACTAACATACAATCAATAAGTTAACCCTAAACCTGTTTAATCTATGTTGGTTGAATATTAATGCACAAACAAAATTATTATTGGCGATCACTTGAATTATAATCATATTAGCCTAAACAAGATTATTAATTATCTTATTAAGCGTGATTACAAGTACAGATTCCCTTTAATCCTGCAAGAGAGGGCGTGAAGCAATAACAATAATAATATCAAACAACACAATAACAATCATCATCATAATAATAATATTCTCAAGAAAGCATAATAATATTAGCAAGATCCTAGGCATGATACTAACAACATTAATAATAAATCCTAGCATGTCACTAAACATTAAAGATCAAAGCTTTATCCCTAACATGATACTAACGTGATATTAGGAAAGAAATAGGAAGCATCATAAACATACATAATATCAGAAATATTAGTTAACCCTAAACATGATACTAGGAAGCAATAAAACTACCTAACATGATACTAGGAATTAACAAAATAATCTAAGCATGATTTTTATATCAAAAGATCAATAAAGTAATTAAATTACTTATTTCGATGCCTCGTATCTCTTTTTAATAACAAAATACACGCGTTAGTAACTTCAAGGAAAATAATAAACAAACAATTAAATTAAATAATTGAAATAGGATTTGGGACCAAACCCTCAGAAATTATCAACCTTTCACGTGTAGGGCAAAGGCAACTTCGAACTTGGCTAGGTGTGTCTAGAACTTGACAGGATAAGCGCCATGCGACAGATGTTTGGCGCTAATTAAAAGATAAAACGCGCTTTGTACGGAATCCTTTTCTTAATATGATTAAGCAGCAAATTTCGCGTTTATCAAATTAAAATCGGATTTATCATAAAACACCTATTTTATTCCAAATAAAACTCTTAAAATATAATTATCAATCCTAATCTCATTAGAATTTAAAAAAACCTTCTAGATTATTCTAGAAGATTAAAATCAATCATAATAACTTTAGGAATGATAATTAGTAGGCCCTCCTCTAGATCATTGGGGCGCATATAAAATTCATTTCGGGCCAAATTTAATTTAATCCATAACTTCCTCATTATTCATCGGAATTGGGCTTATAATATATCATTGGAAAGCTCTTTTCGAACCCAATCCAACTACACTATTATTGGACCCTTATCATGGACCAACCTAAATTGGACTGGCTATTTTCATAAATAGAGTATAAGAAGAAATATTTTCAAAAAACAACAAGAGAGATATTTTAATAAAAACATCCACATCACTAGACTTTTCACACTTTCATTTCGTTCGATAATCAAATGACGTGAAAAGTATTCATCACTGGGTTTGGTTTTGGGGAGACACATTTGGTTTTGGGGAGACACATTTGGGTGTCTACAAGTGGAACACCAAAAAAAAAAATATATACAAGTATACAACTACACCCTTGACTCATACCCCTCCGTCCTTTTATTAAAGACTCGTATTTCTTTTTTGGCAAATAAAAATTAAAGACCTATTTCTATTTTAAGGTTGTATATTTGAAAATATTTTACACTTTTTGATGAGGTGTCATCACTTTTTCATACTAATAACGATTTTTTTATTTACCATCCAATATAAAGTAAATAAGTAATAGTTTAAATCAACATAATTCAATATAAAAAAAAAAATCCCCAAAAACTCCTACATAGCCTAATGTAGCATAAAGTAACTTTTGATGAATCTACCATCCACTTTGGTCATCAATTTTTTTTTATTTTATTTTTATCAATATGTATCTCTCTCTTCCACTTCACCCATGACTAAAACCTTTGTCCTCCAATAACCTTATATTCCCAATGGAAAAGGGAAAATGGGCAAATTTTGTTCATCATCATGACGGTAACTTAAGTGAAATCTCTCATCAAGTTATAGAGTACCCTATAGGTTTCGATTTCAAGAAACAGAGAGCTTTAACCGAACCTGTTACAACAAACAAGAAATCTCTGAAATCTACATTATTATTATTAAAAATATCAAAACGTCTACAAAGTCAATCAATTTACAAGAAATTGGTGGGGAGCCGAGATATAATCTGGGTCCCCACCCCTCAAGCTATAACGAACCCGATCCTACTAAAAATGTGAGCAGCTGCACAAGCACCAATATCCTGAGTTTTAGCGAACGTCTGAACCGCTTCAGTAACGCAATACCATCCTTCTCTAATTCCCCCAACGAATAAAAAGAGAAAGGAAGAAAAACATAGTCAATAACCTTGCAACGCACCCATAGTTGTCCCGCTTCCGTTAAGCCGCCCCCGACATTATTATTATTATTAGAGTACTAGATTGGACCATTCTGAATCTTGTTCGGCCCATATAAATTTTGGATAAACCCGAGTTCATTCAGACCCGAATATATACTTGTATTATTATTATTATTATTATGTTCTGATTCTTCTGAAATCTTGGAGTGAAAAAACAGTGCCTAACAATGGCAAGAACAGCAGTCTCAGCATCCCTAAAACTCTTCTCCCTCAAATCATCTTCTCAATCTCTCTCCTCCATTCCCACTTCCCTCTCCTTCGCCACTTTCCATGCTCCTTCTTCCTCCAAGAAGAAGCAGGAAAAGAGGAGAGAGATTGAGAACAAGAAGAAGACGGCAACTTCTTCGCCGTCTTCTTCTTCCGCCATTGTTGTTGCTTCAAGCTCATCGAAATCGAAGTCGAAAGCGGCTTTGGCAGTCGTGAAGAGGAGGACGAGGTCTGAGAAGGAATTTGATGAGGAGTATATTAAGAAATATGGGGATGAAGATAGTCATATTCCTGTTATGCTAGGTGAGGTTATGGATGTGTTTGATTCTTCTTCGTCTTCGTTTCGCCTTCGGTCTTTCGTCGATTGTACCCTTGGTGCTGCTGGTCATTCTTGCGCTGTTAGTTTTCTTTCTCCCTTCTGAATTTTATTTAATTTAATTGCAATTTGGTGTTAGAAATTTAGGATATTGAAATTGTTTGGTTTTAAATTGATGTTGTTGGTTCTGTTTATTTGATTAGTGTATGTTTTATTGGATAAATTCAACTTATTTGATTAAAATGTTGATGGTGTTGGTTCTGTGTGCGAATTTGTTATTGAAACTATTAGTGTTGTATGTTGATTGCTCCGGCTCCTTACCTGCCTTATGGAAGGATTAGGGTTATGGTACTGCTCTCGAGTACTAGTTTTAATCTTGTCATTTGGCATTTGAATCTTTGGTAGTCACTAATGGTATTCTGAAGTCAATTGAGCAGCCTGAAGGAAGGTTGGCAAATGAGTAATAATGTGTTTCAGTTCTAGGTGCATTTAGGTGTATGTACGAAATTGTGGAATGGTGGAGAACCGTCGTAAATAGTGCTGTTATTTAACAAAAAAAAAGGGCCACTATCGAATTGTTTGTTGTCTGTTGCAGTTACCATTGTGTTCATAGAAGGAGCAACAAAATGAAAAACCCTAAGTCAAATATAAGAATATTTATAAATGAAAATACGTAATTGCCAATTGATTTTAAGATGGAACCTCACTTTGGGTTATGTTAGTAGGCTTCTTGTCTCCTTTATCCATTATAACACAAAATAAAGCACTCTAGGAAGTGATGACAATGAATGAGAATAAAGCTTTATACACATAATTGCCTTGCTTTAATAGTTGTGTTGTTAAGCTAAATATTGTGCCGCTCACTTGATTAAAGCTCCCTTGGGTCAAAAGACACTTAGCACAAGTACATTCTCGTCAACATTGTTTGTGTTTGCTACCCACATACATGTGCTCTGTTCCTTGTCTTGTTGCCAATAAGCAAGTCCTTTCTAGATCAAAAGTTTGCTTGTGCTTTAAAGACCCTTCCCGACACAAGGCTTGTGCCTTTGCCACCAAAGAGGCAAGAGCATGCCACTCCATACAATCCAGTGTCAAAACACTTAGACCATGTTCCGTGACACCATGCACCTCAGATTAATTATCAAATCGACCTATGCATGATTCCTCAACTTCTTGTTGATAGACCTCAACCAGCCAACAAATTATCTTAGCACTCTTAGGATTATTGAAATTTGATTATTTATATGATTGTACACCATATAAACAAAGATCATGTGCTCCAATTATCGTATGGCAATCAGATAAGTTTCACCCTTTCTACCAACCTTATATATCTAGCATATATATTCTTAAATAGAAACTAGATATTACATTTTGTTGTGTAAGGTGCCATGTAAAATTCCTCCGGAAAAAAACATAATATTTGCTCAAGAAACTTCATGGATTGGAGAGAGAGAGAGAGAACTATTCGGTTTTTTATAATTTTAATTTTATTTTTATTTGAGGCTTAATTGAGGTTCTGGCTAATCAAGCTCATCACTTCAAGTTCAAGAAAAGCAAATTGGAAAACATAATGAGAGGTCCTAGAAGCTTTAAAACATTGGACTATTGGAGATTGGATTCTAACACATGGCTACCTATTTCACCTCAGATGTAATACATTTTGAGAGTCATTTATGGTTAGTCTGACCAATATGCAACAACAAAGCCTTAGTCCCAAAATGAGTCTGACCAATATAATGTAATACATTTTGGTGAGCTTTTGGGATTAGAACCTATCATGATATTCCAGCGGTCCAGCCCTTTTAGAAGTTTTTTGCTGATGCTTTATTACTTCTTTAAGTCTATGTTTTTTCTGCATTGAAGAATTGAAGTTATCTATAGTGGTAATGCTATTGCGTAACTTTATGTCATTGATTGGAGGGTTTTCTTCCGGGTAGAGTAGTATATATCTTGTATGGTTTACATGTCTCATGTTAGATACGAGTATCCATATGTTTCCCCCTTTATATCATGAATACTAATTTAATCATAAACCCTCAGTTGACATGGAGAGTACTAATAAAAGTTCATTATTTCTGATGCTGATAATTTTAAATACAACCCGCAGATAATTCAAGCTCATCCTAAACTGCAAACATATATTGGATTAGATGTTGATCCTGTGGCCCATGAGAAGGCTCAATCTCGAATCAATAATATGCTGAACAGCACGCCTGCTTGTTCAAATACCAATCTGAAAGCTCATATGCTTTTGAGGAACTTCAAAGAAATCAAACAAGCAATTGGCCAGGTTGATGAAAAGCTTTTACTCTCTGGAGTTGATGGGATTTTGATGGACTTAGGGATGTCTTCCATGCAGGTAAGCTTGTAAACACACTCTGTAGACTGCAGTAGTACAATTGAAATTTTTAGTATTCTATAGATACATATATTCTTCTATGATTTTCAAATTGATCTTCTTTTAGCTGGTAGCCTTCTCATTTCCTAATACCAGACTATAAACTCCATATACCCATTTTCTTTGTCCTGTCTATCATGCAATTCTTTATCTCTTCATTTCAACTCTCGCTTGGTGCAAACTAAGAATGACAATGGGTCAGACCACATAGGATCTTACTCTGGCCCAATAAACAATCGGACCTTAAATCCGAGTCCGACTCCAAAAGCTCCCAATCCGCCTCCTAGTCAATCAGACTTCACTGCCTCTGACCCTGACTTAGATCTGACCTAATAAAGACGAAATATAACCCAAACAAGTAAAGCCATTTTTTACATACCCATAGTTGAAAAAATGCATATTCTTATTCCTAAATGTATAATTTAGAAATCAACTGCAATCAAAATCTTGTCTAGAAATGGCAGCATGAATATTGGATCTTGAGACTATAAAAAATACTCTCTCCGTTTTTAAATACTTGCTCCATTTCTATTTTTTGCACTTTTCATTTGTCCTACTTTGACTAATGTTTGTGATTTATACCTAAGAAAAAATATAGTCTTGTGGGTACTTGTTGGAATCATCTCAATGAATAGATTATTATTTTTAAATTGTTAGAATTTATACTTATTGATAATTAAAGATATCATTGATCAAAGATTAGCATCGGCATACGTGCTCAAAAGAAATGGAACAAGTATTTAAAAACGGAGGGAGTATCTTTCTTGATGCAGTTAATACTTCATAACTTCTAAATCCATATTCTTGTGATTTTCAATTGTATACACCTAGGTAACAATTAAATACAAAAAGTAGACTTCATTTTACACAATCAATTTATATATTTTTTTGAAGAAACAAATTTATACTGGTTGTGTAAACATAGAAGCATTTATAAGCTAATCTATTACTTTTCATATCTAAAACAAGTATAAGCAATCATCGTTTCATTGAGAGGAAAAGAGGAGGGACAGTAGAATTGATTTTATCTCCATTATAATTTATATTACTAAGTTAATTTCTTGGCTTCATGATTTAAATTTGCAAATTGATGAGAAGGTTTTGGCTTATGGATTTAAATCTCTTAACTGTTTATTGAAGAAGAGATAAGAGTGTGAGAGAGAAATTATAAGAGATTTAAATTTTGAATAGAAGAGTGCAAATGAACCTATGTTACTCGGACTTGAGTACCCATACGGGTACGTGTCCTAGTGTCTAGATCAGTTATTTTGTGAAAATCTTGTATGAATTAAAACTAGAATGAAGTGTCTTACCCATGTACAAGTGTCGAGGGTCCGACACGAGTATTTGAGGTGAAATGAAGAGTAAGTAACATAATTGAACAGCAATAAGGTTTGGAAATATAAATAAAAAAAAACTCTCGGTAATTATGATTCACGGATTCATTTTCATTACAAATCAAAATCTAACTGGGTTCTCTCGGACTTTTTTCTTCTGATGAAGTCGGACTCAAATTGGTTCAAACTAAATTGTCATCCCTTGCACAAACACTTCCACACCTAACAGTAACTTTTATCTTCTATGGGGCTGCATGACCTGTCCACTGCAATCTAACTTTAATAGGATTGGAGCTTGAGAGTCGTAGCCTAGAATTAACTCAATGAAGTACCTCTAGTTTTCTGAGTCCTTATATTTTCTTTTACAGATTTCCCATATCCTTCTGCTTTATAAAATGTTGGTTTATCTTCACATCTCCATCATCTCAACCTGCTGCTCTTTTGCATAGTTCTTCCCACCCTTCTATGTTAGCTGATTGAATTATGGTCATGTATCTGTTTGGTAGAGAGTAGATTTGGGCAAAATGAGTGACCCGATTCCAATTAGTGGATTGAACTGGTCAATGTACTATTCAATATTTTTCGATAAAGAGCGAATTGAAATGAATCTACAATTTTTTTAATTGCTGAATAAAGGAGCATTTTATTAATAGATTTACCTCCTTGAAATTAATATACTCATTTTTTTAAAAACTATATCATAATTGCCTTATGTTACTGTGTACTCGTAAAATATAATATTCTTATTTTTCTTTTTTATCTACTATCTGCTGGTCTAATTTGTTAATAAAAAAAACTATTGTCTGAAATTGTGATTGATGAATTGCATCAACTCATTTATCTTTAAAGAAATTGTGATTGATGAATTGCATTAACTCATTTATCTTTAGCAGGAGAGAATCATATTTGGAATTCAATGTTTATTACTCAGATAACAAAATTGAAGCTTCAACATTTAGTCTGAAATTTCGTGTTATCTTGAGGCATTCAATCCATTTTTGTCTTGTTGCAATATATGTTTGTATATTTATTTGTCCTCATTGAGATTACCATCCTCATAAGCTTGTAGTAACCACCACAAATTTGCAATTTGCAGGTTGATGATCCTAGAAGAGGATTCAGCATGCTTAACAATGGGCCACTTGACATGCGAATGGATCCTAAGGTATGAGCAAGACTTCATATCACCCTTTCTCTCTCTGTTAGTTGTAAGTGCTATATTGCTGTGTCTTTATTTAAGGGATTGTACTACCAAATTTTTTTTTACTAGTTGAGATAAGAATCAGTTTCAGTTTCTATATATCTGATACATATGAGTTTATAAGAGCTATAAAACAAAAACCACCACCCAGCATCATTATTTATTAGCAAGATTTGCAGAGGTACGGACAAGTGAAAATGTATGCCATTAATCTATTTTGAAGTTTAGTGGAGAGGAATATTTAGGGTAGTCTCTTGTTTTATTCTAATACATACGGTTTTAGATTTTGGTTGGTTCTCCGCAAGTTTAGAATTTTCCTGTCATATGGTGTGCTCAATACCTTTATTTTATACTTGGCTTGTTTGTGTGTGGGTGTGGGTTGGGGAGAGGGGGGGGGGGGGGGGGGGGGCGGTTGTTTGTTAGGGGGGGAGCAGGGGGGTTGTTTGTTAAGGGGGGAAGCAAAGGTGGATAAGGGGCTAGATCTGATTAAAATTAAGCAAACAGATAAAATCCATATCGTCATTAATTGCCATGTTTTGCTGGAATGCAGGAAGTACATAGCCTCCTATCTCTTGTGTAAATCTTGTTAAAATTTTGGTATTAATTATGTGATTAACTGAATGGAACAGGAATGTAACAGGGTAGTTTAAAAGCAGAGGATATACTTAATTCTTGGCCACCAACTGAAGTTGGGAAAATCCTTCAGGAGTATGGAGAAGAAAGTAACTGGTATTCTCTCCAGAACAAGATTGTCAAGGCTCGTCTAGGTGGCGGATTTCATACAACTGGTGATTTGGTGGATCTTATTCGCGGTTCTACATCTAGGGTGAAAGGTATGATTATGAAAGAGCTGACCGTCCATTGCAAGGCTATTATATATTACTAGTAAAAAGGAATGGCTTTTACAATAATTCCTCATGAAAAATACATCCTTAAAGACCAAGTGTAATTTTTCTGGGATTAGAGGGGTTATATCATTTATTCTCAGGTTTGTGTTAATCTCTTCTTTGCCTAATGTCATTACCGTTAAACTAAATTAAAGTGGTCGGTGAATTTAAGTTTAATGATTGATTTTGCAAACCAAATATGACTATTAATCATGGGCATGTGCATGAAAAACTGATAATTCGAAGTGATTCAACAGGAGGTAGGCAGGGTTGGATAAAGACTGCTGCACGGGTTTTCCAAGCACTAAGGATTGCAGTTAATGATGAACTCAAAACCTTAGAAAATTCTCTTTACTCTTGCTTTGATTGCCTCAGTCCTGGTGGCAGGCTCGCAGTCATATCTTTCCACAGTTTGGAGGACAGGATTGTAAAACAGACTTTCCTCAACATCATCAATAACATTCCAAGAAAAGATGACACTATTATAGAAGAGGGAGGATTTGGAGCTGAACCAAAAGAGTTCAACTATTACCCCGGCGAAAAGGAAGTTTGGATTAAACAAGTAGTTAAAGGCTCTTCTGGGGTAATCCTCACTAAGAGACCTATAACAGCAACTCCTGAGGAAGAGAAATTAAACTCAAGGTGTAGGAGTGCAAAGCTCCGAGTGATTCAGAAGATGTAGGAGAAAGTTAAGATATTAATCAACTTTAGTCTGTGGAGGGAGAAATTTTGCTAGAATTATATGAACAGTATTAAGGCCTTAAGGGACAGCATAGCTTTTCATATAAGACTGATTATTTATAAGATCACATTTTTTACCTATTTTGGGATTGCGACTGATTGTTACTCTATCTTCAGTTAAATATGTAACAGAAATTACTTCATTTTATTGCCAGGGTATGTGTATATTAGTATAATACATGTAAAGACTGCCTGATTCTGAGATGGTGTATTCTTGTGAACTAGAACCGCCTCTGCTGTACATACATCAGGACAAGTGCATAGTGTGCACGTGGCCATGTCCACGTCTGTGTCCTGTGCTCGCAGGGGTGCGTCTCTTGCATATGCCACCCGGAAAGCCTCCAGGTGTACTTTTCTTCAGGTATAGAGTTTATGATCAACAAGGTAACAAGTATGGCTACTTGCAAAACTGTTGAAGGGTCAAATCAACGCATGCAAACTACACACTTGCTCAGCTCAGCCACTAGAAGGCGGCTTAAATGAATGCTGTTATTTTGTTTTGTTATTAAAAAGATGCGTGATTGTTTGACTAGTCCGCAAGTATATTAAGGGGTAGGTGCTTGGCGATATGGGTTGAATGCAATGTTATCCATGCCGCTTTCCTACATGAAATTCGTTGGAATTTCTCGCCTGCTTTAGTAATCCTTTGCTTTGTCACAACTTATGCCTTGTTGTAATCTGATTTTGTAACTAACTTTCTGCACTGGTTACACAACATACATCTTTATTATTATTTTTATTATTTTATTTTATTTTGGCTAAATTTCGAAACAAAAGTATGTAAGTTGTTGTAAGTTTTATATGAATATATATACATTTAAAAATTACAATAATTAAATATATCAATTTGATAGTCAAATTTGTGTATTGACAATTGTGTCTAGTCAATTTCGTCAACTAAATAGAAATAGAGGGATTAATAACACCGGCAAATTATGATCACTAATGCTACTAGTCCCTCTTTTATTAAAAATTGTCTTATTTGACTTTTCACAACCTTTAAAACGCATCTGAAACTTTATGTATGAATAAAAATTATAAAATGATATTGAAATTGATATTGCATTTGAGTATTAATTCTTACTTCGTATAAATTAGAGAATATACAATGAAGTATCCATATTTTGTAAATGAAAGGATTACTAACTACTACCCACCCAACCACCCCTTAGAGTACAAGCTTCACATCACATTTATGTTTCCATTAAGGCTATGTCGATTACTGATAGAGTATAAAACATATTCATAGGCCTCAATCATCAATTTAAACGTTTGGTTTAGATGATCGTTTAACATGGTATCAGAGTTAATGTGACATAGATGTTACGGGTTCGAATTTCATCTACCCCTCCTTCAAAGTGGAATTAATTCGCACCAGGTATAGGTGGGTCTGGGTGCATCCACATTCAAGCCCAAAGGGCCTTTCATGTGAGGGGGAGTAATAAAGTATAAAAACATATTCTTTGGCCTCAAAAGGCCTTTCATGTGAGGGGGAGTGATAGAATATAAAAACATATTATTGGGCCTCAACCATCAACTTAATCTTTTGGTTGAGATGGTCCTTTAATAATTACTTCATATTAATAATGATGTTTAATACCTTATTAATTATAAAATAATATTAGTAAAAAAAAATGGAACACAATACAATTGCATGCTCCATACTGTATATGGTATAGGAATTTAAACTTGTGCATAAATTCTCGATCTTAGTTACTAACTCAAGACCTCATCAAAATTATCTATCGTTACTTTAAACCCTTGTAATTTAGCTACGTTTACCTCGATTAGCGTGTGCTAATCAGTGTGAACTTTATAAGATAAAATTACACAATAGCCCATGATGTAGGGCCAGATTACGAATCATAGACGAAGGAGTATGTGTGTGAGATTCTATTTCCAAACCCTTAATAATGGCTAACAAACAATGATGTAAAGTAATTTTCAATCACTTTTTTCCGACACAATTGCTGCCCATAATGTGTCACCGTGTTATTTTACTTTTCTTCTTCCCACCAACTTTTTCCCTAATTTAGTGCTTCAAATTTAAACTAAAGAATCGTACTACAATAGTAGTCTTCTTCTACCAAGTACGTTGAGATTTTGACCAAAACAGAGGAATAAAAAATGTCGCATCTTTTTTCGTCTTTTTTAATCTTATCTTTAATTATTTTTTTTTTCTTTTAGTTGACAAGACTTTTATACTCCCTCCATTTTTTCTTGTGCGAAGTTTCAGGAGAAATTGAAAAAAGTAATAAAATATGGAAGTTATGGGGTAAAATCGTAAAAGAAAGAATAAAAAATTATAAAAAGTAAAGGTAATTGAGAGAATTGGAGGAGAGAGAATATAAAATTAATAAAACATGATTTATGTTGGGTCCACCAGGTGAAAGAAATGAATTAAATATTATAAAAAAATTTCTAAATAAGAAAATAGAGCAAATATTTAAAAACGGCCGAAAAAAGAAAGTGATGCAATTATTTAGAAACGGAGGGAGTATATATTGTATTTTTTTAATGTATGTATTTTTCATATATACTGTATTTAGGTTTCTTTTACAATTTTTGTTTTAAGAATGTACAATAGATGAGATAAATCTTCTAATGATTTTGGATTGCTGTTGAAAAAATTGAGCGATATCCATGAATGAATAATGTGAGAAGAGAACAAAATTCCATAAATACGCTACATTTTAATAAAATTCCCGATGTACCGTCCACGTCGGCAAATATAATTATTAATTTTTTTTATTTGCCAAATTTAAAACAAAACCACTAATTGAGGGTTCGTTTGGCATTGCTGTGGTTTTCTGTTTTTTGGTTTTTTGTTTTTTAAAAGTATATGATATATGTCCCATAGTGAATCAAAAATTATATAAACTTATTAAAATCATGATAATTTTGAAAACTGACAACAGAAAAGTGAAAACACCTTTTCCTTGTTTCCTGTTTTTGGTTTTCAAAAAAACAGGAAACTGAAAACAAAAAATGATGTCAAACAAGCCCTGAATTAGTGGTTTTATGTATTATAGTATTAATTAGCAGTTTCATATAATGTAAAACCGTTAATTGAATTAGTGGTTTTATGTATTGTAGTATTAATTAGCAGTTTCATATAATGTAAAACCACTAATTGAATTAGTAGTTTTATGTATTGTAGTATTAATTGGCTTGCTCGAGTAAAAGGGTGAAAAAATAAACCGCTAATTGAATTAGCGGATTAGTGTAATGAATTTCTAATTCAATTAGCGGTTTCAGCCTTATTATTTTTTTTTTTTAAAAAAAAAAAAAATCAAGTTTACAAAAGATGACATGGATGACGATACACTGAAAATTTTTATTAAAATGCAGCGTATTTATGGGATTTATTTTCTTCTTACATTATCTATGAAAATCACTCTGAAAAAATTAGTTATTTTTTAGGTTTTTTTTTTTTTTTTTTTTTTTTTTTTTTTTTTTTTTGAAAGGGTAGTAATTTTTTAGTTTTTATAAATGTGTAAGTGTGGATTGAATTTTAGAATTGATTTTTTTTTGGAGAATGTGATCAAAAGCTATAACTTACAGAATACATATTTGTTTTTGACTTTCTCTACTTGGCTGAAAGGTATAAATTATCTAGTTTTAAAAAATTCAATTCAATCCAAATTCAATAGCCTCGTTTAATAAACGGTTTTTCATTAGCCTTTTTGTTGGCTATTGACTTTTAACTTTTTCGTTTGGTCAAATAGCCAAAAATTCTGTTAGGTAAAAATGACTTTTTGAACTAGCTCAAAAGCCAAAATGAAAAAGCTGTTTGGGGTAAGATTTAGGCTTTGGGTAACTAGGTTACTAATAAACTCCAACACCCAATTTCACCAAAGATGTTTTAAACAGATAAAAAGTCAAACAGCCAATAAAAAGGCCAATACAAACATCCAATCTAATAAAATCAATGAACTTGCCCAACAACCTATTGTCAAACAAAGCCAATAACAAATTAAAATTGGATAAGTAAAAACAAAGTCTATGAACTACTATACATGTATTGGATTGAAGTCGAGTCAAATTCAAATCGAAAACCAAACTTTCACCCATATCCTCTAATTATTAATTGTGTGCCTACTAATATCTCAACTAACAAAAGATGGAAACAGTTTTCCACAATTAGAAAAGAAAATTAGGCAGACTACCCAAAACATCCCTTGGATAAAAGGGTAAAACACAGTAAGCTAAACATAATCATTTTACACTTTTAACACCCATATAATATAAGCTAATCATAATCTTATACTTCTTGAGTTAGTTCTTGAAGTTAAAGTTGCTTACTTTTCTTCATTTCTTTTTCCCTTTTTCTTTCTCTCTCTAAAAATGAACTCACAAAATGAAGAACAAGCTGTAACTACAGAGAAAACTACTACTGTTGCTGCTGCTATTTCTGCAAGTTCTGCAACAGTTGCAAGCAGAAACAATGGAAGAATAAAAACCCCTTCAAATTTCATAGGCAGACATCGTTTACAAGCTGCAATTTCTCATCTTGAGCAACAAATCCAGTATATCCAGGTTCATTATTCTTCCATATTTGTCTAACTGATCTCTAATACAGTAAAAGTACGTACTCTCTCTGTCCGGAATTAATAGTTACGTGTAACTCCCTCTATCCGGAATATCCGGAATTAATAGTAAAGTGTAACTTGAACTAATAATGTGACAATTAAATCGAAACAGGGGAAGTAGATTTTTTTTATTTGGGATTTCTACATTATTTTATTCTAGCTCAATTCAATAATTATGTTCTTTTTTTTTTTTTTTTTTTTTTCATATATGTGGTTTTAGAGTGAATTAGATGAACTTGATACAATTGATGGACCTTCTACAGTTTGCAATGAGTAAGTTATTATTCCTCAAAATCATTTTAGGTTGAATTTCCTAAATATATCATTCTAGATTACTTAATATATTATTTTCTGTAATTTATAAAAACAGGATAATATCAGTAATTGAATCAGTTCCAGACCCTCTTCTTCCAATGTAAGAACCCATTTTTTATATTTGTTATTTAAATCATAATTATAAGTATTAAATATTTCTTACTTACAGTATTATTACTTACAATATTATTAAAATAACACTTGTATTAATAAAAAAATTGGGATGTTTACAGGACAAAAGGGCCAGTGGATGTAAACTGGGAGAGATGGTTTGGAGGATCAAGCAGTTCAAGAAGTCACAGGCGTTGGATCTAAACAACACATTACAACAAACGACAAACAGATGCAGTCTCCATGTCACAAAATTATTACTGTATTTTGTTTGACTAATCATATCTTGTCGACATGTTTGTTATCTAACACCTAATAGAATAATTATATTCTAAAATTACGAGTTTGGGCTCTATCTTATTTTGCACGTTTAATGTTTATTATACATTTGGGTGCACCTAGAAATAATAGGTACAGCGCACCCAAATGTGTTAGGAGGTCTCATGTATTTATGGACCAAGTCTTTAGTTTAAAGGACAATTGTGTTAAGGTGTTAGATATCAAACATGTTAGTTGTTTAACTACTCAAATGTTAATAAAGCATAAACCTCAATTGATAATCTCTTCCTCAATGTCGAAACGACGAGAGATTATAATCAGTCTCAACACTAAGAAAGTAAGAATGAGGCTAGATAGAGCCCGTTTAATAAGCTCTAATAGAGAACACCTGCAATTCTAATTGTTTTGAAGATCCTTATAGTAGAAATTAAAAGAATAAAAACAAACGCCAAGAGATAATTAAAAAAGGTTGTTGAGATGATAAACAATGGAAATATTAGCTAATTATTAAGTCGTACAATGTACATAAATTTCATTTATTTTCCTTATTATTGGTAGAGAGAAAAGTAGAGGTTATGAAACAAGGATACGATGTGCTAATAAAGATGATGTCCCAAATGGTTTTATTCGAGTTTTGTTTCTTTTCATTGTTTTTTTTCCTTGTCAAATAAAGGGGAGTTTTCTACAAAGAAGAGTAACTCATGATATTTAATAATAGAATAAGTTTTGTGCTGTAAAAATCATGTCTCTAAAAAGCACAAGTGACATTCTGCATTTTTATAGACAAAAAGAAAAGTGACTTAATTTTGAATTTAACAATAGACTTTATAAATTATGCTCCCTCCTCTTCATGTTTTGATTCTTTTTTGTGAGAGAATCACCATCATATGAAGAACATTAAGAAATAGTAGTATATTATTAATAAAAATAAATATATAAATAAATAAAAGGGTTTTTATAGCTACATACCAAATTAAGCTTCCCAAGCTCTAAATTTTAAAGCATTCATATAGTGCATTCAATCATATCGTAAAAGACAAGTTTGAGGAAGACCTAGCTAACAAAATATTAGTATCAGCCTGCATAAAGATTCGACTTATATTTATCTTGGCTTTACTATAGCTATACCACCCGAAATCTAAAGTCCCGTGGTAAAATTAGTACCTTTTTGCTTTCGACCATCGTATTTCTTGCGATTTTCCAAGGAAATTAAAGTTGCACAATTAAGCATGCATGAAATCCAGGTATAAGGGCCAACCCAGGAGATATTTACATGCCCATACACAACAGTAAAAAGAAGGGGCGAGTTATAAGATGAACCCGGAAAAGGGGTTGTGTTTTGAGAAGACAACAAAAGGCCTCTTCATTGATCAACCGGTATAGCAAAAATCCAAGTATATGTGTTCATATAGCTATTATACAGCTCCATTCAACTATAAATGGAGAAACCAATATAATACAATGAAATCCACACCGGTAATTGCAAACCTAGATCAAAGGGGATTCTTTGACATCAAAATTGATCCCCTCGCCCTCTCTTCTCAAACATCACGATACAGCAGGCACATCTCAATCCCCTATCGGAAGTGGGGAAAAATCCCCCAATATACAACGAAAACAAAGCCAAGAGATACCAAAATGACAGCCACCCTGCACCACCACAATAACAAGGGTTCAGCATAAGCAATGACATCTAAAAAAAGGTGGAAATTTTAGGAAAAAATTTACATGAAATTTAACAGCTAAAGCCTCATCGTTAAAAAGGCTATATATTAATAGTTTCTACATTTTCACAAAATACATTTTGGCCTATCAACTTTCAGCAAATTTATGGATGAATCACTGAATTTAAAAATTCATAAAAAAAAAAAAATATGATCATGATAAATTCTTCCCTCAAAATTTCACAGATTCTGCACCTTGCAACACAGTTTACCTACTAATCTTTTGAGCAACAAAGAACCAAGCCTTTGTCAAAAAAAAAAAAAAAAAAAAAAAAAAAACAAAGCCCAATTAAAATCAGCAGATAGTACAAGTAAATATCAGATTGCAATTCTAAATAAAATTGTCACATCGGCACATATGCATACTTTGCTATACATTATATACCACAAGGTAAAACATACACTAACGGAGTATCTGGATATCTTTGATTTAGAAGCAAATGTACTCTATATAACTTAGCCCTCTTTTATCAGCATATTGAAATACAGTGGAATCACCTTTCTTTAATGGGTCAAATTTACAACTTCTAACACTCCAGGCAGATACTTTTTTTTTTTTATTTTACAATTGAATACTGACTGAGGTTTGGAATTTCTGCACGAAAGACTCTTTACCAAGCACCAACAAAATATATATTAACTCTATAGTGTGCTACACAAAACAAGTATTTCGGTAACCAGTAAAAAAGTTCCTCCATATGAATGCCCTATTACAATGTGTTAAAGATGCCAGTCTCATTAGGTGGCAATTAATCATCTTCCCCAGTAGCTTAAATAGGTTCTTGCATCGCAGCAAGATATACCCAAAGATGCTTTGGAGAATATTTCAAAATGCATTATTCTGATGTAACAACTTCTATTTTGAGGATACGGGAGATGGAGAGAAAATAGAAGGGAACAGAGAAGAGGGAAGGTGGAGCAGGCAAACTTCAATCTTAATATCATCTTAATTAACAACACTAATGATCTATACCACATAACATCCGACTGAAGTCAACATCATGTAATGATCTGAAAATATAGACAGGATGCTAAAGGAAGAAGAGTGGGAATTTGACTGATGAAATAGAAATGCAGAAATTGTAAATGATATTCAAGCTTTCGAGAGGTATAATTATCATTAAAATCAATCAATCATATTTTTCCAACTGATTCCCTCCTCTAACTGAATTTCCTCCCTAGTTGCTCAAGCTACCTCTAAGTGAAAGATAATGACATTTCCTAATATGCCCTTACCCTATACTCAATGCATTACACATTATATGGTGATAAGGGTTTACACGATGCTTCTCCATAAATATAGTAATAGAATGACAGCAAACTAATCAAAAAGAATTCCCCCATCCTCAATCAGTCAGTAAACTCTTATCAGTCTGAAGTATTTGGAGACTTTACGAATGCAAACACATAAATCACCAAAAACAAATTCCCTAATGTAAAGCCATTTCCCTTTCAAATAACACTATTTCCTCATAATTCTATCTCCCTTTTTTTTTTTCATAGATACATAAGAAATGCAGACAAATAGCTGTATAAGGAACCAAAGGACAATTGATACCAGGAAACACCTAAAGCATTGACATTGACATACCAGGAAACACCTAAAAGTAACACAAACATACGTGGACACACACACACACACACAAAAAAAAAAAAAAAATGATTGAGCAGTAAATTCCTCACCTTGAAAAAGTCAAAGCAGGACATGCTTCCAGTACTATAAATAAACAATATAAAGATTTAGAATCCAGTCCTTTAGACCACTTGTGAAGCAGAATTAGAAGTCAACAGTGTTCCACGAAACCCTTCTTCAGCTTCTCGCACATCAAACTTCTGCTCTGAAAGTTCATCTGAGATTTAAGAGAATTAGATCATATAACAGACTACCAATAGTGTTCGGCACCAAATTAAAATGAATAGAAACCATAGTCCACACTGGGAATCTCAAGAAATATAGGATCAGATTGAAATCTTAAAAAAGATTTTACTTTACGGCATCATCTCATGTTATTACTTTTTAAAATGTCAATACAGTTTCTAGAACCAAAAATAATAAATTCAAAGCTACAAGCAGAGCGCGCCAACAAGCAACGGACTCATATCATTGCGATAATGCTAAGCAAAAGAAGACAAAAGGCAAACAACAAAAAACGACATCAGAGACCGGGATGTGTGCAGGCAATAACACAAGCATCCAAAACACGGCTTATAAAAATGTCTGCCAGCAATCCGCAATAACAATAGTATTGGGCAAACATCAGTTGCGAAATGTGAAACAATTAAGAGACGCTTTACTAGAATTTCTGGTTACTTTTCTGTAGGAAGAGGAAAAATCAAGAAGCTACCCTTGGATGTTGGTTAGTTACAACCAGGACCGCTAATAAGCATCAATTTTAATTAAGGTTTCAGATTCGGGACGGAGGTACCAACGACTCAATTCGCGAACCACTGCGAATTGGGACGCCAGCGAACCGTGACTTGGTTTGTGCAAACCCAATTGAGATTCATGGGGTTAGGTGTGAATCTGGTAACGGTGATTCCAACCCATAATCATCATAATTAAGGAAATAACAATAAAAATTGCACAGTAGAACATTCGAATTGATAGTATATTCAATTACTGATCATGAGGATGATATATTGCGATTACCAGCTATATCACGATACTCATGGATTTCTGAATCAGTCACCCATAGCACGTCTGCAGGGAATATGTTGAGATCAGCAAGAGTATCAGCTTCATCTTCAATCACCTTGGATCCTTTATGAAGTATTTGGTTTTCTTTAACCACCTGCATATAACATGCCTTCTTATCAACACGTGTAAAGATTATCCATCAAACAGCAAGTACACAGACAGCAAAGGGACATTATAGAAAAGGAAAAAGAATTGCCAGAGCCTAATTTGAATTTTAACTTATTTTCTGGGCATTTGAAAGTTTCCTTCCAATCATTGTGCTAATGCCACAGCTAATGCTTCATTAATTGTCAGCAGAACATAAAGGGTACTTCACAATTAGAAAAATTACACTCCATTTTTTTTTAAAGAAATTGCTATCTTGATATCCATGGAGTTCAAGTTTTCTTCTCCAGAACTAATTTTCTATAACTGCTATGTTCTAACAATATCCTACTGGTAAAATAATAATCAGATCTCCATTTTCTCAAGCAATAACGATGGGGATGAGACAGACAAGGATCTTCCATCTTTAAGTTTTCTCTTTACAATTGAGATTTTAGCATTAAAAGTAACTTTTTGCAAGAAATTGTACTAATTCTCTTCTTTGAGGAACAGTTGGAAACTAAGCTGCGTCAAATTCAGCATTTTCCTCTCCGAAGATTAATAAAACACACAAACCTTTTTGTAAGAAAAAAAGAAGCGTAAGAAGGATTCCATAAATATTCTGCTACAGGGGTGAACGGAAGAAAATGAAATGGGCACTTCATAAGTGTTTCCTTCATATAATAAGGTGGTCCATGCCCTAACAAGAAATTTTTACATCCTAAAACAATATTAAAATTTTCTGCTGAACCTCTGAGCAGTAAGCAGACGACAACAAGACTTCAACATAGTTATCCGTAGGTTTCTTACAAAACTATAAATATAATAAAAATAAAAAGAAGCAAAACAGTATTTCTGTAAAATGTAATCACTATCAAATGGTGACATAGGGCTTTGACTGAACACCTTAAATATCAGCCATAAAGACTTAAATACAAAATACAAAGTTATTTCTGCTAAAGCTAAAAAAGGGACGTTTGAAAGGATGCAACCTAACCCAAAAGATTCCCAAGTATGCAGACAACAAGACATTAACATGGTTACGGGTGCTTATGATGTGAGACAACTCGCGAGCTACTCAGGCTCGACTCGGTCAAACCTCGACTCAAGTGAGATCGACTCGAGCTCGGGCTCGACTCGAAATGTTAACGATTTGAGCCGAGCAACTCCTTACTCGAATCGAAAAGCTCGTGAGATACTCAATTTTTATAATGCACTATGGATTATTATATTTATATATATAAATATATAAAAAAAAAATCTAACTTAATTTTCTTATTCAAAATAATTGATAATATTGGGCCAAACTCATATTCATATTTACAATTAGGAATAATGGGCCAAACCTAAAAAAAAAAAAAAATTGTATTTCAAGGAATACCTAATAAAGGCCTTTTCCTTTCATTTTCCTCAAAAAAAATAAACGCCTTATCATTTCCTATTGAATATTCTAGGCTCTTCTAGTCATCATTTTCATCTTCCTTAGTTCCTTCCATGTTCTCCTTCCTCTTTTATTTTCTCTACTAAAATTCAATCAAATAGTAGATTAAAAGGCCTACAAGCTTGGTAATTCAATCAAACAAAGTACAAAGAAGCATAATTCAATCAAACCGCCGCAACTCCCGATCACTGCGTCTCCGTCTCCTCCTTAACGCCGGTAAATTTCCATTTATTTCATTTTTTATTTTTATTTTTATTTTTTAACAAAAGTTTCTTAATAATCCTTCTCTTGGTAGATTCGATGTATATATAGTTGATTTTGGATTAAAGGATTAAACTAATTGTTGGATAAAAAAATTAAAAAAAACAAACCAAATGCTTTAAATTAATGGGATAATACTTCACTTTGCGAAAATAAAAAATTTCAAAGTTCAATTCGAGTTCGAGCTCGAGTCGAGTTTAAGTAATAGGTTTTCGAGTTCGATTTGAGCTCCATTTTTTTGAGCTCGCGAGTTTCAAGTTCGAGTCAAGTTTCAGTTTTGTGTTTTCGAGTTCGAGTCGAGCTTAGCTAAACTCGAGCTCGACTCGCATCATAAGCACCCCTAAACATGGTTATTCATTTTTTTTTTCTTTTTTTTACCTATTTTAAAATAAGTGTAAATTAAAAATTATAAAATAATTTTTAAAATAAACCAACCATAAAACAGAAATTTAACCACTATCAAATTGTGACAGAGAGCTCTGGCTGAACACCTTCAAAATCAACCATAAAGACTTGAAAACAAAATATAAAGTATCTTGCTAATAAAGCTGCAAAAGGAAATTTTGAAGAGATGCAACCTACCCCGAAAGATTCCCAGATCATCATCTTTAACTGATAAATTGTTGTAGAACCTGAAACTGTTAAATTCTTGGAATTTCCAAATGATGTCTTTCTAGAACGCTTGGAGGTCCGACGATCTGCCTCACAATTGTTCCCAGAAGCTTCTAAAATAGATTTTGGAGGTTCCTTACCACGTACAAAGCAAACACAAATGTCCTCATTACTATAATTAAGCCTCCGCATTAACTCACAGCTTTCCTTTTCTCCAATGCATTCTTCACATACCTTAGAATAAAACAATAAATGGCAATAAGAAGTAAACAAGAAACAAGCTAGCAATCAATATAAAACAACAACAGCAAAGCCTTAGTCCCAAAATAATTTGGGATCGGCCAACATGAACCGTCATAAGGAACCGTACGATATATAAAGAAAGGGGCATGACAAGATAAACATTTGAAAGAGTTTGAAAAAAGGTGGGTATTAAGATGAAGAAAAAAAAAAAAAAACAAACAAACAAATTTAGTCATGAGCTTCTCCCACAAACATAGAGATTCAAAGATGAAAGTGTTACAGATATATAAACCAAAAACATATTGGTAAAAGAAATTCCAGCCCTTAACAAAGTTGCATGATTTCCTATTTTGGGCACCCCAAAATACTTAGCACTTTCTCATGTGGTTATCTTTCTCTACACACAAAATCTCATTCATTTTAACTCTCTCCAATCATTTTCTCTAACAATTTCTCTTTACCCACTTTCTCTTACTTTTCAACCTCCCTCTCCTCACAGTCTATTCCTGTATTCATATAAAAATAACAATTCTTAATCTCTATGGCAAACACAATCATGCAGCTCAACTCGCAAGTTGCAACAGGGGGTAACATAAAACAAGTTTGAAAATCAACCAAACCCTAATGCCAAGGAAGAATAGATCAATATACATACATGTGCAAGTAATAAAGGGTAGGCCAACATGCACAGACAAACACCTCCCCTGCCATCTATTGCCTCAGCTATAAGCCTATAACCCACTATGTCATGCTGAGCCAACTTTTCATTTCATTTAAAAGTTGAGTCAGTATAAGCTTAACTTGTGCAAATCTCGAGCACAATAGCTACAGAAAACAAGAAATGCAACACCTACCATTCACTTGATATCTGAAAATAGAATCAAGGAAAAACAGATATGCATATTATGCCTCATACAAAGAAGCCAACACATGTTACTAACCCCCCCCCCCCCCCCCCCCGGTAGACCCCTAGTTTTTTAGTTTCCAAGGGAGCCGATAGGTCACATCACAAGAAAGTGGGCCACAATTATTTCAATGGGCTTTCTTTTATTAATAGTAATTGTTTGTATTTTTTTTTTCTTTTTTTCTACTTCCAAAGATTTCTCAATCATTGAGTTATTCACTATTGTCCAAGAATTTGGAAGTTTCATAGATAGAAATTTAAATCAATCATCAAGACTTCTCTCCAAGAATAATTCAGGAAATGGAGAGAATAACTTCTCCTGAGTCTATGATTAAAAAATAAAAATAAAATATCTTCAAATTTTGTTAATTAGGGATTTATATGCAGCTCTCTCGCTCTTGGAGAGATTTGTCTACCTAGTTGTTTCCAGCTTTATATTCCCACCGAAACACATAATATTCATACTAATTCATTTCTGTGATTGTTCCCCAAAGGCTTAGAAAAAGGTATCAATAGTTCGACAATAAAAAAAAGAAACTACACAAGCCTCATCACAAAAAAAAAAAAAAAAAAAAAAAAAGAATCACAAAGAAAATAAAGTAGATCACTAAACACCCTTGATAAAAGAACACATCAAGACACAAACACATGGGGCATGAAGACACGCCCGGGGGGGGTGGCTTTCTTCATGAATGAATATACTATTCCAAAAAAAAAAATATCAATATTATGTCTCTCACGACCTTCTGCATTCATCAGATAAAAAATAGGAAATGTGATCGTAAAAAAAAAAAAAAGAGGAAACCTCTCAGCAACAGTTTCTGCTCATCTGTTACAGACCCAAAAAATCAAAACCAGTGTTACAAATATTATAGCAAAGCTCAGGAAATACCTCAGGAGAAGTCTTTATCACAGGCTCCCTAGACTCAAACTCATCACTTTGATCTTCGTTCATAGGCTCCTCAGTAATTGGCATCTCCTGGCAATGTCCCTCGACCGAGTTCTTAAATTCAATCTCAGCCAGTATGCCTCTCTCTTCTTTTCCATCCCATTCTTCACAAAAATGTCTCCAGTCACTTTCACTCACCATTAATAGGCCTTCTGTCTGAAATTGGAAAGGATAAACCAACTTTAAATCAGTGAGCAGAATTAAACAAAAGGCAAATTGAAAGTAAAGATAAACATGGTACAGTAGTAGTGTGTGACACCACAAGGAGTATGAATCTGGTTTAACATCCATGACACTCATCAGCATGATTATGACATGGCAGGTAAGAGATATGGTTAATGGTTTTGTTAAAACTCACCGCAGAGAACTTCTGCAATATCACCCCACGTTTGCATGTCAAGCCCAAAGGCCTCTCCAGCAATCGAGAATGCTGAAAATAAAGTGGAAGAACAATCAGCACATTGAAGTAATTATTCACAAAAAAAAAAAAAGATAAACAAGAGTTTGTCATCTTCTATAGTGAACAAATTGACAGAGTTCTGCCACTGAGTATTCATAATTTTTCTATTTTGGAGCACTACTTGTCTACTAAATTTGCATATGTTTGATATAGTTAGCATAACTTTTCCTAGTCACCTCCCTACCGACCTTACAAAAATGAACGGCATACTAACAGCAGGAAGAGTTCACAAAAGCACGGGATGGTAGAACTCACTGTGGTACATATAAGTGAACGGATAACGCTATCCAGCCTCTCAGGCTTCGCCGTTGAAGAACTATTTTTGCCACTTGTATTAATATAGCTTCTCCATGTTGACAGCCAAAAAGATGGTAACAAGTAGTACTTGCAATTTGAAGAAAGTTGAACAGCCTTTCCAAGAGCCAATTTCTCATGGTTCTGGCGCTGCTTCAACTTGATTTCTCTGCAGCAAGACGAATGAATCAGCAACCTGTGGATATGCTTAAAACTAATAGTAATAGTATAGGGCCAAACCACCTTAGAGTATCCTCCCAAGAAGCAACCTCGGTGAGCTCCAAACAACACTCGGTACATGTCTCTGCATCTGATGAAAATGTTGAACATCCCAACTGATCATCTGGTTTTACCAGATTAGAATTTTCATACAGAAAAATCCAGAGACTCTCAGGGATTAACACTCGCTTAGCACCAGAAGCTTGCTCAGGCATGAGTTGCCCATGGGGGCACCTTATTGAAGCTGTAGGTCCTGTATCTGCTTCAGAGGGGTTATCGTTAGCTTTTCTCCGCAACCACTGCTGTAACCTATGAGAAAACTTCAATTATATTGCTACTCATCCAAGGAAAAAAATAAAATGAAGCCAGAAGCTTGAAAAGGCAGACATAAAAATCCAAATATTTAATAATATTACAAAAGCTATCTTCTAATGTCAAATGCTAGCTAAGCAAAAAAACCACATGCAGCAGATACATTGACCACAAAAACAGTTAAAAGGAAATAGAATATCATACTCATAAATGATGAAATTAAACAAAAGAAAATTAAAAGGCATTGTCATCTCCAAAACTCTTCTAGTGATTTGAAATAAAATTAAGTACAAAATGAACAAACAGTAAACACTAAGACATGGAAAACAGGAAAAAGGCCTTCCAACTTACCATGGTTTGGAGATATAATACTGTTTACCATCCGGACAACTCCCTGCAAGTGCAGCTTCCGCTAATTCTTTCATGTACGCCCTTCGATCTCGATAGCTATCAGCAGTTACAATTGCACGTGCAGAATCAGTTAAGCAAATCTTGCAAAAGTCATCCCTGCCCAGACAAGGACCTCCATTGTACTGTTACATATAAATTTTGTAAAAATGAGAAACAAAAATAAATCACAGTTTAAAGAGATTTAAATAAAACAGGATAAGAAAAAAAATATATGTCAGGACACTAAGCTACAAGCCTACTAGCACAGGAAGCCTAATCTCTCTTAAATTTAAGTCAAAATGAAGATAAAAAAGCAGGTTACTAGGTTGGTAACTTTGTATCTAGATAATATATACTCTATATTTTCAGTCAAATATTGTCAACATAGGCGTTTGATTATTCATATAATTTTTTTTGCGAAACAAGGGAAGTAGGAGTATGAGAGAAGATGGAGTAATTTTTTTAAACCAAAAAATGTGAAGATTCAAGTACAGAAGCTAGAAACTGAAACAAAGAGGATAATTTTTTAAACCAAAAATGAAATGAACAGATTATCAAAAAGAAGAGAAAAGGATGTAATTAGAATGCACATACTTACTTCTTTTATCTACCATTTTTCAGTTTACATTCTACTTAAAAAGTAGTCTTATTTTGCATGAATTGCATAATTAGTGGGAAGGAGGAAAGACGGTAAATATAAGAGTCAGAAGAGAGAAAGAGGAATTAGAAAATGATTCCAAAGAAGCAGACATTTGAGAGAAAATAAAAATGAATAATTATTAAAGATCTTGACTTCTATTTTTATTTCTTTCAAATTGGTAGAGTACACATATCCTTAGAATTATATTTTATATGCTAGAAATTAGAAACTGCGACATTTATACGTTGAGCAAATAATAGAGATAAAGTTAATATTAAGATTAAAATAATATTCCTTTCATGATTAAATTTTAGTTTCCTAAATGTGAGGATGCCACATCCCATCCACATGGTACAAAGTTGTTAAGATACTCTGCATTTTCCATAAACACGTAGACTGCCATTTAGAAAAAATCACAAAATTTGTTTAATTATTCAAGATAAAGATGAGTGGTCATAAAAATATCTTAACCCTACCTTTCCCTCAAAAAAAAAAAAATAAAGTGCAGAATAGAAGCTGAACACGAGACCTATTGCATTACTAACATCAACTCGTTCAGTGCTATCAGTAAGCCAACATATCGCTTCTGATACCTTAAATAGAAATTTGATGTAAACCTTTACGATATACAAGTCACTACATGGAAATATTCCACGAATTTATCTCACACAAAACATTCTCTTCCAATATGCCTAATCACTTCATGTCCATGTTCACTTTCACGAATAATGTGAATTCAAAGCCAGAATTGTTAGAATACTTCAGCCTAAAAGTAAGATCATCTCAATCTAGGGCAATGGTGGCAAATAGCACAACTGCTTCTTTCTTATTTTACAGGGAGAGTCTGCTATAATTTTTAATATGCCCAGAGTGAACGGGTTAAATTCTGGATCAAGCCCAAGAGATGAGCAATCTGAGAAAGTACTTAGGTATTTCTGTGTGGTTACTTTAGGCAGTGATGCACTGGTACAATTTGGAAAAATCAATGCAATATTTCTAGTCACTAAGGATAATAATGAGTACATGACTAGTTGGTTTTGAATGTCACTGTAATGACTTATAAGTCTTTTGTACTTATAATCACCTTAAAGGACAACTAAAATTGAGTAGAGGGAGTAGTTTACACCACATTATTACCCACCATCTGGAGAAGGAGAAAGGAATAAAGCAATAATTTTTGAAGCACTTGATTGTACAGTTTGGGAATGATGTAAACAATTTCCACATACATAGAAACAATTAAACGTCCTAGCCAGACAAGGAATTCAAGCAGCATACCTTGGAGCATAACAAGGTCCAAGCTTTAGCTGACAACCGCTTCATGGCAACTATATTTGACACTGGTACTTTCCCATGCATGCACTGAATATTGGTGTTGTCTATGGCACTGCCGGCAATAATAATGTTATCAAAACATAATGCCACTATCAAAAGAAATAACAAAAAAATGGGAGCAGAGCATAGAAGCTTTCACCAATGAGTTGCAAAAATAGGGTGTTGTGCTACCCAAAAAAAAAAAAGGACCATAAAAGTATTGATTCTGCCAATAGATCTTGGCCTCCCATTAACATAACTTGATTATGGTAGAGATAAAAAAAAATGATGGAGAGCAGAAAATACCCATGAGGATCATAGGGCTTCTTTAAGATAAAATGATAACAAACAGTAATTCATCATAAGATTCATAACCATGAATGCATATGAGAGCCTACTCCATTTTGCATCCTCCAATATTTACTATAAGGCTTAACATTATGAGCCAAATATTTCTTCTCAACAAAAACTCTTGTTTCCAGCCCAACACATAAGCCAGCTTAGACATCCATGGTCTAGGAAAAAAAACTTGGTCAATCTTCTAATAAACCCCCCCCCCCCCCCACCCCGCCCCACTTTCTATGATATATAACATTCAAATTAGATCAACAACTTTCTCCCCACCAGTTTTCTTTTAAAAATGAATCATCATTTCCTCAAGCCTCACTAATATAATCCAGCCATAAAAAATGGAACAATATTACTATACCAACTCGTTCTATAGTATTAAACAAAACCAAACTCGTGTTTCCTTCTCATAGCAACTTGTTCAAGACAGTCAATTTCAAAATGAATATTCATTAAGTGCTTCATTTGCCAACCTAAATTATTAAGGAGCAAGGTGAACAACTCCCTTCAACACTGCCTACGCTATCCAAGTGTCAACTATTAATAAGGATAGTCTGCACAGCATAGGAAGAACAGAGTCTAAGAACAAAAATGAATAGTGAATCGGCAAAAAGCCAGTCTAAACCTCAAGAATAAGTAAGTAATTTTAATACATGTAGAGTATTCTAATAATACACCTTAGAATGCCCACATAGTCCACATGAAATTAGCCAAAAACTAGACTTTCTACTCAAAACAGCCTGAGGAAGTAGTTAACAAAGCATAAACATCCACTTCTGATGCATATCTCACATAAGCATCAGAATTAAACACACTAGAAAATAAAGTGAAGAGTAACATCAGAGCTTGGTACAGATGGAGAAAAAAATGGCCACTTACGAGATAGTCACATTGTCAGCCCATTGTCGTAGCCAATCCATAGATATCCAGAAATATGGTTCTTCAAGGGAAAGAACAGGTGCCTCAGAAAGAATAGAACGGACTTCTTGTCTTCGCTCTGTAATGGTGTTTATTTCCTGTTCCTTTCTCGTATTGTAATTTTCACACAATTCAAGGTAAATATCATTTTGTGCTTTTATATCATCAGCAAGATGAGGTGGAAGTGAAAGACTACTGTCAACTGGAACTGAAGCCCCAGCAATTTTCTCAGTAACAGCATTATGCCCTGTTGACCCATTCTGACAACTCTTTCTAGGTCTAAGAGTATACATCAGCATATATGCATCACTTGAAGAATACCTCTCCACACGACTATTAGCTTTAAACGACCCATGCTGGTCAACATCAATGTGATTTTCATCTGAAACAGAAGTCTTAACTTCTTGGGTAGATGTACCATTTGTCTTAGAGGCAGAACACGATGACCCTTCACCAAAAGGATGATGACCCAAATTTGAAACATGTTCATCATCAAACTCCCACCACTGTCCACTGCTTTCATCCTTGATGTGAGCCACATAATGACCACTGTTGACAGCAGTTCCCTTGTGAACCAACACTGCAGATAAGCCGTAAATAGAAGCTGATTCTGAGGGCTCTGACAGCCTTTTTCCCATGTCCAGCTCCTCCGGGAAAGAAAATGCAGATGTGATTTTCTTTTTCGTTGTTGTCTACACACACATGGAAGAATCATTAATAGATGGGATAGACTTATCCTAGGCAGAAAGCTGTTATGACTGCTGCAGAAAAACCTTTAATTTCAAATTGTAGTTGACAGTGAAGATATGCATAATGCCATATTGAAAATTCCTATCATAGCAGGCTAAAAGTGCATACTATTATAATGATCTAGTCAAAGAAAACCTGGGTAATCCACCATACAGACATCATCAACTAAATGAAAACTAAGCTATGCTTGTATAGATGATGAAAGAAAGTTGAATAATTAAAATGAAAAGCACTAAGGAACATTTCGAAAACAGACAAAGAGTCTACAGAAAGTTATTTTACCTCATCCTGGACTGATGGCATCGCTTTAGATAAGCTTCAAAATGAGTTTTCTGATGCCAAAAAAAGAGCAGAAAGATGCTAAATATTGACTCTCACCTAATGGAGCTCAAGTTTGGATATTTCAAGTTTTCAACCAGCTTACTGCCCTTTTTATACCATATACTATTCCTAAGCTATCCCTTCCTAAGCCCTCAAAGCCTATAGAATTCTGGAAAATATGCCGTTCCTGGCTACCAACCAGGAAAAAATGTTGGGCTTGAGAAAGGGGAAATTCAGAGGAGGCAGATGCCCCAGAATATCAAGAAATTATAAGAAATGTGCAACTTTAGTGCCAAAAGATTATGTTCCTCGCCCACAATAGGTAGCGACCTTTTACTTTGTAATGTAAGAGATGTCAAGAATTTATGAATATGTACACTGTATATAAAATGGGAAAAGTGGGAAGACTGCTTGTCAGTCAAAAAAACCTCAAAGGCTTCGGGTCAGTCCAAATCATCAATAGTCCCTCCTCCAAGTCCCAGCACCACAGTTTTAATAATGAAGACAAATGATTGGGAATCATCCCCCCAAAGCCACATTAACCCTTATTATGATATATTAGGGTTTAAACCAAAATTCTAAGCCGGAGTTATAAATGTAGGTAGGTTTAGGACTAGCCAAAGTTTTCTAGAAGCAGGATAAAAATACGAAAAATGCATCAGGAATTTTCAAGCAATAAAATCAAATTCAAGTGATTACCTTTTGGAGAAAAACACATCTCTTAAGCTGAAAGTTCAGTACAGGCGGCAGTGTGCGCAATTTAATACTGCGAGTAGCATCAACTCTTGTCCCACATGAGTCACAGTGATACTGATTATCCCCTTCAAGTTTTTCCTCGCTAAGATAATCATTCAAACTTTCATCTAAACTCTTTAAGCCCTTCACATTCAATTCCAGTTCATAGAAGTCCTCCAGATTTGAAGAAGCTTCAGATGTTTGCCCGCATTTTGAACATCTACAAGAAAGAGATCACACAATGTCACAGTAATATCCTCTAACATGACTATTAAAAAATCATGACTAAGAAGCATGTGAGGCTATCTAGTAGAAAAATAGGATATTTTCAACAGCAAAAATTTACTTAATGTAAACTCAAACAACACTGTCAGAGGATAAGATTTCCTCCTTATCTCCTTTCTTGAGGTAAAAGGTGTCTCTTTAAAGAAGACTTTATCAGAAAAAAAAAATAATAATAAATAAATACAGGCCATAGAGAAGCAAGATAACATAACATGATCCCATGATTAGCCCAATCTCCCTAAATTTGTGACTACGCATTATCTTCAATTGAATTCCCTAAATCTCAACTTATATTAATCTGTCTAAGCTTATTGTAGTTACAATTGAACCTTGGGTAGCCCTTATTAGCCCTGATTTAAAGTTGATTAGCCTGGAACGTAGCCTATAGAGCTTATAAGAGCATATCTAACTATCTAAACTTATTATCCCTTGAGTAAAGATAAGTAAAATAAAAACATCAATGAGCTCCAACTAAAGCACCTGAATGTCTAAATGACTGCCAAATACGCACACCTCCAAAGCACCTTCTGTCCTTATCCTCCTAAACCCAACCTACCACACTTTCAATGGTTTATATCAAAAAAAAAAACCAAGCACAATCAAGGCTTCTTTTATGTGCAAAATCCTACACCATGCTCCATCACCTTGAGTTAGCACCTTTGAAGTTTGAACTGCATTATGTAAATATTGGAAGACAAGGCCCTGATCAGCCACTTCACAAAAAAACTTTCAAGAAATTTTATCTTGCTGCAAACAATTGCTAACACAAAGACCTTGGCATTCAACGATTCGAGAGCTTTGAACTTCCAAAAAACATTGGAAACAGGGAAGACAATACGATTCAATCAGCAAGCCAGTCAATTTAACAAAAGCAGAAGCTAACAAAGTTCAAAGGTACATAACATGTTGGAGTACAGCAAATAATGGAAAGCAAAGCTACCTAGTTCGGGAGGAACCAAATACAGCCTAGATATATACGAAGACTACCCCCATGCTCAACAATACAGAAGCATTCTAAGACTTCGCAAACAAAGAATCTAAATCACACAATGAGACCAGATTCTACAATTATTACGAAGACCAACCCAAAGCTCAAACACAAAGAAGAGTGACTACACTTGTCAATATCATCCAGGAAGACAATGATAAAACTACCTATGATGGATGCTAAATTATTATACCCTTCCCCTCTCAGATGTAGATATGGATTTAAAATATAGCAAAACAAGAATACATTAAACCTATGAAAAGTATTGTGGCCTTCAAATTTACTTAGATATGAACCAGATACAAGACACTATTATTTTAAAGTCCTGAAGAAAAAAAAAAAATCTATTCTGACAGTGATGTTAGAAGTTGACAGGATGTGTGGTAGTGCATGTCTGTATATGCATTTAAATAGGTGAGCATGCATTCTTTGTTCCCGTCTTGGCTTGATACTAATGAGAGCTGAGATTCAAAATGTAAAGCCAATAAAATACCCGAGTTAGGCTTGATAATTACGTATACCCATGATGTATAAGAAAATCCCTAAACAGCATCATTTGTTTTGTGGTAATGAAATTGCACTCCAATAGCATAAAATGTACCTTCAAAACCACACGATATCTATGTAAACGTGCTTCACAAACAGAAAAACTAAGTTCCTTGAAAAACCAAGACTCCAAGAGCCCCTTAGTGAGTTAGCAGTCCAAGAAACCTCCCATTTTCTCCACTTTCTTGCCAATCAACGCATTTTCCTGTATGCTCACAATATTTAGTCTACACTATCAGAGACAGGGATCAAGTGGTTGCCGGTGTTACTTTCTATTTTTAACTGTCACGGCATAAACAAGATGCATAATCCTTTTTTTTATCTGGAAGAGCAGCAGTGATCCAGCATATGGATAAGCAATAGTTAGCGAAGACACAACACTAGCAGTAAAACATATAACCAGCAATAATTGAGCCCTGGAAAGTGGAAACGCATTGCTCAAGCTAAAATAAAGCATCCTATTTCTACTACCACAACAATTGAATGTAATGTATAAAAGATAAAAACAGTGTTCATAAAAAGCAAGACAACGCAACAAAACGAAGCTAATTTATCTAATTATACCTGGTAACATGTGACATGCTTCCCCTAAAAAGGTCTTGAACAATAGTTTTTGCTTCAGGGACCACAGAATGGCCAAGGCATCGTTCAACCAAGGACAAAAGCAAAGTGAGGAACTCATGGCTGTCCTGTTGAACACCATTGTCCAACTCAAGAGCTTTTATAAAAGGTGCTGAGTCAATAAAAGCCATCTTACTGCCATGCAACTGTGCAAAAAGACGTGCCAATTGATCCAGCACTGGCTGCTGCAAAAGGACATGCGGCTCAACAGAAAAAATGCCCTCACGAAAATCCCTGTTCATGTAAAGGAATTGAAGTATGCTGTTGGCATAGCATGTGGCACCCAAATTTGTCAAACCCGCAGGAGATTCGACTGAAGACCTGAGATCCTTCGTTGGATCAGGACCATATGAACTAATTACATCTGAAATCTTTTGCCACAAACCAGCTTTACGACTTCCAGTTGGGGGTGGAATCAGCCCACAAAAACAGTTAGGATTGTCCTTTGTATTAACACGGCACCCATGACAATTAGTCTTTCTAATATTGTAAAGCTGTGCTAAATCATCATCTGTTACATTACCCGTTGAGTGAATCCTCCTGAACCATATTTGTTAGTCAAATTACAGATTCATTTGAAGAACTGTCAATTGAGAGAATGGGCAAATTCAAAACTAATATAATTATAAGAGTACTAATTACATACCTCAAAATTTCAGATTTTGCATCAAGTTCATCCTCCGGCCTATTGCGCTTATTCTTGTTACGAGTAGACGGCCGGCTCATTGTACAATCTATTTGGCCCCTGGGCTGCAAGCAATATAGGGAATAGAAAAGAAACAAAATCGACTAAATTATTTTGGAAAATACAACTAAAAAATTCAAAAATTTGCAGCTGATTAGAAATTGTTACATTTCGGGTACATGGATTCCCATGAACGTAATGTATTCCCTCACAGTAAGCATGAAATTCCAACATTTGAGTCAATAATTTTAACTTTTATACCAATTGAGTTCCTTTCCATGGATGAGATTTCAGGCCAACTCAAACCACTTCTGGTTTCATACACACCAGGGACTAATAAAAATATCTACGGAACTTAGGCCAGAGTTTTTCAGAGGGCCACCCAACCAACTCAATATTTCATTTTAAACTATTCTATAGTTATAGCTATTCAAAATTTACCATCAATAGATTCCAACATTTCACTCTCAAAATATGACAGGCCTAATCTAACAACACTCAAATTCATTTATAAACCCTATCAAGTCTTAAACTCATACAATTTACAATTAACCAATTCTAACATTATAATCTAATAGTGCCACTAATCTGTTTAATCTATTACGGAAAATAATTGTAAAAAAAAGTTTTAAAAAAAAAAAGCATCACAGGCAAACAGCTATAGTCAGATGAAATATACTATGCACAACAAAAGAAATAATAAGCTTCTCTATTGTAAGCATCATTACAAAGATACAATTTTTCGCAACACACTAGTCATTACGACCAAATGTCGGTCAAAGACCACAGCTATTATGAATAGTATTGGTTCTTAACACCCCAAAAAATGCCAGCATAACATTTCCAATCAAATTACTCAATGTGAATCAAAATGAGATGTCACAAAAATGAAATGTAATGCATAAAGACACAATACAATATTAATATTTGCGCGAAATTTATTCTTGGCACTTCAACGTTACTTCAAATAAGTAATTTAACAAGTTAACATCTATTAAGAAGCACATAATCCTTAGGTTTCCCTGTTTACAAAACATTTCCATTTCCAAAACTTGAGCCGATTCTGTGCCACATATAGAAGCACAAAGACGCATTCAAACTTCAATTACTCAAGTAAGATATAATAATTGTACATTAATACACTTTCCATCTTCAACTATTCTAGTCAATTGTAATCAAGAAGTTGCAGAAAAAGCATTATCGAACAATAATTCACCTCATTCTAACAATTAATTACATTCAAAGACTCCAAAAAACGCGCAGATTATATTCAAAATCCAACAATATATACTAATTACACCACAATTACAAAATTAAATTATGTATACACATAATTTGGAGAAAAATTACAGATACAAAAAAAAAATCACTTGTGACAAATTAAGCAAGCAGATGATAAATCTGTATAATTAATTCAGCAAAAAATTCGAGATTTTAGATAACGATAATTTACCTAGAAAGTAGCGAGTGAGTAAATTCGATTTTTCTAGAAAATTTAGAACTTGTAGACCTAAAATATTCTAATTTGATCTGCGATTTGGGGGATATAGGAAGAACGCTCTTCACCTCTCTGGCTTCTGTTCTTAATTTGTGAATTTCAGAGTATTACTGTTGATTGTCTGTAGGAAATAGGAATCTTGAATATAAAAATGTTTAACAAAAATACTGATACTCCTTTGGTCTCTCAAAGATTGCCTCGATTTTCGTCTTTCACATAATTAAGTTATCGTTTATTAAACAAGTGGTAGAACATAAATTAAAAGAGATTGAGGACATAATTAAGATTTTCATTTTCAAATTGAAAGCAAAGAGCAGTTAAGACTTTTAAGAAAGACAAACCACAAAAAAAGGGATTATATAAAAGACGATGAGAGTACCTTATCAATTGATGTGATATGAGGTTTAATTTAACTCGACCCGGATCAGTGAAATCACTTTGTGCTCTTCGGACAATTTCACTCTTCAATAACTAAAGAATTCAAGTAATTTCAAGTTAATGGCAAACTAATGAAATTTGTTTATTCGGAAGAAAAAAAAATATTGAAGATTGTAAAAATAAGTTAGGGGTTGCACATTTGCACAGCTATATAAAGAGTAAGAAATCAAACACGAAACGGCGCAAGTATAATGAATTTCAAATAAAATTAACTGGTACTCTATCCTATCCAAGGATAAGTACACGCTAGACAACACATAAAGCAAATACTCTGCAGTTGAGACTTTTTCAATATAATAATCAATTAATTTAATAAATAAATACGTTCTCCATTTTTGTTCTTAAACTCTACTTGGTTATTGTAGTTGCACAAACCTGGGGTGAAAGTAATTCGAATTAAACCAAATTAGTAATTCAAAATTTGGTTATTTTTTAAGTTTGTTCGGTTTGGATTGAAAAAAGTAAAAATTAAAAATTAAAAAAATTGATTATGGTTTGGTTTCGATTTTGAGTTAAAAAAAAAAAAAAAAAAAAAGTCGAATTGAAAACCTAATTTTCTACATCCCATATTTCCAATAGTATATAAGTCAAAAGAAAAAAAATAATAAAAAATAAAATAAAATAAAAAAAACTAACTAATAGCCCTTTCTACATCCCATATTTCCAATAGTATATAAGTCGAAAGGAAAAAAAAGGAAAAAAAAAAAAAAAAAAAAAAAACGTAGCTAATAGCCTCTCACTCAGTCATTCTTACTGTCATGAAAAAAAAAAAATAAACGGCTCTCTCATTTTCTCAGACCGTCACCTACCACACCTGCGACTTCTAGCAACATCTTTTGTGGTTTATATTAGGTTAAAGTTATGTACAACTCTAAGGTCTGAATTATTTTCATATCATGTTAATAGAAAATTCAATGTTATTTTTTAATTTATCAAGAATTATTTAAAGTTCATGTATTTATGTATGCCTTTTCATGTGAAATTTCATATTTTAATGTCGGTTTTATAATATCTATGTAAAATCTGATCTGATTATTTGCATGATATCATGAGCCACGCATGTTTGCTGTGTTAATTAGGCCCAATAATTTTTGTTTAGTTTGGTTTCATTTTTGAAAACTAAATTAAAACGGGTTAGATTAGATTGGACTGAATCCAAATCTGGTTTTGATTTGGTTTCAAAAATCCAAAACTAAATTAATTTGGTTTATCCTATAATTCGAATCACAATCCGAACTTTCACCCCTACACATACCAAGAAAAAGTGATAATGGGAATCATACATGCCTTTTGTTTTAAAGAGGAGAGAGATAGAGAGTGAGAGATTTAATACTACGTAAATAAATTTGAACCCATAAAGCAAGGTAGTGGATGATAAAATAACTAAAAATAAAATAAAAGGTTGTCATAATAAAAGGAATAAAGTTTTAAGGTAGTAATATGTTTAAAATATGGTTTGGTGTGATTAATCAAACCAAACAAAACCGTATTAACCGGACCAAACCAAAACCGTAATAATATTATTTATAATAAGACGACATTTTTTCCCTAAAAATTGTCAAATAATACTTCATCAACTTATAATAAATATTAAATAATGAGCCCAACCATATACCCTATGTTGTATTTTGATTTTAATTATTTTTTAATTTTTTGTAATATATCATAATTATTTTAAAATTATATAAATATTAAACTACGGTTTACTGGTTTACGGTTTGGTTTGATTTGATTTTTAATCTTGAAAAACCAAACCAAACCAAACTGTAAACCGTATTTACAAAAAAAAAAAAATCTAAATCAAACCGTAAACCAAACCGGGTTACGGTTCAGATTAACATGTGTACATCCCTATGTGTCTATTAAACAAAGGATCGGAATTGAGGGTACAATTTAGACTTAATTTATTTCAAATTAAGGACAATAAAAGACTTTTCAGAGAGACAACCCATAAAAAAAAATTAAAAAGAGATTACATATGAGATGAATAGAATACCTTATCGATTTATGTGATATGAAGTTGTATATAACTCGATCCTTGGCAGTAAAATACGTTGTGCTCCTCAGACAATTCTGCTCCTTCTACTATAACTAAAGCAAACTTCGATTAATTATAAGAAAATGGCAAAATACTAATATAAAAACTAAATAAAACGCTTATTATATATGTATATCAATGTATGAAGAAGAGAAAAGATTTGGTATTTCTGAAAATAATTGAAGATTGTTAATAAAATAAATCAGGATTATGCAGCTATATAAAGAGTAAGAAATCAAACATGAAAAGGCACAATTACTGTACAATAAACGGTACAATTAATCTAATAATTGGTTGTACAATACAATAAACGATACAATTAATCTGATAATTGGTTGTACAATACAATAAACGATACAATTAATCTAATAATTGGCTGTCACTCTAGGCTATCACTCTATCCTATCCAAAGATATGTACACGTCAGACAACACACAAAACAAATAATTGAGACCTTTTCAATATAATCGATTAATTTAAATAAATACGAAGTATCTAACAATATCCCGTGCTAATAAATAGAGAATTTCTATTCCGTGTAATGCACAATTTGAATATTTTAAAGGAAAATTACACTTTAATAATCCCAACTTTGACCGATTTACTTTAATTAAGTAATCCCAAATTTTAATTATTCTACAATAATCTGAACTTTCACTTGTATTTTTTTTTCTAATAATCCCAAATCAGTCAACGAAAACAAGCAACCTAATATTCTAAGTAACTTGACATGTGTCAAGTCACAATTGGTCCAAAAAAATTAAAGAAAAAATCAATTGAAAAAAAAGAAAAAAAAATCAACCCACCACCAGCCCACAACCACCGGCGGTGGGCCCACCTCCCCCACCCCTAACACTAACCTTAGCCTTTGAAATCACCTATCCCACCTCCCGATTACCACCAAAAATGCAACCCCCTCCCTTTTTCTCTACTCCATGTGCCGAAAAACACAATCAAAGGTGTGAGGGGAAGGTTCTCGGTGTAAGGGGGAAGGGAGGGAGGTCGGAAATGTAGGGTTGGGGGATCGAAGAAGGTAGTTCAAAGGGGTGGGCACCATCGTTTGGTGGCTGGTGGTCTTTGTTTATTTTTATTTATTTATTTTGGTTTTTAATTTAAATTTTTTAATTTTCATTTTTTTGAACCAATTAACATGCAACATGTGCAAATAGTTTGTCTTATTTTTTGTAACCTTTTCTACAACTAATTAATATTCGGAATTGAATAAAGAAAACACAAGTGAAAATTGGGATTATTGCATTGTAAAATAATCAAAAGTTGGGATTATTCTTAGAAAATCGGCCAAAGTTAGGATTATTAACGTGTGTTTTTCCTATTTTAAATTATATTTTCTTTATTATATAGAAAATTTGCCAAGAATAATATGACCTTTCAATGGTCTTCCAAAAATGGAGCGACTTTTAATTTTTTTTAAAAAAAAACTTAAAAAAAAAAAGAAAGAAAGCCCCCTACCCAACCCCTTCCCCCACTAGACCACCTCCCCTACTTCCCTTACCGGCCCAACCACCTTTTTTACAGTGACGCCACGCCTTCCCTCGGCCAGTGACCCTACCTAACACCTCTCTGCCCCACCTAAGACCCTTGTCTCATCCTTTCCTTCACCTTGACCATGCACACACCTTGAACTACCCGTTCCTCAGCCCCGTCCCCTTCATGTCCCCGATTTAGGCCTTTCTCCCATCCCTGTCCCCAATTCCAGCCCCACTCCCAACCCCAACGTCCCCAATTTCGACCCCCTCCCTACCCCATGCCTGATTCTAGCAACTCGGCCCTTCACGCAAGTTCATTTTTTTCTAAAGGTTAAGGGGCTTTTGATTGGGTTTTAATTCGAAGGTAGCCTGGGGTGATGGTTTCGTTGTGATATGGAGAGATGGCAGTATTTTGAGGCAGTTTCGAGGGTGGCACCAGGGAGGAAGGTTGATTCCGGCGAGGTTGGGGTGGTTTCTGGGGAGTTCGTGGTGGAGGTGGAGGGTGGGGTTTCTGTAACACCCTAGATTTTCCATTTTTTTTAAAATACCTGTTTTGCCCTGTGTAGGGAATATTTCAAGCATTATGATCCCAAACTTGAACCCCACTGTGATCATACACTTAAGTATGGTGGCATTCCAAAGGGAAGGAAAAGAGAGCAAAAGAGTCGCCAACAAGTTTTAGGAACTTGTAAACCCAAAAGACAATCCAAAAGGACCATCAACTCCATAAGGTCTTGAACCAAACAGGGTCCGGGGATGAGGGTACGAATCCAATCTACAAAAGAAAGGACCCGCCCTATAAAATAGGCCTCTACTTTGTTCTGCTCGTATTCATGTGCGCTTTTCGAATAACATACAAACATTATATTAAACCTACCCTGTTTATCTATGTTGGTTGAAATTAATGCACAAATAATACTATTATTGGCGATCACTTGAATTAAAATCACATTAGCCTAAACCAAATTAATAATTATCTTATTAAGCGTGATTTCAAGTACAAATTCTCTTTAACAATCATAAAAGGTATGATCAAGCAATAACAATAATAAAATATATCAAGCAACATAAGCATAATAAGCAATAAATAATAATAATGATGATGATGATAGCATGATAAGGCATAATAAAACTTGATAATAATAGCGAGATCCTAGGCATGATACTAACAAGGTTAATAACAAACCCTAGCATGTCACTAAACAATAAAGATCCAAGCTTTAAACCTAACATGGCACTAACATGCTATTAGAAAGAGTAAAGGCATCCTAAACATGATACTAGAAAGCGTAAAAACATCCTAACATGATACTAGGAATATTAAGCAATAATAAGCATGCAATCTACATTGTTAATATAATAGGGAGTAAGCTAATCTACTTACTTTGAAGCCTCGTACCTCTTTCTAATAACAAAATACACAAGTTAGTAAACTTCAATGAAAATAATAAATCAAAGAATTAAATTAAAATCAAATTAAATAAAGTTTTGACTAGTTTTGGACCAAACCCTCAGAAATTATCAACCTTTCACGTCTAGGGCGAAGGCAACTTCGAACTTGGCTAGGTGTTTCAAGATCTTGTGAATGCGGAATTGTGTTTTGTAAAAAGGTTGGTTTAGAAATAGAGAGAAAGAATAAGAATTAAGCTGTATTGCTCAGAGAGAGAATAGAGAGAATTAATAGTGAGAATTGATGAGAGATGATGAGAATTGATGATTCTGAAAACAGGGATTCGGACCCTATTTATAATGAAAATAGTCCGGAAAAACATAGAATTTGATAAGGAATAAAACTACACGTTGTCGCCAGGAATCGACTCTGTCGCGAGGCGACAGGGTCTGTCGCGTGGCGACAGACTTGTCGTTTGGCGACAACCTGTATTAGCGCGTTTTCTTCACGCGGAATCCGATCTTTAATCAACTTGATCTACGGAATCCGTACAGAAGATAAAATACGTATTTTTAAGATAATAAAATAATATTTTACTCCAAATAAAAATCTATTTTAAAATAAATAATTATTAAATCTAATAATATTAGAATTAAAAAGAATCTTCTAGAAACTTCTAGGAAATTATAATTAATCCTAATAATTTTAGGAATAATAATTAATATTGGGCCCTCCTCTAGATCATTGGGCCGTATTTAAATAATTAACCAGTGCCCAGTTTAGTATTTTGGTCATAACTTCCTCAATATTCATCGAAATTGGGCTTATAATATATCGTTGGAAAGGTCTTTTCGAGCCCCATCCAACTACACTATTATTGGACCTTAATTATGGACCAAACTAAACTGGTTTGGCTATTTTCAAACAAATAGAGTTATTTTCAAAAAAACAGAGAGAAGAGAATTTTAATTAAAACTAAACCGCAACACTTGACTTTCAACCACTTTCACCTAATTCGATTATGGTTCGACGTGAAAGGCATTCATCACTGGGTTTGGTTTTGGGGAGACACAAATGGGTGTCTACACCCTGTTTAAAACTTTAAATAGGAAAATCTAAGATATTACCGTCACCGTGAAAACGGCTAAGGCAACTATCAAAGACACACAGCGGAAGACTCTTCTTTAAAATATTTAAAACGACTCAATATAAAAAGTCAACCAAAGTAAAATAAAGTCAAACCTACAACTTGAAACCATTGTAGGCCCTTAACAAAACCAATTTAATTTAAAAACCTTACGTTAGTCTCGCAACAATAATAATATAATATAATAAAAGCAATAACACATCATAATCTTATGGAAACTAGCATGATTTGCTCTTCACTCATGCCCATCATGAATATGCTTCATCACCTGAAAAGCTTCTCTCTACTTGCTTCCACTACTCTCCATTAAAAATGGGTCATCATAGAGCCAAGGTAAAGACAAGGCCAACAAACACACAAACACACAATCAGCAAAGCTGAGTACATAAGCGTAATTAAACACACTAACATGCTTTTACCTATCAACACACAACTTACCTTGTTGCACCTGTTTTCAAGCACACAACATACAACAAAACTTATCAACTAAGTAACTAAATACTTTATTTAGTTTTGATTACGCATCGAACGGGTTTCCCCTAACTTGCCCCAATAAAGGGGTACTAACACGGGAGCTAACCGTGCCTGTATAAAAGAACCACTCATAAGTGGCGGAATTCCTGCGCATAATAAAAAGGAAAATACAGCGTCCTGTACTCCCAGTGGAAGTTATGGTCAAATATAAAGTCGCATAACTCCCCCCATATGTTCATACTCAAGGTATATACGTTCCAAGAGTTTTGGTGCATAATCTCTTTCACTTTACGTTCTTTATATGTTATTAAACTTGGTAATGACTCTCAAATCATAATAACATCAAACATTATAATTATTCAAACAATTAAACACTCCTGTACTCCCAGTGGAAGTTATGGTCAAATATAAAGTCGCATAACTCCCCCCATATGTTCATACTCAAGGTATATACGTTCCAAGAGTTTTGGTGCATAATCTCTTTCACTTTACGTTCTTTATATGTTATTAAACTTGGTAATGACTCTCAAATCATAATAACATCAAACATTATAATTATTCAAACAATTAAACACTCCAGTTTAATTCTTAAATAAATAGTGACCACATAATATTTAATATTGAACCCTTTTTAATTCTACCTCGGTGTCAAAGACACCTTAAACGCTTAATGAGCCAAAAATCCTATCCCTCGGTGTTAAAAACACCTTAAGTGCACTAAGGCACCAACATACAATTTATTCCTCATATACATAGACACTTACATAGCTCATTTCCCATGCTTATAGCATCAATAAAAATTCTATGAACCATAATAAAATTCCCTTTTAATATTCCAATCCAAATTAAACATTTAGTTTAATCAAATATTCTTTCTATCATGCCATAAACAAAAGTGTGGTTCATATTCAACATGTCAAACTATTATTTTCCAATCATTAATCCATCACAAATAAATCATGCTTCATAATTCAATAATCAATATCAACGAAATCATAATTTCCAATCATAATATAGCATGATACTACTTGTAATTAATTAATCACATCTAGCATGCCACTATATCATCAAAAAAATATGCTAAGTACGCGAGCCCACCTTGAATACGATCTTAATATCGCCACGACTAATAGAAATCACTCACTTCAAAGTCTCCTACAAATTAAAATAATAATAGAGCATTAAAATCCACTCTATGCAAATTTCCAGCAATATATACTCTTATTAAACTACTCATAATTTAATTAAAACAAGCTGAAATTTTATTTAAAATCTCATGCTTTAATCCCAAATTAAAATTCCTTAAAGAAACTTGATTTTTAGTATACTACTAAAAATTCCAGCAATATATATTAATAAAAACTTGTTGTAATTATGCTTTAAAACACTTAAATTAAAGGTTTAAACCACCCTAAATTATAATCCTTCAATAATCAATTATTTAAGAATCTAGGTTTCAAAATTGGGGCTTTTTAATTAGAATTAAAATTTGAAAATTAAATTACATACTACTTATAATCAAACATCATAATATTAATCACAAAACCCATATTTAACAATTAAGGTTTAACAAAAATTAAAACAAAGATTAATTTTTTTCGGAAATCCGGGCAGCAGCCACGGCACCATAATCGGCTGCTGCCGTGTTGCTGGTGGCGCCGTTGCTGCTGCTGGCGGTGCTAGTGGTGGCCGGCGGCCCACCGGTGGTGTGGTGGTGGCCGGCGGTGGTGCAAGCCAAAAAGGGGAAGGGGAAAAAGAAAGAAAAAGAAAAGAAAAATAAAGGAGAAGGGAGAGAAAGTTTACCTTGGGTTTTCTCCACACTGGGCAAAGTTTAATTTACCCAAGTGTTGAATATTTATACCCCTTTCTCTAGAAACCCTTATTACCTAAACTTTCCCTTTTTACTCTTTCCTAATCCATTTCCTAATAAAACTTTCCTAAATTAAACCCTAACTTTAATAAAATAAATAATTAAATAAACTTTCCTTTTATAAAATATTTCCAAACTTATTTAAAATAAATAATTAAAATATCATAAATAATTCATTTCAAATTATTTAAATACCACACAAAATACTTATTTTAAATAAAATACGTATAAAAATACAGGGTATTACAGTTTCACGGAGGGGAATGGTGTTTTTTTGTTTTAGTTTTAATTTTATTTTAATTTTTAGCTTTTTCAAAAAATTAAAATTATTATTATTATTATTATTATTATTTAAAAAAAATAAAATTAAAAAAGTCCTAACAAATTATAATGCGACACATGTTAAATGTAACTTGTTTTACTGGTTACCGATTTTTTGTTTTATTTACGAAAGATTTGTGTCAAAGATCGTATTAGTTTGAGATAATCCAAAGGTCGTTCCACTTTTGGAAGAGCACTAAAAGGTCGTATTATTAAGTCATCGTCTATTAACCGAAAGGTCATAAATAAAATATTTTTTTTTTCCAAAATAGGGCACAATTAAGACTTTTAAGATTGACCAACTAAAAAGAAGAAAAAAAGAAGTTATACATGAGACGAAGAAAGTACCTTACAATTAAATTGATGTGATGTGATGTGAGTTGTGGTTGTACGTAATTCTACCAAGTGAAATATGCCGCTTCTCCTACTACTATAACTAAAGACTTTGAGGGTTATTATAAGAAAAATGGCAAATTACTAATATTAAAACAACCGCTCTGTGTATGTGTATCGGTGTAAAAAGAAAGGAGAAGCGACTTTGGGTTTTTTTATATTTTATTTTAAATTATTGAAAATTGCACAAAAAAAAAAATGATCATGCTGCTATATAAAAATTGAAAATTCAATTATGAAAAGGTAAAAGTACACTGAACGAGTAATTAATCTAAAAATTGACTGTGATTCTATCTTATCTAAAGATATGTAGAAGTCAATTAACACACACATAAAAAAAGAAGCTTTTTCATCAATATCGATCAATTTATATAAATATCTAACAAACTTCTATATTAGAGAATAGCGAATTTCAATTCCATATGATACATGAGTCGAATCTTTTCTTCAAATTATTATATGAACATTAATTATTTTTGTAACACCCTAGAAATTCCTTTCTTTTAAAATACCTGTTTTGCCCTGTTTAAAACTTTAAATAGGAACATCTAAGATATTACCGCCACCGTGAAAACGGCTAAGGCAACTATCAAAGACACACAGCGGAAGACTAATTTCAAAACCATTCAAAACAAGTCAACTTGAAAAGTCAATCAACGAAAGTAAAGTCAAATGAAGTAAAATAATTTCAACCTACAACTTGGAACCATTATAGTCCCTTATTTAAAACCAAACCAAATTCCAAAACTTTGCGTTAGTCATGCATAATAATAATATCATAAATAATTAAAACATTAAACACATCATATACTTATAACTAGCATGATTCGCTCTTCACTCATGCCCATTCATGAATATGCTTCATCACTTGAAAAGCTTTTCTCTACTTGTTTCCACTACTCTCCATTAAAAATGGGTCATCATAGGGCCAAGATAAAGACAAGGCCAATAAACACACAAAACACACAATCAGCAAGGCTGAGTACATAAGCGTAATTAACAAACTAACATGCAATTACCTATCAACACACAACTTACCTTGTTGCACCTGTTTTTCAAGCATACAACATTCAACAAAACCTCTCACAAGACACTAAATAATTTATTTAGCGTTGATTACGCATCGAACGGGTTTCCTACTAACCTCCCCAAATAAATTGAGGTTACTGACACGGGAGCTAACCGTGCCAGCATCAAAACCACACATAGGTGGCGGAATTCCTGCGCATAATAATAATAAAAGGAATGTACAGCGTCCTGTACTCCAGTAGAAGTTATGATCAAATATAAAGTCACATAACTCCCCCCATATGTTCATACTTAAGGTATATACGTTCCAAGAGTTTTGGTGCGTAATCTCTTTCACTTTACGTTATTTACATACTATTAAACTTGGTGATGACTCTCAAACCATAATCATTCAATCAACAGTAATTATTCAAACAATCAAACATACCAATTTAATTCTTGAATAATTAGTGACCACATAATATTTATTGTTGAACCCTTTTTAATTCTACCTCGGTGCCAATGACACTTTAAACGCATAAAGCGCCACAAATTCTATCCCTCGGTGTTAAAAACACCTTAAGTGCACTAAGGCACCAACAAATAATTTATTCCTCGTGTACATAGACACTTATATAGCTCATTTCCCATGCTTAAAGCATCAATAAAAATTATATGAAGCATAATAAAATTCTCTTTTGATATTCCAAACCAAATTAAACATTTAGTTTAATTAAACTTGCTCTTTCTCATGCCATAAATAAAAGTGTGGTTCATAAACAATATTCCAAACTATAATTTTCCAACCATTAATCCGTCACAAATAATTCATGCTTCAATATTCAATCACCAATAACAACCAATTCATAATTTCCTTTCCAAATCTAGCATGATACTACATGTAATCAATTAAACACATTTAGCATGCTACTACATCAATAAAATTATGCTAAGTACGCGAACATACCTTGTATACGATCTTAAAATCGCCACGACTAATAGAAATCACTCACTTCGAAGTCTCCTACAATTTAAAAATCATAGAAGAGTATTAAAATCCTCTCTACACATATTTCCAGCAATATATACTATTATTAAACCCCTCATAATTTAATTAAAATAAGCTGAAATTATATTTAAAATATCATACTTTGATCCCAATTAATGGGTAATTGAAATTCCTTAAAGACACTTGATTTTTAATGCACTACCAAAAATTCCAGCATTATATTTTAATGAAAACTTGCTGTAATTTAGCCTTAAAACACTTTAATCAAAGGTTTAAACCATTATATATCATAATCCTTCAATAATTCATAATTTAAGAACCTAGGGTTTCAAAATTTGGGGCTTTTCAATTAAAAATAAAATCTGAAAATTAATTCACATAATACTCATAATGAAACATCAAAAATCAAATCACAAAACTCATAATTAATAATTAGATCTAGGATTAAACTAGTTTTTAAAACAAAGTTTTAATTTATTTTTTTTTGTTCGAAAAAGGGCAGCTGGCCGGCCACCACTGCCGGCTGGCGCCGGCGGCCCACCGGTGGTGGTGGCCGGCGGTGATGGGGAAGCCAAAAAGGGGAAGGGGAAAAAAGAGAGAAAAAAAAAGAAAAATAAAGAGAAAGGGAGAGAAGTTTACCTTTGGTTTTTTCCACTCTGGGCAAAGTGTTAAATATTTATACCCCTTCTTTAGAAACCCTTCTCCCTAAACTTTCCTTTTTTAATCTTTCCTAATCCCTTCCCCAATAAAACTTTACTAAAATAAAACTTTTTCTAAATTAAATCCCAACTTAAATAAAATAATTAATTAAATAAACTTTCCTTTTATAAAATATTTTTAAACTTATTAAAATGAATAATTAAATTACTTTAAATAAAATATTTCAATTTAATTAAATACTTCTCAAAATACTTATTTTAATTAAAATACGTATAAAAATACGAGGTATTACAATTTTTATTTTTGATTTTGCTAGAATCTATACTACTACACTAAAGTAATCCTAAAACAGTTCCTATAATACATTTGTCAAAACCACAAAAAATTATTTTATGTCTTTTTTTAAATAGCTCATTAAACAGGTAATGTACGAGGAAAAAAAAAAGAGAGTAAAGCTACATATATATATATATATATATATATATATATATATATATATATACATATACTACATTTGAAGCCCAGATTATCATTATTATTGAACTAGTATTGTGCCATACGATGCCGAATATTTTTTTTTGTCCCAATATCAACTTATTGGGATATATTTTGGGGGTAAATATTCCAAAATATATTCCTAGGATAAATCACTATATATGATCTTTTTTATCTTTTCACAATATTTACTCCCAATATATACAACTCTTAACATATACTTCATTGATACAAATCATATTTTATAAGAAACATAATCCTTTTCGATTTAGGATCTTTGGAGATAAGATACTATTAATGAATATATGTTTGAAACATACTTCGTATGTGAAAAAACAATTGTGTTTAAGTTTAATTAGTAGGATTTTATGTCAAAAATGCATTATTTGACAACTTTTTGTCCAAAACTACCAAAACTTTTTGTCACAACGAACTTCAAAAGGGGTTTTCATTGTTGACCACTTTTAAAAAAGAATTTCAGACATGGTTGGTTTAATACGTGGTTTCGAGTGGGATTTAGGGTTTTGAGGGACGGTGAATAGGGGAGGGGGGTCGTTTCGAGGAGGGAGGGCCATTTTTGGGGTGGATCGGGGTTAGGGGAAATCGGGGAAAGGTGGTGTTGGTTGGGGAAATTAGGGAAATGGTGGCGCCGGAGTTGAGGAAATCGGAGAGAGGGTGTTCAGGGGAAATGGAGAGGGGTGGGTGGGGGTTTGGTGGCGTGGGAGGCTGATGGGCGCTGGCTAGCCGGGGTGGGGGTCAGGGATGGGGGCGATGGTGGCTAGGTTGGTGGGTTTTTTTTTTTTTTTTTTTTTTTTTTTTTTTTTTTTGTAAAAATAATTATAAAAAGTTTTTTTTTGATTAATTATTTAAATAATATTAATAAGAACCAACAGTTGACTGACACAAGACATGATTAACCCTAATGACTAACGGAGTTAATGCCATTAGTCATTAAGAGCATGTTGTGACATTTTCGTGAAACTGAGGGCTTGTTTGGTTCACCTTATATTTGTTTATCTGAACTTATCTGATATGGTATGATCTGGCCTGATCTGGTCTAATCTGATCTGATCCGAATGTCAGATTTGACCAAACTTTGACCTTAAATATACGATAATTTATACGGAAAAAATTATATCAAGTGGGGTCTTGTTAGATTCGTAATAATATGTGTATTTTATTTAGGGGTGTCAGTTCGGATAATCGGATCGGGTCTGATAAGGTCGGGTCGGGTAAAATTTTAAAGTTGAGTTATACTAAATTATTATGTCCACGCGAGCCCAAATCTGAATCAGATATTTTTCGGATCGGTTTCGAATCGGTTCGGGTCGGGTGTTCTTTTGACACCTCTAATTTTATTAATATGTGATTTTCATAATTTTTTTCATTACGAAATTAAAGATATTTAACGATAAAAAATTGCACATAAAACGATGATATAATTTGAGCTTATTTTTTCTGATCTGAACTTATTTTTTCTGAAATAAGTAAAAATAAGGTGAACTAAACAAGGCTAAGTGGTATATGGTGAATTTGAAAAATGTCGTGGGTATTTGGTGAAATAAGTTAAAATTTAAGGGTATTTGATGAAAAAAAGTTAAAACAAAATTATAATTACATCAATATAAAAAAAATAAGGGCCCAACACACCAAAACTATGAAGTATATCAAGGGCCTGTTCACTTCAGCTTAATTTCAGTTCAATTCAGCTCCAATCAATTCAGTTCAGTTCAGTTCAGTTCAACTTCTAATTTCCTTCTCTCATAATATATTCAGTTCAGTTTAGCTCCAATCAGTTCAGTTCAGTTCAACTCATTTCAGTAAATGTGAATAGGCCCTAAAACAAAATTACCAGATAGATTAGTTATAATAAAATTTATTATCTTAGAAAGTTTAGTTTAAATTTTTTTTTATTTTTTTTATTTTATTTAGGTAGAGCAAATGTCATACAATCCTTCGTCATGGTTAGAATAATTTTTTTATTTTATTTTTTTTTATTAATTTTTTTTTATTTAACCAAATGCGTCTAGAGGATTTTAATTTAATATAACACTTAAAAAAAATGGAGAAAGTAATGATAAACTTCATTACTTTTCTATTTGCTCAAAAAAAAAAAAAAAACTTCATTACTTTTATAAAATATTAACCCCACTATCTTTCTTTTACAATACATAATTTAGTAATACTCTAACTTCCACACTTACTTAATTATTTAAGTCAATTAAATTGCCTAAAATTATGTACCGGTCCAAGTGTAACACTTAAAAAAAAAAAAGAATGAAATAATGATATAATTCCTAGCAAATTAATAATTTTTCAAAAATCTAAACGATTAAAAATAAAGCATAGTGAGAGTGAGGGATAGCTCAAGTGGTTAGAGCTCCCCTCCTGGTTCCAAGTGATTTTGGGATCGATTCTCATCACCCACCCATGTAGCTCTCTAAACACCAAAAAAATAAAACATAGTTTAGGAGAAAAATTCCTAAAAAAAAAAAAATGTACAGATTTATTTTAGTATATTTACTAGTAAGTACCCGTGCAATTGCATGGTTTTAAAAGCTCCAAGTATCAAATCTCATAAAATCAACTAAGGTTAGCTTAATGCATAGTAGTGAAATACTTTACATTAATTTATTATTCATTACAATAAAGTGTACCCATTTTATCACAATATCCTGTTGTAAATATAATTCAATGTTGAATAAAAAAGTTTAGAAAAAAAAAATTGTTTATGACATTTACAATTTTTTTTTTCGTCTTCTTAAAATATACTTGTATAAAGTATAACTTTTCAAATAATACTATAAATATTATAAAAATTTATTTACAGAATATATTATACCATACTTAATTAGTCTTACGCGTATCCTCTATTTTCCAAACAACCGTATTGCATACCTGTTTCGTGTTCGTACTCAATCCCGTACTCGTTCTAATGCAACCTATTATTTCATTTTCTATTGGTACTTCTAATGATTATCGTACCTGTACCGAACACGCAATACGCACCTGTGTCCTTAGGGGTACTAAGTACATTGATATATAGTTTTATTATATTTTAAAATTATTTATTTTAGACTTTACTTAAAATTTAATAAATTTGATGAATTTTTGAATGATTTTTTTTTGTCTTCTTAAAATATACATTACTTCGTATAAAGTAAAAAATTTCAAATAATATTGTAAATATTATAAAAAATTTATTTAAAGAATATATTATACCATATTTATTTAGCCTTACCTGTATCCTCTATTTTCGTCCAATCAATCGTATTGCATACCTGTTTCGTGTTCATACTCAATCTCGTACCCGTTCTAGTGCAACCTAGTATTTTATTACCCATTGGTACTTTTAATGATTATCGTACCTATATAGAACATGCAATACGCACCCATGTTCTTATGGGTATTAAGTACATTGATATATAGTTTTATTATATTTTTAAATTATTTTTTTAAGACTTTGCTTTAAATTTAATAAATTTGATGAATTTTTGAATGAATTTTTTGTCTTCTTAAAATGTACATAGTATAAAGAAAAATTTATCAAATACTATTGAAGATTTTATAAAATATGTTTTTACATAATATGTTATATCATACTTAATTAGTCGTAGTCGTATCCTTTATTTTCTAAGCGACCGTATTGTGTATCCGTTTTGTGTCCGTACTCAATTCCGTACCCGTTGTGGTACAACCTATTATTTCATTTCCCATTTACATGCGAATGAAAATACCGATCTAATTCTTGGTAAGGTAAGTATTTTTTCTTTGAAATTTCTTAGTATTGAATTGAGATTTAAAAATGAATATGTTATTGTTTTTATCTTGTTTTTTTTTTTTTCCTTAATCTATAATTATTATTAATAAATTTAAAATTTAATAATAAAGACATACTATAGTACCACATACGTACTATATGTTATAGACTATTGATAGATTTCTTTATTTTGGAATTATTAAAATTATATTTCCATATTCATATATATGACTATTTCATATAATAAATAATACGCCTAGATGCAAAAAAATTTAATATCCAATATATGACTTAATTTTCCATATTTTCTTCAAAAAATCATATTGACATTATTGTGGAATTATTCTCCTAGATGCAAAATATTTAATATGCAATATATAGATGAGTTAGAAACTCATAATTTAATGGGTCAAAAATTTATGCCTGTGCTATAAGGAGTACTTTTAATCAAACATCCTATGGTAAAATAATATCTTTCACATCTTGATTTTTTTTCAGGGATGTAGATCAGTAGATGTTAGCATTAATAATAAATTGTAGATATTGTGTGAACAAAAAAATCCTAGCTACTTTGTACTGTTATAGATCGAAATATTGCATTTTGTAAGAAATATTGCTATCATATACCAAAGTATTTTTTTAACCAAATATAATAGATTAATCATACTTACCGAAATAAGTCAAAACATGTGAAAGATATTATTTTAAGATAAAAAACAATAATAAAATGGAATAAATGGTGTCAAATATATTGCAATATATAATTAAAAGATACAATAAAAAATTTCTTTATAAGGAGTTTGTAAATGAGCTGGAAAATATTAAATGACATAGTGCCATGTGTTAGTTTTGCATCTAGGCGCCCTATGTTTTAGTATAGATATAGATTAGATAAGATTACCCCCTTGGTCGAGAAAATATAAGGTGATCTTCATGATAAATAAAAGGAAAAATTATAAGTAATAATTCCAACTTTGCTGTATTTTATTTTAATAATCCCAACTTTGGATTATTGTGGAACTAAGTTAGGTCCCGTGCCATGCACTGTAACTTTGAATAATTGTTTCATATTAACACTACATTTAGTTATAAAATAAAATTTGTCTAAAATATTATGTTGAATTTATGAAAAAGCTTGTTAGCCAATATATTTTCTTTAAAATTACTTTTGGCTACACATAACTCTATGTGCACCCAAGTGTATATAAAAGGTGATAATTGGCCACTGGCAAGACGTGATTTTAAAATACGCATTTGTTAATATGCATATATTTTTGTATATATTTGATTTCGCTAACAAATTGCATTGGTATAATTTATTAACCAAATAAATTTCTTAAAATGTAGGACATTACAAGAGCTCTTTTCCTAAATAATGTTGCGAAAAAAAGCAATTCCCAAAATACAGCCAATCTTTTTTTTAATTCCCACCGTACCGTCCACGTAGGCTAAGGAAAACAAACCGGTTTTTTTTTTCTCGGTCCAGCAACAAACCGCTACTTCAAGTAGCGGTTTTAATTTCATACACCGCTACTTGAAGTGGCGGTTTTCCTCAAAACACCGCTACTTTAAGTAGCGGTTTATAAAATGGACATCGCTATTTGAAGTAACGGTTTATAAAATAGACACCGCTACTTCAAGTAGCGGTTTTTGCTGTAAATTTTTTTTTATAACAAAATATCAGTAAATCAGCCAAAAAAATAAACCTGCAAGTGTACCTGTAAAACCTTAAAACCTACTATTTTCAGCCTGTAAAGTCCATATACCATATCTTCTACATAATCACCACAAATTAACATTCTAATCCATGGAAGTCCAAATTGTATTAAGGTAATCTAAGAGCAATGTCAAATACTTATCAAATAATAAAATATAAACAAAGTCTCAAATACTAATCATTTGCAAAATAGCATATGTCAATGGTACCAAAATATACACCTAGCTCGTACGTTGCTTCTTCCCATGAAGTGATGATGAAGGTGATGTAGCTTTCTCGTCCTCTGGAATATCATGCAGGCCAACTCCAACTCCAAGCTGAGACTTACTATTTCCACGCCATCGAACTCTTTGATACTGGTGTTGCACTAGTGGAGGAGATGTGACGATGGTATGTTGAGGAGAAACAAGTAGAGTTTGAGGATCGGAGGAGGAGGAGGGGGTGGGGGAGGTGGAAAGAGTGGAGCAGAAGTAACAACTGGATAGAACTGTAGGAGAGGGAGAAGGAGCATGTAAGGGAGAGGGGGAAAGAGCATGCAAGGGAGAGCGAGTAGGAGCATGTGAAGGAGAGCGAATGGGAGTCGGTGGACGAAAGGCACGTGATGAATGACCACCACGATGGGGTGGTGGTCTAATCGGCCGAGTGTGCACAATAGAAGCAGATGAAGATAGCGAGGTGGACACTCGAGGCTGCTCAATAAGGTGTGAATGCCCCACCCTAGACAAGGTCTGCCCACAAAATGATGTAAGACTCTGTATCATCTGTATGGAAAATGGTAGAGCCTTGTCTGGTGGCAAATCAGAGATGGTCTTAGTAGCTCCCGATAGCTTCGCGTGCAAATCAGCAACTGCATGTGCCTGCATTGAAGTTAGTTTTAATTGTTAGTACAATGAATTCAAAAACAAAATAACTACTTTATTATTGAAATGAAATGAAGTTCATACAAGTACTAGGTCAGAGCTAGATGGTTGGTAATGACTTGGGGGGGCGTGGCTGCGAAGGTGGAGTAATGATCAACCTTGTGATGTGATGGTACCAAGCCATGTACTCTGTCATGACTAGTGAAGAAGTCCTAATAAACAGGTTACCCTAGACTACTAATGCCTCTCGTCGACCACAGTCATGTATATGCTCCGAATGTCGAATCTCCTAGTTACGATGTCCCCTTCGATCCTTCTTGTGTAGAGTAACGTCCGTGTCAACTGCCTCTAGGATCGGCTGCTCTAACCCGAACTGATGCATGACTCGGTCTGGGAGGTGGAACTCAACGACGTCAAAGCAAATAAGAGGGGCGCGTATACGCCAAATGTGAATGTCAGAGCGACAAATCTCTGAAAGTCGCTCCATCACCGCCTCGGTATATGGATGCCAAATCATCTAATTCCTTAAATAGGTATGTTATTTGTATAAGTTAATATATCTATTATAATGAACGAATACCAATGCATAAAACACCGATTATACCTGGTCCTCATGCTGATGGTCAAACGCATCTCGATAGTATGAGAGTCCAGAAGCAGTATGCGCACATGAAAGATGTACACGTAGCCAACTGTAAAAATAGTTAATAATAATTCTTAGTTCTCATTAGGGACAACAATGTAAGAACTAAAACTGTAAGCAATACACTACCTGCACGCCAAGGAGTCAACACCTCGCTCATGCTGAGTCCCTAAAATATCATCCTCCTCCCGAAGGTCCTCCTGCGGCGGATCTCGAGGCTTCCTTACATAGGGTCAACCAATACAGATGTGCTCCCATGACCACAACTGCACTAGGATAAGTGGGCCTCCAATCTGACACGCTCCTCTCTGACATGCTCGACAGAGCTGACGGTACAAAAAACCAAGAGTCGCACTCCCCCAACTATAGGTCGAATCTGTCTCCCAATTTCTAAGTAACGGCAAGTAGTAGAGTGACACAACATCGCCTTGTCAGCGAAGAGAATAGATCCCATGAGAGTAAGAATGTTAGCGCGACTATGTCGCTGAATTGTAACGTCATCGGCTCCCTCTGGAATCTGTGAGAAGTGTCGTCTGAGCCATGTCAACTTCAGAGAAGATCCCTCCAAAAATGGCTTACCCTTATCATCAACGCCAGGTCGAACTCCAAGTAACTCCTCAACTAGGTCATGCCATCCCTCGAGCAGAGGACCAATGACAGGTGGGCCGTGAACTCTCAAACCTAACAAAACGGCGACATCCTGTAAAGTAATGGTGGCCTCTCCCACCACAAGATGGAAAGTATGTGTCTCCTGCCTCCACCTCTCAACCAACACAGTGAGAAGAGAACGGTCAAGCAAAAACCCTCCACCCGCTTTTTCTATGCACACCGTAAAACCCAACACGTTTCACATAGTTTAATACTCCACCCTCTACCCTCCACTCACGTCCCAAGCTGACCACATGCTCCCTAACTGACAAAACTCTATCAGTCATGCCACTCCAAACATCATGACTCCTATGGGAAGTTTGCAACCGTAGAACATATGAATTAATTGGGCCTGGTCGAATCACCGGATCCATGGGACCTGCATGATAAGAGGAAATTTAATTAATTTTAAGCATGCGTAAGAAAAAAATAAAAATAAAAATAAATAAGATTTCAAAATTTTAGAACACAAATTAGGAATTTTAGTAATATCTAATGGTCGTTACCCAGATGATCCAACACCACCACTAATTATAGGACATGTCTTCTTGTTATGCCGAGGTCGCCGACAAACACTGCATGCCTTCTTGACACGATAAGGACGCTCATCCATTTCATTTCGAATTCTAGTAGACCGTCGGCCTGGGCCTCTTTTTAGATTTGGGTTGGCTACAACATTAGGCCCATTGTAAGTGGACCAATAGCAAGGATCAGGAACTGGTGTGAAACACTTCGAGTATGAAAGTCCGTATTCGGCGGTCCTAAAAAAAGAATCCACAAAATCTGAGTGTGATAGGCTTCGATGCCGACAAACTGCTAGGACATGAGAGCATGACAACTTGTATTTTTTCAACTTCTCACAAGTACATGTCTTTCTCATCAAATTCACAGTGTGGGAGTTACCACCTTCACCAGCTTTTCTCCTTCCATGACCTGTCCTAACCTGATACAACCCTATGGCATCATAGTCAAAAGCAACAACCTCATGGTGCATGGCTTTCTCCATGTTGGCCTCTATTGTCTTTATAGCCTTTTCTGATAACTCATGGCCCTCTTCAAGTCTTCTTTTACTCCAACTTCGTCTAGTTGCAAAATAGGAGTTAACTCGAAAAAGGTCATTTGCACTAAGGCAGTTATCGGGAGACAACGAGCTCCTTTTAAGACTCCATTGAAAACTTCTGACACATGTTTGTAGTCTTCACACCAAACCTTAAACCACCATCATAGTGGATGGACCACTTATAGTATGGAATCTCCATCAAGTACTGACGAGCCTCTACATTCAAGTCACCAATTTTGTTGATGTAGTAATCAAACTTCTTCTTTTGCCTTGCAGCAGCTGCTTTGCCAAAAAGGTTCTTTATGACGACACTTTTAAATTTTGAATTCACATTAGAAGCCAAGTGACGTGTGCAATACTTGTGATAGGCATTGCGCTCCTCCCAACCACTTCCAACCTCATCCCTTGCCGCTAAAATGCCAACATGTCTATAAGATATCATACATAGACCTTTTCTATCTGTTACTCGAGCTCTAATACAAGCCATGAACCAAGACCAACTATCATTGTTTTCTCCTTCAACAATCACAAACGCAAGGGGTAATAATTGAAAATTAGCATCGGTTCCTATAGCAATAAGTAGAGTTCCTTTGTATTTGACATATAAATGAGTTCCATCAATGGTGATAAGGGGCCTACAATGACGGAATCCATCAATACATGGCTTGAATGCCCAAAAAACTCATTGGAAAACATAAGTTCTAGGTACCGTACTCTATAACAATCTCCACTCAACAACAGTTCCAGCATTTGATTCCTTTAACGCTTGCATGTACTTAGGCAACTCTTGAAATGAACCATCCCAATCCCCATAAATGAGTTTTATTTCCTTTTGTTTCGCTAGCCATGCTCTCTTGTAGGTTATTGAGAGCTCAAACTTCTCTTTCACAAGTTGCACTATTGTCTTGATTTTCAATGAAGGGTCAACGCGAAGGACATCTAAAAGAGCATTGCAAACAAACTCGGAAGTGAGTAGCTTATGATCCACGGAGTCGATGTCACCAACACAATTACTTGAGGGCCGTTGTGCCGAACAATTACATTGTTCTTTCCTCTTGCACTCAACAACATATTTCTCTGGCTCTGCCTCCACAACTCGAATTGTTTGATTTCTAACTATGGAGTAAGACTTCACAGCATCTTTCAATTGTTGCAATGAGTCAAACTGTTGTCCAACCTCAAATTCCCCACCCGTGTTATATGTCTCATTTCCTAACCAAGTCATCCATGAGTTATTCAAGCGTGGATCAACTTGCGGCACTTCATTGAAGTCTGTAGTGGGAGCGCTATCTTTAATTGCCTTATCACGAGCTTTAATTACATCTTCATCATCATCTTCATCAGTATCATTCATCTCGACATCCCCAAAAACATCAACATTGTTTGGGTCAAGAGAATTGAGAATGGCTTGTGGTTGTGTGCTTGTTGAGGTTTCAACATTAGGCGATGAGGTCGAAGACCTAATCTCTGAAAGATGTTCATTGACATATTCGGGATCAACTAGCATTCTTGTGAATGAGCCTATCCCCACACTTTGATTAGTAAGGGGAATTGGTTGCTCCATACTACAAAAATAATCCATTTCCGAAAAGGAACCAATATTAGTTTGCACAATTGGCTCCTTCGGAACCTGTTAAATGTATAATTGCATTGCGAAAGAAGAAGTCTGAGTCACAACAATCCACAAAGCCCTAAGAGCATTGTTGTCATTCAACGGAATTGCGACATATGCCCCAGTTATAGGATACCGCATAACCACCTTCAACTCCACAAATCTAGGATCAATACTCGATTCTTCATATAACTTGTTCAGAACGTGTGAATATGTCATCCCTGGATTTACAAAAACAAATTTTTGATTTCCACCCCTATAAGTTACATCACCATCTTTGTGGATAATTTCCCCACCCCAATAGCAATATAGAGGGTAGTTTGGTACCTCCATGTTTCATTTTAGAAAACACAGTGATTAATTTAAGAAATTAGTTTTGCAAAATTTTATTAAGACGAGCATGAATATAAATTTATTTAGAAACCCCCTTGCACACATGTAATGGTTGTTAATCATCAGCAAACTAAAGTCACAAAAATCAAACAACTTAATAACAAGACCAATAATTAAACTAGTAATAGCCAAAGTTTGATTGTTATCCAAAAGTCCCTCCACAAGCCAACCAACTAGGCTGCCAACATTATATACTTTCGGTAATGTCATCCTCATACGTTTGATTGTAATAAGTTATTCATAGTTTAGAAAGGCATAATCCTAAAGTTCCACTATGGAGCCATTGGTATTCCATATTTTATACTATATGAAGCATGCAAACACCTCTGTATAATTAAAACAAATAAGATATTAATGGGTCCTAGCAAAAAAATATGATATAATCAAAGCCAATGGTCCCAGCAAAATGATATGATAATAAGTAATAGACAACTAACAATTTATAATCTGTAATGATATGGTCCCATGTAATTGCTTAATGTTGGTGGTATACTTTGACATCACTAATCTATAAATAAGAATATCAACACCAACACTAATACGAATAGCTATTCTTCATTTTTTTTTTTTGAAACCAACGGTTATTCTTCATTGTCACAAAATACATTGGTGAACTCTACAAGTCTACAACAAGCATACTACAAAAATATTCAATTATTTCTAACATCAACACTGAAACTACACAATTAAGCACAAATTGTCAAACACATACTATGAATTTAGCATAGAATTACACTAAAATAACAAATTAATTTGATTTTTTTTTATTTTTATTCAAATGAAGATGCTTACGGGATCAACAAAGAAAAAGCAACAAACAATTTAGCAAACAAAAAGCAACGAAAGCTACAACCAAACAAAAACAAACTAAGAAAGCTACTAATTCAGCAAAAACAAATTAATTTGATAATTTAATAAAAAAAATAAATAGGGCACAATCAACTTACCACTAATTTAGCAAACAACAACAATTTCACAAATTCTCTGCCATCAGTGTCGGCAAACAACCGTGAGGAAGTCGGTGACGGAGACGAATACGGCTTCCGGCACGGAGATTGATGCTTTGGCAGGCTGTTTAAGGAGTGTCGATTTTTTTTTTTGGGATGATTCTGTTGAAAAAATTTACAAGGGAAAAGGGAAAAGTAATTTTGTTAAAAAAAATAATTAGTAAATACAAACCGCTACTTCAAGTAGCGGTTTCTAATAAGTAAACCGCTATTTAAAATAGCGGTTTTCAATAGTACACCGCTACTTGAAGTAGCGGTTTTTTAATAAACCCGTTTTAAAAAAAAATCCCACTGAACCGGTGACGTGTACGGTACGGTGGAAATTAAAGAAAGATTAGCTGTAATTTGGGAATTAGATAATTTCCCAACATTATTTAGGGAAAGAGAACATTAAAAATTATGTTAAGAAATTTTTTTTTTTTTCTTAAATTTAAAGTTGTTAATTTTTTTTTGGAAGGATACATCAAATCTTTTATTTTAAGTAAATTTTTAATATTTGATAATCGAATTATTTTCGTGGAGCTTCTTATATATAATTAAATGAAAATAATAAAAAAAAAAATAGAATCCTTGTTGTAATATTTGACACGAATTCTATTTAAAAAAAAATCTAATTTATTTTTTACTTATGTTTATATAGTTGACAATATATTATGGAAATATACCTCAAATATTTTATAATCTTTTATATATGTATAATTTGTTATCTTTTATTTATGTATTGTATAAGATTTGTTTCCAATTTTTTTTTTTATAAAAAAAAAAAAAAAAAAATAAGGACACACCAGAAAATGACTTGTGTCATTCTTGGCGTGTCTTTTAGTATATATCTTTTATTTATGTATTGTATAAGATTTGTTTCCAATTTTTTTTTATAAAAAAAAAAAAAAAAAACACAACTAAGGACACACCAGAAAATGACATGTGTCTTTTAGTATATATATAGTTAAGTTATTAATTGATAATCCGAACTCTGTGGCTGTTTACTTTCTTTAATCCCAAATTAGTCAACCAAAGTCAATGGCGTATTATTTCATATCACTTAACATGTATTAAGTCCTGATTGGTCCAAAAAAAACCCAGTTAGCCTTCCTTGCCCAAGCCAACCGCCCTTCACTCGTTGGACCACCGTGTTTCCCCTACCCTTGGTGTTGCCGTTTTCCCTCTTCCCCAAAACCCCCTCCCATTCCCCCACGAAACTGCCAAAGAAACTCCTCCTCAATTCCAAAAAACCCCAAATCGCTTTTTCCCCCCACTCCGAAGCCCTAGCGAATAGGGATTTCGATAGTGAGGGAGGGGTTTTTGGTGGTTTTCGGGACTGGGGGAAGTGGTTTTAAGGTTTCCAGTTGGTGGAGGGTTTCTGTTTGAGAAAGCTAGCCGGAAAAGGACGACGCAGAGGGGAGAGGAAACTAGCGCAGGTGGGGCGGCCGACTGGAGTCTAAGAGGTGGCAGATCAGCTGGCCTGTGTAGGGGTTTTGGCAGGGTGTTTTTTTTTTTATATTGTTTTATTTTTTTTTTAAATTTTTTTTAAAAAGTTTTTTTTTAACCAATTAACTTGTGACATGTGTCACTTTAAAAAAAGTAAAAAAAAAAAAAAAATCAATCAATCACCGATAATTGTTATTGAAAAAAGTGAACACCTTTCAAAGTTCGAATTATTTGAAATTATTATTTATGTTATGAAATATATATATTAATGTATGTCCATTATACTTATGTAACCTATTTAACTTTATTACTTCCCTTTGCAACCCACCTTTTAAGTTGTAACTCCCTTAACTAACATCCCTTTGTAACTCTGCTCATAATGGTGGCTTCTTATTGTCATTAGGAAGTTACAACTTCAATGTGTATATATATGTTGTATGGAAAATGGAATGTATAAGGAATATACACACTACATCTTCATCTTTCATGCTTTCTTTTCCTCTATTTTATAACAATTTATAAATTTTCCTAAAATAACATAAAAAAGTATTTATCTAGTGATATTTTTGTAAATAAGTTAACAACTAGCTACAAAAGAAGCGGGAAAAAAGATGACATTGGCGTGCAGAAGAAACTAGTTTTAACAAAGAAAACCTGAAACCCCTCATTTTGCCCCAACACTAGTACAATTATACAATACTCCCCTAGACTACTATTCTCCAAAAAATTGCTCACTCACTCTTCAATTTCTGCCTATTTTATCTGATTATTCCTTGATTTTTATGCTTTTAATTTCATTTTATGATCCATAATATCTCCAAACAACAATTTGTTAAAGAAAACTTCAATTTATATTTTGGGGGTTTAGGTTAATTTTTCTGGGTTTGTTCTATATTATCACAATTTGCCAACTTCCCATTTTTTGATATAAAGGGGTGCAAAATGAATTGGTGGGAAAGTGCTGATGGTGAAATTCGGGTTTTCATTGCCCTAGGTGCTCCCAAATTCTTTCCTATTTTCGTGCATTTTTATTTCAATTTATTTTGATTCCTTTGAGAATTCTAATAATATGTGCTTTAGATAATAGATTGTGATTGTTTCTTAGTTTTTGTATGAAAGTCTTTATTTGTATTTGGACAAAGTTAGGATTTTGAAGCTAATTGCATTTGTTTCATGATTTATTGTATTTAACTTTGTTTTAAACATAGTGCAAGTATATGTGTTTGTATGATAAAAAGGATTGCATTAGTGTATTCTTTTTGCTGAAAGTTGCTTGTTGTTAGCATTTTCGAGGCCGGTCATAAGAAGAGTTGCTTACGGGAGAAAGGTTAAAGTAGTTAAGGTGGAGACACAGTGACATATTAGAAAAGCGTACTTATACTAAAGCTAGGGAATTCTAAGACTAAACAAAGATTAAATGTCGCAAAACATATAATAATAACACGCTCCCGGCGACATCTTACCCGACGGGGCCTGCTTTTGGCTTGGTAAGTCCTTCGCTTGTGCCCGGTCGGGCGCGCCTCCGGGCGGAGGACACCTCTTTTCTTTCTGCCAAGCCCAGCTGGCCGCGCCTCAGGGCAAGGGCTTGCCCGGTTGGGCGAGCTTCCGGGCATCATGGACTTTTCAGTTGGGCTCTTAACTAGCCCAATCCGAATTTCCTCTTGGGTCTTTAAGACTCGGTCCAATGCCTCGTACTCTTCTTCTTCACCGAGTCCTTAATCACCGATTTGATTGCTCTAACTCGATCTTGGGCTACGGAATGTGGTCATATAAACGTGATCCTGGTCTAAATCTTGTAGTGGCTCAAATAAATCCCGAAAAATGCTCCAAATATGCAATTTCCTATAGAACAATACCAAATCTACGAAAACATTAGAAAACACATATTATTAATTAAAGTAGCTTCATAGAGCCAAAAATACTCTTAACTATGACTAAGGGTGTAATCCCCCGTATTTTTAAATATTTTATAAATGAAATTTTATTTTATTTATAATATTTATTTGTATTTTTCCGAAATTTAATTTCAAAAGTTTCAAATTATTAATTTGGGTCGAAAATTATTTTGGTACGAATTATTTTATGCATTTTCATTCTTCAATTTATGTCCAAACAAGCAAAGCCTAGTCCATTGTTATTCACTTAATTGGCCCATTAATTTCATGAGGCCCAATCTTCCTACTTACCCTATAACTCTCTTTCCTATAAATACCCCATACATCCCCAAAATTTTCCCCACACAAAAAGGTTAGTAAATTCTCTTCTTTTTATTTTATTTCTTTATTTTTCCTTTATTTTTCTTATCTTTTTTTTTTTTTTCTTTCTTTTCTTTTTCTTTCTTTCTTTTTCCTCTTTACGTGAGTTTTCACTCACTGTTGCCCATCACTGCCACCCAGAAGTCCAGTGCACCACCTGTCGCTAGAGACCTCCGGTCAGCCGACCACCAGCTCGGCCACCACGTGGCTGGCCTTCCTTCCCTTCTTCTTTCTTTTCTTTTGTTAAATTGATTAAAGTTTTAATCTTTATTGAGTTTTTGTTCTTAAATTGTTATTATTATGATTTGATTATGTATATGAATTGTAAAAGATTACAAATTTATGAATTATACTATGTTTAATTTAGTGACTAAAATTTCAGATTTATTTAATTAAGAAAATAAGGGTTTAAGACTTGATTTTCATGGTTTTAGGGCTTAAAAACGTGTTAGTCAAGTTATTTAAATATATAGTGATTATATTATGTTAAAATTATATTTTTGATGATTAAAACCAATTTTCAGATTTGTTAAAGTTTTAATTTTGGGTTTTATTTGAGGTAATTTCATCAATTCATGATTTTAGTTTCTACAAATAATTGTTGGGGTTATTTTGTAAGTTTGAAGCATTGAATTTTGAAGAATAGTTTCAAGATTAAATTTTCAGATTTTTGTTTATTATTTTGAAGCCTCTAATTACATTAAATTGGTGAATTTTTGGGTTTAAAGCCTACTAACTTAATATATAATGTTGGTAGTTTCAAAGATTATTATAATTTTAAGATTTCATGTATAGAATAAATTTTCAGATTTTTATAAAGTTTTAAACTTGATGTAATTTTAAGTATAAAGGTGTATTTTAAGGTTTTTGTGAAAGAAATCTAAGGAATTATATATAAGCTTTTGATTCTAATTAAAGGAAGGTTTTAAAGTGGTGTTTAATTGGATTTTGAATGTTTTAAAGTAAGTTAGTATTGTTGTAAATTTGGTTGTTTGGGTATTGATTGAGATTTGTTGTTTGGTTTAGGAGAAGACTTTATAGAAGGTGATTTCTAGTTGGTTAAGTGGCATACCAATTCGTTTACACAAGGTACGTACGAGTTACGAAACCTTGCTTTAGATGCATGTTTAGGGACGGATCGAAAACCTAGTATCATGTATGGAGAAGACTGGGCTAAATTGTTTGGTTATGCATTGTGATTTCCGTATATTGTATATGAGGCATGTTTGAGATATAAGTATATGACTACGGTTGTGGGTGATGTATAAGTGATTGTCTTATCAATTGAATATGTTATGATTAATTAAAGGTTATGGATTCTTGGTTGTCTATAAGTGGAATTTATTTTGATAATGGTTCCATGAGGTTAATTTTTAATACTCTTTCATGAATTAATTATGATTTGAGTAGAGGGATTTTATTAAAGTCTTTTAAGATGAGGTTCAGGATTTGAAGTGCCCTATGCACTTAAGGTGTTTATACACCGAGGTAGTTAAAGGATTCAATACTAAATATTGTTTGCCACTAAGAAATCAAGAGTTGAATTGGAAATTTGGATTGCTTGGAATGATATGATATTTGATTGATTGTATTGTTTTGTATACGAGTCATCACCAAGTCTAAACTTGTAAATCACGTAAAGTGCAAAATGGATGAGCAATAAAACTCTGGATTTGTGCACATCTAGAGTAATGGCAATCAGGGGTTGGGGTACATGGGGTATTAGCCGTGCACTTTTGTTGAGGCCGTCTGATCTACGAGTCTCTTATTTCAAATACTTTTCAAAAACTAGGAGTTAGATGAGATCTCATACTAGCTACGGTCACGGAGTCGTGCCCGTGGTCGTTGGATTTTTTTATTGATGTTTCTGAAAGGAGGCATGGGGTTTTCTTTTATTGATGTTCCAAATGGAGCATGGGATGGACAACCTTGTCTATTGCTTAATCCAATGAATCAAATAAAATGATTTATCTATTATTAATTAGTGAAGTCTTAGTAAGGTAAACAGTCAAGTCATGTGTTTGAGTCTATAATTAAATTGTATTTGATGAGTGATTATTAGTAGTATACTAGGAATTTCTTATTATATTTTGTAGCTTGTATGTACTCAACTTTGCTGATTGCGTGCTTTTGTGTGTCTTTCTTTGGTCATGGCCTTCGCCTTTCAATGACCCTGTAATGATCCAATCTTTACACTTGTAATATTGGGGAGCAGATTAACCACAAGTTTTTACATATTCAAAATTTGCATCAAGGTGGTGGGATTTTGAGTGGAGTGTTGGTTATCTTTCATAGCTCACTTTACTCCTTACTTTTGAATTTATTTAAACTCTGATTTGGTTTATTTAATACTTTGTTTATTGAGTTTTGAACAAGGGCCTTAATGGTTCCAACTTGTAACACTTAATTTGGTTTTATTTGTTGGTTTTGAAACTTCTTTATAACTGAGTTAGTTTTTCCGCTGCTAAATTCTAAAATAGCCTTAACGTTTGAACACGTGGCGGTAACATGTCAGTAATTCTCTTGAATTTTGTTCAGGGTACTTACAGGTTTAAAGAGAGAATTATTGAGGTGTTACAAAGGGACGGGGGTAAAACACTATATTATAAAATAAACATATTATTGGCCGGCGTTAAAGAGGTGGCAGATCAACTGGCCCGCGTAGGGGTTTTGGCTTGGTGTTTTTTTTAAAAAGAAATTTTGTTTGATTTTTATTAAAAGTTTTTTTTAACCAATTAACTTGTGACACGTGTCACTTAAAAAAAAATACAACCGATCACCGATAATTGGGATTGAAAAAAGCTAACACCTCCCAATGTTCGAATCATTTCAAATAATCTAAAATTGAGATTATTTAATGAAAATACAGCAAAGTTGAAATTATTATTTACAAATTTTCCAGATAAAAAAGTATTTATCACATTTCTGTAAATAAGTTAACACAAAAGAAGCGGGAAAAAGATGACATTGGCGCGCAGAAGAACCAAGTTTTAACAAAGAAAACCTGAACCCCGTCATTTTGCCCCAACACTGATACAATACTTCACTAGACTACTATTCTCCAAAAAAATTGCTCACTCACCCTTCAATTTCTGCCTATTTTATCTGATTCTTCTTTGATTTTTATGCTCTTAATGTCATCTTACGATCCATAATTTCTCCAAACAACAATTTGTTAAAGAAAATATCAATTTATATTTTGGGGTTTTAGGTTAATTTTTCTGGGTTTATTCCATATTAGTACAATTTGCCAACTTCCCATTTTGATTTTGATAAAAAAAGGGGTGCAAAATGAATTGGTGGGAAAGTTCTGACGGTGAAATTCGGATTCTCATTGCCCCAGGTGCTCCCAAATTCTTTCCTATTTTTGTGCATTTTTATTTCAATTTATTTTGATTCCTTTGAGATTTCTAATAATATGTGCTTTAGATAATAGATTGTGATTGTTTCTTAGTTTTCGTATGAAAGTCATAATATTTGTATTTGGACAAAGTTAGGGTTTTGAAGCTAATTGCATTTGTTTGATTATTTATTGTAATATCTTTCTTTTAAACATAGTGCAAGTATATGTGTTTATATGATAAAAAGGATTGCATCAGTGTATTCTTTTTGCTTAAAGTTGCTTGTTTTTAGCATTTTCGAGGTCGGTCATAAGAAGAGTTGCTTTCGTGAGAAAGGTTAAAGTAGTTAAGGTGGAGACATAGTGGTTTATATTAGAACAACTGAACAACAACAAACGAGTAGAAATTGTCGAGGTTTGAACTTTTAAAGGGAATGGTTAATCATAGGATTATATGACATTTTGTGTCATATTGATATTACTACGAGTAGTACCTCAAAAAATGTCCTCATGCATCTTATAGTGTATAATCTGAATTTGATTTCAGTTAACGAATTACATATCATTTATAAAACATGTTCTGTCCAAAAAAAAGTTGTTAGATGATTCATGTGGAATAAATGGCTCAAGGTACGATTTCTGAGCAAATCACTGAGATTGTGCAAAATGCATGTAGTCTTCAGCACAACAAACTTCTGTTAATGACCTTATTATACCATACCATACTCAATTGTCTCCAATGGGTTCCGGCCTAGTTGCCTAGGTTGGGTGGGGGTTACTGTGTATGCAAATAGAGATGAAATTTTCACTTACCTGGGAACTTGTGATGGCCAAACATTGATATTCTTAGTCTTTGTAGCGTATGAAGTATGAACTTTGTAAATTTCAAATTGATGGCTATACAATGAATATAGAAGGTACTAATTGTGTTATGCTTCTAATTTATTGAGAAAAATATTGCGAACCACTGCCTTTTAGCTGTCAACTTTTGTGCCAAAATGTTTTAAGTATTTGGTGTAAACATTACCTTTATGCCGAAGTTTGTTTGGGTACCACTACCGATTGACTATAATTGTTAAGAAGCTCCATTTATGCCCCCCCCCCCCCCCCCCCCCCCCCCCCCCCCCCCAAAATTTTACTCCTCTTGAAAATTTCTTCACTCAAGTGACATATTTATCATAATAACATGAAAATAATTTTTGAAGTAATGATAATTGAAGACCCTTTGTGGAAACATTCAACATTTTCCCTAATTTGAAACACTCCTTGGAACGAACACTTTACTTTAATCTCCCTCAATCACAATCAAAACAAATCAAGCCAGCAATACATAGTCCAAACAAGATAATTAATAATTATTTTTTTTGCGAAATTAACCTTTGATTCACTATAAAAGCGCAAATTTAAACCCTTTGCAGTTCAAATTACCATTTTTCTTGTCAATTCATTATAAAGGGGATGACGGTAAAAGTGTTTACCAAAATTAGAATAAAGTAGAAGTGGATAGAACAAAAGAAAAACCTAAAATGGAACATGGATAGAACAAAAGAAATAAAATGGAGAGAGTATTAGAACAGAAATGTTGTGTTTTTGGTTTGTGATTGGGCACTTGCTGATCTCTTTATAGAGGTGTTGAAATTGTTACTTTGGCACCTTCCTTATGTTTACTGATACTGTTTACCTTGGGTCTGTTGCATCATGCTTAAATATTAAAAATTTATCTGCAATGCATTCCTCCTCAAAGTGATGTTGCTGTAAATATGATAACCTTGATAAAAAAAGCTGTTCAACTGTTTTCATATCCTAACATTTTTTAATGCACCCACAGACAATGGTACATCTGGGACAGATGCAGGGCAGTTGCTCTCTCTACGCCATCCTAAATCTGGTAATATTCAGAAATATAGTTTAGTGCATCCTATGTTGTGTTATTGAAACAAGGCTCTATGATCACTACATTGCAGAGCTGACTTTATCTTATTATAGTCATTATTGCTTGTAGTAACAGGTGCTATGATTATATGTAATTTCTTTTCCATTGTTGTTGTTATTGCTATACCATGATTGTTAACCCTTTTCACTGTAAGGCTTGTAATTTTTGGTTGATGCTCCTCTTGCTATTATCTTGGAAGATTATCTGCTTCTTTAATTTTTAAAGTATGTTTTTCAACACAAAAGCAGTAAATTTATTGGTTTATCAGTTGGGGTTTTGGGGTCTTTTTGATGGAAATGTGGGATTATGTATTGTCAGATAATATGATTGAAAGCTTATTATTTCCGTCATTAAATCTTATTGATGGGTTTTGAATTAGAACGAGAAGACAGTTGGAAGGACAAACTCTCTGTCCAGGTTAATTTGGTCATATTATGAATTTCCAGAGTTTTTTTTTTTTTTTTTCCTACCTTTAAATTCTTTCTTTCTATTATATTCAAATATGCTGAGAGCATTGGCCTTCATTTCCACATGCACAAAAGAGATGCATTGAAGCAACCTTTGAGTTTTTCTAATAGATGGCACTTCATTGCATCATTAAGTAGATCTTAATCTACAACTTCTAATGTACTTCAATTGTTTTTATTATTGATTAATTTTCAGGAATTGCAGCTAATTATCTCTATATCAACGAGGGTCTTCATGAATTCCAGTGGTATAAAAAATCCTATACCTCATGGTTTTTAGGGGAATATGTCTGCGAAGGTAATATATTCTTGAATCCCCTTATCAGCTGAATTAGTAGAGTAGTCTATGCAATCTTCTTGCAATAGGGCTATTCAATACAGAGTTAATACAATGCACCCCTCATCTCTTTTTTTGTCTCTAATCTGGAGGAGGGGGGGGGGGGGGGGCTGAGTTCTGGAATAAGCACTCACAAGTCACAACAACACACATAAACTTTATCAAGAGTAGCTTCTTTGTAAACCTATGATCTTGTACATAATACCTCTGCTTTCCCAAGTTTTACTCTGTTACTGTAGAAATACAAAAACCAATGAAAAGTGAAAATGGAGACCACACATGTGACTACATTTGCTATAAAGAGGAGAGAAATAGAGAGTAAAAGATTTATTAATACAATTGGGCTCCACAAAGTGGGGTAGTAGTTGAGAAAGAATGAATAAAATGTTGCCATGAAAGGAATAAAGTAAAAGTGAGTAGAACTTAGGTAAACAGATGAAAATGGATAGTAAGTAGAACTTAAGAAAACAAAGGGAGTATAAATTTAGATACTTTGATTAGGATTGATAGTAAGGAATAAGTGAATAACTGATGCCATTATCAGTGTGTTTCTGAAAATATGCAAGCACCATCCTTGACTTGTGTGATTTATAGAATGTTAATGAGCTCAAGGGCATTTGGAAATCTTCTAAAAATTATTCTTTATCCTGTGTTTGAAATCATTAGATAGTGGATATGGTCATATTGTGTTTAAAAGTTGCATGTACTATATCTTTACTTACTGAAATAAACTGGACTGTCAAGAATAGCCTGTGAATCTGCAGTAAATGTATAGATCTGTTTTCAATCAAACATATTCAAATCTTTCAAAGCTCCTCTTTCTCCTAATTTCATTTTCTTTAATTTTTTTTCATCTTTTACCCTGAAATTTTCTGCTAAATAAATCTTAACCTACTTTGCTTATTTTCTGTATCTCAATATCAATACAGATGGAGGCTTGTATATATCAACACCCATAGCTCCAGTCTTCATCATGCTTCCGATATTTGAGGATGCTCGAATGAAGGTACCTTATTTATTTATTTATTTATTATTATTTTATTATTATTATTATTATTATTATTATTATTATTATTATTATTATTATTATTATTATTATTATTATTATTATTATTATTATTATCCTATGGTTTAAACAATATTGTGTGGGCACTGGGCAGTTAAGCATTAGTGTACTCATGGTTGGGAATTTATACAAGTGTCCTTTAGTTGTATGCTCATGTTGACCAAATAGTTAGTTCAGGAATCAGGCTTCCAACTTCGCTAAGGGGTAATATATGATTGAGGTCCCTTCCCCACTCTTGTTCTAGTGGTTTAGAATTGAGTCATGTTTAAGGTACTGCACAACACTAAAATGCGAGATTATATGTTTTGGCTGTAAATAGAAAAAAAAAGATACAATTAAGACCAAATCGGATTGAGTAGTGGAGTATCCATGACTCCATGGACATTTGCCTGATTTATTTGATCTCGAACGGAGCTCAAACTGAGGGGATGTATAAATTTTTTAAAAGAAATTCACAAATCAACATATTTAGTAAATAAAGTTTGATAATATACATTAAAAGAACATACTATTGTAAAGTTCATGAGCATAAACAAGTTTAGTACTATGGTATTCAAGCTCAGCTCATTTACTTACTGAGCTTGAAGTTATTATTTACTTAACAAGTGAGGTTTGGCCAATCTTGTTCATGAATGTATTAATTTGTATGTTCATGGGCATAATCAAGTTTATTAATTTGGTGTTCAAGCTTCTGCTCATTTACTTACTGAGCTTGAAATTATTATTTACTTAACAAGTGGGTTTTGGCCAACCTTGTGTGTTGTCTGTTTATCTTAGCGATGGCTTGTAGTATTACACTCCGCAATTTCTTTCATTCTTAGCCTAGTTAAAACAAATAGCATTGTATTTTACCTACTGTGTCATAAGTCATCTAACTTTTAGGCCAACATATGAATATATCATTTATATTGTCAACTTTTTACTTGTGTCTCATAAGTATTGCATGATAGGACATTTCTCTAAAAGTTGATCATTTTGGAACGCATTTATGAATCAATTCAGATATTGTGTCTCTCATTGCAGTTCTTTCTAATCATTCTGTTTTTTATGGACACAGAAGGGGAATGATCCAGGCAAATTCAGACAATTAGATGAGATAATTTATATTGACGGCTATCCTGGATATCATCATCTATTACCAGTTATTGAGAAATCTATGGGTGTTGTTTGTGAAGTAAAAGGTCACTGATTAAACTATTTCCACTTTAATTTTTCATCCCACTTGTGATACTTCTTTATTTGTTTGCTATCATACTAGACCTCAATTGCCGGCTGCTATAATTATTTCTATGTGCAGCAGTTGCTGTTTCTAGCATTAAAATAATAGATTTTTGCATAGTTTGTGGTAGTTCTCTTCCATGTTTACACTAAAACTCATGTGTCACCTATCCTTGGATTCCTTGACTAATCTTTGTAGTGATGTACTGCATATGAATTGGGGTTTAGGACTTAGGAGTTCCAGTATCTGGGCAAAGAAATGGACCGTGTTTGAAAAATGTAAGGCAGTCTTTAGCTTGTCTCAACTTGGTGCTCAGATCATTAGAAGGGTACATAAGAGAACCTCTTAAATCTTTCTTATCGAGTATAGTTGGAGGAGTGAGTGATATTTTTTTCGTGCACGTACTTTATGAATAGAGAGGGATGGAGTACTTGGGATCAGCAGAATTCTGAAACTACAAAACAACTGCTTTCACAGTGAGGGGACAACATCCAAAGCAAGGATCCCAATTCAATCTTAATTTCTTGGGTGTTATGGCAACCAGATTAGAATGATACATCTACTCGCGAGATAATAATACCTGTCATTCAAAATCATTCTTTATATATTTCATCTACTTGCTTAACAAGTTAAATAAGCTGCAGTGTGTTTGTGTGAAATGTTGGATCAAAACCTTTTAGGACTTCGTTATTTCATGGAAGCAAATGTGCCTTTCCGTAGCTTCTGGTGGCTGGAACTTGATTGACATTATTACTTGGATATATCTGCTATCAGTAAGTCGTTTTGGGCTATGTCAATGAAACAGGACAAGCTTTATATCATTAGGCTGTATACCATAGACTGCTTACCTTGAAAAGAATGCTCACTTGGAATATAATTGTTGATCCCATTAGTGTATTACTTGGTTTGGCTTATTGAACTACTGAGCATTTACAATTTATAATTGATTACTCTGGTGGAGTTTGGAGGGAAGTATTAAAGCGTTGCTGACGAGGTTCAATTAGCAGCTCAGGCTTGCGAGAAGAAGAAGCAGCTGCTTGCTTGACTTCGTGGGATATCTCGGACACCTCAATTAAATAAATGTATTTGAGTTTGTGACTTGTGATCTCTCTTATGGGCCTACTAAGCACAAAACATTCAGAAACTTGGAGACAAGTGTGAAATCTTTGTTGGATAGCTGTAGAGCAAAGACCTAAGTGCTGCTATCCAGGTTAAAGCATGTAAACTGTTTTCTTGATGATCAATAACCTCCGATATGTGTGTATGATGAGTTTTCCCTGGTTGTGACTTGTAAGCAAATAATTCATCAAGATGAGAGATGTTATTTGTTGAATAATTCATCATCTGCAGCTATATAAATAAATGGCCTATATTGATCAAACCTGCAAGCTTCTTTTGACACTATTGACTTGCAAATTGGAATTAGTCTTTTCGCTATATGCTAATTTCTGTCCTTGTAGAAGCCTCGATTGGCATGACTTTATTTTTGTATTTAATTATCTTTTTTGCCGTATTTTCAAAAACTATATCACTTATTTGTTTTTGTTTTTATTTTTTTATATTTTTTTATAACATGATATATCACTTCGTGTTATGAACAGATATTGGATCAACAAAGTTCTTTAGGCTGGATGATTCCAAGGTTATAGCTTGGCTGTGTGCAAAGGTGTGTCCATCTTGTCACTTCTAAAGCATAACGGTGCTTATAGTCAAATCCTATGTCTTGCTTCATTGAATAATTCAAAAGGTAGTTTTATGTTTGATTGGCATAAGCTAGTGTTGGGGGTCAAATTGTTTAAGAGTCTAAAAACTAAAGTTTTTATAGCTTTGGTTGTACTTTATCTGTATTAAGGGGATCAAATTCTCACTGTTTAATCTAGTGAAGCTGGATTTGAGAACTTATTATTAGTTCTGATGTTTTTTCTTTCCTCTGCAGGTTAACCGGTTAAAACAGACTTTACTCACACTGGACAAGAACTATGCTGCTCAGGATGACAAACACACATGTAAGAATCAGTATATTCAAAATGCTCAAGGCTCACTGTAGAATTCATTGAATGTTATATTGATTGCAAGGTCGTCATTATAGTGATTTCTGATGCATGATATTAGGAACTTCTCTGTTCTTTGAGAAGAAAACTAGAAAGTAATTACTGTGAACATTTGCTGGCATCCAGGTTGTTAATATTGTTATCCTGGAGGATGTCACAATTTATAGAAATGGTTCAATAAATGCTTAACAATATGATAGGGTTTGGCTGCTAGTTAACTTATAGAGTAGTGAAGGATCTGGATCATATGAGGCAGATCCCTATCACATTTTTCTTTCATTTTCTTGTCTCTTTATTTTTTTTATGGTTGGGAGAATGGGTAGAGAGAAGGGGAAGGAGGGGGGGGGGGGGGGGGGGGTGCATGTTTTGCGGTGGAATCAAGGAAAATGTATGGCGAATTCTGTTGCGTGAGCAGCTTGGTGGAATAGGACAAGAATGAATAAGTTACAGACTTACAGCTATTTGCTCTCCATATAAACTTCTAGAAGGGTTAGTCCTACAAATAAGTTGATCACTCTCGAGCTCTGCACAGTAGAAGCCAAAGCAGTGTCTTTTGGTCTCAACGAGCTAAATCTGCTTGATCACTTACTTTTGTGTTTAATAGTGAGTTTATAATTGAAATTGAAATGTGAACAACCATAAACCTTGGTCCTATAACACCTCAGCCCCATGAATCTTTTTGTACAAGATGTGGTCATTATGTTACAAACAAAGCACCTATATCACAGCTATAAATGTGCACCAGGAAGGAACCTTTAGTTCCCTCCTTCAAAAACTAAATTGACTAAGCTGCATGGCTGCATGCGGCTTATCAAAGAAGCACAACACAAGAGATGAGTCCTGGACCCTGTACCTTTGTAAGACATAACTCAAACGTCAAGGGACAAAGCTCCGCAAAGAGTGTATCTTTTCCAAATTTCTGTCCTCACAAAAGCCATACCATTTAGAAGAACCTTGGTATCCAAATAAACTGGAAACATGAAATTTTGGAAGATATTTTCTCGTAATTGTGTAAAATTAAAAGTTCCCAGATTTATCAGCTTGCCATACTAGACTGTCATGAAATTAGTAAAGGCATTGGAATCTAGGAACCTAGATAGACCGTTTCACCTAATTTTCTGTCTTGCATATTTCTTCACTATGGATAAGTTGTGGCAGAAGTCTGTAAAAAGAAAGTCTTTTTTCAAAACCCCACCGAAACTCTATGATGGACTTCAAACTTGACCAAGGGAAGGAACATATAATGTACCTTGGGGACAATCATCCACAGGCTTGGACATCTCAACAAAGCTTGTGTTGATATCTAACTAAACATCAAATTTAAAATTGCAGGGAATCAAACGAGGCCACTGCTCAATCTAGGATGAATAAAAAGGAAGGTTGACTTGAGGTGGAACAGTTACAAGGGTAGTATGGTGGGGGATTGTCAGAAGTTTTTATAGAGAGAAGTTGTCAGTAGTGTGAGAAACTGTTAGAGGATTGAGAAAAGAATCAGGGGTAGTATTAATAATGAGAAAAAAGTTGTTATTTCATATTGTTGCTTGGAGGTTAGTCCACTCCTCGAATTGTGACCGCTTGTAGTTGATTCGATTATACTAATCAATCAATACAAGTTCTATCTTCTTCCTTAAATTCTTATGAACAATCAATTTTGTTAGTTTAGATGAACTACTATGAGAGGGGGGTGAATAGTAGTAGGTTCCAATTAGGTAAACTTTTGCGGAATTTAAAGACAGAACATAAAGGAAGTTAAAGAACACAGCAAGATTTTACGAGATAACCTTCCAGGGGGGCCCAACTGGAAGTAAAACCTCGACCCTTCTCGGGATTTTCAAACAAACTCCACTATAATAGGGGAACTCCTAGTTACAACCTATTAACACAGACCTTTCTCACAAGTTCCACCACAGACTTGCTACCTGATAGGACCCTATCCTACCCAACCTAAGTCCCACTTAGGTTCACTCAGCACTCCCGGAGTGCCTACACTCGGCTTCCCACTTGAAGCTCACTTACTGTGCTCTCACAGCTACCACTCGAATTTTAGAAACTTTCAAACTCCTAAACACACGAATTTTAGAGAATTCAAACTTCTAACTCAAACGTGAATTGTCAAGAATTCACAAACACCACAAAACCAATTACAACACAAAGACTCACTCTAATATATAAATGGAAAGCTACACATGAAACCCGAATCAAAATGATAAAGCTTAAACCTTTTGGCAAACTTACTCTTAAGCACTAAGTGGTTTTCACGTTTAAAATCTCACTTTACTTCGAAGTACTTCTTCTTTATTTATAGAAGTTCCCGTACTGACAAAGTAGGGTTTTTGGAAAACTGATAAGCTAAACAGAAATTCGAACTTATCATTTTAAATCTGAAATTAAAACAGACTCACGTTTTTGAAAACCTTTATCTAGTTAAATTTGTTTTATAAAAAGATAAAAGTTTTATGAAAAAGATAAGCCAAGTAAACTAGATTTTAAAAGATAAAATCAAATAAAATACTTTTTCACAAACTTAAACTTATCTTTTACGAATTACTTAGTTTGCCAAGATTTATCCAATTTCTAATAAGTCTCGTGCATATCAACCAGATATATATTTACATCAACCTAGAAAACAAACTTATCTTTAATACAACCTAAGTTATGAAGTTCATCCTATTCGGTTGATATCCCGAGCTCTGGTCTTTGATTGTTGAGGTTGTGTTCCCACATTACACCGGAACCAGGTCGTTACAACCCGTTGATAAGTTCCTGTTAGGGAACTCCTTGTAGTTCCATCTAGCTATGTTCAGAGAACTTCTTTCTGGAACTCTTCTTCTGACTTTGCTTGTCATCCTGGATCTTCTAAAGTTCCTCTGTTTCAGTTCCTACTTCAACTCCCAGCTGCAAACATCATAACACTAGAAAATCCTTATTAGGTGGAAGTTTGCTCAATTATAGACATCATCATCAAAACCTCATAAGGGTCAACAAATTTGCTTTCTTTGTGCTTCTGTTATTATTTATGTGAAGGAATTTCATCTGATTTCTAGCAAAAACCTCTACCTCTCAGCGAAAGCTCTGCGCCAAAAGAGATGGCCTTTTGCACTGCTACTCATTTGTCTGTTCACACAAGGTCTACTTATCGTGAAATATGGCTCTGATTGAATGTTTGTACATGAAAGAGTGCAGCCAAAAGTGTTAGTTTATATGTTTCTGTTAGCTAAGTAGCTAACATGTGTAATTGCTGGTTTTATTCTTTATAAATCTTTGAGTTTTAACAGTAATACTTTAACTAAATTGCAGTGGCTGAAGTGGTATCAATACTGGGAGAATATTTGAGAGACAAGCCCTGGGTGGAACTTTTGTGTAATCATCTAAGGTAATTCCTGACAATGTAGAAGAGAAAGATGGACTTATTAGGGAAAATGAGGAACAGAAATTTAAGAGAGTTTTGGGCAAGGCTAAAGCAAACCTTGTTTATATTATGGATCAAATGATAAGAAAATGTCTTATGTCAAGTAATTAAATTTGCCATTGAAAGGGTGATGGATTTTGAAGGTGATGGATTAAAGTTTACATGCAATATGCAATGATACCCGTCATGAGAATTTTGACCTTATTAGTAAAATAGAAAGTGAATGTAGTGGTGTCTGAAATACTAAGGTTACATGCTTAGGAATTGTTTTTTTCTTTTAATTTTTAAGTTTACTTTTATCAATTGAACAGATTGAATTTACAAGATTTGACAAGGAAAGCAGATGATCATTCTTCCTCCCTGACCGATAATGTGCTTCAATCCTCAGCTCAGGTATGTTAATGTCTTATAAATTCCAATCTGGATGATTGGGTTTCAGGCATCAGAAAATAAAATATCTTCTTAACAGAGCTTTATGTCTCATCTTACCCTTATTAAATACGTAGTATCTAATTTATGAATAGCGATTTTATGTACAATATATAATATGCAATTTGAGTGTATTTTGTCAATATTTTGGTGCTTTCTGTTGTGAATTTCTCCCCTTATGCAATTAACATTTTATTGGTATGAATCATGATGATAGCATTTGTTTTAATAAAGTAATAACAATGTGCTTCATTCTGTCAACCTGTCACCAAACACGACTTACAAATGCTACTGATCGACGGTGATCGTTGTTGAGCTATCTTAGCATACAGTTCATGCACGTTCTAATTACTACGTAGTAGTTCTTTTATCACCTAATATGCATGGTTCGTGTACAAATGTCTGCTTGTTATAATGGAAAATTTTAATTTTTGATGTCGACAGGAAAATGGAGGAGCAGAGTCAACTAACAAGAAAACAGCCAAGACAGCGAGACAGGGAAAAAAGGTGAAGATAGAGACAGATTCACATAACATCAAAGACATGTTTACTAGAGCAACGAGAAGCAGAACAAAGACAACACAATAGAAGATAAAATCTATAACTATTTTAGGAATTTTAATGACAATTTTCGTAGCTTCTGTTCAATCAAAATTCTGGAACCTAGCCAAATCTGTGATGTCTTACAGAATGTCGAACATACAGTGATTCCATTAATGTGTATCTTCTGATTTTTTTTTGTATCTTCTCTTTCATTGAACCCCCTTATTTTTCTTCTTATTATTCCCCTAATCCCCTCTTTTCAGGAGATAGGGAAATGGTGTTCTACATATCTTGTGTCATATGGCACCTCTTGGTTATATGAATATTTTTGAAGTTTGGTTAAAAATTCTAAGGGAGTACTTTTAACAAATTATTAGGCATGGGTATATACACCTTAAAACAACCGTATACTGTATAGTCTTTGGTTTAGACTAAGGGCATGTTCACTTTTACTGAGCTGAACTGAACTGAACTGATTGGATCTGAATTGAATTGAACTAAATAGAGCTGAAATGAATATTTTATGAGAGAAGGAAATTAGGAGCTGAACTGAACTGAATTAAAATTAAGTTGAAGTGAACAAGCCCTAAATGTAAGGTTGGTATGGGTTTGGAATTTTCAAATATGTTTAAATAGTTAATCACAATTTTGAAGTCTCAATCAAAGGTCAATCTTTCCGTCAAAAAAAAAAAAAAAGTCAATCATCCTTTAGCATAGGTTTCTTTTTATTATTGCCTCTTTTCAGTCTTTTAGGAATGTTCAATGGTAATCTAGTGGAAAATTTAAGGTTGATTTAAAACTCAACTGTCTACCTACATATCTGGCCATGTTTTATAAGCCTTTTAATGTTCATTCCCAATCGATGCATAACATTATTTATCACACAAAAATATATGGAATGCCACTGCACAAATTTATCACACGATGTTTTGAATGTCACTGCACCAATTGTAAATTCACGATACATAAACTGAAATATTGAATATAAATGATCAAAACCAGAGATGAAACAACTCAAAAACAGGGACCAAAATTTGCAAATCAATTAGGGTGATTCAGCATCATCTGGATCATCCTGCTGACTTCTAAATGTTTTTCCATAAACGTAGTTTACATTCACATATAATGATCTATCAATCAATATCTGTAATAGCAGGTACCGCACTACTGCAGTATGCACCAGTATGTGTACACGTTAAACCTCTTTGGTAGCACCGTAGCAGCTCTATTTGGTCGTCCAAGAATTTGCAGCAAGCCCACCAAGGAACTATGAGGAGAATTGGCATGTTTGTTGCAATAACCAAGAGGTAGAAACAGTTAATTATTCAATGGGTATGCGACTATGCGGGAAAAGGGTGTCCTAACTAGCACATTTATTTTCCCTTGGGGTAAAACTACCATAACTTCGGAAGATATCGTGATTTTTGGTGGGTTTCTGGCATTATGGTTTGCTACTTTGAGCTATTCTGGAAGCACAGGCCTTGAGGGAGTTGGAGATAGATTGGTCCATGCTTGCTTCTCACAAACATGTTTATTTGAAAAAAAAAGCGTGAGACAAGCATTGCCTAAAAACAGCATCAAGGGTCAGTGCTGGCCATCAGTGAATCAACCGTTGCTCAGCATGCCATGCAAGCAGATGGAAATGTGATCCCCTGAATCTCTATGCCATGACCGTTCAAAAAATACACAATTCTTCATCCTTCCCTAACAGCTTCACTTTCAGCTCTTGAGCCAATGAAAAACCAAAATATTCCTCGTCAAGACAGCTGCAAGCATCAAAGCATAATTGACATCAAGGATGTGCTGCATAATAAGCCATGGAAGGATCACACACTTTAACACAGAAAAGCCATTGCGACTTGATCCACTCAAAAAATCATGTCTCAGTCTAACTCAACGAGCAATTGATCGCAAAGTTGTGGCATCATCAAAGTTCTCATTTGGCTTGCGAATTTGGACAGGTGGTCCAAAAATAGCCATCTTCTGTGATAGATTCTCTAAGGCTTCATGTTTATTTGCCAATTCCATTAGCACCTTAATTCTTTTGAAAGCAACATTGCTTGGCTTTTGTCTCTTCTTTATCATCTGCAAGAAACATGTCTCCGCCTCAACCAACTTCCCCACGTCACAAAGCAGATCAAACAACACATCAGACACCAATAAAAACGATCCAAAACCCTTCTCCACCATGTCATTCCACAGTTCAAGTGCCATATCCACCTGTTCCTGCCTCTTACACAGCCTAATTAAAAACATACAGGACTGTGTGTTTGGCAAGCAACAGTCTTTTTTCATCTGCTGATACAATCTCCAAGAACTCTTTAAGTCATTTGACCAATAAAACACCCTAAAAAACAAATTAAACGTAGTTGGATTCGGACTCAACCCCTTGTCCACCATCTCATTCATCAACTCAAAAGCAACACCAAGCCTCTTAGCAATGCAATAGTTCCTAATAGCAGCATTATACGCTGCAGCATCCGGGTAACATCCATACTCCCTCATCTCTCTCAACACATCCCTAGCCTTATCCGGCTGACCTGCCTTACCCAAACCCCCAATCAAACTCGTATACGTTATCACATCTGGGCAAATCCCTTCCTCTTGCATTTTGTCAAACAATTGGTACGCCTTTGTAACCTCTCCACTCTTACAATAAACATCAATCAAACTATTATAAGTCACAACATCCGGCTTCACACCCAACTCCTTCATCTCCTCGAAAAACTCTTCGGCCTCCTCCGACGACCTCCACCCTGATAAAAGTATATTAAAAGTCACTGCATTCGGCTTAAACTGACCCTTCAAACCATGATACACATTTCTAGCATCCACCATTGTTTTCTCTTGACACAAAACCCTCAACAATGCATTAAAACAATTAGTATCAAATTCAGGAACAAGTCTCCTAAACTTCTTAAACCCTTCTACAGTTTGTCTAACAGAACAAACCTTAGCAATTCTACCTAAAACAACCTGCAAAGTTCTATGAGAAATCAAACTACGATCTTCCCTTTTAACATCATTCAAAATTTCCCAAATTTGATCAAATTTCCTAGTTCTACCTAAAACATAAAGCATTGTATCAAGAGAAAATTGGGTGTGATAAAACCCTTTACTTTTTCCAATTAACTTGAAGAATTCTAAAGCTAAAAGTGGGTTTGAATGACTAAAACGAACCCTTTTAAGAACTTTATCAATAAGTTGATTTGATAAAGAAATCCCACTTGAATTTAGGGATTGTTTCAGTTTCTGGGGTGAAGATGAATCATTGATTATGCGAAAAATTTTGTCTACTTCGTGATCTAAAGGGGTTTCTTCTGATGAAAAGAGTCGAAGTTGTAAAGAAGAGAGAGAAAGAGAGAAGTGAGCATACCTTAATGGCGACTGATAATAATGGAAGAGTTTTAGAGCCATTGTTGTGTTGGCTGAAGAAGTTGGAATGAGGGGGAGTTGTATTGTGGTTCGTTTAGGTTTGAAATCGTTCTTCACTTTCACTTGCTAGTTGCTATTGTACATTTCGGTTTTTTCCAACCCCTTTCACACTCCGATGCTTGTTTTATGCAGCCGGTGCGTCGGGTGCATACTCATGGTACGCTCGTTTTATAACGATATCCCTAACCTATAAAAGCATCGAGAACTAAATTAGAAATGCTTAAAAATTCTGAAATTCTTATTTACAGTGTCCTATCTAATTTACCCTTACATTTTGCCTTTGATTCGCTTATCTACACTGAGCGGACAACTTTACCCCAATAAATGTACATGTGCACATGACTAATGTTTGTTTTTCTTTAGAGCGACACGTATTAGACCAAAAATGAAAAAGTATATATTTATGATTGAATTAAATACAAAATACAATTACATTTAAGTAATTGATTGATTGATTTAAGTGATCAAGTCAATTAATGAGTCCAATATAATAAAGTGTGGGACAAGGTCACAGAAGTCATACTTGATGGTCATTATATTATGCTTCCTAGGCTCCTAGCTATGGAGTACCAGATGAGTAGTGATAGACTAATACTCGATGGTCATTACATGATGTTTCCCATAATTTCTATCTGATGTTTGTTTTTCCTTAGAGCGACACGTATTAGACCAAAAATGAAAAAAGCATGTATTTATGATGAAATTAACTATAAAATACAAGTGATTGATTGTTTAATTTAAGTGATCAAGTCAATTAATGAGTCCAATACAATAAAGTGTACGACAAGGTCACAGAAGTCATGCTCAATGGTCATTACATGATGCTTCCTAGGCTCCTAGCTATGGAGTTACCAGATGAATAGTGATAGACTAATACTCGATGGTCATCACATGATATTTCCCATAATTTCTATTTTAGTAAAAGAAAAGGCAACATGTGGTCCACGTTCTTTGTGGTTTATCCTTAATCTGGATTGTTTTCAAGTTTTTTTTTTTTTTTTTTTTTTTTTTTTTTTTTTTTGACAAACGTTTTCAAGTCAAATTTAATTGTATGTTTTGCCAAATAATACTAGTTTCATAAATGTTAAAGGTGTAGGTCTTTGTGATTTCTCATGTTAAAAGAGATGGTTACACCTTAGCTCATCTAGCTGCTAGATGGGACACATATGAGTGTTCTAAACATGTTTGTATGGGTCTGTTCCCCCAAAATCGTTTCACTTTTACGGAGCTTAATTTGCAATAATATATTAGGCTCACGTTTTCCTTCTTAAAAAAAATTAAAGATGTGTGTCTTAGAAGAACACAATTCATACAAAAAGAGGAAGTAAAATAAAAAAATAAATAAATAAAAATAAAAAGATATGTATTTCAAACCTAAAAAACATACTTCTATGGTTTAAATCCTAAGAACTTACAAGTCAAACCCAAAGAAACGTCTAATCCAATTTATACATTGTAATGAAGAAATGTTAGAAGATAAATTGTGACTTTATAAGCTAAATAATTATAAAATAAAATAAAATAAAAAATAAAATAAAAAATAAAATTATTTGAATGGAAATGGTTTAAATCATCCATTTGAATTTTTAAACACCCTATTATAATGTGCAAACTCAATTGTACGCATAGGCTTTTCAAATGATGTATTTTTCCTCCATAAACTTCCTTTCGCAATCACCCTCTGTTAGCTTAAAGCTTTAGCATCAATAGGATTTTCATCTTTTTAGCTCACTTTTTGGTTGGCTTTAAGGTTTCTCATGGATGTGCAAGAGGATAGGAGGATCCTCTTAGAGCACACCCATTGGTTGTCCTTTTTGTAGTGGCCATGGAGAGAGAGAAGATGAAATAATATTAAATTTTTTTTTTTACAAAATAATTCATCGTTTTTGGAGAGAGAAATGTTATGATCAGGTTATGGCCACGACCTTGACCTTTGGCAAAAGGTGGGCAAAGGATTAAGGTTCGCCACTTGTCCTGCTAAAATTGACTAATAATGTTTTTTTTTTTTTTTAATATTCTTTTTTAGTACAAGTATGATAAAGAAATGATTATTGACTAGAGTAACAAATGAGAGTATATGTTAGTTGAGACGAACACTACAAGAGGGGGGGTGAATTGTACTGAGTTCCTATAGCTACCTTTTGCGGAATATAAATAAACTGTAAAGGAATTTGCAATACACACAGATTTTTACGAGAAAACTTTCTAGGGCCCAACTAAAAGTAAAACCTCGACCCTTCTAAGGGATTTCCAAAACCAAATCACTTCACTATAATAGGGCAATCCCAAATTACAACCTATTATACACAGACCTTTACTCACAAGTTCCACATTGAACTTGCTACACAGTAGGCCCCTATCCTACCCAATCTTAGTCCCAAACTTAGATTCACTCGTACTCCCAAAGTACTCTCTCAGCCTTACACTAGAAGCTTACACACTATATGCAAAATATAATTCACACACTCACCCAAGAACCCAACCAATACAAAATATATGACACTAGTATATGTTAGGCAAGCTATGCATGAAACCCGAAACTAATATGACAAAGATATAAGCTTGGCAAACTTACACAATTAAAGCACGAATGATTTCTTCAAGCATAAACTCACCAAAACTATGAAATGAGATTTCTACTATTTATACAAGTATAGCTTGTATAGCAAGTAGGGTTTTCAAAAGATAATTATGTTAAATTAACTAAATCTTAAAACACAATTTTAAATAAATTATTTTCAAAGAAAATCTTTTCGGAAAACAAGATAAGGAAAGATTATCAAAAAGAACGATATCTTTTTGATATTCAGTTTTTAAGATATAAATCATTTAGAAAATCTTTTCCTAAAATCTATCTTTTTATCTTTTTCCGTTTTAATAAATTTGCCAAGCCTTTGCCACGCTTCTAATAGATTTCATGCATATCCTACTTAACATATTTAACAACATATCTAGAAGATAAAATCTTAACTAAATTAAGTTGCTGCGCCGTTTATTCTGTACTCAAAGATTGCTTGGGCTTCACGCGGACCAGGACCAAGTTCCTGCTGTCTTCAAGTTCCTGTTAGGGAACATTCCTGTTAGGGAACTTAGGTAGTTCTTGTTAGAGAACTAAGTTCCTGTTAGGAAACTCTTCTTTTATCGATCTTGTTTAATCTTCTTAAAGTATTCTCTTCATGTCCTCTTAGTTAAGGTTACTCTTCCACCACCAAGGTCCACTTCACCTGTTCTTAACCAAACACTTAAAGAAATCTTTATTAGTCGAGTTTGCTTGAGTTTAAGTCTATCATCATCAAAACCTTTAAGCTTCAACAGTATATGGGTATAAGTGCGTATGAGAATTGTGCATGAATGAGTATTTGATGACCACCACCATTGGCTTAGACAACTAATGGGTTTAGAGAAAACTCTTCCTCGTCACTCATGTAAAATGTTGAGAGAAGTTGTCCTTTATGTCAGCGTTCATGATTAATGTTTGCATGCAAATCACAATTTGGCATTGCAAAAGTATTGGCTACATTGGACATCCTTTTCGATTTGTTTTATTATTTTCAACACCACTTTTATTTGTCACGTTAATACAATAAAAACGATCATAAAATATACAACCTGTATTCTTGAAGGTTCTTTACAGTCACTATTTGCATGAGTGTAATGTAATATTAAACAATAATATCTCTAATTTTGCATTACAAAAAAAAAATATACAAAGGTGATATTTGGAAAATTAATTGAGACGATTCAAATAAAATCTCACATGACTATATTTTGAAATACGTAATAATGAGTATATGGTCAAAATTTATAACCTTGGACACATATTTCAAAGTGTCACGATCTTTCAGAAATAGTGGTAATAATAAGTTAACGTTTACAAAGTAATGGAAGGAGAGTATCATTTTCCGTCCAGCTTTTTCATTAAGAATAATATTCCCCTTCAGTTTGAATTCAAAAATAGTTTGAAGTCTTTATATAGTTTTTAAACACCCAATTATATATCGCAAACTCAAAATGTATGTGGGGCTCACATACACTTAATGATGTGTAGTCTTTTTTCAAATAAAAAATATTCTCCATCCAATTCCATCTCTCTCATCGTTAAAAGCTTCACTAACCGAACCCCCTTAAAAACTCAATACTCGATTTTCACATCGCAAGCACCCGAACCCAAAACCCGACCCAATAACCCTATAGGAAGTCATACATGTGTTCTAGTCCATCCACCCCAAACATTGCAAAAGAGAAATCAAAGTATACAAAACCCAAAACCCTCCATTTTCAACTACACACACAACACAAAAACACACACACTCACTTGTTCTTTCTTCTCCAAAATGTCAATTCACTCAGTGGTAATCCAGAAGCTTCTAAGCACCAACGCCCATCTCGGCCGCCGCATCACCGCCCACCATTGCAAGCCCTTCATCTATGGCAGTCGCAACGGCACCTCAATCATCGATTCCGATAAAACCCTAATTTCCCTTCGCAATGCCCTCGATTTCATCTCCCACCTTGTTCGCGGCAAAGCCCGCTTCCTCTTCGTCAACACTAACCCCCTTTTCGACGACATTTTCGATCATATGACTCGCAAGATCGGCCATGGTTCCTTTCTCTCTCCTCAAGCTCAGTACTGGCGATTAGGGGGTTTTTTGACGAATTCTTCTAGCCCTAAAAAGTTTAGGTCTAGGAATAAGAAGATTTGTTTTGCTCCCGCTCAACCTCCTGATTGTGTTGTGATTATGGATTTTGAGAGGAAGTCGTCTGTGATTAATGAGGCTGCTCGGCTTCAGATTCCGGTTATTGGGTTGGTCGATTCGAGTGTTCCGAGGGAGGTTTTCGAGAAAATTACGTACCCGATTCCGTGTAATGATTCTGTTCAGTTTGTTTATAGGGTTTGTAATTTGATTACTAAGACGTTCTTGCTTGAACAGAAGAATTTGAATTTGAATTTGGGTGATGCTTCGGGTACTCATGCTTCCGCCGCTGATGCTTCACCGGGGTAAGATAATCGTTACCTCGTTCGTATTAATTTGAATTGAATTGAGAATTGTGAAATTGTTTAGGGTAGTCATTGTGTTTGTGTGATCAAATTTGGTAGGCTGGATTTGTGGAAAATTGAATTTTGCTTGCATTGTCCATGAAACTTGTGCAAATTCGTTTTGGAGAAATTTGGGGAATGTGGCCAGAAAGAAAAACTTGTGGGATTTGAGGAATTGCTGCTGTGGTTGTCTTTCTCTAAGTGGTTGATTATCACGGAATGATCAAATTTGGTTCTTTTTCTTGGGGGGTGGGGGACTTGGGGAAAAGGGCTTTGTATTTGAGTTTGGGAAGAAATCTTTTTGTAAATTGGCGTAATGAAAGTTGGTTTTGGGGACTTACTTTGTGGACTTGATGAAACAAACTTGACTTAGCTCATGGTTGTGTTTTAGTTCCTTGGATATATTTATATTCCATTATTGGGCCCAATTCAATGAACAAAACAATGTGAGAGAAGGGTAGAAGCTAGATAGCCTAGGGGCAGGGGATGGAGGCGTGGGAGAGGTTTAGAAGGAAGAAAAACATGCAATGGTAAGTATGATAATCCGTTCTTGAGTATAGGTTAAAAATTAATACTCATTTTGGTAAGTTATTTATGATTGAATTATTCTCTATTTGACAACCCAAAGGTAAGGAATTTGTAGTATAATTTTTTTTAGAAACGTATTTTTCCTTAACTAACAAGGCAAACATAACCTATATTTTGAATTGGTTTCTTCTATGTATTGAAATGTTGATACTATTATCATAGGTTGATGAATGCTTATACCTATTTGGGATGTTGCTACATCATAGTAGTTTTGCACTTTAGAATAATAATATTTTGATGGTTGATCTTAAAAGACTGGAGTATGTGTTTTTATAATGATATATAGCTGTAGTATGTAAATGTTAGAGCAATGCTTGCTGTTTCGGGAAAGAAAATGCTAAGAGTCTGTTATTCTCATGTTCCACTATCCAAATGTAGTCGCGAAATAATATGGCATTGGAGTTAATGACTCCAGCTAATCAAATGGATTGTAGCAGTTACTGTCTGTTTTGTGGAGGGGGATACTATAAGAAATGGAGACATGGAAGGATAGGGTTGCAATAGTACAGATTAATGATTTGAGCAAGATATTAGACAAACAGAGCAAAAGTGACGAATATATTAGCCTTATATATAGTTGTAGAAAAAAATTAATTTGGTTTACGCCATGAGACTAATGAGAGGTTATTATAAGACAAAGTTAATTTGCTGGCCAGAGGGTCGGGGAAATTTGTATACTAGGTTTGTAGAGGAGTGGTTTTCCCCTAGATTTTTTAAGAATTTCTTGATCAGATTGTCTAAAATTTGGGAAAATTTGTTGTTTGTGGGCATTGGGCAATGTAGGTATGTTTGTATTATTTTTTTTTCACCGTATACAACTTCTGTTGCCACACATGTTCTGATTGAAGTTGAAGCATATTAAATATGAATTGAACCCAAGGAGGTAGATTTGCTCGACTAGAAAGCTAAATATATATTAATGATTGAAGATTCATGTAGATGGTAGTTTTGTACAAAATATATATTTGATATATGATGATCATGTGAATATAGTTTGGAGAGAATTGAAAGAATCAGATTATGTGCCGCATATCTGAGTTTAGTGGATAAAGTTTGGGATGGTGCTATGCTAATATGCTATAGTGCTATGCTTTGGATTTCTATTTCTGTCTTTTTATATTAGATGGGAATTTAGATTGAGTTTCCTTGTGGTAAAAGTCCCAAATGGTATAGATATGGACTTTTGCTGTAAAAACAATTTATGGGAAGATTGGGAGCCACTTCTTTGTTATTGTACAACCCTACATGTATCCAGCCCCCTTTACCATGTCCTAGATAGAAGCCTTAGCCTCTTTATAGGTATTTGGATTATGGGACAGCATCGGAGTATTAAGTGTTTCCCATAATGATATTTTGGCATAATGCAGAACACAATTCATTGTTTGGACTTAGTTTCAATTTTACCACCACAGAAGAATCAGTATAAATTAAGGAGAGAAGAGACTAACTAATTATCAGTTTTCTCAAGTCGAGGTTTAAACTTTTAGGTTTGTCTGAGTTCAAATAGTTTGGTAAATGGGGTAATTCAACCTTCAAGTTATTCCCTTTTTAGGCAATTCAGAGTTTGTATTTTATTTAATTTGTTTTTGCACCATTTCTTTACTCTCATTGCGAGATAGGTTTTCTGTTTATTTCTGAAGCGCGATGGAGTTGATTATAATTTCAGGAAATATAGCTTAGATTGGTAGCAAGCAAACTAAAGGGCCAATTATAAATCTGTACTGGGAATTCCGTAAAGATAGTCCGGAGAGAGCAGGAAGAATGAGAACATGTGCCAATCTTCCGAGTTTAGGAGTTTGGAGAATAATTTTTCAAGAAACAGAACTAAACAGCTAGATAGACTTCCATTATGTGCACTTGGAAAGGCATAAGTACTCTACAAATTGAGTTATAAAGGCTTTTATGAGTTTTTTTTATTTTTTTTTTATTTTTTTTATTTTTATTTTTTTAAAATATGATTTCACAATCTTATTTACCAATCACATATTGTAAATTGCAGCCAATGTCTATTATTTTTTATTTTGCTAATATCAAGCCGTAATTATGTGTATTTGCAATGGTTTTTTTGGGGATTGTTTTTCTTCATACATGGAGGAATCCATTGGATGATTTGTTTTGTCTCATTGTGTACCATCCTTATTGTGAAGTGAGGAAGCTACGGTGACAGAAGATGATCAATCTCCACAATCTTTGCAAGAGTTGAAGCTTGCTGATGCTTGATGCTATTACGTTTGGTATCGATCTAAAGACTGCTTTGTAGTGTAATTTGCATCTGCTCTGCTTCTTCATGAATTGGTCCAAGAGCAGCTCTGTTGAATTCTGCTAATGTAATGTTGCTGGTTTTTACAGAGGCTTTTGGGTGGATAATTTTTTGATGGATCAGAAGGTTAGGAAGAACAGGAACAGTTTCAGTTTATCGTGAAGTAGTTGATGCCATGTGATATTCTGGTAGAATGTTATTGTTAGGACTTGCTCGAGACGGATCCTTGCTCGAGACTATAGCTGAGGTGTTTCTCATGCTAATTTTTCCTATTTATAAGTGTTAGAATACAAATTTTGTATAAATTCTTTCTTGTATGTTCCATTATAACATGTTGAAATCCATTATTGCAGAAGTCAAATTTGATTTAACAGAATTCCCTCAGCCCCGTGCTGTTTTCTGTAACTTTTAATAATCATTTGAGTTATAGAGCGCGGTTATGCTTTGGTTCCTGAAAGCTTAAGCCAGCCTCCTAGGTTGATGTTTCAATAAAAGTAAATTTTGATTTTCTAATGGCTTTTACCTCGTAATAGATTTCCTAGATGTAGAGAGTCCTAAACAATTTAAACGGGGCAATCCTAGTGGGACAAAAGGTGTATACGGAAAATGTCGATGTACAACTACACTATATATGTGTTTGATAGAGTATTTTCTTTATTTTGTAAGAAAAGCTTACTAAATGACTCATGACCGTGTGAATAGCATAAAATAGTTTTCAATTATCAATCAGTTCAGTAGGTTAATTGATGCATATTGTGCTCTGCATAAAATTCTAAGTACGAAATGCATATTGTGCTCTGCATAGTATTAAGTACCAAAATTCTCAACACATTAATCAAGCATAAGCTCCCATGTTGATGTAGCCTTAATAATATGTTCTATACATGCACTAATGAAAAGCTAACTTCACGTTCACATATGCAAGTTTCCTTAATGAATTAATAATCCCTGTGGAAGCTTCAAAATGTAATCAGGCTCTCTCCAGCAATATCACCTTAATCACAATGAAATCAGCAACCTCCTTGTGCAGCTTGTTGTTGATCATTGAAACATATAATTAAGCAATTTCTTCTACAGGCAGCCTTCCTATATTCTAGAATAAAGGAGATTAGTGAGTTATTGAGCAGCCAAAGAACACACACAACTGCTTATCTGCTATGACTCTACCAGTAGCAATAGAAATACAAGTCTACAAGGAAAAATAAAACTGATGTGCTTTTCAGATTGTATTGCTTCTTGAAACTTAAATCACTTTTAATAATCATAGACCAGTCCATCGCTTCTCTATGCAAAAGATCAAAGATACAATAAGTGTACTTTCGGTAACAATGACATCTGTCATTAGATAGAACAATCTAGACTAGTATCTGTTGCAGAAGTTTTCATCAAAATTCTCCCAATTCTCAGAGAGATTACAATGAACTACGCAAGTCAAAAAAAAAAAAAAAAAAAAAAAAGAATAAGGAGACATTATTGACATTGTAAGGGTTTTTTTTTTTTTTTTTTTTTTTTTTTTTTTTTTTTTTAAACAAGAAGAATAAGATAATATCAGCCTTTAAATTTTCACACCCTATATTTAAAAGCAATCATGCATGCATATTCAAAATGTCCCTATATTTAAGGATGACCAGCATCCTCAACAAAACCAAGCAGTCTTTTCATGAACAAGTAGATTGAGTGATACCTCAATTGATGTTAAGTGAAGAACTGAAGATAAAGTACAATGGTGCTTATTCTGTCTATCTTCCCCACTGTCATCCCATACACCGCCAGATCACCATGGGAGACTTCACATGTAACTCCATTAGTGACCCTACCATCAGAAGACATACCAAGAATCATGTTGTGTTTATACACTAGAAAAACACATAAAACTATAAAAGGTCAGGTTTAATTCTTTCAGAAGCCAACAATACTCAGTACTCAGCAGTGAAGCTTGGGACCTAAGCAACATATGGCCTAGATGTGATTGAAGGGTGATAAATCTCAAATAGACTTTCATGAAATCATAAGTGGCTTTAATCAGAGCACCACTATTTTTCAATACATCATGAATCATAATTAAAGCTTATTTTTAACACCCAAGTGCCTCTCTCTTTTGGGTATTCAGACTTTAAAAGTTGGGGCATTGAGAACTGAGACAAAAGGCAAGGCAGGTGGGTTGAGTCCAGCAGGACTACAGTCTTTGGGAATCATAAACCAAATCCTTCTGACTGCTCACTGCCTCAAAATATTATGCAAATTCACTCAACATTTACAATGCTCAATGATTCTAACTTGGAAAATATGAACAAAATATGGGGGTTATAAATTCCCTCAACAGTAAGCATTCGTGTAATTCATGTTCCTACAAGATTCATAATAAAGATAATATGAGAAGATAAGCAGCTGCCTTAACTAAAGATGTATTATGCTATTATCCACTGATCCACTATGCTATCAAGACTAAAAATTGTGAAATTTCCCCCAAAGCAAAAGTTTCTCAAGATCTTGAATCGAGCCTTGATTTGACAAACCACCTATTTTGACTCCCAACAATGAGTCTACGAAATGAAGAACCAGTCAAAAGGAGAATGGCAGGGTTGTGTTTATATGAGCTACAGGGTGGTTAATCTTGTTAAAAATGGTAACAGAAGTTTCCAGAAGCGAAGGCTAGTCAGGGAATTGATCAAAGGAGTCATTAAAATATTTCTTCTGGTACTCCAGAAGAACTTAATGATTTTTTGTAAATGACAGGCGAAAGTGTGCTTCTGTGGGCCCGTGGCTCTGAAGGATTGCTTTCACAGAATAAGTTCAATTGGATAAAATTACTGATGATGTTTCACCTATAGACATACAAACCTCTGGGTATCAAACCCATTCCATCAGAATAATCCTAAATTCTATGAATATTTATTACAAGAGCAGCTACATGATGAGTGTACGCAGAAGACAAGCAGGTCAAATATATAAGACCAACTCCTTGACTTTTTTTTTTGTTTTTTTATTTATTTTTATTTTGGGGGGGGGGGGGGGGGGGGGGGGATGCAAAAACACGACACATTGGATTGAAGTCTCTAACATGATTCAATAAAATAAAAAGTAGTTGCACCAAATTAAAATGACCTGGACTTATTTATGGATGCAGCATTGCAGCCTCTATTGCCTGAGGGATAGTTAAAATCAAGGAGGACCACAAGCTCAGGGCTCAATGAACGAAAAAATGGAAGCATATCTAAGCAATTCCGTATGGAATTTGTGGTGTTTATCGTCCACACTTAGCTTCCATCGACAAAAATAACAGAAGTGGGATATTCAGTGAGCTCAGACAAAATGCTTACCAACAAGATTTGCGATAAATGCACTTCACATGAGAAGACCTCTCTCAAAGACAATAAGAGACTTATAGCATCTTTTTCTGAGACTGTACAGATACAACTCCAGCAATATGATTGGCTGCTCAACTGGCAAAAAACTTCTCTATGCTGGCCCAACCAGTAGTACTATGTCTACCTACATAAATACCATAAAGGAGTTGTAAACTTAATCACTCGGAGAAATACTAACTAAACCTTGTCAGTTTCAGAAAACAATCATTAACGATATAGAGATGACATTAAAATTAGGAGAAAACTTTGATCTATTTATTTATTTGTTTGTTTGTTTGCTTAAATCTGCAATAGTTTCTTTCCAATTACATGGCACACATACCTATAAAGATAGTGACAAAAGAAAAAAACACTCTTATGACTTATGAAATGTCTTGTACAAAAAAGCTTAACTTACAGAGAAGATAGTGAAGTTGTTGAATTCAGTAAATGCGCCTCATTTCCTCAAGTCTCCACCAGGGAGGAAGATTAGCCTTTCAAGGAAAAAAGGAAACCCTCACCCAACTAGCACACACACTCAAAATATTTAGTGGGAGGGCTTTCTCAGAGAGCTCCTTGAGTGAGGGAGTATCATAGTGCACTATCAGCCGTTCTCTCTTCAGCAATGTGGCCAATTTAGGCATCAACTTAGATAAGAGGCCAAAAATGTGAGAAGGATAACCTAAAAACAATGGATTTAAGCTACTCCTCGCTGCTTGGACTAATTGTAACGTGACCTCTTCCATAGTATTGTTCCTTTAATCTCAGAGCAGCAGCTTTCTTACCTGATCTCGCTAAAGTGCGACAGATAGAAGAGATGGTGCTTGTACCTGGAACCAACCCTTTTTCAGTCATTTCATTCCACAATTTCATGGCTTCGGCTTGATATGATCGTTTCAACATCTTCTCAAGCTCTGCTTGATTGGATAGATTGCACCACCCACTTATGAGTATGTCATATGTTGATGCATTAGGTGATCTGCCTCTAACCTGCATTTCATTCATAAGTTCTCTAGCCTGGCTCATCTTTCCCAGCAGTGAAAACTGGTGGATAAGTGTATTGTATGCAGCAGTCGTGGGGATGAAACCTTTGCACACCATTTCGCAGTAAAGTCTGATAGACTCCTTTGTATTACTCATCTTTGCATAACCCGAGACCAAAATATTGTATGTCACAGCATTAAACACAAATCCTCTTTCTTTCATTTCATCAATCAATCTCACTGCCTCTCTCGTTAGACCTGCAGAGAATACACCATCAAGCAGAGTATTGTAAGTGACCATATTAGGGGTCAGCCCCTCATTTAGCAATAGGGAATATGTTGCAAAGGCCTTTTTTATATGGCTACTTCTGCAATATCCAAGTATAAAGTTGTTATAAGTGACAATATCAGCTGGTATTCCTCTGCTTTTCATGTTTTTTAAAACAGTAGAAGCTTTGTTTGTCATTCCCAGCTTGCACAAGACATTGATAAGGGTGTTATAGCTTAAATAATTTGCCTCAAGGCCCATGTCTAGAAGCTGCTCATGAATCTGCATGATTACACTTGCCCTTCTGGTCTTTGAAGCTGCAGCAAGGACAGCTCTGTGCACACTAGGCATCGGAAAGAAACCAATAGCTGACATTTGAAACAGAATATCCATTGCTTTGTCCAGCTTATCAAAATTACACAATCCTGTAACAAGGATATTACAGGTAATTTTATTGGGCATTAGCCCATCAACCTTCATATCAGACCACAATTTAAGAGCCTCTTCCACTCTTCCATCCTTACAATAAGCATGGATCATTGTGTTGTATGTAGCAGCATCTGCAACCAAATTAAACTGTTCCAGACCACCATAAACTGATTCAGGTTCATACTTTCCATGCTTCAAAAGTCCACTCATCAACACATTAAATGCAACAATATCAAATCCTAAACCTTTTTCAGTGAATTCTTGGGCCAGATGAAGAGCAGCAGACACATTTCCCAACTTAAAGTAGCCATCCATTAAATTTGTGTAGTTAAAGCGGTCAAGCAATATGCCTCTAGACATGACATCCTTAACCAGATCCATTGCTTCATCCATCTTTTCACTTCTTTTGTACATATTAACAAATGTATCAACTATATATTTATTTTCTTCTAAATCTTGTGATTTCATTTCCTCGTACAACTCCAAGCCAAGCTCTTGCTTCCCAGCCATAACACACCCATGTATCAAAGTACCATATGTTATGGAATTAGGAACCACATTTTGCTGCATCATCTTCCTCAGTAATTCGAAAGCTTTCTCAAGGATTCCTTCTTTAATATATCCATTCATCATAGATGAGTAAGTGATGACACTTGGAGTAACACCTGAAACCTCCATCTCTAGCAGCACGGATTCAGCATTCTTCATGTTCCCTAATTTGCAGCAACCATCAATCAGTGCAGAATAAGTAATTTGATTGGGTCTCATGTTACGCATTAAGAGCATCTTAAACATGTCTTCAGCCTCTGTTGGTTTTCCAGCCTTAAAAAGCCCATCCATCATAGCTGTATACAAGACAAGATCAAGACATAACCCACGAACCACCATCTGACTTAGAAAGGCAAATGCGCCTAATGGATTCCCACATTTTAATAAAGCATGAATGATAGCTGAGGATGACACGTGATTAGGTTCTATTCCATTTGCTTCATCTCCTGAAAAAGAGCCTGTGCCTCTGTTACCTTTCCACTTTTGCAAAGGCCACTTAAAATGGAAGTATATGTAATTAGATCAGGAAAGATTCCAGCATTAACCATGTCCTGATATACAGCCAGTGCTTCATGCATAACTTCTGGGGTGCCGTATGCAGTGATTAACGTTGTGTATGTAATCACATTGGGTTGTACTACTGCTAAACTTGTTTTCTTAGCATCGATCTGGATATTTTCCACATCTGACAGAGACTGTTCACCTAACTGTGATTCCCATATCATATTCAATAGTTTCTTAGCCTCAGAAAAATTCCCGATCTTGCAAAACCCATTAAGTAAAATATTATAAGTAATAATGTCAGGTAGTAAACCCATCTTGTTTACATCTTCCATTACTTGAAGAGCATTAGTCATCATACCGATTTTGCAAAAGCCATGAATCAAGGTGTTAAAACTTATCAGATCAGGAAGACAATCAACATTGTCACCATTGTATTCGATTAAATTATTTAAAACCTGTTCTGCATGTCCCATCGATCCAACATCACAAAAACCCTTGATCAAAATATTACCAGTACAAATATCAATAGGAATTCCCTTCTTTATCATCTGAGACAAGCATCCCAAGGCCTGCTCTGGCAAGTTTCGCTGGCAGAAACCCCATATCAGAGTGTTATAGGTGACAGTATCAACTTCAACAACAGTCCCAACAAAGTGAAGAGCAGAATCCAACATGCCCAAATTGCATAAAGAGCGGATTAATATGTTATGGGTGGAGACATTAGGCATTACCCCACAAGCCAGCATCTCTGAATAGACAAGCCATACCTGATGATCAGTTAAAAGAAAAATGCAAATTATCCAATTAGCAAGTAGTTTGACTAGAATGTCCTCAGTACGGAGACAAGGGAAATCCACAGGATAGCTTTTCCAACACAAGCCATACCTAAATAATCTAAGTCAGAGCTACTTTAAAACCTGATTTAGTGATGTGTATCAAGTATACACTTTAGCAGAATCAAATGCAAATGCCTTAAAGAGGGGGGTGAAGGAGGAAG